>NW_011495032.1:38337690-38342322 GCF_000754665.1 Bison bison bison
GCTGGACTGGAAGAAGCACAAGCTGGAATCAAGGTTGCCAGGAGAAATATCAATAACCTCAGATATGCAGATGACACCACCCTTATGGCAGAAAGTGAAGAGGAACTAAAAAGCCTCTTGAAAGTGAGGAGAGTGAAAAAGTTGGCTTAAAGCTCAACATTCAGAAAACGAAGATCATGGCATCTGGTCCCATCACTTCACGGGAAATAGATGGGGAAACAGTGGAAACAGTGTCAGACTTTATTTTGGGGGGCTCCAAAATCACTGCAGATGGTGACTGCAGCCATGAAATTAAAAGACGCTTACTCCTTGGAAGGAAAGTTATGACCAACCTAGATAGCATATTCAAAAGTAGAGACATTACCTTGCCAACAAAGGTCCGTCTAGTCAAGGCTATGGTTTTTCCAGTGGTCATGTATGGATGTGAGAGTTGGACTGTGAAGAAGGCTGAGCGCTGAAGAATTGATGCTTTTGAACTGTGATGTTGGAGAAGACTCTTCAGAGTCCCTTGGACTGTAAAGAGATCCAACCAGTCCATTATGAAAGAGATTAGCCCTGGGATATATTTGGAGGGAATGATGCTGAAGCTGAAACTCCAGTACTTTGGCCACCTCATGCAAAGAGTTGACTCATTGGAAAAGACTCTGATGCTGGGAGGGATTGGGGGCAGGAGGAGAAGGGGACGACAGAGGATGAGATGGCTGGATGGCATCACTGACTCCATGGACATGAGTCTGAGTGAATTCTGGGAGTTGGTGATGAACAGAGAGGCCTGGCGTGCTACGATTCATGGGGTCACAAAGAGTCGGACACGAGTGAGCGACTGAACTGAACTGAACTGAATCTGAATTGAGAGGCACTATAAGTATAAAATCACACACCAGATTCAGAAGTCTTTTTCTTCTTGGAAAAGAAAAATGTAAAATAGTCTCATTAGTAATTGTTAAAATGATAATGTTTTAGGTATACTAAGTTAAATAAGATTTATTTTTTAAACTAATTTCACTTTTTAAAACTTTTCTTAATGTGGCTATTACAAAGTTTAAGATTACATATGTGACTATTACCACAGCTCTATTGGACAGAGTTGGTGTGGAATTAATGATTTTAAAGTTCCCACATTCCTGGGAAAGGGCTGATGGGGCCTGGGAACAAGTAACAGTCAGAACTAGCTTTCCCCTGTGTAATCAATCAATGACAACTCACCCTGTGAACACTGTTTTGTTACTCAACCAATCCGTGAAAGTTCCTTGACCCTGTAAGTTAGCCAGTCAGGAAGACTCATGCCAATAAGTCCCTTTCTGAGTGTCAGCCAAACAACGACGCTCTCACTCAAAGTCTGCAAATCTCTAAAACCAAACTTCCCCCAAGGGAAAAAAGAAAACTCAATAGTCTACTCCGAGAGACTGTGCCTGACCAGGAATAACTGTGCTTTGGTGCTGAGTTCTGTTTCAGTCCAACTCTCACATTCATACATGACTACTGGAAAAACCATAGCCTTGACTAGACGGACCTTTGTTGGCAAAGTAATATCTCTGCTTTTGAATATGCTATCTAGGTTGGTCATAACTTTCCTTCCAAGGAGTAAGCATCTTTTAATTTCATGGCTACAGTCACCATCTGCAGTGATTCTGGAGCCCAAAAAATAAAGTCTGACACTGTTTCCCCATCTATTTCCCATGAAATGATGGGACCAGATGCCATGATCTTCGTTTTCTGAATGCTGAGCTTTAAGCCAACTTTTTCACTCTCCTCTTTCACTTTCATCAAGAGACTTTTAGTTCCTCTTCACTTTCTGCCATAAGGGTGGTGTCATCTGCATATCTGAGATTCTGTGTACTATAAAACAACTGAAAAGAGCTGAAAAGTGCAATGAAACAATAAAAACATGCTGCTCTTAACCGACACTGCATTCATTCCTGAATAAATAAATAAATACTGCTGTGAGTATTCAAGGCACCACGAGCGCAGTATTCCTGGCAGCCAGAAAGCACAGGGAACATAGTTTGAGGGCATGGGAGCAATCTTCTCTATTAACCAATCAGACTATGTGAAAAGGACACTAAAATGTTACACATCTCCAAAGTATAAAACAAAGTAATTCATCAATGTTAGAAATACACATTACCTCCTCAGGAAATCCAAATCTTTTAGCTGGGATCTTTTGAATGTACTTGTTAAGCAGGTCTTTTGTCAAATAATCATAGTTGCTAAAAGCAGTCTCAGAATAAATGGTTCCCTATGTTTAAAATAAAACAGGAAAAAACAAAGTACGTAAAATTAAATTTTAATTGGAAAGACAACAAGGCAGTCTGTCATCCAACACTAACAATTAAGTGGTTTAAGTTTAATAGCGGTTTAAGTTCACATTTGTAATGTTAATTTTTCTCAGTATGGTCAAAGAAATACAGTCAACCTCTACTAAAAAAGGATAATCTGAATGCTCATTTTGTGACCTCCCCTCCCCTAATAACCAGCCAAGCTTGGGATGTTTTCATAAAAGACTTGGCTTCTGAAAGCATAATCATATGAACATATCAGAGAAGCCCTTAACTGGGGACAATGGAACAGGATAGTCTATTTTGTCTTCCACTAAGGCTTCTATGTTTTACGATGGAAAACTGGCCTATGGTTAAGTAGGACTTAGAAAATACAATATTTTCATGGCTTTTTATCTGGAAAGAAATCACAAACAAAAAATTTGAATCCAATATAAATAAATTAAAATTTTGTTTAAGAATTATTTTATTCAACTTTTAGTAGCTTTCAATGGTTTATAAAAAAAAAATTACTCAAAAGCTGTTTAACACAGGATAAAGCTGCTTGTTATTGGCTCATAACTACAACAGATTATTCAAAGGAGAGGAGAAGACAGGAGGGATGAGAATGTGAGGAAGAAACTTGGCAGTATTAATTACTCCAAACAATACTGGGGTGATATACTGGTTTCTGATTAAACAACTTCTCAGGCTTTCATTTAAAGAGGATGGAATCTTCCAGAGGTATTAAGCTTTAGACATTAAACCCCAAAACATCTCTGGAGGACAAATGTGACTTTAGTATTATGGTTACAGCATCAACACATCATTAAAGGTTGTCCAGAAATGCGTATGTGGAGACCAACATTCCAAAGAATCAACATTCAGAATGGAAATCTATCCAATCTGTCCTATAAATATTTAAGAATAGGTAGAAAAGGTAATGTCAACCCCAAAGGATTAAAAGGATGTGAAGCTTCTGGCTAGGAACCTGCATTTGTTAAAGATAAGATCTCTCTAACATCCACAAATCAGCTCATGCTTTAGTTTCCACTGAGTAGCATAGATAACAATATCTATAGATATTATCTACATATATATATATTATCTGTAACTATATAGATATTAATAGATCCACAGGTAATACCCCCAGACTAGGGGATGATGACTCTCTTAGCAATGACCAGGAATCATCACAGAGAAGTGAATTTGAGCTGAGTTTTGCAGGATATGTGCAAAGTCTCATTTATTATCCCTCTTGGATTATGTGGTCGACATAAAAGGACCAAGGAAGCTTAAAGTTCTGTCTTTAAAAGAAAAAACCTATTCATTTATTTTGGCTGCGTTGGGTCTTAGCTAAAGAATGCAGGATCTTCATTGCATAGGTTATGTCTTATGAACGCGAAAGTCGCTCAGTCACGTCTGACTCTTTGTGACCCGATGGACTATACAGTCCATGCAATTCTCCAGGCCAGAATACTGGAGTGGGTAGCCTTTCTCTTCTCCAGGGGATCTTCCCAACCCAGGAATCGAACCCAGGTCTTCCACATTGCAGGTGGATTCTTTACCAACTGAACTATCAGGGAAGCCCAACATAATGTGGCAGTTTCTGAAGCTGAACATATGGTAATTTTTTCCCCTATTGTTTACATTATGTTTCAGAGAAGTTTTCCCTTGACTTTCAGTTGACCTTCAACTGGAAATCCCTTCCTAGAACTTTGACTTGAAGTTTCTCTCTCTCCTAATAAAGAATTAATGACATACCAAGAAACAACAAGATAATCTAGGAAAATTCATTCCTTAAAGCAGTGATTCTCAACCTTCACTGAATCTGAATTTCCTTCACTGAGAAAGTGAACCAGCTTTTAAAAACACCAATACCTGGTTTCCATAGTTGGGTTCAGTTCAGTTCAGTCGCTCAGTCGTGTCTGACCGTTTGCAACCCCATGGACTGCAACACGCCAGGCCTCCCTGTCCATCACCAACTCCTGGAGTTTACTCAAATTCATGTCAATTGAGTCGGTGATGCCATCCAACCATCTCATCCTCTGTTGTGCCCTTCTCCTCCCGCCTTCAATTTTTCCCAGCATCAGGGTCTTTTCCAATGAGTCAGCTCTTCGCATCAGGTGGCCAAAGTACTGGAGTTTCAGCTTCAACATCAGTCCCTCCAATGAACACCCAGGACTGATCTCCTTTAGGATGGACTGATTAGATCTCCTTGCAGTCCAAGGGACTCTCAAGAGTCTTCTCCAACACCACAGTTCAAAAGCATCAATTCTTTGGCACTCAGTTTTCTTTGTAGTCCAACTCTCACGTCCATACATGACCACTGGAAAAACCATAGCCTTGACTAGATGGACCTTTGTTGGCAAAG
>NW_011495032.1:38342459-38363095 GCF_000754665.1 Bison bison bison
AGAAAAATAAAGTCTGACACTGTTTCCATTGTTTCCCCATCTGTTTGCCATGAAGTGATGGGACCGGATGCCATGATCTTAGTTTTCTGAATGTTGAGTTTTAAGTCAACTTTTTCACTGTCCTCTTTCACTTTCATCAAGAGGCTCTCTAGTTTTTCTTCGCTTTCTGCCATAAGGGTGGTGTCATCTGCACATCTGAAGTTATTGATTTTTCTCCCGGCAATCTTGATTCTAGCTTGTGCTTCATCCAGCCCAGCATTTCAAGCTTATATATCACTATTTTGTAACTATTTCACAGATAATTCTCGTATACAGCCAGGATTGAGAATCACTGACTTAATTTAACCTTCTTGACAATCTGGTTGTAAATCAAAGCATACTTCTTTCTGATTTTATCTATTTTTAAAAGCCAATCTTTTCTAGTACACATGCATATTAACAAATACCTCTATGAACAACACAAATGAAATCAGAAAAGCACAATTTGTCAAGAGCTTTCATATTGAACATTTACGTACGGGGGCAACACTATTGATCCTTACTCCACTGCTGGCCCATTCCAAAGCTAAGGACTTGGTGAGGTTGTAAACACCTTCTCTGGCAGCTCCGCTATGCCTTTAAAAGACAAAATACAAACATCACCATCAGCTTCTATTGACCATGTCTCATATTACCTAAACTGATAGGTTTACCAGTGACCTGTCAGAGTCCCACAAGAAGATTCTTATTATGAGTCCCTGTCTGAGCCATAAAAAAGAACCAGGTCCTTCAATATTAAAGTGAAACCATAGCTATCTGCTCGTCAAACAAATCTCACATAAGTCAAGGCCCACATCTTCCTGTTTGCATGCATGTTCCGTCATGTGCAACTCTTTTGAGATCCCATGGACTGTAGCCCTTCAGGCTCCTCTGTCCAGGGAATTTTCCAGGCAACACTACTGGAGTGGGTTGCCATTTCCTACTCCAGGGGATCATCCCAACCCAGGGAATGAACCTGCATCTCTTGCATCTCCTGCGCTGGCAGGTGGATTTTACCATTGCGCCACCTGGGAAGCCCCAAGGCCCACACAAGTTTCCCCCAAATCACCATGTGCAAAACAGGAATATTTTGAGGAACTTTTAATTATGAAAGAAAATAAGTAAATTGGTAATTTGGAGGGTTACAAGTGTGGTTATTCTTTAAATCAATTTTAGGTAATAAGGTATATGAAATTCATATGTCAGGCTAGAAACAATATCAAAAGAACATCTAGACATACCAAAATTTAAATAAATGTTAAGATATTTCCAGGGAAGAGGTTCAAAATATTTTGGTCTGCACCCATATGGTGCAAAAGGTAGAGACATACCATGGTTTAGAATTTCCAAGCATGTAACCACTCCTTACTAGAGATTACCTCTAGAGCCCCAATTTCCTGATGAAAGCCCACTCCCACCCCAGTGTCGGCTGCAGAGCCCTAGCAGGACTCCAGGCAGAAGCCAACTGCTCCCATCTGCCAGAGTTACCTGAGCAACCTCATCATCATCAAATGCAGCCAACACCTGTGTCACACTACATCCACCCATCCCGGGGGGATTCACAAGACGGGTTTCCTTGCTTGACACCAATGCTAGGAGGGGCCCTTCTGGAGTACCTCCCAGCTGGGCAGGGTCACAGGGTTAATGCGTTGCTTTACACTACCGGAAGCAAGAGGCGGGAACAGAACAGATGAGCGTCTGCAGGACGCACAGTCAAGTCCGGGCCCTCTTCTGTGAGGAGGACCTAGAGGTGCTTCTCCCCTTGTCCTCATCCCCTGACCACCAGGGCCACCACATGAAGTCCAGACTCTCGAACAGCCCTCAACCCCCCACACGCCTCTCGAGAGAGAGAAGCAGGTGGAAGACCAGAGACAGAAAGTACTTTCTGAATTTCAGCATGGGAAGCAGTCTGCAGAATGTGAGCAAGAGGCGGTTGAAGGGTGGCGGAATACGCCCCCCGAAGTATGCTGCTGCCCTGGTGGAGCGATCATTTTCAGCTGGGGTCCCTTGAAAAACAGCAGATGCAGAGAGAGGCTTTCTCAGAGAGAGGCTTTCTCTAAACTCCCCTTATTGGCCAAATGGAAGTGAGTGTCATAAATCCCCTCCCCGGGAGTCTCTTCAACCAGGGGAGGCTGACTGTTGTCACGGGTGGGAGACTAGAGGTCAACGCCACATCCGAACAAACATCGTCACCGACTATCATATCTCCCGTCTATTCTTCAAAAGGCCCATCCATCTTTCCTAAAGATCATCTACTCCCCACCCTAAGAGGCCTATAACCCCTCTCCCTATTCCCTATTAAGTGAAAATGAAAGTCAGTCATGTCTGATTCTTGGCAACCCCATGGACTATACAGTCCATGGAATTCTTTAGGCCAGAATACTGGAGTGGGTAGCCTTTCCCTTCTCCAGGGGCTCTTCCCAACCAAGGGACTGAACCCAGGTCTCCGTATTGCAGATTCTTTACCAGCTGAGCCATGAAGGAAGCCCAAGAATACTGGAGTGGGTAGCCTCTCCCTTCTCCAGTGGATCTTCCCGACTCAGGAATCGAACCAGGGTCTCCTGCATTACAGGTGGATTCTTTACCAACTGAAAGATCAGGGAAGCCCATTCCCTACTAAGACAGTGTTTAATCCTAAATTCAAAGCCCCAACAGGCAGTCACTTATTTTTCCCTAGGTATCTCCCATGTATACATGAGGTACACATGTGAAATCAACTTCTTTTTGTTTTTCTCTTGCTCATCTGTCTTTTATTACAGGGGTCTCAGCTAAGAGCTCAGAAGGGCACAGGGAAAATTATTTTTCCTCCCCTGCATAGTTCTCTCAAGGTTAGCTGATGAAGAGAAGGACATTTAATACAGACTCAGTGCAACCACAATAGCATCTTCAGACTACATCTCCACACTCAAAGATCTACTGAAGAGGCTGGCAGAGAAGAGTGTGATGTCAGAAGGGAAACTGCTGCTGGATGGTGAGACCACCTACGACAGGTATGACAACCTGAAGCCCCAGTTCTCTGTTCGTTCCATAAGGAAGAAAGGATATGCCCTGCCTCTGCAGTATTTGGCACTGAAGAAAATTACACAGAAATTGAAAGTTACTCTGGATCTTTGAAACAGCACATCCTAATCTGTTTGTTTCTGGGGATTGAAAAAAAAAAAAAAGGTAACATTTGTGAAGAAAAAGCAGAGAGTTTATCCAGAGAGATTTACTGCTTATCCAGTGTTGCAGTGAAAAGGGGGGCAAAGAAAAAGTGAGTTTTTCTTTCCTTTCCTGAGAACAAAGAAGATGGAGAGAACAGTGAGCAGATCCGGTTATTCCTCGTTTTTACTTTAACTGTTCCTAACCTGTTCTGCCCCCTAACTCTGCATGGACTACATTCTGCACCTACTGTCCTTTAACTCTGTGTTAATTACATCCTGAATTTGGTGCCACCTGTACAGAAGTCTCTTGGCAAACCACCCCTTGTGATTTTTCTCTTTTGCATTATAGAAAGAGGGCCGGAGTACAGTTCATAAAAGACAATGGATCCAACCACCAGGCTACTGGACTGCCAGACCCAATTATTGGGCTATCTGAACCAACCTATGACTGTTTTTGAATCAGTGCAAGAGGAAGAAGAATACAAGATCCTTATACCTTTATTCCTCATCTCCAATCCCTGACTGCTAGCCCTCATCTATATAATCCTCCAGATTCCTCTAGGAAGGCAGGGGCACAGCTCTTGAGGCACAAGCCTACTGTGTTCGCCCCTCCACTGGGTGAGGATTAAAGCCACCTTTCTAGTTCCTCTAAACTCTCTGTATTTTTTTCTTCAGCTTCAATGGGCATAGGAAAGTAAGATTTTGGCAATATCACCAGCAGTCCTGTGTTCTGAAGGATTTGATTCTGGCTGGCATTGCTGGGAGTTCCAGGTGGGTTAGACACCTGAATGGACCACAGGGTTTATAAAAACACCCTTTCCAGGAAGGGAAAGTGACCCCCATCAAAACAGAACAGATGGCGGACAATTCAGCTGCAGGTTGGTGACCGTGCTATATGGGCTTTGTTCCAGCCACTCTTCTTTTAAAGCAAAAGCCCAGAGAGAAGGAAGGGAAGGGCATTTATCTGGACTACAAGTTCTGTGAGATTTCATTTCACCATCTGAATAACAAGCCTCATAGCCATTCTTTCACCGAGAACAGTTTCTGAAATACTAAGGCCTTATTTCTGTATCAGATGTGATTTAAAATGTCTACCCATCTGTGCAGGAGGAGATTATGAGTGATAAACCACCTGAAAGGCTATCACACCGCTTCATTTCCTTCCTATCATTTATGAATAGGAGGTAGAATAACATCCACCTCTCAGTGAATCTAGTACTAACAAAACTTTTAAATCCTTCTAAAACTTAAAACATATAAATGAAATCATACATACATGATCTTTTCCATCTGGCTTCTTTCACTCAGAATATTATTTTCGGATTTATCCACATTGCTGCATGAATCAATAGTTCACTTTTCATTTCTGAGGAATACATTATATAGCTAAACCATAATTTGTTTATTCATTCATTCATTGATAGGTATTTGGGCCATGAATTCTCTCTCCATGAGAGATACCAAGCCTGTCTCTTGCCCTTGTAATTATTGACAATGACCCAAAAGATCAGCCGGTCAGTCTAAGCTCCTTTGCATAGATTGCAGTGGAAATTGGACTACTCTTAGATGATACTGAAAATGTCAGGAAATGATCAGAACCAGAGAAACATGTGTGAAAACAACAATGCAATTCAAACACACAAACAAGAGATACTCAGGTAGCCTTTTAACAAATGAATAGATGATCCACTGAGATACTATATCTTGCCCATCAGAGTTGTCCAGAAATTGACAAGACACATTTTTCGTGAGGCTCTGAGGAACAGGCACTCTTGTTCATTGCTGATGGGACAGCAAAAAGCAAAGAAACTTGCAAATGCCTAACAGGATGCCTTTACCCTCTACCCAGCAATCCAACTTTGGGGATGTACCCTGAAGATGCTGCTGCTGCTGTTGCTAAATCATTTCAGTCATGTCCGACTCTCTGCAACTCTATGGACTGTAGCCCAGCACGCTTCTCTGTTCATGGGATTCTCCAGGTAAGAATATTGGAGTGGGTTGTCATGCCCTTCTCCAGGGGATCTTCCTGACCCAAGGATGGAACCCATATCTCTTATGTCTCCTGCATCTGCAGATGGGCTCTTTACAACTAGCACCACTTGGAAAGCCCACCCTAAAGATATACCTCTGCAAATATGAAAGAAGTATTTATAATGTTATTCATTGCAGAATTATCTGTAATAGCAAAATATAGAAACAACACAAATTTCTATTAAATTTGAGACAATGTGTGCTTTGGAAATAATCAATTTGAAAAGAAGTCTGTGACTTCATAGTGGTATACTAAAAAAGTTAATAATATTAATAACATATATTAAAGAAGTGATGGTTGTAATATTAATAAAAGTCTTTCTACAAAAGAGTATCATCTAAAGAATCTGCCTGTAATGCAGGAGACCTAGGTTCAATCCCTAAGTTGGAAAGATCCCCTGGAGAAGGAAATGCACTCCAGTATTCTTGCCTAGAGAATCCCATGAACAGAGGAGCCTGGTGGGCTACAGTCCATAGGGTTGCAAAGAGTCGTACATGACTAACTAAGCACTGTACCATCAACTAAAAAGCACAGAAGCAACTATGAAGTCAGAAAAACCCACATTTTCACAGCCCCAGTGTAATGAGTGATTCACAAAAGGGTCAACAATGGTTGCTAAAATCATGGTGGCAAACAATATTAACAGAGTACCAAATTATTGCTGTATCAATTACTTACTAATTGTAAAGGGATTAAGATCACCACCTTACTTAACAGGTTATTTCTGGGATGAAAGAGTATGGAGGACTTGACTTTCTACATTATATAGTTGTTTGTTTAAACTAGCATGCATAATTTAATACTAAGATAGGTCTACTCCACAAAAACAGAAATTCTGTGTTAGAAAGTTTTTTATAAAATTTTAATTTAAAAAATGGAAAGAATCAGAGCTTACAAGATACAAAAGGAATCAGCATAACTCATTTTTTTTTTTTAATCATACTCTTTAACTATTAAACTTGGTCAAGTAGCTTCCTGGTATGTTTTTCAACTTTTTGTTTTGAGTAGCCTTTTAGCTATTATGAAAGAATCTACCACGCCAGTAGGCTGTTCATTTACTTTCTTTAAAAAAAAATGTTAACCAACTATAAACCAATATAAAATAAAAAAGTTTAAAAAAATTTTTTAAATCAGTTTCCAAAATAAAAATTTATTAAAATCAGAATAAGAGTCAAATAGGTCAAATTCTATTATGGAACAATAATTTACTAGCAGTTCTATTTAAATCTGGATAGGTATATCCATAATGCTCAAAACTAAATTATCATAGATTGGTTTCATTTCCTCATTTTAACCAGAAAGATGTCTCCAGATACATTTAGTTACATCTGGATTAGGACTGCCAGATAAAATACAAGACATTCAGTTAAATGTGAATTTTTACAGGAGACAACAAATCATTTTTAGCATAAACATGCCCCATGTGGAAATTCCCTGGCAGTCCAGTGGTTAGGACTCCACCCTTCCACTGCAGGAGGGCATGGGTTCGGATACCCTGGTGAGAGAATTAAAAACCCGCAAGCGCACTGTGTGGCCAAAACAGACAAAAACAACAAGAATGCTCCATGAGATATTTGGGACATACTGATAAAAAAAAATTATTTAACTGGGCCTATTACTGTTTTTATTTCCTTGGAAAATTGGGTAACCCTAATATGAATGGTAATGTTTTAGAAGTACGTTTCAAAGTTCAATAAAGGGAATTTTAAGTATTGGAGTCCCAATGCATTATAGGGATTAACAATCTCTATTTAAGAAAACCGCTCTAACCTACTCCCCAGCTATTCAACGGACAAACCCAAAGACATAGGAAGAAAAAAATGTAAGTGCTTACACAGCTCCTGGAAATCCATTTTTAGTCAGTACAGTGATATTGACAATAGATCCTCCATGTTCTTTCATCCAGGAGTTGTAAACTGCAGGAGACAGAAAGACAATCCTATTAAACAGTGTCCTGACTCTTCCCTGATACCGTGTTCCAGCTTGCTGCTTATACGATATTTTTAAAATTCTAATTTATATTTTTTTATAAAAATATTGAGGTATAATTTACTTTGACAGCACATATAGATAACATAAAATTCATCCATTTTCTGTGTATGACTTAATGGTTTTTAATAAATACATATCACCACAGTCCAGTTTTCAAATATTTCTGTCACTCCAAAAAGTCCCTTTGTGACCATTTGCAGTCCAACCCATCCCCAGGCAAACGTTCATCTACATTCTCTTTCTATAGATTTGCCCTTTCTGAATATTTCATTTATTTGGTCATTTGTGCCTGCCTTCTTTAACTCAGAATAGTTTTGGGGAGGTTCATCCATACTGTAACACATGAAAATAAAAATGTTACTTTCTATTTAGTATTTAGCTAAATAGTATTCTATCGTGTGTACATTCCATATTTTATTTACCCATTCACCAACTGATGAACAACTGGACAGATTCCACTTTTGGATGATTATGAATACAAGTCTTTGTGTGGACATACGTATTTGCTTCTAGTAGGGAGCTACCGACAAGTGGAACTGCTGTGTCATATGCTAAATCTGCATATGACCTGGTAGCTCAGATGGTAAAAAATCTACCTGCAATGCAGGAGACCCTGGTTCAATCCCTGGGTCAGAAGATCCCCTGGAGAAGTAAATAGCTACCCATTCCAGTATTCCTGGGCTCCAAAATCACTGCAGATGGTGACTGCAGCCATGAAATTAAAAGACACTTGCTCCTTGGAAGAAAAGCAATAACAAACCTAAACAGCATATTAAAAAGCAGAGACATTACTTTGCTGACAAAGGTCCATATAGTCAAAGCTATGGTTTTTCCTGTAGTCATGTATGGATGTGAGAGCTGGACCATAGAGAAGGCTGAGCATTGAAGTGAAAAGAAAGTGAAAGTGGCTCAGTTGTGTTCGACTCTTTGTGACCCCATGGACTATACAGTCCATGGAATTCCCCAGGCCAGAATACTGGAGTGGGTAACCGTTCCCTTCTCCATGGGATCTTCCGAACCCAGGGATGGGAACCCAGGTCTCCCACATTGCAGGCAGATTCTTTAACAGCTGAGCCACAAGGGAAGCCCTATTAAATAGTGCTTGACTCTTACCTGATACCATTCCAGCTTGCGGCTTATATGATATTTTTTAAATTCTAATTTATATTTTCTTTTTAAAAAAATTTTTATTGAGGCACTGAAGAATTGATGGTTTTGAACCATGGTACTGGAGAAGACTCTTGAGAGTCCCTTGGACTGCAAGGAGATCAAACGAGTCCATCCTAAAGGAAATTAATCCTGAATATTCATTGGAGGGACTGATGCTGAAACTGAAGCTCCAGTAATTTGGCCACCTGATGCAAAGAGCTGACTCATTAGAAAAAGACCCTGATGCTGGGAAAGATAGAAGGCAGGAGGAGAAGGGGACCACAGAGGATGAGATGGTGGATGGCATCACCGACTCAACAGACATGAGTTTGAGCAAGCTCTGGTGGATGGTGAAGGAGAGGGAAACCTGGCGTGCTGCAGTCCATGAGGTCGCGAAGAGTTGGACACAACTGAGCAACTGAACAGTAACAACCAGTATTCGTGCCTGGAAAATTCCATTGACAGAGGAGCCTGGTGGGCTACAGTGCATGGGGTTGCAAATAGTCTGACACAACTGAGCGACTAACAAACACACATACATGTTAAATCTATGCTTAACTTTTTAAGAAACTGCTTAACTATTTTCCAAAGTGTTTTCACCATTTTACAGTCTCATCAGAAATGCAGGAGGGTTCCAGTTTCTCCACAAAATTATCTGGCTTTTTGGTTAAAGCCATTCTAATGGGTATAGTGTGGTATCTTACTGAGACTTTGATTTGCATTTTTTTAATGACTTAAATGGTGTTAAGAATCTTCTCATGTGCTTATTCACCATTTGTATATCTTATTTGGTGACCCATCTATTCAAATCTTTTGCCTTTTTTTAAATTTGGGTTGCTTTTATAAGACTTTTTGTATATTCTGGATATAAGTCTGTTATTAGATATGTGATTTGTAAAACGTTCTTTCCAATCTGTGGTTTATTTTTTCATTTTCTTATTAGTGTCATTTGAAGCACAAACATGTTTAATTTTGATTAAGTCCAATTACAATTTTTTATTTAATTGATGTACTTTTAGTGGGTATCTTAGGATTCTGCCTAACCCAAAGTCATAAAGATTTTTTCCCTTACTTGCTTCTAAGTTTTATAATTTTATTTCCTGCGTTTAGGTCCATGATCCTAATTTTGGACTTTCAGTTAACTTTTATTTATTATGTGAGGTAAGACTCTTTTGCATGTGGATATCCAACTTTACCGGCACTGTTTGTTGATGAGACTCTCATTTCCCCAGAGAACTGCCTCGGCACGTCTGATGAAAATCAATTGATCATAAATATTAGGATTTACTTCTGGATTCTCAATTCTGTTTCATTGATCTATACATCTATTCTTATGCCAGTGTTATACTGTCTCATCTTAAAATCAATAAACAGTTTTGAAATCAAGAAGTATTTCTTCTTTTGTAAAATTGCTTTGGCTATTTTGAGTCCTTTGCATGTCCATATATATTCTAGGATCAGTTTGTCCATTTTTGCAAAAGGATTGATAAGGACTGCATTGAACCTACAGATCAATTTGGAAAGAACTACCATCTTAAAAATATTAAGTCTTTCAATTCATAAACACAGAATGTCTTTCCATTTATCTACATCTTCTCTCGTTTCTCTCAGCAATGTTTTGCAGTTGTTAGCATATAAACCTTATACTATTTTGCTAACTTTATTTGTAAATATTTTATCCTTTTTGAAGGCAATTTGAAATTTAGGCAAACTTTCTATTCACACAAATCAAGGCAATATTAGAGATGTACATCAGGACTCACTTCAGTGGACGTCCAGTTTTTAGAATGGAAAGACCAGAGAACAATTCAATACCTATTTCTATTAAAAGCTTGAGCAAAAGCAAGCTTTTCTATCCACTACTATTTAATGCTTTTAGTGAATTCTCACTAAATCGTGTTATGACAAAAAAAAAGGAGGTAAAACCACAAGAAAACATAAAATACAATATTTTTTAAATCTAAGACAATTTTTTCATACCCTGGTGGCTCAGATGGTAAAGAATTTGCCTACAATGCAAGAGACCCTGGTTCGATCCCTGGGTTGGGAAGATCCCCTTGAGAAGGGAATGGCAACCCACTCCAGTATTCTTGTCTGGAGAATTCCATGGACAGAGGAGCCTGGTGAGCTACAGTCCATGGGTGGCAAAGAGTTGGACATGACTGAGTAACTGGTCCAGTGGCTAAGACTCCATGCTCCCAATGCAAGGGGCCTGGGTTCGATCCCTGGTCAGGGAACTAGATTTCACATGCTACAACTAAAAGATCCTACTTGCCACAACTAAGACCCAATGCAGCCAAATAAATAAATAAACAAATATTTTTTTTAAAAAGAATTAATAATTAGGAAGTGTGAAGATGTAGAAACAAAGAATAGGTGTTGGGCTGGGAAACTGGTAAAAACTTATAAATCAGATACATAGCAGAGTCCCTGAAAGATACAGATAAAGGCTTGACACACATTCCTAAGTTGTTTTTACAGGAAGACCCTCACCAGATGAAAACTGCTGACTGCAAGCACGCATAAGCTAGACCAGCTGAAACCAAAAGATCAGTGATGCTCAAAACTTCACCTGGACGCCAACCAAGCTGAAAATTGTGCATGAGCTGATCACCTGCCCTGCAGCTCCCTCCCTAACACTGACGTTAAAAACTCTCCCTTGGGGCTTCCCTGGTGGCTCAGTGGTACAGAATCTGCATGCCAACGAAGGACACATGGGTTCCATCTCCCATCTGGGAAGATCCCACAGGCTGCAGAGCAACTAAAGCTGGTACGCCACAACTACTGGGCCTGTGCGCTAGAGCCCAGGAGCCTCAACTGCTGAAGCTCGCCTGCCCTAGAGCCTGTGCTCTATACCAAGAGAAGCCACTGCAATAAGCCTTCCCACTGCAACTAGAGTAGGCCCCGCTCTCTACACTACAGAAAAGTGAGAGCAGCAACAAGACCCAGGACAGCCAAAAGTAAAATAAGTTATGGGGAAAAAAAACAAAACCCTTCCCTGAAAGCTATTAGGGAGTTCACATCTTTTGAGCATAAGCTGCTCACTCTCCCCATACTTTCCTTCACGGCAACCCAAAGTTCAGTTGACTGGCTTCACCACATGCAGGCGAGCAGACCCAAGTTTGATTCAGTAACATATCAGTATAGCTTCCTAGATTTCTGTTGGAACAAAATATTCTAGGCTTTTCGTGCACATTTGCTCCCCCAGACCTGTAATAAGCTGTTTCACTAAGGAATCCCAGTTCCTTTTAACTGGAAGTAACATTCAGAGATCACATAAAGGATGCTAGGAGAACACACTGTCACTGAATTAATAGCTGTTTCTTTTCAGGGGACAAAGCCAGGGAATACATATTTTATTTTAAAGAAAAAATATATCTTGAGTCCATGCTAATGTTTCTAATTAAATTCTGGACTATAGGGGT
Source organism: Bison bison bison (assembly GCF_000754665.1). NCBI lineage: Eukaryota > Metazoa > Chordata > Mammalia > Artiodactyla > Bovidae > Bison > Bison bison. The sequence continues at coordinate 38,354,219 of NW_011495032.1, forward strand.
TTTTATTCAGCCTCATCTGTCTACATTCACTTCTCCTTTTGCCAATGCCAAAAATCTTGGTTCTCAATTGCACTAAAATAACTTATTTACAGAGACATGGAGGCCTGGCATGCTGCAGTCCATGGGGTCGCAAAGAGTCAGGCACGACTGAGCGACTGAACTAAACTGATTTACTCGCTTTAGCCCACAGGACACACCATAAGTCTCCGAATAATATCGCCAACACTACTAGATTTTAAGGGAAATTCCAATATGATTATGTGATAATTGATCTTACTGAATTACTGTATATTTCCTTTGGTGTGATAATGGTATTGCAGTTGCATAGACAACATTTCTTTATTCTTTAAAAATGTAAGTCAAAGTGTGATGATGTATGCAATTCACTTTTAAATTATTTGTGAAAAGGGTGTGGGGTGTTGAGAGGAGATAGAAAGCGAGCGAGGATGAGAGGGGGAAAGACACAGAGATTAGAGAATGCAAATACAGCAAAATGTTAGCTTGGTGAACCTAAATGAAAGGTATACAGACAGGGAGCAGAGATACAGTAAGTTCAGTTCCAGACCATCACAACAATGCAATATTGCAATAAAGTGAATCACACAAATTTTTTTTCTTTCCCAGTGCATATAAAAGTTATGTTTACACTATACTATAGTCTATTAAACGTACAACAGCATTATGTCTAAAAAAAAAGTACCTTAATTTAAAAAATATTTTATCACTAAAAAATGCTAACCATCACCTGAGCCTTCAGCAAGTCATAATCTTTTTGCAATAGTATCATCAAAAATCACTGATCACAAATCATCATAACAAATATAATAATGAAAAAGTTTGAAATATTGTGCTAACTACCAAAATACGACACAGAGACCCAAAGTAAGCAAAAGCTGTTAGAAAAACATTGCTGACAGATTTGCTTGATGGGCAATAAAACAAAACATAATAAAACAAGGTATGCCTTAGAAGAGTTCATTGCATTATTATTTCTTTAGCTTTTTCATATATTCAAAATTTTTCCAAAAACAAATGGAGAGAAAAAAATTTCTACATTAGTAAAATGAATAATTAAAGGTTATAAAAAAGTCTAAATTCACCAGAAATTTAAACATGGATCTTTACACAATTCTTTAACAGCCGCATATGGTATCAAAGAGTACAAGCTGAAGAAGCTGAAACTTCAGGGCAGTCATGACTTAAATCATTTTAATTACATAAACAATACACATTCAATTTAGAAAAATTAGAAAAAGCAGAGAAGCAAAAAGAAAAAGATGAAAATAATATGTAATTTTACCTCCCAGAGATGTCAATGTTTTATTAGAAACTCTTTTAGAATTATCTCTATTTATATATAGCCATATAATAAATATATACTGTTTTTTGCAGAAATGTGATCACACTGGATAGAGTGTTTTAAACCTTTTTTTTCACTCAGTGATATCTAGGAATATCTTTTCATACTGAGAAGTAGACTTTTGTACCTATATTTTTAGTGGCTGCATAGTACTTTATCCTATAGATGTATAAACTTCACTCAACTAATATTTTACTTTAAAATATTTAAATGGTTTTCAGTTTTTCACTATTATTATTCTGGTATAGAAAAATATATGTCCCATATTCCTTGCTGTCAAAACCAAAAGCTAAGTCCCATTGTTTAAAGTAAAAACAAAATAAAAACTATAGGCCTTGGATTCTTTAATTCAATTCTGGCTAATAAAAATCATAACTGAATCTAGACTCTGCAAAGTTCTATTTAATGGAACTGATGGTTTGTAAGAGATTGCTGACTTGAGTGCTGGAAGATGTCAAAGCACTGAACTATGAAGGCTGAGTCAGAGACTAAAACCTGTCTCCTAGCACTCATTCTCTTCTTCTTACAAGAAATTGAATTTGTACTTAGGCACACAGCTAAAGATTCTATTTCCCAGTATCACTTATAGGTAGGCATAATCATTTAACTGAGTTTGAGTTGATGATGAATGTCAGTAAATGTAATGGTGCTACTTCCAGACAATGCTGTTAAGAAGAATGAATTTTACACTTCTCTGAATTCCTGCTGTCTAGAATGCAGTTATGATGGCAGGAACTGAAGCAGCCATTTTGGACTAGGGAATGGACATGTTAAAGACTGTAAACAAGAACAAAGATCCTTATTCCCTAAGGATTATGAAACTACCATACTATCCCTGGACTATACACCTTGAATTTTTATGTGAGGGAGAAATTAACTATCTTACTCAAGCTCCTATATTTTCCAGATCTCTACACTTCAGTAGTCAATCCTGTTGTCACAATTAATACAGAACTCTGTATTACCAGTTAGATAAAGCCTGAAAATGTCTTCAAGACCTTTGACTTAGAAATGTTAAGAATATAAAGCCTAATCCATGTTGGGGTAAAGACCCTGTGGGTCAGAATTATACTCATTTCACATTTTGCAGCATAGAAATGTCCTGAATAGCTTGTAAGGAAACTCTTCAGTTACCCAATTTCAGGGTTGAGTATTACCACCTATGAAAGATAACCTTTAATCCAAAAACTCTGCATGTGTGCTAGTTAATTATTAGTCAGAAAAAATGTAGACTCTGGTATTCTCCTTGAAGGTTTCACAGAATTAATAGGTCCTTACAATAGATTTAACAGATTCATTTCTTAAAAACAAAGTAAGTATGGCGTTTTCCTTAATTTAATGAAGCACTTTGTAGCTATATCTTTGTACAAATTCTTAATCATTTTTACATAACTTCCTAGAAATAAAATCAACAGATCAAGCAAATTCATATTTTTAAAATACTGCCAAATTACTCTCCAGAAATGTAGCAATTTACATGGCTATATTGTATGTAAGTTAAATTAGGGCAATAAGTGTTGATGACAATAAGTGTTGTGAGGGACTCAGTGTTCTGAGCCCCTCACAATTTCTCTTTCAGGTGCCCTATGATCTTAACATAAATACACTTTGACTTTTTGGATTATTGATCACACTTGCCTGCTTTGCACATGTAGAAGGTGCCTGTCAGGTTGGTTTCAATCACAGCATTCCACCCCTTTGAACTGATTTTTTCAGCAGGAGAGAAGAACTGGCCTCCTCCGTTGTTTACTAAGAAATTGATCTTACCATAAATATCTAAGGTGGATTTGACCAAATTATTTACCTAAAGAAAAACAGTAAAAGTGAACTAGTTATAGACAAATACTGTATGACAGCATTTATATGTAGAATCTAAAAAGTACAACAAACTAGTGAATATAACAACAAAAAAAGAAGCAGATTCATAGAGACAGAGCATAAACCAGTGGTTAGCAGCGTCAAGAGGGAAGCAGGGAGCAACAATGTAGGGGTAGGAGATTAAGAGCTACAGCCTGTTAGGTATAATATAAGTTAAATGAATATATTATACAACATGGGGAATATAGCAAATATTTTATGGTAACTATAAATGGAGTATCACCTTTAAAAATTATGAATCACTATATTATACACCTGCAACCTATGTAATATTGTACATCAATTATACTCCAGCAAACAAATAAAATTTTAAGAGTGAACTGGTTAATAACTAACTTGCTACTTGGACTTTACCATGTGCTTTAGGAGAGTAGCAGAGCTTACAATATCTCACAGTGAATAGTAACTCTGAGAACCATAATAAATGAAGATGTAGTCACAATAAATAAACCTGAAAACCCTGTGTCACCCACAGATCAATATGTTAAATACCCATATGCTTCAATATGCTTCATATCAATATGCTTCAATACCCATAGATCATAATGCTAAATTTAGAATTTTGATGACAAGATTTATCCAAGGATTTGGATCACTCATCCAATAATCTGTAAACTGTAAATATATATAATATCCTGGGTGTTCATTGGAAGGACTCATGTTGAAGCTGAAACTCCAATACTTTGGCCACCTGATGCAAAGAGCTGACTCATTTGAAAAGACCCTGAAGCTGGGAAAGATTGAGGGCAGGAGGAGAAGGGGACAACAGACGATGAGATGGTTGGATGGCATCACTGACTCAATAGACATGGGTTTGGGTGGACTCCAGAAGTTGGTGATGGACAGGGAGGCCTGGTGTGCTTCAGTTCACAGGGTCGCAGAGTCGGACACAACTGAGCGACTGAACTGAACTGAGCTGAATCTGTAAACAACTAACTCAGAATATTGGAGAGTGATGAAATAGACATTACAAAATGAGTTAAAGGGCAGAAGGCATGAAAGGTAGCCTCCAGACTAAACTGTTCTTGCTTAGCTTCCCTCCATGTCTTCCCTTCCTCTCTTTCTCCTGAGGCTACTTGCTGAGCGCCAAAGAATGGATGCTTTTGAACTGTGGTGTTGGAGAAGACTCTTGAGAGTCCCTTGGACTGCAAGGAGATCCAACCAGTCCATCCTAAAGGAGATCAGTCCTGGGTGTTCATTGGAGGGACTGATGCTGAAGCTGAAACTCTAATACTTTGGCCACCTGATGCCGAAAGCTGACTCATTTGAAAAGACCCTGATGTTGGGAAAGATTGAGGGCGGGAGGAGAAGGGGACGACAGAGGATGAGATGGTTGGATGGCATCACCAACACAGTGGACATAGGTTTGGGTGGACTCTGGGAGTTGGTGATGGACACGGAGGCCTGGTGTGCTGCAGTTCATGGGGTCGCAAAGAGTCGGACACGACTGAGCGAGTGAACTCAGAACTCAGCAAGATGGATGGACCTTGAAAATACCATACTATGTGAAATAAGAAAAACAAATACTATATGACCTCACTTATATGTGGAATCTAAAACATGACACAAATCAACATGTCTACAAGACAAAAACAGACTCACAGATACACAGAACACATTTGTGGTTGCCAAGGAGGAGAGAAGAATTGGGAGTGTGGGATTAGCAGACACAAGGCATTATATAAAGGATGGATAAACAACAAGGTCCCACTATATAGCGTACGAAACTATATTCAATATCCTGTGATGAACCATAATGGAAAAGAATATGAAAAAGGACACACACACACACACACACACATATATATAACTGAGTCACTTTGCTATACAGCAAAAATTAAACATGACATTGTAAATCAACTGTATTTCAATTTAAAAAAAAAAGAGAGATTAGCTTTACCTCCTCTTCATTACGGATGTTACATTTTATGGGAGTAACTTGAGCCTGGACCGTAGGAGACAGACTGGCATTCAGTTCATCTGCAGCAGATTTTAACCTATCAAACTTACGGGACGCAATGACCACATTACATCCTGAGGAGACAACAGTCAAAGAACAAGTAAATATTGATATATTTTCATTAATTGTCTACATTCCAAAAGCAAAAATGTTTAGAAAATATGAACAGAAATATGAATGAGAACGTCTGTTATGGTAATAGGAACTGAACTGATCCTAATTCAAACAGAACAACTAAAATAACTAAAACACTGAACAAATTATGCAACAAGGATTTCCAGGCATTGGGTATCAGGGGGCACAGGACAGTGACAGTGAACACAGGAAACAAATGTGAGCCCTATTATTATTCCAGACTGCTGCCTAGAGAGAGTCTTCAGACTGCAGCGTAGGCAGGAAGAATCCATTCAGAGCCCAGCAGGCTCCTGGGTAGAAGAGATGAAGTTGGGAGTCTGAGGAGGCTAAGACAGCTAGATTAAACAGCAACACAGAGACAAAGGAGGTACACAGGGAGAGAACTCCAGAGATCTCTCGAGTTCCCTCAGATCTTCAGCTGAGCACTGATCGGTACATATGAGAAAAGACACTATCTGAGGCTGGGGAAAGAACCAACCAAAATAAGCAGAAGGAACAAACCCTGACACTCGTACAGCACTAGACAAAAGTTAGTGTTCCAACCAAGAAAACACTCTGACAAGGTATTGGGCAAAGTACCCGGAGGGTATGGCCTCAATAGTGAAGCAAAATTAACGCTAGACTAAAGGCTGTTTAGGACAGTACTTAACAGAAAGAAAGCCTCTTTAAAGTATCAAACTGCTACCAAGTTAACTACATCACAGAACAAAGTTCAGCAATGTTTGCAACAATACAAAAATATCCATACAATGATAATAACATAGTTACCTAGGACCAAAACACCCAAGATTAAGCATCTTGTTACTCCCCGTGTTCTGCAACACAAACCCAGGCATATTGCTCTGAAGCAACAGCATACTTAAGAAAAATAAGTAATTTTTATTTTTTAATTTTGCAGAATGCAAAACTTTTGGTCAAGAGATTGAAGGAAGCGAAAGAAAAACAGCAGGAACAGATTGCCAAGAGAGGGAGGCTGTCCTCTCTGGGAGCTTCTACTTTCCAGTCCAGTCAAAATGTTCTATGAGTAACAAATAAATGTTAGTAACATTTGTTAACAAGTAACAAATAAAATGTTCCATGAGTAACAAGATGTTCTAAGAGTAACAAATAAATAAGAGCAGACATCAAAAAAAACAAAAAACAAAAAAAACAGCCTCCAACAAAGTAAAATTCAAATGTCTGAGATCCACTGAAAATCCACAAGGTACATAAAGAAGCAACGAAATACAACCCAGAATGAGGAGAGAAGTTAATTAATAAAAAGAGACCCAGGAATAACACTGACAACATAATTAAACAAACCAGAGATACAGTGGAAAATATTAAAAGCAGCCAGAGAAAAAGAACACAAAACACACAAAGAAGACAGAAGACTTCTTTTCAAAAACAACGCAAGCCAAGACAAGTACTTGAAAGTCCTAGGGGTGGGGAGATGACATGGGGGTTTTGGAACCTAGAACTCTTACCCCGTGAAAACAGATTTAAATTCCAGTTTCAGGGAAGAATGAATGGTGCTGTTATCCACTAAAATGAAGCCTGAATTGTTTGATGTTATCAGCTGGGGTTTGAAAAACGTACTGCTTGCCATTGTGTGTTTCTCCTCCCATTAATACATTAATGTTCCCACTTTTGTTAAATTATATATATCTATTAAATAATTAAATAATATAAATATTAAAAAAATAATGGCAAAATAAAGATTCATTCACACATATAGTATCCAGAAGAATTCTTGAAAACAGAACTTCACTACAAAAAGATTAAAGGAAGTTCTTTAAGCAGAAAGGCAATGATACCAGATGAAAATCTAAATCTACAGAAAAGAAAAGAGAGAACCAGAAATGGTCACTATGTGAGTAAATAAATATGAAGACTTTTCTTATTTCTATTGAAATCCTGCAAAAGTTGGTGCTTGTTGAAAGTAAAAATGGTATCAATGTATTGTAGGCGTTATCACACATGTAAAAGCAGAATGTATGAGGACAGCATTTAATTGTTACATGAATGTCTCCTGTACTGGGAGGCGGGGTTTTCACCTGTAGCACGACCTGGGAAGCCCACTGTATCCCTTACACTAATAGAGCATTTAAGCCTGTACTGGATAATAATTAACAGTCTCCTCCCACTCACTTTCGTCTCCTGGAGGACTGGGACCCTGTCATTGTTATAACTGTTATACTACAAACAGGCCACATATTCAATATTAACATATGGAACAGATGACATTTGGAAAGGTTAAAAAGTAAAATGGCTCTGCATTTTGGCCAGAACTAGTTGTATACACGGAGAAGGCAATGGCACCCCACTCCAGTACTCTTGCCTGGAAAATCCCACGGATGGAGGAGCCTGGTAGGCTGCAGTCCACGGGATCGATAAGAGGCGGGATCGCTAAGAGGCGGACACAACTGAATGACTTCACTTTCACTTTTCACTTTCATGTATTGGAGAAGGAAATGGCAACCCACTCCAGTGTTCTTGCCTGGAGAATCCCAGGGACAGCAGAACGCTAGAAGCACAAGCAGAGCCTGGTGGGCTGCCGTCTATAGGGTCGCACAGAGTTGGATACGACTGAAGCGACTTAGCAGCAGCAGCAGTTGTATACGAGGAGATAGTTTCTGTATATTAAAATAAGTCACTTAAAAAAAACTATCTTTCAAGCTGAGGTTATAATTTAGTGAATTCCATATGCAGACAATTTTTGGAAATTCTGATAGGTAATCTGAGAGCTTTACAAAGCAAGTATTAACTTCACCATGAATTCCTTGTAAGACAAGACTAAAAGAGAATTCAATTTATCAAAATTGATGTGTAATTTTCAACAAAGCATATATTATATTGTTAGGAAATAGCTCAACTGGAATTCCATCACATCCACTAGCTTTGTTCATAGTGATGCTTTCTAAGGCCCACTTGACTTCACATTCCAGGGTATCTAGCTCTAGGTGAGTGATCACACCATCATGATTATCTGGGTCGTGAAGATCTTTTTTGTACAGTTCTTCTGTGTATTCTTGCCACCTCTTCTTAATATCTTCTGTTTCTGTTAGGTCCATACCATTTCTGTCCTTTATCGAGCCCATCTTTGCATGAAATGTTCTCTTGGTATCTCTAATTTTCTTGAAGAGATCTCTAGTCTTTCCCATTCTGTTGTTTTCCTCTATTTCTTTGCATTGACCGCTGAGGAAGGCTTTCTTATCTCTCCTTGCTATTCTTTGGAACTCTGCATTCAGATGCTTATATCTTTCCTTTTCTCCTTTGCTTTTTGCTTCTCTTCTATTCACAGCTATTTGTAAGGCCTCCCCAGACAGCCATTTTGCTTTTTTGCATTTCTTTTTCATGGGGATGGTCTTGATACCTGTCTTCTGTACAATGTCACGAACCTGCATCCACAGTTCATCAGGCACTCTATCAGATCTAGTCCCTTAAATCTATTTCTCACTTCCACTGTATAATCATAAGGGATTTGATTTAGGTCTTACCTGAATGATCTAGTGGTTTTCCCCACTGTCTTCAACTTAAGTCTGAATTTGGCAATAAGGAGTTC
>NW_011495032.1:38363195-38366017 GCF_000754665.1 Bison bison bison
GTCCATGTGTAGAGTCTTCTCTTGTGTTGTTGAAAGAGGGTGTTTGCTATGACCAGTGTGTTCTCTTGGCAAAACTCTATTAGCCTTTGCCCTACTTCATTCCGTATTCCAAGGCCAAATTTACCTGTTACTCCAGGTGTTTCTTGACGTCCTACTTTTGCATTCCAGTCCCCTATAATGAAAAGGACATCTTTTTTGGGTGTTAGTTCTAAAAGGTCTTGTAGGTCTTCAAAGAACCATTCAACTTCAGCTTCTTCAGCATTACTGGTTGGGGCGTAGACTTGGATTACTGTGATATTTTATGGTTTGCCTTGGTTTCTCTTACCTTGGACATGGGAATCTGATTAGTAAAATGGAAAGGAGAAACAAGTTCCCCTGGATCAGCCATGGCCTCTGCCCTATGCTGTTCTTTCTTCAATCTTTCTGCCTTCAAGACAGGCATTATCTATTCTAGTTCCCAGAGGAGAGCACAGGCTGAACAAGGTAAGGAAATTGGATATATATAACTCTTCCTAAATCCACATTAAAAAAAAAAAATCCTCAGGAATTCTAGGTGATTAATGCCTATTTTGACCAAGGTCTCAAAATATGAGACATAGGGAACTGTAACTAGGATTAGTCACAGGAATTATCTAATTAGAAGATTCCCAAATTATCACTAATTACTATCTGAATGCTGAACACCTCTGGGAAGTTATCTAATCTTAGAACAGCTATCTTGGGACACAACTTTAAAAGGTATTTATTTTAACTGGTATATAAACTTGAACCAGGGTATAAATGTATTACAAGGCAGAATGTTGCAATGGTGGGTAAAACTAGAAATCTACAATTCCATTAAAGGAATGGTTAAATAAATTATTACATATGCATACAACAACAATACTACAGTCTTGGTTTTATAAATAAAAAAATACAGACACATGTGTATATTTGTGCATGTGGGTGACTTTTAGAAAATCACCAGGAAGGGGGTTTAGGAGATGGGCAGAATGGGAAAGCTCATTTTAGTTTTCTTTTATATACTTCAATACTGCCTGGTTATTGCAATGTTATTTTATAAAATTATTATTGTCCTTCTCGTCACCCTTATGCTAAACGATTTGGATGAACATTTTTGTTTATATGAGTTGCAAGACAAACTCAGATTGATAAATTTCCTTAGAACAAGGTACCGAAGTAATTAGCAAATAATGAGTTATTTTCACATATGAGGCAATTGTAGCCAAATATATTGATTTTTGCCTGGGTTGATACTGATTTCTTTCAATCTTCAACTCAGAGTGCTCCATTTCAGCACCTTCTAGGTCCCAGGTATTGGTAAGAACCCTGTCACCAGAGCAACAAAAAGTGCTGTCTTGCCTCACAATTTCCACTTGGAATTCCTACTTTCATTTTATCCACTGTCACAGAAGGTGAAAGTGCAAGTCGCTCAGTCGTGTCTGACTCCATGCGACCCCATGGACTATTTAGTCCATGGATCTCCAGGCCAGAATACTGGAGTGGGTAGTCTTTCACTTCTCCAGGGGGGATCTTCCCAACTCAGGGATCAAACCCAGGTTGCAGGCAGATTCTTTACCAGCTGAGCCACTGTCACAGAAAGGGAATGACTAACTTGAGGACAGAGACAAGGATTTGGCTTGAATTCAATGTGAATGGTCTTAGGTTCAATATTCCTTGATGGAATAAGGGCTCCTTTTGTCTGACAGCATCTGTTAGACATAGATGAAATAGATGAAAGAGAGTTCCAATTCTGTTCACTACATCTTACTCTTGTGAGCTAGGGCTTTCACCATCCTCATCGAAAAGGAATAGTCAAAATCATTTGGATGTGAAAGACAACACAATAATCACCACTTGCCTCAAAATCCAACTTGTATTTCACGCCAAAAAATAGTAGCCTTCTCACTGGAAAGAGAATTGGCTATTGTTTAATTTGCCCGATTTCGGTTTCTGTAACAATTTTCAGAAATAGCCATTAATTCTGGTAGAAAAAAATTAAGCTGAGCAAGTCAGAGTAAAAAGTATTTGTATATTCTTACATTGAAGGAAATGTATTTCCAATACAACACTACTGTTTTTTACAAGTACATTGGAAGGCTGAGCCAGGATCTGATGAATCTGCTGTGAAGCCTAGTACCTGACCTTCACAGAAAATGACAACCAAGACTACTTTTCTTATGGATTTTCCTGAACAGGGATACAGTTTGGTGTTGGGAGTAACGTAGAGAGTAATGGCCATGAAGTTGCACCAGGGTCAGATTCAGTTCAGTTCAGTCACTCAGTCATGTCCAGCTCTTTGCAACCCCATGGATGGCAGCATACCAGGCCTCCCTGTCCATCACCAAATCCTGGAGTTTACTCAAACTCATGTCCATTGAGTCGGTGATGCCATCCAACCATCTCATCCTCTGTCATCCCCTTCTCCTCCTGCCTTCAATCTTTCCCAACATCAGGGTTTTTCAAATGAGCCAGTTCTTAGCATCAGGTGGCCAAAGTATTGGAATTTCAGATTCAGCATCAGTCTTACCAAAGACTATTCAGGACTGATTGATTTCCTTTAGGATGGACTGGTTGGATCTCCTTGCAGTCCAAGGGACTCTCAAGAGTCTTCCCCAACACCACTGTTCAAAAGCATCAATTCTTTGGCACTCAACTTTCTTTATAGTCCAACTCTCACATCCATATATAACCGCTGGAAAAACCATAGCTTTGACTAGATGGACCTTTGTTGGCAAAGTAATGTCTCTGCTTTCTAATATGCTGTCTAGTTTGGTCATAACTTTTCTTCCAAGCAGCAAGCATCTTTTAACTTCATGGCT
>NW_011495032.1:38366117-38426509 GCF_000754665.1 Bison bison bison
ACATCAGGTGGCCAAAGTATTGGAGTTTCAGCTTCAGCATCAGTCCTTCCAATGAATATTCAGGACTGATTTCCTTCAGGATTGACTGGTTGGATCTCCTTACAATCCAAGGTGTTATAGCCACACGTTCCGGGAAACAAACTCACTTAGAAGGATGATGCAGGCAGTGGAGTGTAGTTTATTACACCAGAGGGCCCAACACAGAGTCTCCTCTTAGCCAAGGACCCCAAACAGTTTTTGTGAAAACCTTGTATACCCTAAGTGTATGTGCCCAAACCCACCTCCCAAATTCCCTGAAACTAGTCTGAACAAAGGAAGAAAAAGATATAATCAAAGTTAACCCGTGATTCATATGCCTTAAGCCTAGGTAGTTAATAGTGGACAATTATCAATAGGCTTGTGGTCATACCCCAATAAGCATAATAGAATTTATGATTCTATCTGGTTACACAGATGATTAGGGTATTCTTTTAGGCAGTGAAGAGTCTAGGTATGAGCCCTGGTGTTCTTCCATCAAGGAGGCCTGGTTTTCCAGTTGGTATGTCGTTTCTATAGGTACTGGGCATATAGCTCAAAGTCCACAGTCCAGCCCAAGATAAGAGTCCTGCTTTCAAGATGGAGCCTGTTCTGTCTGTTTCCTCCTACAAAGGGACTCTCAAGAGTCTTCTCCAACACCACAGTTCAAAAGCATCAATTCTTCGGCACTCAGCTTTCTTTATAGTCCAACTCTCACATCCATACATGACTACTGGAAAAACCATAGCCCTGACTAGATGGACTTTTAAGAAATGCTAATTTCCCTTTTTTTTTCTTATTAAGATGTATTTTTTCATTTTTTTAAGCTCATACTATGTGCCGAGCATTAGAAACATATGGGAAGCAAAGACAATTTATGTGTTCATTAAAAAGATCTGAAAAATGAATACAATTTAACCACTCATCATTCAAATCATTTCCAGAAACAGCAGTTGCTGATAAACAATGTTGTAAACTTCTTTCCAGTCTTTCCTGCATATACATCTTTCATTAACAATTAAATTGGAATGCTATATTTTGTTTAGAATCCTACTTTTTAAATTATATGGTATGCATTTGACAACATACATTCTTCAGTAGCAAGGTATTTAAATAGCAGCATATTTCAGTGTTACTGATTTATTCATTCCCCTTATCACATCTCACTACTGAACATTACACTCTTCTACACATGTATGTGCTTGTCCCTGATTATTTCCAAAGAATGAATTCCTGATAGAGGAATTACTAGGTCACACAGCACGAACACTGTTAACATGTTTGGATTTTTTTCCCTAAGCTGACCTCTAGAAAGCTTGCAATATTTTACATTCTTGCCTGTCCTCTCTGTCATCAACATTTTCATTTTCCCTAATGTTTTAAAATTTTGTTAGAAAAACAATGAACCTTTTTATTGCTATATTTTGCATTTCATTGCCCCAAAATTGACTGTTTCTTCTTGCACTCACTGCCTTTTTTTAGTTCTTTCTTTAAAATGCTTGGCCCATTATCATAAGCCTATTTTTCTACCAGTGTGTCCCTTATTTATGAGATCTCTTTATACAGTAAATTTGTTGCATATTGCAAATGTTTTTCTTCATGTACCTTCAAATTTTATTCATGTATATTTTTTAATTCAATGAGGATTTACATTTTCATATTTATTTATTTTCTCTTTTGTGGTTTCTTTCCTCTTTTTGTACTCACAAAGTCCTCCCTTCACCCAAATCAAGTTAAGCTCAGCACATAATATGAACTTAAAAAAAAGTATGCTTAAAAAAAATGAAAAAATACATCTTAATAAGAAAAAAAAGGAGGATTAGCATTTCGTAATCTGACCCTGGTGAAACTTCATGGTCATTACTACCTACTTAACTCTGAAGTCAAGGTAAATATTAAGAGATTCAAGATTATATGATAGGAGCCTCTCCACATGTTAAATAAAAACTTTTCCAGTAGTCTTTCCATATTTCGTAATCATTCATCAGGCAATAAACAGAATGAAAAAACAGGGGGTTTTTTTGGCCACAGATGCATGGCTTGCGGGAGTGGGATATTAGTTCCCACTGCAGTGAAAGCGCTGAGTCCTAACCACTGGACCGCCAGGAAATTCCCTAGAATTAATTCAAAATACATAACCAATTCCATATGAATAATTAATTGACCATAACGATTCCATAATTACATATTAATAATGATAATGGTTTCATAATTAAGTCCATAGCAAGCTTCCACACGTTTCCTTAATCCCCACATCGGGCACTGTACCTTCGGCTCGAAAATTTCCCTTTAGTTTACAAATAGTCCATCCAATGCTTGTCCATAACTTTTTAGAAAGAACTCTCCTCTCCCCACTCGCGCTCGCGGTTCTAATTTCACCCACAGCTACACTTCCTTTCCTTTGCAACGCAACGCTCTCCTAAGCCCGGATACCATCCGCTGGCTCCCCACCCCGCCACCCCGCTCCGGGTTAAACCAACCTCTGAGGACCCCTTCCTCAGGATACCCTAGCCCAGGGACCTGTTCACGCACCCAGATGCAGGAGCTCTTTCACGATGGCCTTCCCGATGCCCGTGCCCCCACCGGTGACGATGGCCACCTGGTGCTGCAGCAAGCCTGCTGCTAAGCAGCTTTTGCCCTTAACCCAAGAATTCACGGCCATAACGCGTTTGAGCAATGGAGGGCAGGGCAAGCTAAGCCACCGAGGTCACGCCCGCGTCGCCCCGCCCCCTCTCCTCTGCCCCGCCCCTCTCCGTCATCCCGCTCTGTCATCCCGCCCCATCCCAATCACCAACCTGGCACGACCGCCGCAGCGGCTCTGTGTCTCTCCAGTGCAGAACCGTTCCTCAGCGGCTGCATCCTGACGCTCAGCGCTCTCCGCCTGCCCGGGTCCGCAGCACATGTAGGTGAGACTCCTTGTTCCTTGTGTGTGTGTTTTATTTCGATGCTGTTGGGGAAGGGAAGAAGACAAAAAGTGGCGCTGTGCTCTATTTTGAAAAATTTAATGCTCAGTGGTATACCTCTCACGGTTTTAATTAAAATTAAATCTCCAATGCGTCTGGGAAAAGAGGCTGCAGCTCGGGAGCCTTGCTCCGCCCTCCCGCGGAGGGCGTGGTGTCGAGAGCGATGCTCTGGCTCCAGTTGCTTTGTGCAGCTGGCTGGAAAGGAAAGGGGCAGCCTTAGCCGAGGGGGAGAAAATCTTGCTTCATCCTCTGGAAGGGATGGAAACAAAAGGTGGAGGGGGCGGAATACAATTGTAATTATCCAGAGACCAAGATAATAAATGATTTTTAAAAGACACAATCCCACCTCCACCTTATCTACCTCTCCTCACCCAGGAATGAAGGGAAGAAGGACTCTTTGAGGTTTGATTTGAGGTTTGATCCATTTCAGCTGGGCTGCATAAAATTGATGAGTCCAAAAGATCTTTTTTTTTGAAAGGTGTATGCTTCCTGCAAGAAGGCGTCTGTAGGTGTGTGTTTGAGATCCTACCCTCTAGTTCATTTCTTATGCAGGCGAGCTCGCCTATTGAGGATGGTGGAGATTTATCACCCGCATTTTGGTGCCCATTAACAGTAATTCGCTATTCAAATTCTCCATCTTGCTTTGTGCTGTCTGCCCACCAGAGTGCAATTACACTAGCCTCAGGAGACTTTGCCTAAGAAAGTGGCAGATCTAGGGACTGTGACAGGTGCTGTGATCCTAATCGTCCATGCAGGATGCTATTTCTAAGTCTGTAGGAAGGGGGACCCTCCAGGGCTTGAGAGTGGACTCTTGTCTAACACTCACAAAAGTATTGTCCAAGGAGACACACATGCTGACAAAGCAAGAGACTTTATTGGTAGGGGACATCCGGGCTTGGGGGTGGGGGTAGCTGCAGGGTAAGGGAACCCAGGAGAACTACTCTGCCAAGTGGCTCTCAGTCTTGGGTTTTATGGTAACAGGGTTGGTTTCTGGGTTGTCTTTGGCCAGTCATTCTGGTTCAGGGTCCTTCCTGGTGGCTTGCGCATCACTCAGCCAAGATGGATTCCAGCAAGAAGGAATCTGGGAAGTTGGTAAGACATGTTGCCTGGCATCTCCTCTCTCCTTTTGACCTTTCCCAAAATTAGCTTGTTAGTTCCATGTTCCTTACCAGGACCTCCTGTTGTAAGGTAACTCATGTAAGTGGTTACTATTGTGCCTGGCCAGGATGGGCAGTTTCAGTCAGTGGTTCCCCTAACAAGAATACTGTATTTCTCTCTGCAAGGTATTGAAGTAATGTAAAAGCAAACAAATGCCATCATTCTTTTGTTGGGTCCACCACCGAATTATTCAGAGTGAATTGGAAATGGATCTGGTTGAGAGTGGAATCAGACATCACTGCCTCCCTGTTCCTCCATCCCCCTGCCCTCCTCTGACCTCTTTTGAGAAGAACTTACTCCCTATCTTTGTTGCTGACAGATTCCAAGTATGCGCCTTAAAGAAGGGAAGATACCTCTTCCGCTTCTCATTTGCTGATTAGTTTATGAAGGGATCACTTCTACTGGTCACCTCTCAGTTCTGAGAGGTTTCTTATTGCAGAAAATTTGAGGCCTTCTTTCTCCGGAGGAAGGAGCACTTTAAATTTCTTTCAATGATACTTTGATTGAAGATCTGATCAAATGTGGTTTGTGACCTGGCCTGGACTTGTGGATTCACGGAGCTCCACCAGGGTGGTTCCGCATGGACCTGGCAGTACTGCAGCCGCTGTGTGTGTGGTGGCTCAGTGGCCTCAGAGAGGCATTCTGCTGTCCTCCAGTGAAAAGATGACTGACTGGACAGGCTTCAAGCCAATTTTGCTTGCTGAGGATGACCAGAAGCCATTTTGCAGGCTCAAGGAAGTTGCACTATGAGCAGACACAAAGCTCTTTTTCACAGTCCAAAGACAGCCTATGATTTAGGGAGATGTGAAATCTTTTTGAGAGGTCTTTTTTTAAAAAGACCTGTAACATGGAAACTTACACTACCATATGTAAAACAGATAGCCAATGGGAATTTGCTGTATGGGGAACTCAAACTGGGGGCTCTGTAACAAACTAGAGGGGTGGGTTGGGGACGGAGATAGGAGTGAGGTTCAGGAGAGAGAGACATGTGTGTACCTATGGCTGATTCTTATTGATGTTTGACAGAGAACCACAAAATTCTGTAAAGTAATTATCCTTTAATTAAAAAAAGAAAGTAGCAAAAATAAATAAACTAAAATAAAACCCATAAAAATAATTCCTTTGTTCCATGATCAAGTGTTTCTAGATAGATTTCACTTTGGGAAGTTAAATTAAAAAAGACCTGTCCTCTCTGCCCCTGCCTCTGACTTCAATCAGTGTCTGAATGTCTGCAAACCCCCAACAGGCCTGGAGACCCAGCAACAGCTCTGCCTTTGGGAAGCTCTTTGTTTCCAGATTGAGCCCTCTTTTTTCAGGGCATCCACGCCCTGCTGCAATGACTGCTCTTTTGGCTGAATCAAAGACCGCCTGGTGCTCTGCAACGCTGCCCACTTTGTCCTGGGGGAAAAGGCATCAGTGTGGCCATGATCCTCCCACCCTCCCGCTTTGTCATAGCCCATTAGCACTCCCTCGGTTCATCTTCTGAGATTCTCTTGCTGCTCACCCATCTTCCCACTCCCCCCCCATCCCATCTGCCTAGTATCTTCATTTTCTCCCCTCCACAAAGCAGCTGCTGGCTCAGACTGACAGGGGCCTGTGGGATTCTCAACACGGAGACAGAATCTCAGTGCTGAAGGAATATCAGTGGGGCATATCTAGCTCTGCCCTGCCTTGATGTAAAAGCAATCCAGAGCCAACTTATATAAGTAAGATTCTTAAAATGTGTTAGTTGCTCAGGTCACGTCCGACTTTTTGTGATTCCATGGACTGTAGCCACCAGGCTTCTCTGTCTATGGAATTCTCCAGGCAAGAATACTGGAGTGGGTATCCATGTCCTTCTCCAGGCGGTCTTCCCAACCCAAGGATTGAACCTGAGTGTCCTGCATTGCAGGCAGATCCTTTACATCTGAGCCACTATGGAAGCCAGTTCACAATATTCATCCGATATTTATAGAACACCTTTCATGTGCCAGATACTATTCTAGATATGAAAGATACAGTACAGTGGACAAGACAGGTGTGCTGAACTGATAGAGTTTATGTTTTAGGATAAGTTGGGAGTTGAGGATGGAAGGGGCATGTGTGCCATAAGAAGTAAAACAATAAGCAAATGAAAGATCAGACAGTAAAGATCTTATCTTATAGCTCTTACAGTAAAAAGATGCTCAGGCTGCTTATAACCAACTAGCTTCATTACCAGGAGCTATTTCCTCTATAGACAGATGCTCCTCAGGTGATGAACTAGCCTCAGTGTGAAAGCCTTCCAGGACCAGGAGACAAGAGAAGTGCTGCTTAAGGACCACAAAGGAAAAGGCTATAGCCTAACTGTGCTCACAGCCAATCACAGCAACGGGGGGAGACTAGGCGTTCTAAGTTGCTTCTCCATCATTTTGCAATCACTTGACACTCATCTGAACCAAATTTCCTTCCATTTTTACATTTGTGAGAGTATCTCTCTGAGAGGGTCTACTAGTCATTCTCAGTGGTGAAATGGCAAGCATTTCATCTCTTAGTTGGCCTACTACATCTAATGGTGTTAAGCCAAGATGCTAAGCAGAGAGTTTGGTCACCCCAGACAGAGGACTCTTATCTCTTTGAGTGACAGAGCCACAGGTAAGAAAACTGGAAGAACAGCAGGGCTGGAGCAAGGCACAGTTCACTGTTGTTTTTGTTGTTCAGTGGCTAAGTCGTGTCTCACTCTGCCATCCCACGGACTGTAGTGTGCCAGGTCTCCCTGTCCCTACTGTGTCCCAGAGTTTGCCCAAGTTCATGTCCATTGAACTGGTGATGCTATCCAACCATCTCATCTTTTACCACCCTCTTCTTTTGCCTTCAATGTTTCCCAGCATCAGGATCTTTTCCAATAAGGAACAGTCGTAAATGAACTTGAAAATGATGATCCTTTACCCACCTGGCCCCAGTTCAGGTTCCTTGGAGAAAGAAGATGTGTTAATTTCAGTGAAGGTACAAAAACTCAATTCCTGATTGTACTCAATTAAACCAGTGGAGCAGAGCACCCTAATTTGAAAGCTTTATAAATCAGAGATGGCAGAATGGCACCCTGTTTATGATTTGTTTTGGTTGTTTGTCCCCATGGTAATTTATTTAAATTTAGACTAATTGCAACAATTAAAATCACGAACTTCCACATGCAGTTTCAGACAACCCCTACTAAATGGGCCTGAATTTGTCTGTGAAAGCAGTTGGCTGAATACTGGGCTTGGTGGGAAAAAGAGAACAGTAACTTCTTATTTCAGATGAGACCTGAGCTCTTATATTTTCCATAGCCCCCACCACTCCTTGTGTCCAGATGCTAAGTCTTGGTATCATTGGCACTTATTAGCTTTTTTCCAGCCACATTTCATCCATGTATGTTACTTGCTTCCCTGCAATTAATCTAAGAGCAGAGCCTTCAAAGCTTCGTGGCCTCTCCCACCCACCAAGTCCAGAAGTTCTGCTGAGGATCTGGATGGGTTTAGAGAAAGCACTGGATCAGGTCTGCTTCAGTGACTACCTGGCAGCAAAGAATTATAAACAGACTCCAGGAAAATCATGCCCAATGGTAAGAAGTCCATGGCACCAGTGTTCCACCACTGTGGAGGTGGCGTTAGTGACCAAGTGACTGACTGACTGGATGGGAGTAATGACCAGATGTGTGCTGATGCCCCAGCCCAACAAAGGCACTATGCCTGGGTAAAGAAGTTCATTTTGTGGTCTTGTGAGTCTTTGGTTGTTTACTGACTGCTTCAGAGCTATTGGTTTTCTTTTAATAAACCTCTGGAGGAGTACATAGGCAGCTAGAGTGATGGAAGCATTGGAGGAATATGTGAAGGAGATGGTGTAGGCTAGGATGGCAGGACAGGGAGGAGCCAGATCCACAGGTCTTTAGGCCACAGGACAAGTTTAAATTTCATTTTATACCAATGGGAAGTCACTGGAGGATTTTAAACAGAAAATGGCCTGCTTTTATGTATGTTTTTAACAGACCTTTCTAACTGCTAAGTGGAGAATTGATTGCAAGACAGCAAGAATAGAAGCCAGAAGATAAGGAACATTTTTAGAACCATAGTAAGAGATGATGGCCTCATAGACCACAGTGGTAACAATGAAGATGGGACAAAGTTGTGGATGCAGTTAAGAATTACTTGGAGAATTTCTTTCAAATATGGCTTAAAATCAGTAGTTTATGCATTAAGTTCCAGAGTTTGAGTAGTATATACTTTAAAACCTATTCCACCTACCTCAGAATGACTGAGGATTCAGAGCTCATTGTGGATTGAGGTTAACAGTCTGCAGTATCACATTCATTCATAATCTTTGGACTAGGGGTGGTGGTGGATGCGTGAAGCCTACCATGCAGGAAAAAGAGCAGAGTCCTGTCTCTTCTCTTAATTCTATTATTTGAAACCTTGGAAAAAGAGAATTTTTTTCCTGCTATATATCTTCAGTTCAGTTCAGTTGCTCAGTTGTGTCCAACTCTTTGTGACCCTATGGACTGCAGCACGCCAGGCCTCCCTGTCCATCACCAACTCCTGGAGCTTACTCAAACTCATGGCTATCGAGTCAGTGATGCCATCCAACCATCTCATCCTCTGTCATCCCCTTCTCCTCCCACCTTCAATCTTTCCCAGCATCAGGGTCTTTTCAAATGAGTCAGTTCTTCGAATTAGGTGACCAAAGTATTAGAGTTTCAGCATCAGCATCAGTCTTCCAATGAATATTCAGGACTGATTTCCTTTAAGATTGACTGGTTGGATCTCCTTGCAATCCAAGGGACTCTCAAGAGTCTTCTCCAACAGTTTAAGAGCATCAATTCTTCAGTGCTCAGCTTTCTTTATAACTCAACTCTCACATCCATACGTGACTACTGGAAAAACCATAGCTTTGACTAGATGGACCTTTGTTGGCAAAGTAATGTCTCTGCTTTTTAATATGCTGTCTACGTTGGTCATAGCTTTTCTTCCAAGGAGCAAGCGTCTTTTATTTCATGGCTGCAGTCACTATCTGCAGTGATTTTCGAGCCCCCAAAAATAAAGTCTTTTACTTTTTCCATTGTCTCTCCTTCTGTTTGCCATGAAGTGATGGGACTGGATGCCATGATCTTAGTTTTCTGAATATTGAGTTTTAAGCCAACTTTTTCACTCTCTTCTTTCACTTTCATCAAGAGGCTCTTTAATTCTTTGTTTTAACCATAAGGGTGGTGTCATCTGCATATCTGAGGTTATTGAGATTTCTCCCGGCAATCTTGATTCCAGCTTGTGCTTCATCCAGCCCGGCATTTCACATGATGTGCTCTGCATGTAAGTTAAATAATCAGGGTGACAATACACAGCCTTGATGTACTCCTTTCTTGATTTGGAACCAGTCTGTTGTCCAATGTCCAGTTCTAACTGTTGCTTCTTGACCTGCATACAGGTTTCTCAGGAGGCAGATCAGGTAGTCTGGTATTCCCATCTCTTTAAGAATTTTCCACAGTTTATTGTGATCCACACAGTCAAAGGCTTTAGCATAGTCAATAAAGCAGACGTAGATGTTTTCCTGGAACTCTCTTGCTTTTTCGATGATCCAACAGATGTAATTGTTTCAGCATATATCTCTTACGTATAAGAACTCTCTTTTTGAGAAAAGATAATCACAATATCATGTGTGTGTGTTCAGTTACTCAGTCGTTATCTGACTCTTTGTGGCCCCTGGACTGTAGTCCACCATGATCCTCCGTCCATGGAATCTTCTAGGCAAAAATAATCGAGTGAGTTGCCATTTCCTACTCCTGGGGATCTTTCTGACCCAAGGACTGAACCCCGTCTGCGGTGACTCCTGAAATGATGTCTAATGATTGCTTTTAAATAATAGGAGGAAATGAAACAAAATTGGCTACTGGTATTTTGTTTATTGTTGAAATTGGGTGAGAGGTACAGTGAGGGTTCATTCAAATTATTCTCTTTGCTTCTATAAAGGTTTGCCACTTTCCCTAATAAAAATCTTCTCCTTTTACATATTTGAAACTTTCCATAATATTAGTTTACAAAAATAATTGCGGTTGGTGCCAAAGTGATTGAAAATGCAAAAGTAATTGTGGTTGGTACAAAAGTAAGTGCAGTTCAAAAGTAATTGTGATTGGTAGAAAAGTAATAGTAATTGCAGTTGATGCAAAATCAATTGAGGTTGGTGCAATAGTAATTGTTGGTGCAAAAGTAATAGAGGTTAAAAAGTAAGTGTGGTTGGTGCAAAAAAAGTGAAAGTGATAGTCGCTCAGTCATGTCCGACTCTTTGCGATCCCATGGACCGTAGCTTGCCAGATTCCTCTGTCCGTGGAATTCTCTAGGCAAGAATCCTGGAGTGGGTTGCCATTCCTTTCTCCAGGGGATCTTCCTGACCCAGGGATCAAACCCGAATCTCTTGCACCTCCTGCATAAGTCAACCACAATTACTTTTGAACCTCAATTACTTTTGCACCAACCCCGTGTAATAACAATTTTGTTAAGAAGAATTTTTTAAGTGCCACTAGCTGGATACTTGCTAACTGGCACCTCTTTAGCAATAGCACTCAAAACATTACTTTCCCCTTTATGACTCATGTACCAAGAACACAGGCCGATCTGTTTTTTCTTTAAAAGATGTTGTATAGACTCTCCTCTCTCCCACTTTTTACCTGAAGAATAGAAGAGGAGAGAAAGTGTTAAGAGTTAAATGTGTGCATTCTTTCCAGTGGTCTCCCAAAATGTGTTAGAACAGATCCCAACAATTCTGGGATCTTGGGCTAACAAGAAACCAGGAGACAAGTGTCCTTTATAGAATACCAGGGAAGGCATGGTTGGTGAAGTGGTGCCAGTGTTGAGTGGCACCACTTGCTCAAAGTTGCATTCAACCATTTGAGTATAGTTGTAATGTCTGACTTAATAGCCAGAAGCCTAGAATGCTAGTCCCAGCCATAGGAATCTCCATCTATGGTGCAAGGAAGATTGGTCCTTAACCTGTCTGTAAGGCTTCCTCACCCAACTTCTTTATACTTGGCATCCCCCAGCTAGATTGATGGGTTTTACATAATACATGCAACTCAAAATATAGCAACACAAATAAAATTTTATTCACGATTCATTCTTGTAAACGTAAGTCCATATTCAGTTCAGTTCAGTTCAGTCGCTCAGTCGTGTCCGACTCTTTGCAACCCCATGAATTGCAGCACGCCAGGCCTCCCTGTCCATCACCAACTCCCGGAGTTCACCCAGAGTCATGTCCATTGAGTCAGTGATGCCATCCAGCCATCTTATCCTCTGTTGTCCCCTTCTCCTCCTGCCCCCAATCCCTCCCAGAATCAGAGTCTTTTCCAATGAGTTAACTCTTCGCATGAGGTGGCCAAAGTACTGGAGTGTCAGCTTTAGCATCATTCCTTCCAAAGAAATCCGTTACTCTCGAAATAAAGTTTTGTGAGAAATAAATGGAGGGGAAGGCGTCTGCCAAGTTGAGGACCATTTCCTAAACCCCTTTCCATCTCACCTGATTCATTCCCTGTTGATGACTTTGTTTCCCTGTCTTTCAAGTGCAACTCGTCACTGGAACGCCTTTGCATTAGCTGCATCCTGGAAGAAGCTCTGTGATGTTGTGGGTCATGAGTTTGCTCTGGCAGATTGGACTCTTGACAAGGAACAGCTAGATTTGAAGACGAGGATGGAAGAGCCAGCACTGGTGGAAGGCCAGAGTCAGCTCCCCAGCCCCCACCACAGCTCCCTGAGGAAAGCCATGGCAGCTGCTCTGGTCCTCGATGGAGAATCCACCATGGGGCGCAGGAAAAAGAAGAAGAAAGAGTCCCGCCCAGAATCTATCATCATCTACCGGTCAGAGAGTGAGACACTGGATGAGGAGCCTGGGGAATCGGAAGGTGGAGATCAGCCTAAAGAGGAGGAGGGAGATGATTTCATAGACTATCCTATGGATGATGGTGAGTCTCTCTGGGGTCACCTGTTTAAAGCCACAGGGAGCAGGCCCAGTGAGGATCCTGTAGAAGCCAGGCAGGCATTCAGTCACTGACCTGCTTCTTACGGATACATTTCTTCTCACGATGTTGCAGTCTTCATCCAACAAGTCAACAATATTTGTTGAGCATTTATTGTGGTTCTCTTCTAAGTAATATGGAGGAGAACTCTACTTTTTTTGAAATTCCTGGTATAATAGAAGAGACCAATTTATACACAAAATAGTAATATAAGCTAACAAGGCTAACTATTTAATACATGTAGTTGACGTTCATAATAATCAGGAAAACATGAATTATAACATAGGAGTTATAAAATTCCTTCACTATATAATATTCACTTCCTATATGGATGGCAAAAAATTAGGTAAAAGATATTAACATCAATGTGAGTAAATGGATATACTCTCATATACCTCATGTGGAAAAGGTATCTGCTTTTGGGAAATATGTCAATATCTATTAAATTCAAAATATGCATAGCTTACATCGTAGAAATTCTCAGTATCTACCACATGCCCATGTGCATAAGGAAGCAGTTATAAAAATGTTTGTTGCTGCTAAGGAAACTGCAGGACGTCTATATTAAATGTCACTCTTCAGCAGTAGACGGACATGGTAGATCTGTCTGTGTATACGGGTCATCCCTAAGACATATGCCCATGGTGAATGGGATGAGCCAAGTCGCTGCTCTTATGCCACTTACCTTCCAGTCAGGGGAAGACAGATAGCAAACAACTCAGCAAACAAAAGATGATTTCAAAAGATAATAGTGGTACAGGTTCCAAAGACAGTAAACCTCCATGAGAAGAAGGGAGGTGACCAAGTGAGGGAAGGGGGTGGAGGGCTAGACCGCACAGCCTCTCAGAGGAAGGGACATTTGCTCTTGAGTTAGCCCCATTCTGTCCCTCATTCAGCCAGGGGCTAGACGTCCACAGGGCCTCGGGGAGCTGCCAACCAAACGCCTTCACATACTAAGGACCGTGGACTTTGCTGCATGTTTTACACTCACTACCTGCAGCCTCACTCCCAGGCCCGCCAAAGAGCGGCTGTTTGGTGGGGGTGGGAGTGATGCTGCTGTGGTGGGGATAGTGGTGGTGGTACTGGTGGAGCATCTGTGCTGGGGCATGTGTATGCGGTGTGCATGTGTGTATGTGGTACCTGTGTGTGTACAGAACTTGGATATGAAGCCTGGGACGTCAACCGGATTTCTCTCTCAGAGAGGCATGGAGGTAGGAATAAGGAGAGAAGAGGAGTGGGCTGCCCATCAGTATAGCACGCATACACGGTGCCACCTTCACACACGGTAACCGATACTCAGGAACAGTATTTTCACAGCACTTACAGACCAGAAATACGATCACGCTGAAGAAGTATCTGTGGTAGAGTTCTCACTCCCTTCCATATTGCAGACATGATAGAAGCCCAGAGAAGTAGAGATAGTAAAAAACAAGCTTAACCTGCTTCACAGTCTTAGCAGGGCCCTGGCAGGAGAGTTGATCATGGGAATACTAAACCTTCCCTTGAGGGAGACTCATTGAATCTGCTGTGAAATCACTGACTTCATGTGGTGTCAGGGGCCAGAATAAAGGACCTTCTTGTACTCGGCTCCAGTCTCAGGGGACAACCCTGATGAAATGTCTGTTCTTCTGATCTTGACTTTTGCCTCTCTGTGCCCTGCAGGTGTGTGGAACGTGCCCGTGGACAGCCGCTATGTCACATTAACTGGGACCATCACCCGAGGAAAGAAAAAGGGGCAGATGGTAGACATCCATGTCACGTTGACAGAGAAGGAACTGCAGGAACTCACCAAGCCCAAGGCATCGTCAAGGGAAACAACACCTGGAGGCAGAAAGGCCTGCCAGCTGGGAGCAGACCGTGGGCCACACGTGGTCCTCTGGACGTTGGTCTGCCTGCCTGTGGTTTTCCTCCTCTCCTTTGTGGTCTCTTTCTACTATGGCACCATCACTTGGTACAACATCTTTCTCGTATACAACGAGGAGAGGACCTTCTGGCACAAGATCTCATGTTGCCCCTGCCTCATCCTCTGCTATCCAGTGCTCATCATGGCCATGGCCTCTTCCCTGGGCCTCTATGCGGCCGTGGTCCAGCTCTCATGGTCCTGGGAAGCCTGGTGGCAAGCTGCCCGGGACATGGAGAAAGGCTTTTGTGGTTGGCTATGCAGTAAGCTGGGTCTGGAAGACTGTTCTCCCTATAGCATTGTGGAGTTGCTTGAATCAGACAACATCTCAGGCAACCTGTCCAACAAGGATGCCACCCAGGAGATAGAAACATCCGCTGTCTAAATTCCCAATGACTTACTTCATTCTCTGGTCTTAGTAGCCTGTTTATCATCTTCCAGTTTCAGAATACTCCTTGTTTAAATTATTCCTTCTCTCCCCACTATACACTGTTCTTCTGGAAAATTTTAGCCCACACTTATCTGTCGTACCATCTTGTTGGTTTTCAGGAGGGCAGGAAACGGAAAAGCAATTTGTGCCCAAATAGTCCATCTAATGGATAAACTCTTCTTTATTCCTTACCCTAAGATAACCCTTTATCTGAGACAAGGAAGTTCAGGTGTGCAACAGTTCAGGAACTTGAAGGTATTCCTGGTGCCTGGAACCCAGGTTAGTATGTGACTAAATGTGACAGGGAGACTAAGGAGGCTCAGGGAAGACCAAATCCACTAATAAGATAATAGACAGTGATGGAGTGAAACATATAAGAAGCAGGGTTGCTACAGTGTAGCAGAATGTAAGAATTTGTGTGTATCACTTAGATTTTGATCTATATCTTAAATATAATCGAAGTCCAAATAGCAGTAGTTTAAACAAGACAAAAGTCTGTTCTTTCTTGTACAGAAGAAGTCTGGAGGCAGACCATCAGGGAAACTGATAAAGTCATCAGAGTTCCAGGCTTTCTTTTTATTTCCCAACCCTCATCGCCTTTATCCTCAGCAACCAGCGCTGACTACATCTCCAGTCGTCCCATCCATGTTTCAGACAGAACAGAGGACAGGGCAGAGAAGAGCACATACACTCTCCCTAAGCTAAGGAGGTTTCCCAGGAGTCCCTTTCAACACTTCTTCTATCTCATTGGCCAGGCCTTACTCACATGACCTCATGAGCAAAAGAGGCTGGAAAATGTAGTCTTTTGACTGGGCAGCTGTATTCTAAATATTTGGATTCTGCTAATTTAAGAGACAAGGAAAGAATGGCTATTTTGGTAGGCAAGTAAGAGTCTCTGGCTTACAGTAATTATTTAAATACATTCAGATCCCAAACTGTGAATACAGTTCTATTTATGTATTTATTTATTTATTTAAGCCTAAATCTTACACAGAGAACTTATACATAGATACTAGCTACATATACTATGCATAAACCACACAGATATTAGCAACTCGTGTGTTGCAATTAAATATCTGTAATGCCATATGGTTTCAGGTGTTTTCAAAAGGAAGAGTGGATAGCTGAGTACAATTGTATCATGTACAAATTACAGTAGCATAGCTTTTTTCCAGGTAGTGAAGATGGACTGGGTGATGATATTTAATGTAATGTACAGATGAAGGACTGGGAAGAGAGGCATTGCATCTGTCAGACATTCCCCCGCCCCCGCCCCCGCTCCACAACCCCCAGCAGGGTCAGTAACCCTAAGCAAAAGAAGATGGAGTCAGCTTTGGGTGTGTGTGTGTGCTCAGTCATGTCCAACTCCACAACCCTATGGACCGTAGCCCACCAGGCTCCTCTGTCCATGGGATTTTCCAGGCAAGAGTACTGGAGCAAGTTGCCATTTCCTCCAGGGGATCTTACTGACCCAGGGACTGAACCTATGCCTTCTGTGTCTCCTGCACTGGCAGGCGGATTCTTTACCACTGAACCACCTGGGAAGCCCCAGCTTGGGATGGTTTGACCAAACCTCACTCAGAATTTTCTGGAGTTCATCAACAAATACAATCTTTGCTGAGAAGCTTGGATCTTTGTGGCCACTGAGGGTATAAACCCTAGATGAATCCAGACTAATACATTCTGAACTTAAAAAAATTCCTGAGGGATCCCTTTCTAATAAAAAAAAAATCGTATGCGGTCACACAGATTTTTAAAGTTTGGGTCCTTACATGAAGAGCTGGTGTCCATGTTCATGTTTCAGGAAGAAGCTGTTGAAAGAACTGCTGTGAATCAAACCCAATGGGTCAGGTAACACTGTGCCACAGAAGGCCAGGGGCATTCGCCTAATGCATGGTGCTGAATTCCCCCTTTAGAGGGAAACCCATCCTTTTAAAAATAACTATCATTAGTTTGAAAAAACCCAACTCTGTCCAACATTATTGAAGATAACTTTGGTGCTGTCTGGTGGTTTTGCAGAGATACAAACAATTGAAATGAAGACAACAATAAAATCTAATTAACGTTTGCTCACTTTGTCTCTGAGTCTCTCCAACATTGAACACTACAGTTTTCAGAAAAAGAGTGAGTGTAGTGACTGTTTTATAGGTGTGTAATGGTCTTAATATGGGTCCTTAACATCTTGACTCTTCCCATCTACCACCAATTTGTGAGGCTTCTGTTTCGGTGGACTCTTCCCACAGATCACAGATTTACCTGAGCCTACATTAGGAAGTTGCAGCTTTATTTGCCACGTTTTTTTCAGAGGTTAAGGAAACCAGTGGGCAAGGTCCAAAGCAGTCACGATTAGGACGAAGGTAAGATGTCCCTGCGGGATGGAGGAGGGTGGGGTTAGGGTAAGGAACAAGGGATACCTAGATGAAGTAGATGTAGCCCTCACCCTAGTTGAGCTCGCCAGCTAGTGGAACCCATAGGTTCATAAAATCATGTCAAAAGGGCTCTGAGAGAGAGATGGAAAAGTCTTAAACTAGAGGAAGGAAAACCTCACCAAACAGACCCAAAGCAATCTCATCTCAGCTGTTAGCAAATGCCTAGAGAATTTTAGAGGAGAAATTAGAGATTTAAATGCCATATTTGAACATTCTGTTAGCTCATAGTTACATAATCTCTTTGGTAAATATCAGGAAGGAGGATTATGCTTTCCAGTTGCTTTGTGGGCATAATATACTGAGCTGGGTAAACTGTATTTGATCCAGTATAATACCAATGTTGCCAAGTGTTTTTTTTTCGGGGCGGGGGGGCACGCAGCATGTAGGATTTTAGTTCCCTGACCAGGAATCAAACTGTGCCCCCTGCATTGGAAGCACAGAGTTTGTTTTGTTTTTATTTATTTTAACTGGAGGCTAATTACTTTACAATATTGTGGTGGTTTTTGCCATACATTCACATGAATCAGCCATGGGTGTACATGTGTTCCCCATCCTGAACACCCCCTTCCACCTCCCTCCCCATCCCATCCCTCAGGGTCATCCCAGTGCACCAGTCCTGAGCACCCTGTCTCATGCATCGAACTTGGACTGGCGATCTATTTCACATATGATATTATACATGTTTCAATGCTATTTTCTCAAATAATCCCACCCTCGCCTTCTCCCACAGAGTTCAAAAGTCTGTTCTTTACATGTGTCTCTTTTGCTGTCTCGCATATAGGGTCATCATTACCATCTTTCTAAATTCCATATATATGCGTTAATATACTGTATTGGTGTTTTTCTTTCTGACTTACTTCACTCTGTATAATAGGCTCCAGTTTCATCCCCCTCATTAGAACTGATTCAAATGCATTCTTTTTAATGGCTAAATAATATTCCATTGTGTATATGTACCACAGCTTTCCTATCCATTCGTCTGCCGATGGACATCTAGGTTGTAGAAGTGGACCACTGGACCACCAGGAAGTCCCCCAAGCCATCTAGTCCATCAACATTAAGTTGCCATCCTTCATTTCAGTT
Source organism: Bison bison bison (assembly GCF_000754665.1). Taxonomy (NCBI): domain Eukaryota; kingdom Metazoa; phylum Chordata; class Mammalia; order Artiodactyla; family Bovidae; genus Bison; species Bison bison. The sequence continues at coordinate 38,384,089 of NW_011495032.1, forward strand.
CAAGTCCAGGGGGAGCAAAATCTCCTTGGATTATGATTATCCGTGGTTTCCAATGAAACAAGGTTCTAAATCTTTAAAAGAATTAATTTTAGATGACTTGATTCATTGCATCATTGAGGGCCATCCAGGGCTTAAGTTTTACAGTGTTGTAAAAGATTAGTGGCCAAAATCAGAAATTTCCTCCTCTTTAATTACTAACATAAGCTTGTTGAAATACTTCCTAGGCCCAAGATGGAGCCACTCCTGCCTAGGTCCCACACCAGCAAACCAAAATTTTAGATCACTTTTTTATCCCTTTAAATGCTCTGCTTGACCAGAAACACAGTACAATTGTCCCTAGCATCAGTGGGGGATTGGATCTAGGACCTCTGGGGAGACCAAATTCCGTGGATGCTCAAGTCCCGTATAAAAATGATAGGAGAGTTGGTTCTTTACATCTGGATTCTGCATCATCGAATTAAACGAACCAGGGGTTGAACTTGATCCACAGTTGGTTGAACCTGTGGTTGCCCAACCCATGGATGTGGCAGGCCAACTGTGTGTGTAGTCAGCCAACTCCCAGACAGCAAGCCAGCTCTGGGCTCTATACTTATTTCCTTGTTCCTTCTCATTCCAAACAAGGCTTACTATGTGCCCCACAGCTAATTAGATATTTTCTATTTTCCTCTTCCTTGTTGGTTATTATCTATCCTATAGAAGCTTCCTGCCTTTGTCCTATTTTGTGATTCTTTGAATCTGCTTCAAAAAGTGTTAAATAAAATCTGTATCACTGGCATTGTTTTCTTTAATCATTTTTAACAAGCATTTTATGTCTTTTTAATGGCATTTAAAAATCACATCAACATGGAACATCACTGCTCACATCTTTCTGGGATATAAACTTATTTCATATCTGTACTTTGTTAAGATTTTAAACTAATTTTTCCAATTGCCCATATAAACATCGTTACACCTCTGTCAGAACACAAAACCTGCACATTTTAATTTTTTATAATGTTCATAAATTCATCACTTATGTAGTTCATCAGAGCAATATCAGAACAATATCAAACTCGAATACATTTCAGCAACTCAAATTGTAATTTCAAGTTAAAATTTTTTACTTGCCTTTGTTAACTACTCCAAAGGGAAGCTTAGTCTACACTACAGCTAGAGTTTAAAATATCCCTGTTGTTTCAGTTATCTCTTGTTGTGTAACAGGTAAAACTTAACTGGATTAAAATAACAATCATTTTACTTATTTGCTCATAATTCGCAATTTGGGTGGAGCCTGATGGATATGACTGGTCCATATCTCTCTAATACTAGTGAGAAAAAAGAGAGAAGAAAATAGAGGCTACACACAAGATAAAATCATGGACATAAAGCATAGAGATCTCCTTCACCATGGTGAGTCACCAGTAATTATTTAACTGTCATACAAAAAATACTTTAATATTTCAGGCTTAAAAGAACCCCTTGAATCAACATCTAGGTGAACTTCCTGAACTCTAAAAAGCACAGTCTAAAAGTATCTGACTCTCCTGGCTTCAGTCTATTCATAATTTGGGTTCCCTCAAGATCCCTCCCTCATCATGGCCTCCCCACATCTTTCCAGCTTCACATCTGCTTTTCTTAAGTCTGATTTTCAAGATGATTAGACTTAATGTTTTAGGTTGGCAGACACTTGCAAGTTGCTAGATCCTTTGTCCAATCAGCCGTCAGCTTGTGGGTCATTTGGTACAGAAAATAGCCTTTTCTGTGCAAGGTTCAACTTGGGCCTGCCTCCCTCAAAGGGGCTGCAGGCTGGACAATTTCCTTTGAAAGGGGGTGGGGAGACTGTCAGGCACTGTAATTGACAGCTGCCACTTCTAGAACATCTCCCTAGATTCTTCTTCTTGAATTAAACCTCACTTCCCCCTTTCCAAACTAGGTATGTGCTAAGTCACTTCAGTCCTATCTAGTTTTTGCGACTATATGGGCTAAGCCCATCAGGCTCCTCTGTCCATGGGAATTCTCCAAGCAAGAATACTAAAGTGGGTTGCAGTGCCCTCCTCCAGGACATCTTCCCCATTCAGGATTGAACCTGCCAGTCTTATATCTCCTGCACTGGCAGACAGGTTCTGTACCACTACCACCAACTGTGAAGCTCAGGGATACTCTGAAGTATTGGCAGATCTTTAGCAGATGCTGTTCATGCCTCCAGGCCTATATACATCCCACCTCCTCTTCAAGAAAGAATGATGTTTCCACTTTTGATTGCCTGGAAACTACTTTTCCTTCAGGAACTGGTTCTAAGGTCATCGCATCTGCTGTCTTTCCTTATCCTTCTTATAAGAAGAAATAATTTATTCATGCTCATATACAAGTAAATCTAACTCCAGATCTCTGACATAAAACGCTGTGTTATTCTCAATGTGAGAAAAGGAGAGTGACTCTTTAGGAGAAGAGATTCCTATTTACCTAATTCTAGAAATTTGGGAAGTTCGAAGACCACAAAGTCCCTTCAGTTCAGTTCAGTCGCTCAGTCCTGTCCAACTCTTTGCAATCCCATGGAATGCAGCACACCAGGCCTTGCTGTCCATCACCAATTCCCGAAGCTTACTCAAACTCATGTCCATTGAGTCGGTGATGCCATCCAAACATCTCATCCTCTGTCGTCCCCTTTTCCTCCCGCCTTCAATCTTTCCCAGCATCAGTGTCTTTTCAAATGAGTCAGTTCTTCGCAACAGGTGGCCAAAGTATTGGAGTTTCAGCTTCAACATCAGTCCTTCCAATGAATATTCACGACAGATTTCCTTAAGTTCCTTAAAGTGAAAGTGAAGTCGCTCAGTCGTGTCCGACTCTTTGCGACCCCATGGACTGTATAGCCTACGACGCTCCTCCGTCCACAGTTCCTTAACCAGGGGAAAAACGCAGTGAACCCGCGCATGCTCAGAGTCTCGACGCACAATTTCCCCGCCCCTTTCAGGCTCCGCGGGAAGCCGCTTTTGCCGCAACACTCCAGGCACTCCAGCTCCGAATCCTGTGGAACTGAGTTTCGGCGCCGCAGGTTCCCGCTCGGAAGAGGCGGTCGAGGCGCTTGTGGGGCAGCAGCATGGCGCGGTCCTGGGATAAGGTAGAAAGACCATTAAGCGTGGGCCTACGTCTATGCCTGGGGTCCGGAAAAGATGGTTCGGCAGCAGGAATCATGGGATCACGGCGGTGCCATGGAGTGAGGAGGGGAGTTCCCGGTGGTGGGCTGATCGAGCGATGCGCTGTGAGAAAAACTGGGCATTTGGAGTCTGAAAAATGGGAATTGGAGCCTCGCCCAGTCCCCACCCCCGCCGCCTCCTCAGTCCTTCCGTGCTTACTTTATCGCCACCGGTCCACATTCTGTCCCCATCCCACTCCGACCTCTCCTCGGTACCTCTCCATCTCCAGCCTGCCTCCAACTCCTCCATTACTTCTGAATCTGGTTTGTAAAAATCTGTGAGGATGGACGTTAGTTATGGTAAGCACCAATCCCACAGTCTCGTAAACATCAGAGAGGGATTGCAAGTGAAATAATTTGAAATGTAAAACATTCTTATTGTTGTTGTTCAGTCGCTAAGCCGCGTCTGACTCTTGCAACCCCATGGACTGTAGCCCGCAAGGCTCCTCTGTCCCTGGATTTCCCAGGCGAGAATGCTGGAGTCAGTTGCCATTTGCTTCTCCAGAGGATCTAACCAACCCAGAGATCACTGAGCCACCTGGGAAGCCCCGTTCTATTATTACCTCTATAGTAATCGAGTATCAAATATTTTGCATTTATTGAAAGCTTACTCTGATGAAGCACTGGTCTAAAGGTTTTATTCCTGTCTTACTTAATCTTCACAACAAGCCCAGAAGTTGAAACGTTTTTTCTCCTTTACAGTTGAGAAAAGCAAAGCTTAAAGAAAGTGATTAGCCCCAAGGTCACCCAGTCCATAAGCAGTAGAATCCGAATTTGAAGCACAAGCTTTCTGCTCTCAGAGCTCTGGAGAATGTTTCTCTTGCTAGGAATCGATGATTCTCAGTGACCCAGGTTAATAACGTATGGTGATGAAGTTTTTAAATAGTGTTTTCAATATACGCAGAAAGTGGTACTTGTCTCTGAGGGATCATAGAGGTAGGTGTGTTCAGAGGAGTTGTTCATTCATCCATCCATCTGTAATCTCAAGAACTAGGCCCTTTATTAGGCAACTGGTATACAGATAAGATTGGAGAAGGAAATGGCAGCCCACTCCAGTGTTCTTGCCTGGAGAATCCCAGAGACGGGGGAGCCTGGTGGGCTGCCGTCTATGGGGTCACACAGAGTCGGACACGACTGAAGCGACTTGGCAGCATACAGATTAAGATAGGAGTTGGAGCAGGTGATCCCTAGTGCCCTCACCTCCCCATAGGGAAATAACTGATTAAAATGGTTATAAACATACGCCACGTACCTCCTTTATTCCTTTCAGCTGCTGAAAACTTTCAGCTCTAATAAAGCAGATGTTTATGGCAGGTGGACTTATAGCAAAATTCTAATACCCTCATTGCTTTAGTGTTTAAATGGCGGGCGGAGCGGGGGGGGAGGGGGGAGGTTGGTCACTATGCCACTCAGTTTCTTTTTCCTGGTTTTCTTCCTGCTGTCAGAAAAGAACTTGAGATACTACATAGACCATTCTCTGCTTTCAGATAAGAAGTTCCATACTGTGAAACCCTTTGTTGACATTTTTTGGATAGCTGATTCCTGGCAAAGGACCTTTAGTCCTCTTTTTTTTTAGAGTTTTCTTTTTTAAAAGTAGCTTTATGAACTTATTTATATATTAAGTAAGTACAGCAGCATATTTGGGGACTCTTTATCTTTTTTAAAGATTGTTATGCTCAGAGCATTGAAAGTATGGGATGTAAATTTTTTTGCTCTCAAAGGAATTTCTCCAAACATGCTATTTATAACCTGGAGCTCTCTTAATATTAGTACATTATGTTTAATTTTTTGTAAATTAGGGGAAAACTTAAATAGTCTTTCCTTTCCATAGTTTTGCCTTGCCTGAGATGTAACCAAATTAGGTATCATCTGTAATGTCCCTGATAGGAGCTCACCCAGGTTTTTCAAAGAATTCTAGGGTCAGGAGATAGTTGTTTCAGAAAACAATTTCACTGATTACTTCTAGGTATCATTTTTTCTTCCCTTCAGTTTAGTTCAGTCGCTCATTCGTATCCGACTCTTTGTGACCGCATGGACTGCAGCACACCAGGCCTTGCTGTCCATCACCAATTCCCAAAGCTTACTCAAACTCATGTCCATTGAGTCGGTGATGCCATCCAACCATCTCATCCTCTGTCGTCCCTTTCTCCTCCTGCCTTCAATCTTTCCCAGCATCAGGGTCTTTTCCAGTGAGTCAGTTCTTCACATCAGGTAGCCAAAGTATTGGAGTTTCAGCTTCAGCATCAGTCCTTCCAATGAATATTCAGGACTGATCTCCTTCAGAATGGACTGGTTGGATCTCCTTGCAGTCTAAGGGACTCTCAAGAGTCTTCTCCAACACCACAGTTCAAAAGCATCATTCTTCAGCGCTCAGTTTTCTTTACTCTCACATCCAACTCTGTAAGTCCAACTCTCACATCCATACATGACTCCTGGAAAAACCATAACTGTGACAAGACAGACCTTTGTTGGCAAAGTAATGTCTCTACTTTTTAATATGCTGTCTAGGTTGGTCATAATGGACTCAAATCAATTTCCATGTAACTTCCATCTGTTAATCCTATTATCTCTCTTGCAGAGCTGTTTTTTTGTAACACAGCTGTCAACTATATGAGGATAACAGTCAGGTTCCTCTAAATCTTCTTGTCTGGTTCAAATAGCCAGTTTTTTCCACCTGTTCCTCTCATCAAAAATGCTCCAGATCCTTCTCTAACCTGCTTATTTCATATTCGGTTGTAATTAGTCTTATAAGATGTGATGGTCAGAACTGCTCAGTTTGTCAAATGTGGTGCAGTCAGTACAAAGCATAGGTGAGACTGTCAGTCAGTGTCAGATAATGTTAACTCTGGAAAAGACTTTAGATCTCATTTAGTCCACTTAGTCCAACAACTGCTTCCTGCCTCCACAGATTAGCAGTGAAGTTAAGTGATGTGCCTGAGAATGTAGCTATTTGGTAAAAAAGATGGGACTGATTCCAGGTCTCCAGATTGCTAATCTAGTCTTTAAAAAAAAAAAAAAAAACATTAAACCTGTCTTTTCCTTCCATGAATTTACTACAACATTGAAAATATTTTTTACCGTACCATTTAGGACCAAAAATATTTTAGAGGGTGGGATAGGGTAAATATGGGGAATCTACTACTGTAGCCATGCCATGCTGGTGACATTTTATAATCCACCCTGAAATTGTGAGCTGCTGTTTGTTTAGGTCTCCTCCAACCCAATTCAGTTAAGTTTTGGATGCCAAATGTAGGACTTTACATGTATCCGTTTTACTTTCAGTTTATGTTTGCCCTATTTCCTTAGTCCCCAATATGCATGATTACTAGCCAATGACTAGAGTCTTTATTTGGTTTCCTCTCCCTGCGATTCCCCTCATTCATAGGACTTACTCCTACTCATCCTTTAGTTCACCCAAGGATCGTGTCTAGAAAGTCTTTCCGCTTCCTTACCTGTCCTCTATCACTTCCACTAGTCTTGGGTAGATGCCCCTCCTATGTGCTGTCTCAGTGCCCACTGCATACCTCGGTCATGGAATATTGTGCTGGTATCATTGGTGTCTGTGTCCCCTACAAGAATAGATTTGGTGTCTTAGTCTTCATTTTAGATTCTCAGTGTACAAACTGATTCGAATTATTGGAGTATATCATTTTAGCATATATAGATTGTGACAGTCACCTATTGCCACAAAAATGCTTTATGACAAACTATACTCCAAATCAGTGGCTTGCAACAAAAGCATCTGTCCTCATGCCGTAGGGCTGCAGATCAGTTGAATTTTGGGTTTGATGGATTCGGGGCTGAGCTGGGCTGGACTTAGCTCTTGCCTGCAGGTTGTTTTCGGATCTGCTCCCCATGGGTTTATGCTCAGGCTCAGGCCAAAGGAGCAGCAGCTGCTTGGAGCATGCTCCTGTCCTGGCAGGTGAAATACTTTGTAGCTTTCAGAAATAGCAGGACTATTTAAAGTTTCTCCACAGTAAAAATTCATATGTCTTACATCCATTCTCTACATTGAACAACTCCCCTCCCTTTATCATGCATCCCCTGAATATATGAGTGAAATAAGCAAAGGACATGTCCTTTGTTTTATTTTTTTAATGACCATTAATATTTTCTCACACACTCTCTGGGACTTCATTTCTAGGCAGCAGTGGTGCTGTGTATGGATGTGGGCTTGGCCATGAGTAACTCCTTTCCTGATGAATCCCCATTTGAACTAGCAAAGAAGGTGATGACCATGTTTGTGCAGCGACAGGTAAGATTCAGAATGGTCTTGAGCTTGTAACTCATGGTTTAACTGTCTATGGCTTCAACTTAGTAGTGCAAGATGCCCACTTCTTTATGTTGTCCACCCTTGGTATTTGGGGTAATCTGAGGAGTTATTCTTATACACACTCACGTGCAAGTCCAGCTGCCATTAGAGCCTGATGTTTTTTCTTGTCTCGTTTTGGCTCCTCCACTGGATATGGCAGCTTTTCCGAAACAAGAGGCAATGTAATGTTTAAATATGTAACTGCTAGAGCTAGATGACCTGGGTTTGAATCCTTACTCTGCCATGTCACTTACTAACCTTGCTATCTTGATTAAGTCTTTCAACTACCCTGTGCCTATTCCATTTACCTTTTACTGGTTACAAACTACCCTCCCAAAACTTAATGTCTTAAATGACAGTTAAAAAAAAGTCATCCCTTGTGGTTTTGTGAGATAACTGGGTGTCTGAGACAGGTAGTTCTCTCTGAGGCCTCTCGTGCGGGTGCACTCAGTGGTGGCTGGGGCTGAGTCATCTCAAGGTTCGGTGAGGCCCTACCTATGCATCCGAGATGTCTCAGTCCCGTGGCTGACAGTGTTGCCTTCTGGTGGCTGTGTGCTCAGTTGGGCCTGTCCCCCAGAACCCTTACATGTGGCCTCTCCGTGTAGCTTGGGATGCTCAGTATAGCAGTTGGTTCTAAATTTCTAAGACTGGATATTCTAAGAGACCTGGTTATGTGACTTTTATAACCTAGCTCTATAAGTCCCAGAAAGTCATTTCCACTGCCTTCTGTTAGGTCACTTAGGTAGCTCATGTTCAGTGGGGGAGAAGGGGGCAGGAGCTAGACTCCCGTGCTGTTTTCAAGAGTAGCCTCTAAGTTCAGAGGGAGGAGGAATGGATGGAGGCCACTTTGAAGACGTGATGCCGCAGCGTCCTTTGTGTCAAAAGGGGGAAAATAATAGTACCTCTAAGAAGAAAGTGCTTAGAACAGTACTTGGTGTATTGTAAACACGGTATATGTTTTTATTATCATTATTACTACAGTTATTCATTTCTGCCCTTTCCACCTGGTTTGACTGCTGGTTTTGCTAAGTCCATGAAGCTCTGCTTCATCCACTGCTCTGCCGGACACCTCTGTGCTTCTTCTGGGTGTTACCTTTTCCACTTGGAACTAGTACCTACCACCTGTCATCCTAGAGTTTTTTTTTTACAAATTCTGATAACCTGAAGTCCTAATCTAATGTCTTAAAGAAGACAAGGATGCTCTTAACCCCGTTCTTGGTTATAGTAATTAGTGTTGTGACACTTAAGTAGTGGGGTTGTGCCCCCGTGTACTGTGTGTGTAGTTTTAAAGAGTAACAGTGCTTTCAGTCATTATTTGTGGCTCTGCCCCTTGCATGGGAGTCAGAGTGAATCTGGAAGGCCAGGAGACAAAACCTGGTACCACTCCATGCTGCATGCAATTTCCCCCCCCTCTCCTGGCTGAGACGACTACCTTGCGTCAAGATGAATACTTGTGTGGGATACAGCTAGAACTCTCACTGGCCCGCCCCACCGGTGTGCTGGAAATATCTGAACCCCAGCAACTGGGACCTTCCTTCCATGTGCAACCGGCGGTTGTAGCTGGAATTGCTAACAGAGCAGAGAGAGATGAGGAACAACAGAATCCCACCCTTAACCCATAATGCAGCATTCTTCTTACCAATGGCTTATGTTAGTGAGCAGGTGGGAACAGGACTGCGTTTTGTGTCATACTATGTCTTGTTTTTTAAATTTCATTACGAAATGCTTTGTAAAAGAAGCAAGTACAGAGAACAATATAATGGAAAGCTGTTTTCCCATTGTCTAGAGCTATATCGCCCTAAAGTTTTACACTATTTGTTTGATTTCTTTTCTTTCTTAAAAAATCTTAAATTAAGGCCTCCTGTGTGTCTCCTCCTAACACTTTTCTTTCTTCTTCCTCCCCTCCTTTCCTCAGAATTTTCAGTTATTACTGTGCATATTTTATACTTTGGTTTAAGTGTATTTGTAAATAATATTTAGTATTGTATGAAGCTCTCAAAAGTATATGTCATAGTATTATGCAGTACATATAATTCCACAAGTTACTTTTTCTCAACCTTATGTTTTTGAGATTTATCCATGTTGGTAAACACTGAACAAATTCATTTATTTTTTTTAACTAGGGTATAATATTCCATTGTTAAATATTTTGCAGTGTGTTTTTGGATTCTTCAGTTGACTGTTTAAAGTTTTGCCCTGTTATGAACAGTGCTGAAGTGAACTTGAACTTTCTTGTCCCTTGTTGTCTTGTGTACATGTGTAAGGGCTTCTCTATAGTATATATACCTACAGGGGAAATTGCTGGGATATAGAATATGAACCAGTAATTTTCTTTTAATCTCTGGAAATTTTCAACCAGGGATAGTCATTCCAGAAAGACAGACTAAAATCTTTTCAAATCATCTGTAATTAGTTTTCACTGAGAATGAGAGTCTGATTTGGGTGGAAGCACATCAAAGAAACTCATCAAAAGCAGTTAGTGCCCACCCATTCCTCCACCACAAAGTGTGTTGAAAGGACAGGACCTTTAGTCAATGAAGAAGTCCACTTAGAACCTAGGAACTGTCACTGCCCATCAATCCCAGGGGCCAGTTAGCCCAGTATCCTGTTGTTGCCAATGGCCCCAGGGGCCTCCCCAGGGGAAATATGCTTGTCTTGCTCCCAGACGGTTAATTATCTAATGGCCTCCAGGTGATATTGTATGATTTGCAGCCCTCTCACGTACTTCTCTAGGTGTTTGCTGAGAACAAAGATGAAGTTGCGTTGGTCCTTTTTGGTACCGATGGCACCGAGAACGCCCTCGCTGCTGGGGATCAGTATCAGAACATCACAGTGCACAGACATCTGATGCGCCCGGATTTTGACCTGCTGGAGGACATTGAAAGCAAAATCCAGCCAGGTTCTCAGCAAGCTGACCGTATCCTTTTTTCAGCCAGAGACGACTCTGAAGAAATTTCCTTTAACCTAGGGAATTGTCATCTAGTTCAGTGAGGTTCTTTAAGAGTCCTTGCTCTGAGTATATGGACATTTTTGGCGCTGAGGACATCATGGATGTGAAGCACATTAGGACTTAGCGTGAAATAGTTACACATTAACTGGTTGGGTGGGTGGACTCCAAGCCCATTAATTGGTTGGGTGAGTGGACTTTTAATTACACATTAAAAGGTTGGGTTGGGTGCCTGGACTCCAAGCCCTCCAGTCTGCCCTCGTGACATTGAGAGGATGGGAAGTATCAGAAGTGTGTGTGTTGACTGTGTGCAGAAGGCATGGTGGTGGCAGTAGTTAGATATGTTTGGACGTAATGCTGTACAAAGAGTACAGCCTTAGCGTTCTCCTAGCCTTCCTGCATAGAGGATATTTGTATGCCAAAAATCAGACTGATGCCCCAACTGTGAGACTTAACAATTTCTTCCACAGGTGTCCTGTTCCTCTTATTTTTTTAAACAGTGATGCCATCTCTGGTCACTGGGAGGTGCTGCTGTGCTGGGAGTGACTTAGAGATGCTACATTATGGCTCACTTCATGTGTAAGAATGGGCTGTAATCACAGAAGATAAGTTCTCGATACAGTAAAATGGCATCATAATTTTTCATTAAATGAGTGGAATATGTGAGATTACCTTTCGGCTTACTTCATTTTTCCTGGTTGTATGTTTTAGGAAGTCTACTTTGATTTTTAATATATATATGGATATATGTTACTGAAATAAACTTGGAAGAAGGGCACTTGGGCAAGTACTTTTAAATCATCACACAGTCAGCCCAGTGTCCACAGGTTCCAGCACTGGGTCTCACTGGGGAAAAGTTGCATTTTGGGGGGATAAAGGGACTGTTTGACGTTATCTTCTGCCCTTAACTAGCTGAGTCCTGGATGCCCTCATCGTCTGCATGGATTTGATTCAAGAAGAAACTTTGTAAGTATCTCAGCTGAAGAGAGTTGGAAATGAACCTCTCAGTGTGGAATCAGACTGTTTGGAAAATGAACCCTTGCACGGTTGTAGTTGTGGTGCCCTGCAAACCCAGGGGTTGAACCCAGGTCTCCCGTAGTGCAGGTGGATTCTTTACCGTCTGAGCCACCAGGGAGGCCGGGAGAGTTCCTTGTTTATATTCTACCTTCTGAAGGCTGGAAGGGGATCCTTTTTATCATAGTGACCACACCATTAACTGAGGTGGTTAAAGTTCGGAAATCAGAGACTTAATATTTCCATAATGCTCAAAAATTTTGCCTAAGATGTTTAAAGTGTGAGTCACAACTTTGTTGATTAGGTGTTTAGTAAGAACTTAGCATCAACAGCATGTGGACTTCTAGAGTGTAATCACATTGTTAACTGGAGCTAATTGGTTCCTTACCCTTTTTCTGCTCAGTGACCAAGTACATTTGAATTTGTAGGAAATGATTCAGAAGAATGATTTGTTAATGTGCTAACTCTGTCTTCTAGAGGAAAGAAGTTTGAGAAGAGGCATATTGAAGTGTTCACTGACCTCAGCAGCCCATTCAGCAGAGATCAGCTGGATATTATAATTCATAACCTAAAGAAATCTGGCATCTCCCTGCAGTTCTTGTAAGACCATACAAATAATAATTGTGGACAGCTCTTGTGCTCTCATGATGCGGTGATAGGACCCCTTCATAGAGCGTTTGGTTTGCAGGAGTCCTCTCTGCTCTTGAGTCAGAATCTGCCACATTAATAACTTCAGCCAGCACTCATTGATTACTCTCTGTGTTCCGGTAACTCTTCTGAGTTTTGATGATAACGGGATGAAAGTCACAGTGAAACATGGGAATTTAGCTCTGTAGCAGACTCAAAGAACTGAGGAATTAGCTTGGAGAATCTCAGGGACGGGGAAGCCTAGTGGGCTGCTGTCTATGGGGTCGCACAGAGTCAGACACGACTGAAGCAACTTAGCAGCAGCAGCATTAAGATCATTCAGTTCATCCCCTGTCTGCATAGAAGACTTTACTCAACAGTTACCAGATTGGTAGTGTCTTCTCTTAAATGTCCTAGAGAACTGTGTCTTAAAGACAGTAGATGTTTTTAGGATAGAGAAGAATGTCAACTTGGGAACCATTTTAAACACATATGCTTATTTTTAACTCATTTTCAGATCTAAAGGATACATACACATTTGTAAAATGTAATTTGCTGTGTGTTTTTGCAGATGAGGTAACAAACTTAGGGGGAAAATATATTTCATAGTTTTCTAGGGAGAGAGTCCCTCCTCTGTCAATAACTTGAATTTCCCCTCCAGGTACTTTATTTTATATCCCTTACAGAAAGTTCTTTTCACTACATTAATCCTTCCTGCTCCATCTAAAACCTGTTTTTCCTTGTCCTATTTTTTGGTAAAACCAGAGTGATAGTATAGAATGTTGAATTATTAGTTTTCTGAGGACACTCATTTTTCAGACTGAAATCTCTACCAGGAAGCCTCCAGCTCCGAGTGGTAAGCCCACGGCTTCTTTAAAATGTCTGCCATGGGGAATTAAGAACCTCTCTTGCATGTATGTACTTCTTAAGACTGCTGAGGGGCATCTCCTTTCTGTAGAACTGTAGAAAAATAGTTCAGAATAAGCCATCAAGCTGATACTTGTTAAGATGGTACTTCAGAGAAATTAAGTGCTTTTTAAGTGATTCTTCTTACTGAGTCGAGGTTTTCTCGGCACTTCAAAAGCCCAGCGTGGTTTCTGTTCCCTGCTCATAATCTCAGATGTCTTTACATCCTTCACACGTCCTGTACTTCTGTCAGTTTCACTGGAAAGGGCTACTTTTCCTTTTGTGTGAGCAATACTGTAAAGCAAGCTGAGACAGAACAGAGCCTTTTCTTCCACTGGCTTGGTATTTGACTGGTTGTTTATAAAATGCTGATTGGATTGTTTAACTCTCTCTTCCTTTGCTGCAGACCTGTAGCATCCAAAGTAGAGTTTTGGGTTTTCTTGTTTGGTGTCTCCCATGTATGATTGATTCTTCTAGTTGGACCAGACCTTCCTGATCCTTTATTTTCATCATCCCTTCTTCCTGGTTGATGCTCTGGAAGCAGCAATAGTCTCATGAAACATGATGTGCCATATCCTGCTCCCTGGAAGCTCTTTTTTCATGTAATGCAGGATATATACATCTGTCATGCAAACAATATGTAGAAAAAAATGTAAACGGGAAACTCTGTTTTAATAATGGCAAATAAAATGATAAAGGAATCACCTTAAAATCCACGTGGGGTCACTAACAGATAATGTTGAGTAAACTGAAGAAGCCATTTGGGTTTCCAGGGACACAGTGGGGTGACGTGCTACAGTGGAAAGAACCTTGCTCTTTCAGTCAGATGACCAGGTCTTTGCTCATCTTTAGCTATGCGGCTTTGGCTAAATTATTTTGTCTCTGTATATTCCATTTCTTTTCAAAAGATGAAGATAGAAATCTCTACCTATAATATAAAGATGAAATGAGATTGTTTATATGAAAGCATTTATAAAGTGTCATATAGATTATCATCATAAAAGGTGTTTCGTTGGTTTGCTTTTCTATTTGTATATTGATTATTGACTATTCCCATGACTGTTGATCCCAATCTAGTTTTAGTCTCATTTCAGTCAAACAACTGGAGTGAAGCAAGAACAAAACTGGTTTTACTTATTTCTAGCAATTAACTGATTTCTGTATAAGAATTTTATATCTAAAATAATGATGATAATGTTTGTGGTGTAAGTATTTTAACACTTTATCTTACTGATCTTTATAATAACCTTGAGAAATCATTAATGGGCATTTGTTTGTTATTTTTGTCTGCCTAGAATGTCACCCAGCTTTTTTCTAGGAAGCATTTCTTCCTACTCTTTAACCTTATGGCTTGAAAGAAAGCTGACCTTCCAGATCTGGCCCCCAGGTTACCATTGATTCCTGCTTTTGATGTTGTGCTTTTTGAATTGGAGAGTAGAGGGTTAAACCCTCAGTCCCTCTTTGGTAGTAGAATTGGGCTTTATGCACTTGAGGGTGTTCAGAAGCAATGTGGAGGAGAGAGCAGGCCAGCATAAAGGCAAATGAAGATGAAATACGGAGATAGAGTGAAAGGCTCACAGAATCCCTGTGGTGTTTGAGACTTTGGATCTAGTCATCCTAAGGCCATGTGCAGCCTCGCTCTTTGAATTATTTTGTTATGTAAGCCAATAAATTTCCCCCATAAAATCCAAACCAAAGAGGTTTCAGTTACTTGAAACTGGTAAGAGTACTGGCTAAGGTAGCTGAGTGCTATTTGACAGCTGAGAAACGTAAAGCTCAGAGAAGTTGACTGACATGCCCATTTTCTCACAGCTAGTGAGTGACAGTTACAGAATTGGAACCCAGTTTATCATTTGGCTTCAGAACTTGTGTTCTTAACTACTGCTGATCTTTTCTTGGTAGTTTGCCTTTCCCGATTGGCAAGCAAGGTGGAACTGGGGACAGAGGAGATGGCAGCTTGCTCTCAGACCACCACGGGCCTTCCTTTCCTCCAAAAGGAATCACCGAGCAGCAAAAAGAAGGTATTCAGATGGTGAAAAAGGTGATGATGTCTTTAGAAGGTGAAGATGGGCTGGAGGAAATTTATTCCTTTAGGTAAGAAGTGAAAACATTGTCTACAAATTTCAGTTGTAAGCATATTCATTTCTCTTTTGATCAGAGAGCTCTCTAATGCTTTTCCTTTTCTGAGCCATTCTTGAATTAACAGTTATACTAACACTTTAATAAATACTCTGGTTTTTATTAAAAAAATGGTATACCAGCCTCTAATCCTTTTCTTTGAAGTTTGCATGGTTGGCACAAGGTTGCTCCTTTATTTCCAGGACTGTCAGGAGAGGTTGGAAATATATAGATATAATGAAAGATTTAACAAGTCAAATGATAAAAGATGAGGTGGTAGATTTCTTCTTTATGCCAAGCTTGGGATACATTTCTCAGGCCCTTCCTTGTCACACCTAAAAAATATTCTTAATTATAAAAGTGGTATCAGATCTGAGATAATACTCAGTATCCTCTTGTCCTCTGATTTAGGTTTTGGAGGCAGTATACTATAATATAGTAATTTTTTGCCATTTATTTATTTATTTTTAGCTTTTTGACTGTGCTGTGCAGTGTGCATCCGGACCAGGGTTCAAACCCATGCCCGCTGCCGTGGAAGTGCAGTGTCTTAACCACTAGACTGCCAGAGAAGTCCCTATATATAATAGAGTGATTTTTTTTCTTTTTAAAGCTTTTGTCACAAAATAGTTTGGTCAGGCAAACACAAAACAAAACCCCCAAATTTATAACCTACTTATTCCATATGGGCTTTGTAAAGGCAAGAAATGTGAAATCCCGGAAGTACCATGTAACAATAAAGCAAGCTGCTTTTTTCAGCCATCCAGAGATAGTGGAAGAGACTGTTATTCTCTGTTGGAATTGGATATGCACTTAGTTTGAGCAAAGAACGTGACAAGGGCCCCTGGCATCTAGAATGGTGTATATTTGAGGGGCTTGATTTGGTAAAAGTGGTGGCGGCATACTCTACTGCACAGTATTCCTTTTTTAGAGTTTCAGATTTTCAGGAATACTACCTAATGTTAAAGAATTCATTTCAGTTTATCAATAAATACACAAAGCATGAGCCTTTTAAATAAAATTCTTAATTGTTGAAGTAGATCAACAATTAAGATTTTTTTGAGTAGTGATAGTGTATATCTGCTCTAATTTTTCTTCTCAATCACAATTTTTACATAATTCTAATGAGCTATAGTTGATAAGTGATAAACCTGCTTTTCTAAGTATAGATACTCTTGGAAAATTGCAGGTAAATGGGGATTTTGGAAATTAAACTGTAATTTCCCAAGGGATTGGTGAAAGAATCAAAGAGGAATCCTATAAAGTGATGTTTCTTTGTCTTAGTATATGTTCTAATTGTAATACATTCGAATGTGTTTTTCTAAATTATTCTCTCAAATTTGAACATGGCTTGCTTTAATGTGGGAATACATGTCTGAAGTGAACACGTTCACCATGATATTGAAAGAATTATCGGCCAATAAAATTATTGTTAAGAGTTTCTTACAGCAAGGAGGGAAATTACTATGTGTTGTCCTCACCTTTTTTTAAATGTTTATTTATTTGGCTGCACTGGATCTTAATTGCTGCATGCAGGGTCTTTAGTTGTGACACATGGGATCTAGTTTCCAGGGTTAGAACCCAGGGCCTCTGCATTGGGCGTGCAGTCTTAACCACTGGACTACCAGGCAAGTCTCTCTTCCCATTTTTGAAGCTGTGTTGATTTCAGGTCTCCCGTGAAGGTATGGATCAGAACTTGGCCATCTGATATAGTAGCCATTATCCGCAGGTGGCTACTTAAATTTAAATTCAGTAAAATTACATAAAGTTAAAACTCTAGCCCCTCAGTCATACTCTCCACAGTTCAAGTGCTCAGTAGCCTATTGTACAGGCACAGTTGGAAATACAACACTTCCCTCATTGCACTGAGTGCTACAGGACAGCCCAGTGCTAGGCTTATTCTTATCTAGAAGACGTTAGTGGGAGATAACGTGACTTCTAATTTGGGGAGGTTCATATCTACTGCAGAATTTATCCAGTTGTTCTTAGATGTTACCTATAAAATGCTGATCTTCAGAACTTCCCCTGGAACAGAATCCAAACCTCTTGATTATTTTAGACATGACTTATAGTACAACTAGCAATGTCCTGTGAGGCAGGTGAAACCTGATTTCAGACCCACTCCTTCTTCAACGAATATAAAGCCAAGGTGTACCATAAGCTTTGGAGCAGAGTATCAGGTAGAATATCTACTATTCATTGTAAATTGTTCCTGAAAATCGGAGTCTCTTGAGGCCTGTTTGTCCGTAACTCTGGATAATGCCAGATAATCCTTAGTGAATTCCATAAGTTCCACCTCTCGCATGTATTTTTCTTTGCTATATTTGATCAGGAACCAGATGAAAGTAGAGTTGATCTTCACTAATGTTCAAAGGAACTAGCTCTGTACATTGTGTTTGCTACTTCCCAGTTCCCCTTCCCTGCCGACTGAGAAACGTAGGATTATTATATCTGCTTTATTTTAAGACAGTATGGACTGCTCAGTTCCTTTATCTCCTGAAAGATCATTTTCTAACTCTCTCCACAATGTGCGTATACTCATCATGTCTTTTATTTAAGAGAATGGAAACGAACTAAAGAATTGCGGAGTTAAATGACATTGAACAGTGACATTATAGGATGGAGCCCACCCTTTGATATCCTAGAGTAGGGCTTTTTATCCTGAGGTCTGTGATTTTAAGGGAGTTGTGCAAATGCATTTATGAATGTGCTTGTATCATATCCTCACAGTGTCCTTGATCCTGAGAAAAAAAAAATGTTACAAACAACTGGCTGAGTTGAAAGAAAAGATTGAATGAGGGAAGATAGAGATGTTCCTTTTCACCTGTTAGTGAAATTCAGCTGGGATTCAGCTCCTTCCTCAGCCAACTCATTTGTACTCTGGCTCTCTCCCAACTGAGAGTTGCCACAAGTTTTGCTTGTCATCACCTGCTGTTCCTCTCTTTATGATCAACAGCATCTCACTTCTCAGTCTAGAAAACTAAATGCAATATCCAGCAAAGGTTAACATTTTAAAATTGCTGCTTTCATAATACATTTTTCTTTGTTAAGTGAGGCTCTGAGACAGCTGTGTGTCTTTAAGAAAACTGAGAGGCGTTCCATGCCCTGGTCCTGTCAACTGACCATTGGCTCCAATTTGTCTATAAAGATTGTGGCTTATAAATCGGTAAGTGGTAGGTACACATTTTTTAAAGAAATGTTACCAGGCAGACAAATGTGCTTATATAAGAAACTGGCAATTCATGTGTGGGTTATTCAAAACCATAATTACTGCTTCTCTAACTGCTCTCCCTGTTTATTTCATCTCTATTTAGCTTTTATGTAAAAAGCATGCTACGAGAGGAACTTTTAAGAATTGTCTGTAATAGAAGTTGGTTCCCTCCTCTTTCTCTTTCTCTCCATTGACAATTGATTGTTAATCACAAGTTTCAAGTCTTTCCCTCTCCTTTTCTTTTTTAAAAGAAAGAAAATGCATTAAAAAAAAGAAAAGTTGCATTATTGTAGTATTGTAGCAGAAATACAGATACAAACCAGAGTTAAGCTCAGAGTTTTTAAAGCTCAGTCCCATCTAATTCAATTATAAATGATCTGGTAGTAATAGCATCTAAAAAATATGAGTACATTTTGACCTATTAGTGTGAAATGGCCTCTTTGTAGCATATGTGCATAATAGCACACTTTCAGAAATGAGTTGTTTTTGGTAGTGACTTGATGACATACCAGTTTGAATGTCAGCCTCTGATCCATGTCTCCACATGACCCTCCTTGCCTTTTTTCTTTAAATGTACAAAATAAATATATAAACACACTTAAATATATAAAATGTAAAAAGCATGTTTTTTTATAAACTGTTTTTTTTTCTTTTAATATTCAAGGACTTAATTCCAAAGCATACTACATGCATGAGCACCATGGAGGTACTTCAAGGCCTAGAATAGTGTCCCTGAGAATGAGAATAAGTCTCTTGCCTTTTTTTTCCCTTTTGGTAGCTTCTTTTTCGTATTTTCTTATTGATTTCTGACTACTGATAGACTGCTTTCCCCTTTCTTCTCTATTGAAAAAGTATGGTAACAAAATGTAGGGTCTTCTTTTATTAAACAGTCTGTGGGTTTTGCATAGAAAGTGTTTGAGTATCTATGAATGTTAATATTTATCTATGGATTACCCTTGGGGAAAATAAAATGTAGAAAGGATTATAAAATAAAATTTCCACAGTAAGCCAGAGACGACACACCAGTGTAGCTGGAGTGATTGTTTTGGATTTTTTTCTGTAAAGCAGAGAATGTATTAGTTTTTCCTCTTTCTTCAGTCTGAATCCTGACTTTCCTTGTTTTCCCTTTATTTTTCTTTCGGAAATCAGATTACACAGGAGAAGGTTAAAAAGTGTTGGACAGTTGTGGATGCAAGAACTCTGAAAAAAGAAGCTATACAAAAAGAAACAGTTTATTGCTTGAATGATGATGATGAAACTGAAGTTTCAAAAGAGGATACTATTCAAGGTATTATGCCAGTGAGAGTTTCACTGTTTCCTGGAAGATTTTCTTCAAGATGATATGAGGCAGGCTAGGTTTTGTATTGTTATTTGTCTAGAGACACATCTGTGTGAGGGAATCATGGGATGCTGGGTTCTGTAACTCATCTACTGGGGTTTGGGCAGGGCTGTTCTGAAACAGGAGTATGCTCATGCATTCGGTCTCTCTGGGTTTTATTTATTTTTAATTGTTGATGATTGCTTTACAATACTGGTTTGATTTCTATCATACATCAACATGAATTAACCATAGGTGTACATATGTCCCCTCCCTCTTGAATCTGTCTCCCACTTCCCGCCCATTCCCACCCTTCTAGATTATTACAGAACCCCAGTTTGAGTTCCCTGAGTTGTACAGCAAATTCCCATTGGCTGTCTGTTTACATGTGTTAGTGTATATGCTTCCATGCTACTCTCTCCATTCATCTCACTCTCTCCCTCTTCTCAAGTGACAGGACTTAATACTTGGCTTTGTTTTGAAGTCTGAAGCTTACTAGCTAGGCAAATGCTTATATTAACATGGGTGAAGCAACTTTTTTTGCGAATCTTTGACTTCCATGGTGATCATTTTTCTAAATGCCAATTTCAGGTCTCATAATGTGCCAGATTAGCTCCCTTAAGGTAATTTAGGGGTTAAAAAAATTATTTATATTTGTCATGTTGCTTTATATTCATTGGGATCTTTAGAGTTGTACTTCGTATATTTATATGCATTAGCTCTGTAGAGTGTATTTAGATCATGTCTCTATCCAGAGAGCTTAGAAGCCAGCTGAATGTTCAAGAGCTAAAGTGATAAGATACCAAATGATGGTTAAGATAGAAGCCAGAGTCTTTATATAATAAATTTATTACCAGACTACTATGTGCTAAATAGTCTCAGTATAATTTTAATTTACAAGCCTTGAAAAAAATTCCTTTTATCTGTGTGGCATTGTATCACAGTGTTTGTGTATATTTATATGTTTTGCAGGGTTTCAGGGGGTAGGAGAGTGATTAAAAGTGGTAATGGTTATGCCTCCTTTCTTTGTTCTCATGAGTTATATTTAGAATGTAATTACCATCCCATCATCTCTACTAATTCTTTAATTCAGCTCATCGGTAGAGTGTGGTTAAGAACAGAAATTTTGGAGTCAGACTGGTTAGAATCTTGGCTCCACTACTTGCTAGTCATTTAATCCTAGTATAATGACTGTCTCATAGTAGGAGGATTAACATGATTAAGGGCATAAGACCAGAAAAGTAGAGGGCCTTCTCAGTGATACTGAGTAGTTGGGTAAGATGTACTGGGCATATACAGATTCGTGGTCAGAGCAGTATATAAAAGACAACCTGCATTTTCTCTTTTAATCTTCACAGCAAGCAGTGAAGTAGGCACTCTTGTCCCCATTTTACAGATAAGAGAACTGAGGCTGAAAGACATTCATTAACATGTGCAGTATCACATAGTTAACAGCTAGTAGATTTGAACCCAGGGCTGCAAGAGTCTGTGTTTCTCCATACTGTTCTGAGTTAGGAAGGGTTCTGAATGATACACTGAAGAGTTGATGCTTAATTTTGAGAGCAGCATGAAGCTGTTTATAATTTTGAGGAACAGAATCTCAGAGTTGTGTTTTAAGACGATTAATAGGACATATGGATATAGGATGAATTGGAAGGAGAAGGGACTAGACATGAGGGTGCCAATTCTTTTGGTTGCAAGCAAAGAAAGCAACTCTGGTTTATCTTAGGCAAAAAGCAAATTCATTGGTAGAGCAATGGAGAGGAAAGAGTTAAATATGGTTTAAGTTCAAAGAGTATAGGTGAGTAGCTTTTCTCTCTTAGCTTTTTGCAGTTACCCACATGCTTCCTTTGCCTGTCCCCTACTCTCTACCCCCTAATAGGTAGAGTTCTCTCTTCTAGATAGAGGGATTAGTTAATACGAGCAAAGACTTGTCGTATTTGTAGTCTGTTCTCTACTTTTGGCCATATACAAAAGTTGCAGTACTTGATTTGCCCTTTAAAAGATGAACCAGAAAACATGACACTTAACGAGAAGTTTCAAATTACTCTTAAACAATTCAAGTAAGATGTCTGAAAAAACATGTACTACTCTTATGTGCCATGTATTTCCCTCTTAATTTTTTGTTGACATTTTTTTATCATTAGCTTTTATTAAGACATATAGAAACGTGTTTCTTTTTAATCAAATACTTTGCATGAACAGAGTGAGAGGGGCTAATCAATAAACATTGGATCACAGAATCTGCCCCCAGACACACACGTTTCTTTGTTTCTTCGAGTGAAGATGCACACATGTGCTTTTCCTTTTTATCCGCCCAAGGTCAGACTCCTTGGATTTTGATGATCTTTCTCCCTATTAAACATACAATACTATATAGTGAAAGGGCTCGACCGTACATAGAACAAAGACCCTGAAACAGGGTTGGAGTTTTTTTAAGGAGCCAAGAGCCTATATGTGTATGAATACCCTAAGTAATTAAAAATATATATATATAGACAATCCTACCCTAGAAATAAAATAAATTTAAATGCAGAAAAATATCCAGCATATCAATTGAATGTTTCTGAATAGAAAAATTTTGGCATCTTCCGTTAGGCATTTATAAATCTCCAGCATCCATTTTTGGGAACATTTTGTTCTGAAATTTTCCAATAGGAGTTTTTCTCTGTAGATTTCCAGGTTTCTGAATAAATGTGTTCTTGTTATTATTTGTATAAATCATGATTATACTTTATAGTCATTCATGGTTTATATTTGGTTGGTAACTAGTACATTGCATTTGCTGCTGTTCTTTCTTCTAGGCTGGATAATCATCAAGGTAACTAGATGGCAGAATATGCTACTTAAAAAAATATAATTAGATTTTAATTATCTCTATATTGTATATGTTTGTGGATCTGCTGCTTCCTTTCCCTCATTGATCACAAGGGACAGAAATTTGATTCCAGGGAACAGTATATAGAGGCTTGATCCGGAGTGTGCATATATTGTTAATGTATATGTGGGGCCAATTTCAGCTTGTAGAAAATGGGGCCCCATATGCTTAACAGATGCTCTTCTCTTGTTCTCCAGGGTTCCGCTATGGGAGTGATATCATTCCTTTCTCTAAAGTGGATGAGGAACAAATGAAGTATAAATCGGAGGGAAAGTGCTTCTCTGTCTTGGGATTTTGTAGATCTTCTCAGGTAAAGCACATATTCTACTAATTGTAAACAAAACAGACAAGCTTTTTTCTCATTATTTGAAATGGTGTGGTTTTGATTGGACCTTTTATGTATACTTATTTCACTTTTAATTTTTCTAAATGTAGTTTGCGGTGCTACTATCTTTGATTTTTGAAGATTGAAAATCAAGAGGTGGAGAAGTCAGCATAAATCAGAAGAACAAACTCAATGAAAAGTCACTTCTTAGCTTTGGTGTCAGTGGTAGCTCATGGTAGCCTTAAAGAAACAGCAACCAGTTCTTTGCTGTTGTATTCCTTTCTCTAATTGTAAACTGGAATGTTTTATAGGAATGAAAGTCTAGTTGGGTTTTGAATGACCATAGATCTCTTAGAATATCATTGATTTATGCCAGTCACCCTTCTCAGTGCCCAACAGAGATCTAAGATGTGAAGCTTGTTCATAAGTCATCTGTTTTTAGACTGCAATACAGAGATGCAAAATAGACACATTGGGAGATGAAGTAACTCAGTGAAGGCTGTGAGATACAATACACGGTCCTAGAAAGAGTCATTAAAGATTCATAGAGGTCTTAAGTGAAATGTTCTTGAAATGTACTTGAATAAGTAGAAAATGCATCTTTTCAGGCTTTTTAGAGATGAAGAGATTCTTGTTGGCTCCAGAAGAACTCAAGTGAGAATTAAAATAAATATATTCCAGTATACCAGATTTGAACTTCTTCATGTTGCTCTAGCATGTGGTCCTTGTGTAAGTCAGTGTTAGAATAATTCGGTGAAGTTGGGGAGAATGTGTTTCATGATATGCTCAAACTGTTAGGTGCATTTTTAAGATTCATAAGCCAAAAATTGAGAATATTTACTTAAAGTCAATACAGTTTTAATGGTGAGATTAAATACTTTTTGGAAGTTGAGAGTCTCTAACAAATTACAATCAACATACTTTTCTTTAAAATTATTTACTTTGGGAGGAGTGATTAAACTTAAAATTTATGTTTATTAAAGTCAGTGCTTATGAGGCAAGTGAAACAGAGCCTCCATTCAGACCTGCTTGTAGAAACTAGCCTCTTGGGAACTAATTCCAGCTAGGCAGAAAAGAATTGCCTATCTAAAACCGCTACAACTGTAATTCAGCACTCAAAAAACTTAAATCATCTGTGCCACAGTGGGTGTGGGGGCCCATTTAGTTAAATGATGAAGCAAGAAAGAGTGAGCTGAAAAAATACATATTCCATTTAAAGAGATTTTTATTCACTTAAACTGAAGTTTTAAGTCATGAAGTATTTTCTAAATCAACTTTTTTTGATGTTAAGCTCTAAGTTATTTTTATCTTAAGTACATTATCAGACAGATACAATAGAAATAGTCATGCTACTGCTACTGCTAAGTCACCTCAGTCGTGTCCGACTCTGTGCAACCCCATAGATGGCAGCCCACCAGGCTCTGCCATCCCTGGGATTCTCCAGGCAAGAACACTGGAGTGGGTTGCCATTTCCTTCTGCAATGCATGAAAGTGAAAAGTGAAAGGGAAGTTGCTCAGTCGTGTCTGACTCTTCTCGACCCCATGGACTGAAGCCTACCAGGCTCCTCCGTCCATGGGATTTTCCGGGCAAGAGTACTGGAGTGGGTTGCCATTGCCTTCTCCAAGAAATAGTCATAATAGCTACCATTTACTGATTACAATATTACAGTCAGTATACTAAGCATTTTATGTAAATTCCCATTTAATTCTTGTTATAACCCTCTTCAGTTCAGTTCAGTCGCTTCAGTTCAGTTCAGTCGCTCCAACTCTTTGTAACCCCATGGACTGCAGCACACCAGGCCTCCCTGTCCATCACCAACTCCCAGCGTTTACTCAAACTCATGTCCATTGAGTTGATGATGCCATCCAACCATCTCATCCTCTGTCGTCCCCTTCTCCTCCCACCTTCAATCTTTCCCAGCATCAGGGTCTTTTCAAATGAGTCAGTTCTTCGCATCAGGTGACAAAAGTATTGGAGTTTCGCTTCAACAACAGTCCTTCCAATAAATATTCAGGGCTGATTTCCTTTAGGATGGACTGGTTGGACAACCCTCTTAGGTAGGTGCATGATACATACTTTAGATATTAGGAAATTGAGGTTCAGAGCTGTTAGATAATAGGCCCAAGGTGACCCAGTTCGAAGGTGGTAGAGATGGGTTTTGAACAAGGTCTCTCTGACTCTAAAGCTATGCCATTAATCAACTGTGATCTGTGCACCAGTAGACAGGCTCATTTTTGAATAGTCTAGCTTTTATATCCGGAGAAGGCGATGGCACCCCCCTCCAGTACTCTTGCCCGGAAAATCCCATGGGCAGAGGAGCCTGGTAGGCTGCAGTCCACGGGGTCACCAAGAGTCGGATACGACTGAGCGACTTCCCTTTCACTTTTCACTTTCATGCATTGGAGAAGGAAATGGCAACCCACTCCAGTGTTCTTGCCTGGAGAATCCCAGGGACGGGGGAGCCTGGTGGGCTGCTGTCTGTGGGGTCGCATAGAGTCGGACACGACTGACGCGACTGAGCAGCAGCAGCAGCAGCAGCTTTTATATACTTGCTTTCGTGTATTGTGTTAACAAATGCATACACAGCATCTTAAGAAGGTTTTTCCATAGCAACTAAGGTAAAGTGTACGTATGTACCTTCTAACAGACTAGTAATTAGCTTTAAATAAATAAGATCACATAGTTTTCCAGATTCCCTTAAACTGAGGGACACTAATATTTCTGGATTGAATTAGTGTGAAACTTTTCATTATATAAAATGGACTTTTTTTTTTTGGAATTGTGAATTACTCTTTTAAATTTTCAGGGGACTTTTCACTTTTTCTTCTTCCAAGTTGTCAGTATTCTTGGTATCTAATTATAGGATGGATAAGAATTTAGCCAGAAATTCCCCAAATGTCTGACTGTCCTTTGAGAAGTCATTTAGGTGCCTTAGGAAAAGGTATCATTAACTGTTCTTGAATCAGTCAACTATTACAGATTCTAATAAAAGGACAAATAAATCTATACAAATGTAGCAGACTGAAAATATAAAATTATTCCCATATTTCTTCAAATAATGGTTTTCAGATGGGAAATGGATGTGAAGATGGAGGGTATTTAGATTACATGGGCCTCACCACCACACCTTTGAGACTCAGTTTTCTTGAACTGCTGTTACTGTGAAAGTGCTCACAATTTCTCAGCATTAGAGGTGGGAGTGCAGAAAAAATATTTGAGAAGCATTACTTCTCTTATGGCACCTTCTTAGAAACTCTGGGCTCTAGATGACATAGATCAAAGAGATGTTGATCTTGGTTGATAGATGCAGGTGGTTATAATATCAGGAACTCTTAGTATTCATTTTCTAGTCTGTCTTTGACTCTGATGCTCTGCTAGTTAAGTAATTTAAAGGACAAATGGTACTCTAGTCTCTTGCAATTCATCAGTGCTTTGTCATTGCTCTTAGGATGAAGTCCAAACCACTTTGCTTATGAGACTTCATGATCTGATCTATGCTAAATCTTACTCATCTGACTTTACATTTATTGTGTTTAATTTATTTGAACCTCAAGTAGTAAGTTGTTTCTAGTGCCTGTGAATGTTTTTCAGCAAGAGCATTTTGAATAGAATTTCTTAATAACATGTGGCATTATGGTTTCATATGTTCCTTACTTTGGATCTAAACCAGTTCTTTTTCTCACTTCCTCGTGTAGGTCCACATGAAATATTTTATGGGAAAT
Organism: Bison bison bison; assembly: GCF_000754665.1. NCBI lineage: Eukaryota > Metazoa > Chordata > Mammalia > Artiodactyla > Bovidae > Bison > Bison bison. Next base: position 38,410,637 of record NW_011495032.1, read on the forward strand.
CAAGTTCTAAAGGTCTTTGCAGCAAAAGATGATGAGGTGAGTTGACAGTAGGTCTTTAAGGCAGGGCCACAGAATTGAATTGTCATTTTAAGTGAGTTGTTTGGGGCTTTTATAGTTTAAAATAACATTAATTCTTGCAACAGCAGTGGGAAAATTCACTGACCTTTAGCTTTGAAAATGGAGAAGTGATAAATGAGTTTGTCATAGCATGAGCACAAGGCCTAAGAACATAGTCCTGCAATTGGAGATCAGGTGAATATTAAAAACAAAAATGTTTGAGCAAATATATTTAATTTGGGGATCTCATGGTCACAGGTTCAGGAAGTGTGGCATTAGGTTAATATTTTCATTTTCATAAGCAGAACATTTAGTGCTGGCTTGAACTGAACAAAGCTAGTGGAGGTAATGAAATTCCAGCTGAGCTATTTCAAATCCTAAAAGATGATGCTGTGAAAGTGCTGCACTCAGTATGCCAGCAAATTTGGAAAACTCAGCAGTGGCCACGGGACTGGAAAAGGTCAGTGTTCATTCTAGTCCCAAAGAAGGGCAATGCCAAGAATGTTCAAACTGCCAAAGTACACTTATTTCATTTGCTAGCAAAGTAATGTTCAAAATTTTTCAAGCTAGGCTTCAACAGTTCATGAACCGAGAATTTCCAGATATTCAAGCTGGATTTAGAAAAGGCAGAGGAAGCAGAGATCAAATTGCCCACAGCTGGTGGATCATAGAAGCAGCAACAGAATTCCAGAAAAGCATCTATTTCTGGTTTACTGACGATGCTAAAGCCTCTGATTGTGTGGAAACAAACTGGAAAATTCTTAAAGACATGGGAAAACCACACCACCTTACCTGCCTCCTGAGAGACCTGTATGCAAATCAAGAAGCAACAGTTAGAACTGGACATGGAACAATGGACTGGTTCAAAATTGGGAAAGGAGTATGTCAAGGCTATATATTGTCACCCTGCTTATTTGACTTATATGCAGAGTACATCATGGAAATGCCAGGCTGGCTGAAGCACAAGCTGATATGAAGATTACAGGGAGAAATACCAATAATAACATCAGATATGCAGATGACACCACCCTTATGGCGAAAGCAAAAAAGGAACTGAAAGGCCTCTTGATGAAAGTGAAAGAGGAGAGTAAAAAAGCTAGCTTAAAACTCAATATTCAAAAAGCTAAATCATGACACCCAGTCCCATCACTTCATGGCAAATAGATGGGGAAAGAATGGAAACAATGACAGACTTTATTTTTCTTGGGCTCCAAAATCACTGCAGATGGTGACTGCAGTCATGAAATTAAAAGACACTTGCTCCTTAGAAGAAAAGCTATGACCAACCTAGACAACATATTAAAAAGCAGAGACTTTACTTTGCCAACAAAGGTCCGTCTAGTCAAGGCTATGGTTTTTCCAGTGGTCATGTATGGATGTGAGAGTTAGACTATAAAGAAAGCTGAGCGCCGAAGAATTGATGCTTTTGAACTGTGGTGTTGGAGAAGACTCTTGAGAGTCCCTTGGACTGCAAGGAGATCAAACCGATCAATCCTAAAGGAAATCAATCCTGAATATTCATTGGAAGGATTGATGCTGAAGCTGAAGCCCCAATACTTTGGCCACCTGATGTGAAGAATGGACTCATTGGGAAAAGACCCTGATGCTGGGAAAGATTGAAGGCAGGAGGAGAAGGGGATGACAGAGGATGATATGGTTGGATGGCATCACTGACTTAATGGACGTGAGTTTGAGCAAGCTCCAGGAGTTGGCGAAGGACAGGAAAGCCTGGCATGCTGCAGTCCATGGGGTTGCAAAGAGTCGGACAGAACTGAGCGACTGAACAACAGCAACAAAGCATGCTGAAGATCCACTTACTCACTGGACAGCTTCCATCATTGAGAAGTTTGTCTTATTCTCTTTGCCCCTTTCTCTTCATTCTCTTTCTACATCCCAGGAGGTTGTGTTTTCAGGCTGGTTTCTGTCTGATTAACAACCCGTGACTGTTACATCCTATGTGCACACCTGCCCTCTCTACAGATATTTCCTGTGCAGTCTTCAAGTCAGAACTCCCTTGGAAATTTTGATGTTAACTGGAGGCTTACCATCCTGTGTCTGTTTCAGACTACTTAAACAGGTCTCCAAGTTCCAGAAGTTATTTATATTTGGAACTGGTAAACTGGATGCAGAAGGCTTGTTCGGTTGGTGGTGTTAGGGATCTAGTCCTCCTTTTCCCCTCACCTCTGAAAGGTAGCTGGCTGCTGATTTAGTGAATGGATATGCCAATATCCATTAGAGCAGTAAAATTAAGAGAAGAAAATGCTTGGCTTCCACTCAATGTTGGATTTGTTAATGCACAGTAGGTGTATGTGACTTCTCAAATTTGAAACTCCTACTTCATGGATTTCTCCTGAATCACATCCTTTTGGGAATCATGCAGTTCAATATATGTTGTCAACACAACTGCATTTTTAACTTCTGCCGAAGTTTTAACTCCAGCTTAATGTCCTTTTACCCAAAGAAAATTTTGATCACTTCGTGTGATTGCTGGGTATGAGTAAGAAAAGTCACGTCACAAAGCCATGTTAGCACGTGTCATTGTCTAGACTTGCTAGCTCAGGTCAGGGCAGCCTTGTGGCTTGTGTAGTTCACATCCAGCCTTATACGGAACCTATAGATCACAGGGTCACTTTGTGACACTCAAGAAAAAAAAATTCTTCTACTAACGGGTCAGGGCTATTCTGTGGTGTCAGTTCTTGATGTCATACTCAAAGAATAATATTAACTAATTGGAGCTTAATGAGATAAGCTGAGGAAGAAAGAAATTGTCATGGAAATTTTCAGTAAAAGATAACATGGAGAATACTTGTGTAGGTAGCAGGAAAGTAGGAGGGATGAGGGATGTGATAGCCTTCTTCAGATACTTAGCGTTATCATATGAAGCAGGAGCTAGACTCTGCTTCCTGCCAGAGGATAAATTGGAACCAACAAGTGGTCGTTTTGTTCACAATGAAGAATTATTTTATCAACAAGGATTACTGTCTCCATATGGATTGGTTCCTTGTGAGATGGTCCAGTCCCCATTCCTGTAAGTTTCTAAGCAGAGTCTCCATCAGTCAGATGTGGAAGGCAAGTCCTTCATCATGTGGGTTGCCAAACTAGATGAATACTTTTGTTTTCAACTCAAATATTCTAGGAATCTATGAATATATTCCTTTTTAAGAATATTTTCTTCGGTTATTAGCAGTTTTTTTACAGAGAATCTACACTTAGGTCCTGGTTTTCACTGTGTGGAAGAGAAATGGAGGAGAAAGGAGAGGAAATGGAGCCTTAGTTGAGAATCTACACTTAGGCCCTGGTTTTCACTGTGTGGAAGAGAAGTGGAGAGAAGGAAGGAGAGGAAATGGAGCCTTAGTTGAGTTTCCCACAAGTGTAGTGTTGTGTTAGAGCAGACACTGGGGACCCCGTCCTTCCTTCTTTAAATACCTCAGTTGGTTCTGTCAAAGACATCCACGTAAAAACTTGCAGATACATTGGAAGTAATCTCTTCTTTAGTTTCCCACTGTGCTGATATGGTCTCTTGTATGGGACTTGTTAGAATATATACATTCTGTACTTGGTACACTTGGCTATGGACAGGGAGGCCTGGTATGCTGCAGTCCATGGGGTCGCAAAGAGTCGGACATGACTGAGCGACTGAACTGAAGACATTACTTAGCCAAGAGTAGGCACTAAGTTAATACTCCTTGAACTGAAAAGGTAATCACTCTATCATGACATCTGTAGAGGATTTTGATGGCAAGATATTGATATCATCGTTCTTTTTGTGGAGAAGATGGGAATATGCATAGCTAACGTTGATGGAAGTTAGCTGTGGCCCCTGAGAAAAATACAAAGTGTTTGAGAGATTAGTGAGAGGAGGGAGGGCTTAGTAAAGCAGATCTGAAATGGACTGCTTGTCAGTTTGCTGATTCTTGAGGATGGGTTCAAAGCTTGAGAGCCCAAGCTTGAGAAGCTTGAGAGAGAGTTTTGGGGAGAGCATTCCAGTGAGGAGAAATTGTACATGGAAAAAGCTACTGGGGCGGGAAAGCACAAGACTTGCCTGTGAATAACGATCTGCTCTACCGAGGCTGAGAAAGAGGTACCTGTGGAGGTTTTTATGGAAGAGAGTGACATAGTCAGCTCTCGGAACAGGGGACACCATGATGGAACAGGGCGGATAGAATGTGAAAAATGGCATAAAAGTCGAATTTGTAGAGCTTGATGAACACTTGAAGTTGAAGGACGGTAGGCAGGCCTTATCAACAACTTTCGGACTTCTCATTTGGAAATGATGTTTGTAGAAGGAGGGAGTACAGGCGGAGAAGAGGGGAGTGATACTAAAGTTAGTTTTGGTCATGGACAGTTTGAAATACCTGAGGTATAACAGTACAAGTTATCTACCAACTAGTAGGCTGTGTAAGTCTAGATCTTAGGAGTTTTAAAGCTGAATATACAGATTTTTGATTCATCAACTCATGGGACTGGATGAAAGAAATTGTCACCAAAGTAGAGTTCTTTTAGAGTGAGAGGAGGAGAAAAAGGCCAAGAGCAGAATTTCAAGATTGGAAGACAAGAAGAGCTGGGGGAATAGTGGTCCACAAAGGTAGAATAACCAGAGGAGAGTGTTACTTCTGAAGCCAAAGAAGGAGAAAGTGTAGAGAAAGAGGGGTGGTTAGATGCTACTGAAAGGTCAAACAGATAGAATGGAGACTAAGAGTTTGGCAACTTGGAGATCACAGGGCACTTCAGAGTAGTTTCAGGAAGGAAATGGCTACGTAGCTGGTTTAGATTGAAGAATAATTGTGTTCTAAGTGGTGAAACAAGATTATTTCATGAGATTTAGGATGAAGGAAAAGAAGGTTACAGATAGTAATTTATGGAGAGAGGGCAAGGAAAAATTTTGTTTAGAGTTAGGTATAAATTCAGAGGAGAAGGAAAGTTGAAGGAAAAAGAGCATATAACAAAGTTCCCGAAGAGGTACAGTAAATGTGATCAAATGCAATGTGTACAGTGTAGCCTTCAAGTGGATAGAGGGGTATTTAATATCCGAAACAGGGAGAATGTGGATAGCAATCTTACAAGTATTCAGTTGTGCTGTGAAAATCCTCACATGTTGGACACATACTAACACAAACATCTCTCTTACTAGGCGGCAGCAGTTGCCCTCTCCTCCCTGATTCATGCTTTGGATGAATTAGACATGGTGGCCGTGGTTCGATATGTTTACAACGAAAAAACTAATCCTCAAGTTGGCGTGGCTTTTCCTTTGATCAAGGACGCATATGAGGTAGAACCTGCAAGTCGTTTATTCATATTAATTTTTTCCCTTCAGTTGCTTTGTTCTAAACAGTGTTTTTCAACTGTTCATGTGCATGGGAGGTACTGAGGGGATCTGGTTAAAATGCACATTCTGATTCTGTAGCTCTGGGGAGGGGGGTTGCCTGAAATTCTGCATTTCTCACCCACTCCCACCTAATGCTGAGACTGCTGGTCTGGGAATCACTTTCAGTTGCAGTGAAAGAACATAAATTACAAGAGTGTACAAGGAGCTTCCTAATAAAACAACTGGTAAAAGTTGACTATGACTTACTGTTTGCCCAGTCCAGTGATTTCCTCTCCATTCTCATCCTTCCTGACGTCTCAGAACCTCAAGGGAATACAGATTACTTCCCTTTTTACAATAGTCTTTACTATGGATAAAGGCTGAGGGTGTGATTTTCTTGTGATCCTGCTGAATTTACGTTTTTTAGGGCTGTCCTGTTGAAAATACAGATCTAGATTCCTTGCCATTTCTTGTGTCTCAGCGAACTCACTGTGGCAGAAATGGAAGAGAAGGCAGGTATCCTGACTTCCACGTCAGCCTGCCAGTCACCTTGACTCTTCTCATCTGTTATGTTAGTCATGCGTTTTGTAGATATTTGATAGTCTTTCTTTGAGCATTTCTTTTATATTTACTATTTTTGTACTGTTTGCAGTTGTGTACAACTTATCACAGGGCTTCCCAGGTGACTCAGTGGTAAAGAATCCACCTGCCAAGCAGGAGCCATGAATTCAGTCCCTGGGTCAGGAAGGTCCCCTGGAGAAGGAAGTGGCTACCCACTCCAATATTCTTGCTGGGAAATCCCATGGACAGAGGAGCCTAGCGGGCTATAGTCCATGGGGTCGCAAGGAGTCAAACACGACTGAACTGAGCAACTGAACAACAGCAGTGGCTCATAGCAGAGATCAGAGCATGTCACTCTCCATGTCCTATACTTTTGCCTTCTAATTTTTTAAATCCTTCTGTTGAGCCATTTTCATAGCATTTGGGATCAGCTTTAAATTTTTCCATTAATTCAGTTGTCTGTTTTTATCTCCGCTGTCTCTCATTAGTGTTTAGTGTACATACAGCTGCCTTTCATGGAAGATTTGCGCCAGTACATGTTTCCATCCTTGAAAAATAATAGGAAATGCACTCCCACAGGTGAGTTTATTTCCATTTTGCTCACTGATTTGCTCTAAACACAGACTGGGGGAAACCACCTGTCTTTAGTCGTGTTTGAGGGCTAGGATTTCACAGGGTGGGATTATAGTTGACCCTTGCACACTGAAGAGGTTTGGGGCACTACTCCCCCAGTTGAATATCCATGTATAACTTTACAGGGCCCTCAGTATTCACAGATCTGTATCTGTGGATTCAGCCAATCTCAGATTGTATAGAAATGTACATATTTGTAATCCACATGTAAGTGGATCTGAGCAATTCAAACTGATGTTGTTCAAGAGTCAACTGTAGTTGGATTCCAATCACAGTGATATACAGTAATGATGAAAGGTGATTTTTTCCCCAGTAGTAGGGATGGGTTTGCTCCAAACGTTCTCCAGCATCCCCCTTCTGACTTAGAGGTTGTATCTAGGGAGCAGTTTAATGGAAATGGATGTACATTCTCTAATTATGAGCAGAGGGTTTGTCCTTCAGTGCAGTGAATTGACACAGAGTATCAAACTTGTGACTAGTGTCCTACATGAAATATGATGTAACTTTAACCATACTTTTCTCTTTGCCCTTTCTTCCTAGTTCACATTTTCAGTCCAAGTCCTGTTGCTCCTTATTGCCAGGAGTTACTGGGAGCTTAATGAGAAGAGGCCTTTATTAAGCATCTGGCTGCAGATGTCAGGATGCTGTACACAGTGAATCTTACACACATAGATCCTGTCTTCCGTAAATCTCACAGTTTAAGACAATTATCATAGATATAATAGTGGGCTGAAATAGAGAACATACCAAAAAGAACACAGAATGATGAATAGATGTTTTAGTTGACAACTTTAAATCTGCCTTGGTGTAGGATGAGGGAGCTGTGAGGTGAGTTCAGAACTGGGTGCTCTCTGTATGTTGGGAGCAGGGTGTGGGAGAAGAGCCAATAATCAAATCCTCCATGTGGAGTCAGGCATGGACTTGAATGTGTAGAAGATGCCAGTGTATTATAATATTCAGTCTTTTCCTCTTGATAATTCCAAATTTTAAATGAGAAGAACATTTAAAAAATAGAACTTTGTTGAGAGAGAACCTAATAGATATAAATCACTCAGGATCTAAAACATTATTTTTCGATCCATTTATTTATTTCCTGTGAGTTGACACTTTTGTTTGCATTTGCTCCATTGGAAAAATAGATCATTAAAGCTGTTTGACATATTTCCCAAGTCAACATTTATGTAAGGGTGTGTGATGCCAGCGTGGTCTGGCCTGATACTAGCCTGGAGTAGCAGATGGAAATCACGGAATATTCACCCACACAGTTTCCACCTCCTTCTTACTGCCAGGTGGACCCTGCAGTCGTCAGTGTGAGATGGTGCCTGAAGCCTCCTTTAGAAAGTGAAAAAATGGAACAGAAATGTCTCATGATAAATGGCTGTATGCTCATTCCTTTTGTAGTAGCTGTCTGAAAGGGATGTTTGAAAGGTGAAGAACAGAAGTATAATAAACTTTAAGGAGCTGCTTACTCTTTTCCGCCTTTTGCCTAGTGGCTGTGAATGATCCCAAAATAGCACTTCAGCTTTTTAACAGCTGAACTGCCATATGAATCAGCAGAATGAAAGTTCCTTGTGGTAGTTTAGGTAGAAGCATTTTGGGGAGAGTTGCTTTGGGCTGTGCCATTTTTATTGACTTTGTAGATTTTTACTGGGAAGAGCTTGCTTTCTATCTGGTATCTGACCGACGTAAAGAAGAGGACACCAAGTATCTGTTCTCAAAGATCCTTAGAATTTGCCTGGAGTGGGGTAAGACATGTATGCAGGACATTTTTCCAAAGAAGACATACATATGAATGGCCTGCAGACACATGAAAAGATGCTTGACATCACTAATCAGCAGGGAAATGCAAGTTAGAACCACATCTGTCAGAATAGCTGTCATCAAAATGACAACAAATAACACGCTTGTGAGGATGTGGAGAAAAGGGAAACGCAGGGCACTGTTGTTAGAATGTAAATTGGTGCAGCTTCTATGGAAAACAGTACGGAAATTTCTCAAAAAATTAAATTTTTACCATACTATCCAGCACTTCTGATTCTGAATATTTTCCCACAGAAAACATAAACACTAACTCAAAAAGATATATGTATGCCTATGTTCATTGCTGCATTATTTACTACAGCCAAGATATGGGAGCAACTTAAATGTCCATCAGTAAATGAATGAACAAAGAAGATGTGATACACACACACACACACACACACACACACACACACAGTGGAGTATTACTCTTCTATAAAAAAGAATTAAATCTTGCCATTTGCAGCATGGATGAACCTAGAAGGTATTGGGTGGCTTTTTTGGTTACATTTTATGGAAAAACCTGAACAAACTTACTGGCCAACCCAGTATTATTCCAGGTAAAATAAGTCAGACAGAAATACGGTATGATTTCACTTAAATGTGGAATCTAAAAAACAAAACAAATGAACAAACAAAACAGAAACAGACTCATAGATACAGAGAACAAACTGGGGGTTGCTAGAGGGAAGTAAAATAAGAGGATGAGTGTAATAGGTAAGAGTGATCAGAGGTAAAAACTTTTAGTTATAAAATCAGTCACAGGGATAAAACACGTTTTACATTGCAAATATAGTCAGTCAGTCAGTTCAGTTGCTCAGTTGTGTCCGACTCTTTGCAACCCCATGGACTGCAGCATGCCAGGTTCCCCTGTTCATCACCAACTCCTGGAGCTTGTTCAAACTCATGTCCATCGAGTTGGTGTTGCCATCCAACCATCTCGTCCTCTGTCATCCCCTCCTGCCTTCAGTCTTTCCCAGCATCAGGGTCTTTTCCAGTGAGTCAGTTCTTCGCATCAGGTGGCCAAAGTATTGGAGCTTCAGCTTCAGCATCAGTCCTTCCAATGAATATTCAGGACTGATTTCCTTTAGGATTGACCGGTTGGATCTCCTTGCAGTCCAAGGGACTCTCAAGAGTCTTCTCCAACACCACAGTTCAAAACCATCAATTCTTCAGTGCTCAGCTTTCTTTTTGGTCCAACCCTCACATCCATACATGACTACTAGAATATAGTCAATCATATTGTAATAACTTTGCATGGTGACAGATGGTAACTAGATTCATTATGTTGGTGATTTTATAATGTTTAGAAATACTGAATCACTACATTATACACCTGGAACTAATGAAATGTTGTAGATAAATTCTACTTCAATTAAAAAAAGATATGCATGCAGGTCTATATGATTAATGCCATGAGATTTGTGAGAGGAAAGAACTCTATCTGCCTTGCTGCTGCTGCTAAGTCGCTTCAGTCGTGTCCGACTCTGTGCGACCCCATAGACAGCAGCCCGCCAGGCTCCCCCACCCCTGGGATTCTCCAGGCAAGAACACTGGAGTGGGTTGCCATTTCCTTCTCCAATGCATAAAAGTGAAAAGTGAAAGTGAAGTCTCTCAGTCATGTCCAACCCTCAGCAACCTCATGGATCGCAGCTTTCCAGGCTCCTCCGTCCATGGGACTTTCCAGGCAAGAGTACTGGAGTGGGGTGCCATAGCTTGTAAAAGAATCTACTCCCTCTGGTCCAGTGACGTCTTCCTGTTAAGTTGGTATACTCCAATACAGGTTATGTTAAATCCTTATAAAGCTGATGTTTCATTACCAAAGGAATGCTTTTAATGTTTTTCTCCTTTGCCAGTTCCTAGTTTTTTTAATGTCAACTCAAGGGCTTCCTTGGTGGCTCAGACAGTAGAGTCTTGCTGCAATGCAGGAGACCTGGGTTTGATCCCTGGGTGGGGACGATCCCCTAGAGAAGGAACTGGCCCTGTAGTATTCTTGCCTAGATAATTCCATGGGCAGAGGTGCCTGGTGGGCTACAGTTCACTGGATCTCAGAGTCAGACACAACTGAGTGACTGACACTTTACTTTTTCCATAAATACCCAGTATTTTGAATTACCATATGGAAGGTGGGTTTTGACTGTGGTGCATTCCTCTAGAGCACTTTTGATAAGATATCCCATTGTCAGAAGTTCATCAATTGGTAGACCTCAGAAGTACCTAAGAGACCAGCTATTCTAAACAGCTCTCTTTGCCGATAAGAAAACTGAGGCTTAGGTTAAATGACTTACGTAACTGGAGAATGCTTTTGGCAGGGCCAGGACTGTCTGTCCTGCCAATGTTGCTGTGAACATCTATGAATGGAAGGCCTTTGTTTGGGAGACTAATGGAACTAATCGTTGTTTCTTTTTGCTGTTTTGTTTGTCCTTGTCTTAGAGGCACAGTTGAGTGCTGTTGATGCTTTGATTGACTCCATGAGCTTGGTGCAGAAAGATGAAGAGGAGGGCACCATTGAAGACTTATTTCCAACCAGCAAAATCCCAAATCCTCAATTCCAGAGACTGTTTCAGGTGAGAGAAGAAAGATGAACCAATCATAGACTTTTTTAGATGAAAGAGAGCAGAGTGAAAAGTTAGGGCAATTGGCTGGTCCAAGTCAAATCAAGAGCTCAGTTGCTCTGTTTAATGAAAGATTAACACCTTTCTCTTCCTACTGAAAAGCGATTAAAAAAATACTCTGAATTTTTAGAAAGAAAGAAGTAATTTCAGATGTTCTTAAATATTTTTTTCTGGGAGAAGGCTAGATTTTTGGTTTTGTCTTAAATAGGAGGGCAAAATAAAAAGCAGATTCTTCTGTTATATATATATATATATTTTTTTTTTAACAGAGTTTTCTCCTATGTTTTATGTGAATGAGACTTTTCATTGTTTTTTATATTCAAATAGTTGGGGATTTTTTAGGGACTGTGTAGTATATAACCATGACTTCCCTGGTAGCTCAGATGGTAAAGCGTCTGCCTACAATGTGGGAGACCCGGGTTCAATCCCTGGGTCGGGAAGATCTCCTGGAGAAGGAAATGACAACCCGCTCCAGTATTCTTGCCGGAAAAATCCCATGGATGGAGGAACCTGGTAGGCTATAGTCCATGGGGTCGCAAAGAGTCGAACATGACTGAGGAGAAGAAGTGTTAGAAGTCAGATAGAGAGGTTATAGTATGAACTTATTAAACAGTAACTAAAGAAAAATTTAAATTTCTGAATCTTGGTCCAAGGGAATTAGAAGATGTGGAGATTGGATTAAAGGAAACTGGGAACTTGATAAGGGACCTATCTTATACGATGGAAGGGGAGGAATGGACCACTGATGAAGGTTGGTCCCAGTCCTGGAATAACCTGGTGACAGCAGGACATAGGCATCTCTGAACCCCACACAAAGCTGTGAAAAGTCACCAGCAGCTTCTCTAGGCAGACTCCCCAAAGGGGAGTGGAGGGCCTACTCTTATGACAGCTGGGGAGAGGCAGGGAGGTAGGAGTGGAGGCTTCGTATTGGGGGTCCACTGATTGCCCCTTTGACTCATTTCTCAAAGCATCCTTAACTAACTCAAGTCCAAGTTAGGGCCTGTTATGATTTTATGGGCTCTTCTACTCAAAAGAAGCTGCCTAGTTTTTTGATACTACACAGTTTCCTTTAAACTTTCTTTAAAAAAGTCTTTTGTTCTAAAATCAGTACTATGAAGCTTAACAGGTCAAGATCTGACTCAGTAAGTATTTTTGTATTCTAAGTATAATCAAGTATAAATTACTTGTATAAATTCCTTTGCTGTCTTTGACAAGTGGACTTCAAGACCTGCTGTTTTTGACAAATGGCCATTGCCACTGGACAGAGAAGGGAGGCATAGATTAGTTGGTATGGAAAGCTTGCAAAAACAGGTCACCGTGGTGAAAAATAGAAACTTCTAATACTTGGTAAATTTATCAAGGGTGGGTACTGAACAGATGCAAGCCATAAATGCAGGCATTGTTATCTTTTAAAGCTTTAAGAACTGGCAACTTTGATTTTTACAACCTGCTAACTTTGTTTTGTTTTGTGGGGGTGAGTTTTTAATATGGCTTATCTGTATAAAGAAGTATCATTACTGGGGTATTTATAAATTGAATTCACTTTTTCTACAACAAACATTGGGTACTCCTAGTGTATGAAGGCAATGGCACCCCACTCCAGTACTCTTGCCTGGAAAATCCCATGGATGGAGGAGCCTGGTAGGCTGCAGTCCATGGGGTCGCTAAGAGTCGGACACGACTGAGCAACTTCCCTTTCACTTTTTACTTTCATGCATTGGAGAAGGAAATGGCAGCCCACTCCAGTGTTCTTGCCTGGAGAATCCCAGGGGTGGGGGAGCCTGGCGGGCTTCCGTCTATGGAGTCGCACAGAGTCGGACACGACTGAAGCAACTTAGCAGCAGCAGCAGCAGTGTATGATGTGCTGGAGATACTGGAAGCTCACTACCTGAAAGGACTCCTCCAGGGGAATGAAAGAGAATAGAGAGAAGAGAGGAATAGAGAGTAGAGTAGTAAAATTCATAGGCTCAACAGTGGTGGGGTACAAAATGCTATGGGAATAAGAGGAAAGAGAGATTCTTGCAAGTGAATGACTTAGGAAGATTTCATGAAGGAGTAAAGCTGATGGGTGATGTGACGAGAGCATGCCAGGCAAAAGAAGTAGCACATGGGAAAACCAGAGAACACAAGAAGTGTGATGTATTTAGGGATCCACAAAGAGTTCCCTTTGGCTGGGAAATAGGCTCTATGGGAAAACGATGGGAAAGGTGGCAGGTAGCAGGCAGGTCATGAAGATCCAGTAATTTGGGTTTCTATCCCATAGGCAGTGGGAAATCAGTAAAGGCTGTTTTCAGTAGGCAGGTGATGTGAATTTTAGAAAATAGGTCTGATGGTGGCACAGGAGATGGGCTAGAGACCAGTTAGGAAACCTGCAGTGGCCCCTAGGAAGACTTGAGTTACAGTAGTAACAGAGAGTAGAGAAGAGAAAATTTAGAAGCTAGAGTGGATAGACTTTAAGGGATTGGGTGGTGGCTGATGAGAAATAGAAATTGAAGAAAACAGAATCCTAACTTGGACCACTGGAGGAGTGATGTCACCATGAATCAGGATAAGAAATATAGAGCGAACAGATAGAAAAGGTAGTTCATCTATTCTTGCAGGTGTTCAGTTTGAGTTATCTGTCAGCTATTCCAGTACAGACACTCAGGGGCAAGTTGGAAGTAGGGGTGCGAAGCCCAGGAGGGCCTTCAGGACTAAATGTCTGTACATTTGAGAGCCCTCCTCATTTAGATAGAAACAGAAGTGAATGAGGTCACCTGGGAGAGTGTTGAGTGACAAGGGCAGAGAACAAAGTCCTGAACACCGGTGTGACTGGACAATTAGGGAGAGACAGAAAGGCTGCTAATCAGTGTTCCTACTTCCCCGCCTCCTGCCACCCCCCACAAGCTCAGAGAGGTAGAAAGAACTAGAAGAGTGTTGGAGTCAGACATTGCGCAGTGGTGAAGAGAGCTGAGCCTGGCAAAGGGCCTCTGGGGTTTGTAGTGATGTCTGATGACTTCAAGGACCCGGCGACAGTGGAGTGATGGGGCAGGAGCCAGGTTACAGAGCCTGGAGGAGAAAGCCGCACTGATGAAGGGGAAGAGAGAGAGAGGAACCAGGAAGCTACAGGAGGAGGTAGGACCCAGGAAGACTTTTCTTTTTTTTCTTTTAAAATGTCTTATAACTAAGGGTGAATGAGCTGGGAGTAGAGGGCAAAAGGGAGGAGAGGTTAACAATCAACTTGTTGGCAGGAGGAGTTAATTTAATTCTAACTTTAGAAAGAAATGCTGAAAAATATCCTTTGTCAAGTGTACACTCCTGCCTTTTAAATAATTGATACCTGGTTGCTAAAATCAACATATTAGTAACTTACGAGCTAGCCATGTGGCCTGAAGTTTTTATTTTTTATTCCTCTAGTCTTTTTCTAGTTGTAAAAGTCACATAAAGGAAAATAGTTGCTTAAAGGAGAAATTAAGTAGACTGAGGACTGAGATCTCAGCATCTTGGCTACTGAAAAGTATGATTTTCTCATAACCTGTTTTTTTTTAATAAATTGAAATTTTTTTATTGAATTTTTACCCCACTGAGCCTTATTTAAAATGTGACCTTTGAGAAAACATGAGAGTTTGATGGTTTTGAATATCTCTTGTGGGTTCCTTATTACTGACTTAAGGATAATGATACTATTTGAAAGAATTGCCTAGAATTCACAGTTCTTTCCCCAAAAATGTCACTTGACTATCATAGATAGAATCTCCTAGAGTATTTGAGAGGTAGTGTGCTGTGTTGGGTATTAGATTTCTGCTTACTTCTTTAGGACTTTCTAAATTGTTTTAGGTATTTTAATGACTGACCTAAGGGAGAGCGTGGTGAATTATAAATTATTTATGAGAAGGTCAGGGTAGATTCACAGAGTTTGAGATCTTTTTTGGTTTCCCCTTTTGCTGTGCATTAAACAGGCCTAATGTCATTGATGTGCCAGGGAAAGTAATTAGGAAAAAGGAAATCAGGACTCTGAAACAATGAATTTACCAAGAGAAGGAAGGCTTGGTGTTGGTCTATTGAAATCAGGGAGCAGTACATGAAATTTCTAGAGGAGATTGGTATTTAATTCCTACCTCGGGGTTTTCTTAATTTATAAAACATTGACTCTGATGATATTTACTGCTTAAGCCCAAGTATCTTTTTTTTTAGAACTAAGAAGTCTAGCTTCCATTTTCGACAGGGTAGGAAAACAATACATATATACCTTGTGGTATGAAACAGTAATTTTAAAATTGTAGGAGCTATTCAGTTCCCTGGGTTTTTTCTTCACAGTTACTAACATATAAATTGTTTTAAAAAGTGGGAATAGGAGTTTTGTTCTCCAGCCTAATTTTGTAATTATCCTCTAGCAAGGGGAATAAAACATCAGTATATTCATAAGTTTCACTTTTTCTCTTTTTTTTCCCTAAATGGTTACTTTATTCTTTGATGACATTCCTGCATTCCTTTTACAGTATTTACTTTTCTGGGCAGATAACAGTACTTTGCCAAGGCCTGGCTTCCTAGTCTGAGAACAGTTATCAGTGATTGAATAGAAGTGGCCTGCTGTCCGGGTTTCCACTTGCGTGAACAGTGGAGAACCTGTCCTAGCCTTGACCTTGGCCCCACTCCTGGTGCAGCTTCCTGAAACCTCTGTCAGCAACTGGAATTCTGAGGAAGAGCACCGTATTCACTCAGCCAGTATCTGTTAGGTGCTTATCATGTTGAGGCGCCATTTTCAGCACTTGGGATTCTGCAGTAAATAAGACCAGCAGTGTTTCTACTTTCAGGGGGAAAGTGGAGGTAATAAGTAAACTAAAAGGTTGATAAGGTAATTTTAGATAATGATAAATACTGCACAAAATATAACATCAGGTTCACGATAGAGAATGACTGGGT
>NW_011495032.1:38426609-38469567 GCF_000754665.1 Bison bison bison
GTGGTAAAATGAAGATAAAGGTCTCCTTCATATAGTGTCAGGGGAAGCCTCTCAGAAGAGGTGATAAGTGAGCAAAGAACAGAATGATTTTAAAAGGGCCAGCTCCATTGAGATCTAAGGGAAGGCAGAAGAGGCCAAGGAAGCCTTACACATGGGACCTAAAATCTGCAGAGAGCTGGTCTTTGAGTGGAGAAGGAGGAGCCCAGGCTAGTTGGGTTGTGGTGAGTAAGGAGGAGAGAGGCAGTCAGTGGCTCTATTATGGTTGACTCCAGACAGGAGAGCCATGAGAGTGGACATGGGAAGACCAGTTAGAAAGGGGTTGTGGTAGCCCATGTGAGAGGTGAAGGTGCCTGGACAAGAGTGCTG
Organism: Bison bison bison; assembly: GCF_000754665.1. NCBI lineage: Eukaryota > Metazoa > Chordata > Mammalia > Artiodactyla > Bovidae > Bison > Bison bison. The sequence continues at coordinate 38,426,976 of NW_011495032.1, forward strand.
TGGTAGAGATGGATGGAAGTGAGTGGATGACTTGGGGAGGTTGGAGAGAGACCTCTGGTGTCATCTCTTGCACAGTATTCCTGGGACTCACTGAGCACCTACCCTTTAGCACCTGATTTATCCAGCTCGTGTTGTTTTCTAAGATGGTGCAAGGGAGAAAGCACAGCATGCTGAAGGGAGATAAAAGGATTATAGCTGAAAGGTTATACTCCCAAACTGTCAGAGGCTGAGGAAACCCCGTATGTCTTCCATGAAGCCAGAGCAGGGGACTCTTTTTGTGGGATGAGGCTCTTTTCCAGGAGGGCTTCAGCTGACGGTGCTTCTAGGCTGGGGTCTGTTTTATGGTTGCTTTTAGACATTACCACCGTCCTGCTAACCAGGGCGGTTCTGGGTCGGCCCGCTTTGCTGTCTTTGACTAGTGGTAGGAATCTTGTAGCCCTCCCAAGCTTAAGATGGAGGATCACTGGTCAGCTGTGTGTGGTGTCCACGTCTGCATTTCACAGTCCTTACTCCTCTTTCACAGTGTCTGCTTCACAGAGCTCTCCATCCCCAGGAGCCTCTGCCCCCCATTCAACAACACATTTTGAGTATGCTGGATCCCCCCACCGAGGTGACAGCTAAATGTCAGGTTCCTCTCTCCAAAATAAAGACCCTCTTCCCTCTGACGGAAGTCATCAAGAAAAAGAACCAAGTGACTGGTCAGGACATTTTCCAAGATAAGTAAGTACTCAATGGAGTTGTGTGTGAGGTTAGAGCACAGAAGACTGGTGGTGGTCTTGGAGGGGCTCTGTCATTAAGGATTGCAACCTGGGTTTGTAGAATCACAAAAGTGGGAGAAAGAAAACTCTTGCTGTTTGAGCCTTGCATTGGAAATCCCGCGTGGATACGTTTTATCCTGCTTGTGCATCTAGAAATTAGAGCTACCTTTGGGGCTGTTGACTTTTGATCCACGTCAGATTCTTAGTGAATTTTATATATATATATATATATATAGGAAGATAAACGATCTTTGAATATCTGCAACTAAATTTTACCATTTTTAAAGTAAGGTACTGGGGATGAGAGGAGAGGGGTGAAAATCATCAAGTTTTTCATTTTGGGGGTAGGCTCTTAGGAGAATATCAGTGAGATTTTCGGAAGGAAAATTGGGAGAATAAGAAACCTGGCCGTCTGCAGCTGTGCTCTTACTGTGTTGACGTGTTTAGTTATACCATTAATGAGGTAGTTACAGTTTAAGGATTGTAAAATGGTTTTCATGCCCTTAGATCAAGCTTGTAGGTAGCTATTAAGTGTTTTTTCCCTGCACATCAGAGTCTGTTTAGAATTATATAAGTTTCCATTCAAAGCAGAACACAAACAGACCTTAGGCTGTTCTTATCCAGAATTATTTGGGTGTATGACATTGATTTCACCAGGTTTTGGTCTGATTATTGGTAACTTTTCCCCCCAGATCAAAATGATCTACTCATTTTTGTAGGTTGTATGCTGAGATCCTATTTTATATCACAGTTTTTTTTTTTCCTTTTTCTTTGATTTCCTTCCCACAGCTGTGTCATTATTGACAAAGTTTTTATTTGTCAGTACCTGATTGGAACCGTATTGAGTAACTTCCAGAAATCTTCACAGGGTTCTGTAAAGTGTAAATTCAGTGAATTATCTTCCAAGTTAAAAAGACATCTTTGCATTTTCTGTGGCTTTTAAAGGCTACTACCCCAAGCTTTGTCAGAATTGGGGAAAAAAAAGAAATCGTAGGGTTTAAAGATTCTATCTTGTGCATTTCTAACACATCTAGAGAATTTTATGTTTCTCTTTAGCCTGTTGTGCCTTTTTCTACATCAGAAGATTGTCACTAAAAACCCTCTTTCCCTCTGCTACCTTCAGCTACCTCTGGATTCCTCATGTCTCAAAGCAGTCAATAAAACTCTGAGTCCATTTCTTCCCACGACAGGCTTGCTGTCATCTCCCAACAGTCATATGGCTATTCTCTCTGTTTTAAAGCTCTCTTTCACGATCTTGATTACCTTCCTGTGTCGTGGGAAAGAAATGGGCCATTTTCCCCTCCTCCTGTTGATTAAAATGTAAATTAGCTGGTTAAAAAAAAAAATACCACTGAGACCCAGACCCTGAAGACTGTTGTTCTGTGATTTGATCCCTGCTTGTTCTTTGCTCCCATAAAGGTTCAGTTTGCCACACAGCCAAGTGAGCTGCCTGGGACCAGAGAATAATCTTGCTCATACACACCTACTCACACTCCACTGCTCTAGTCTTCCTTCTCAGAAATCTTAGTTTTTAAGAATTGCAGAAACGACACATTTAATAAGTATTTATGGAGCACCTCATATATTCAAGAATGACTCAGTCCCTTCTGCAAGGTTCTAGAGACTTTCAGTTTTTATGATTAAACCCCAGTCAGCTTTAGAGGTGGTCTCCCTAAGGGAAAGAGAGATTGCTTACAAAAAGCTATAATTTTGTGTATATTCAACGTCCCTGTATCCAGGGTACATATTTCCATGATGATGATGGTGATTTCAAAGAGAAAATAGAAGCCCATAATAGGTCAGAACACCTCGGTTCTCCAGCCCATCTTACCGAAAAACATATCTATCTGCCTTTACTTCCTTTCTTCCTGTCTCAGTGGAGGAGGATACCACATCCTGTCCTGAGTTAACCCGTTAACCTGTGTCCTAGGATGCCTGGACATCCTTCCATCCTGTCTGGTGCCTTTCAGTCCACTAATAATTGCTTCCTTCCTTCCTTCTGTGATTTTCAGCTTCTCCCTCTGTACCAACCCCCTTCCCTCCACACATTAACATTTTATTTCTTTCCTCTAAAAGAAAATGAAATAATCCTCTCAGTTTCCTCCCTCTAATTACTCCCTGTTATCATCATCTTTCCTTCCACAGCCAAGTTTATTAGAAGACTAGCCCACACTGCTGCTGTTCCCAGCGCTTGTTGGCCCAGGCTGATGCCTCCACCACACCCCTGCACCTGGTCTCCTGAAAGACACTTGCTGCTAGGTTTACTTCAGCTTGGCAGTCCTTTTCTTACTTGACCTCTTTGTAACACTTGACGTTGTCAGTTATTCTTTCCCTCTTGAAATTCATATATCTTCCTTAACTTCAGCTTCTCCAGACTTTTCTTTCTAAACCTCTGACAGCTCCCTCTCAGATTCCTCTGGGGCGGCTTTTCTTTCCCCACGAGTCTTGCAGGTTGATATTTTGTAGATCTCTTTCTCTGAAAGGGCTGACATTTATTGGATACCGGTATGTTCTGGGAGCTTTACGAGTATTATCTGTTTGGATCCTCCTGGCCATCCTATGAAGTAGGTTCTTTTATTTACTCCATCTTAAAGCTGAGGACCCTGAAGCTTAGAGAAGATAAGAAACTTGCTCAGGATCACAGCTGGTTAAGTGTTAGAGTGAGGATTTAAACGTGGTAGTTCGACCCCAGAGCTTATACTCTCAAGGATTATGCTGTGTTGCACATCCTAAGACCTTAATTATTTCACATATGGGTCTTCAAAAATAACTGAATACCTGTCTATCCTAAAATATTTCCATCTTATGTACTAGATCTTAACTGTCTACAGGTAACTCAAGGTCAATATGTCCAGAAATTACTTTATCACCTTCTTTGTCTTTCCACACTCCTTTCAGCCCCCTCTTCATGTTATTATTTTCAATTTTTTAGTGAATGACACCTAATTTCTAGGGAGTCATCCCTTTTCTTCACTTTCCACATCTAATTGGTTTACCAGGTTGATTTAGATTTACCTCAAGTTTACTCCTTTCACTTCAGGTTAGTATAGTGGCTAATAGCATTGATTTTAGAGTCAGATAGATTGGATCAGGAGAAGGCAATGGCACCCCACTCCAGTACTCTTGCCTGGAAAATCCCATGGGTGGAGGAGCCTGGTAGGCTGCAGTCCATGGGGTCGCTAAGAGTCGGACGCGACTGAGCAACTTCTTTCACTTTTCACTTTTATGCATTGGAAAAGGAAATGGCAACCCACTCCAGTATTCTTGCCTGGAGAATCCCAGGAACGGGGGAGCCTGGTGGGCTGCCGTCTGTGGGGTTGCACAGAGTCGGACACGACTGAAGCGACTTAGCAGTAGCAGTAGCAGCAGATTGGATCAAAACTCAAGCATTTCTTTTTAATAGTGGTCAAAATCGGCAAGTTGCTCTGTGCCAAGCTGTGATAACAAATACCTGCCTTTTAGGAGAGTCGTTAAAAGTACAGGGTTAGCTGTGGACCCCTTACTGTGTGCTTAAGACAAAGTCAGGCCCTTTTGACTCTTGATTTTGCTCATTTGTAAGAGGACAGTTTATAATAGCTAACTCAAATGCTTGGTATCATGATTAATGGTAAGCATTTATTTAAAAAAAAAAAAGGTTAGTTCTTACTGGCATTACCCACTGCCATTGCTTTTATGTAGGTTTCACTTTAGCCTGCTTTACTGATACAACCCCCTTGGCCAGTTTCCCTCATTCCAGGCTTCCCCTTCCAGTTCATTCTGCAATCTGCTATCTGAGTGATTTTTTAGAAAACAAATCTGATCACATCACTCCCTTGCTTAAAATTCTCTAATGCAGTGATTCTTCATCAGTGTTTGTGTGTGATGGACCCTTTTATCTTCTAATAAAAACTATGAACCATCTCCCCAGGAAAATGCCCCAACATAATAAATTTTGCATATAATTTTGGGTGGTCACAAATTCCTTGATGTCCTTCTTGGATGCCTGGTTAAAAACCTTTGCTCTCATGGCTTTCCATTACCTTCAGCTTCAGATCAAATTCTGTTACACAAATGAGAAAACCCAGATACACAGAAGGAAAAGAAGTATCTATCTTGCTAACTGGAGAACCACTTTCTGTCCTCAGAAGTTTTTATGCCTACAGTTTAGATATTTTCTATGTTTATCTCTCACTACTTCCCAGCTTGTGCCTCATGCCCCAGCCCAGTACAGCCTCTCGCTGTTCTCTCAAGGGGATGCACTGCTTACCACAATATTTTGTTAATTGCCTGTTTATATATTATCTTTCTTATTTGACTGAACTTCTTGAAGGTGATGATTATGTATTCTCGTGCTGGTACTCAGCCATGTCTGACCCTCTATGACGCCAAGGACTGTAGCCCACCAGGCTCCTCTGTCCATGAGACTTTCCGGGCAAGAATACTAGAATGGGTTGCCATTTCCTTCTCCAACCTTACAGATTATAAGAGGCTATATTCATAAAATTTGCTAATCTGCTGCAGAATACTAGGATAGGACAGATAATTTGCAATTGTCTACTTCCTAGTTTTCTGTATAATAAAAATTGCTAATGGTTACAAATTTTAGAACCTAGAGCCTAAGAGTAAATGAACTAAGGTATATGTACTTGTAAATGATCTGCTGCTGCTGCGTCGCTTTAGTCGTGTCCAACTCTGTGCCACCCCATAGACGGCAGCCCACCAGGCTTCCCGTCCCTGGGATTCTCCAGGCAAGAACACTGGAGTGGGTTGCCATTTCCTTCTCCAATGCATAAAAGTGAAAGTGAAGTCGCTCAGTCGTGTCCGACTCTAGCAACCCCATGGGCTGCAGCCTACCAGGCCCCTCCATCCATGGGATTTTCTAGGCAAAAGTACTGGAGTGGGGTGCCATTGCCTTCTCTGTAAATGAGCTACAAGGTATATACTCATATATGAAAGAAAATGAGAAAAGGAGAGACAGCAACAAACCGTCTAGGGCCCCAGCATCCAGACGCAGCAGCTGTTAACACTTCTGTGTCTGCCGTGACCTTGCCTGGATGATGTGTACTTTCCAGGGCTCAGCTCATTCTTAGATAACTTGGGGATGAGAGTCATTGCACTTTCTCACTTCAAATAGACATTACAAGTTTAATATATGTAAATTTCCCATTAATCCTGTTAAGTGTTTCAATCTTGAGATTATTAAGTGTATTTTTACTGCTTCCTGCTCTTTTCTGGACTGGCCTTTATCTGCCCAGTTCTGGAGAATTGGTATGTATGTTTTCTAATTCTTCCTTCCCTAGAATCTTATTTGGGAGGGTTGAAGCAGTTCCTCCATGTGATTTGACCTTGTGTTCTCACAGAACTTAGCTTTGTATGTTTGACACTTTTTAATACTACTGTATAAGTTAATTTGTACTTTTGGAAGAGAAAATGTGAATAGTTGATATATGCATGGTGTTTTTCATCTTAGTGTTTTCCTGAGGAACAAACTGAAGGTCAGAGAGGACAGTCACTTACTAGACTCTAAATGTACAAAAATTAATACAGAGTCAGTACCTTCAAGAAGGTATAAAACTCCAGGGCTACCCAGTAGCAAAAACTGAGACTAGAGTCTGGATGTTTTTAATCTGTAGATTTTCCCTGAACCCTCTTATCTTTCTCTTGGGAAGAGCTGGCAAAGGTTAACTAAAGTGGCTGTGACTTTTTTTTTTTTTAAGAACTACTCAAATTCTGATAGAATTTCATGCTTCCTCAGGTTTGTGCATTTTCCCTTGTTTTCGTCAGCAAGGTTTTGTGTGTTTGTTTATTCTGCTTGAAGGAAAGAGCTCTGAATGACTCACCCCTTATCTTTTCTTTACTTCTCAAAGGGAAGAAGGCAAGTGGTAAATGGGAAAGATGTCAAGTAGTAAAACTTTTAATTCGTGTTTATAAGACTGTAACGATGACTTTAGTTCTTTCATCAGGCTGGAAGAGGAGATTCATTATTGAAATATTATTGAATAAGCTAACTTCTGTCGTATTTTTCTTTGCTTTACTTTTAGGATAACCTCTTCAAGCCTTACTGTCTGGAAGTTGGGCTTTTGAATAAAAACATCCCATTTAGAATCGTAGTTCTTAGTTACTATTTTCCCTTCTCATTCAACCATTTCTTGGCAGCTTCTCTTCCCCCAGATTGACTATTTGTCTGGGAGAAAAATCTTCATGTCTGTCTGTTCTGTAGCTTAAGTAAGATTATGGTCAGAGTCTTTGAATCTTTCTTCTCCTTTGCAATTAACCTGACCTCCTCTCGACTTTAAGGCAGACTGTTAAAGCCAGCCTGTTACTTGAGGCAAGATGTTTGATACACTTCTTTGGAGTCATCATTCCCTTATCACACAGATGCTTTTGCACTCTCTTAGCATATTGCCCAAAACACAATTAGGTTTATAAAGGAACATATTAAAAGTTTTCTTTTGAAAGTGGTTTTTTATAGTTTAAGACTTCTTTAAGAGCACGCTCTTGCATATTTAATTAAGGATTGTCTAGTAAGTTTTGACAGCTGTAAGTAGGAACTTATAAAACTCTCACATTCATGATGAAGAAGATAGGTTATTAGACACAAAGGTCTTCTATGTATCTGGAAAGCTAATATTACTAGCTATCAATTCTCAGGTAGAAACTAGCAAATAATAACCAAAGGGTAAATGGGTTTTGTGCTGAAATGTGAAGTGTCCATGACCTGTGCTTGCAGTTTCATCTTTCGAAAGGGCTTTGTGGTGCGACTGCTGATTAAGCTCGGGCCGCTGCAGTTGCTTGGTCTGTCAGGAGCTTGGAGCCTGGGAAGGGGAGGTAGCTGCTTGTAAAGGAAGACTAAGGGTGGCTACTTGTTTTTGATTCTTGAAAAATAAATTTATACTTTTCACATCAGCAGTTCTGGGTTTTGTATTGTTTGTTCTATTTTAAGGGGAGGAAAAAAACCATTTATTTCTTTTCTAGTCATGAAGAGGGACCCACCTGTAAAAAACTGAAGACTGAGGAAGAGGAAGCCCACTTTAGTGTCTCCAGTCTGGCCGAGGGCAGTGTCACCTGTGTAAGCAGAGCTCCCCTGCTGTGCTCCCCTCTTTTGGGGAAGTTGGGACTTGGGGAGTTGGCATCAGTTTCTGTTAGTCCTTTGATGTAGCACTTTCTCTGGTCCTTTCAGTATATAAGCCATGTTTGTCCATCCCACACTTCTTCCTTTCTTCTTTTAATTATTGTCCGTGAATCACCTGTAGGATTATTTATATGATATGTAGTATCAATACATAGAGCACTATATACAGCATGAAACATCACTTTGTAAAGTTTTTCTGGTGACTTCATTTTGCAGCTTTCTGTTTAGTCACAATGGTAGGATAAGTGGGGGCTTAGTGATAGGAGTCTTATCTCCAAGTATATTAGCTTTAAGAATATAAGTCTCATTTCCTTTCTGATGTACAACTCACTAGTTTAGGATTTCTCCAAACCATGTATCCTTTGACACTTGAGATCTTTAATGGAATGGTTTTTGGAACTTGAACCTATTGCCTTATTTTAAGTGACATTGTTTTGAATCAGTGGATCTTAAAAATTGTTCTTTACTACTAGCCAAATAGACTAGAAAGGGTAGCTAGTATTAGGGCATGCCTTTTCCCCTCCTGAAAAAGCAATGCTCCAGAAAAATTGAATGTCTAAAAAATTATTTGGATTTTAGTGCAATATCTTTATAGTAAAGGGAAAAAAAAAATCATGACCTTTTTTATTCTCGAAGCTCTTCTGATGCTATATAGAGCAGACTGGAAATCCAAGTACTTTTGTACCAGCGTTTACCAGCCTTTATAGAACCCCATTGTCTTCTCCCCCTTGAACTCAACTTAGCCCCTATTAAGGTTGCGATCAGAAGATGAGAGACACGGTCATGATCAGAAAGTGCCATGTAGCGTGGCAGAGACTTTTGTCTTTGGAACTCTCCAACCTAGCACTGATTTGTTTTTATTTTGGGGCCATGTTTAATTTGGGCATGTTTGAATAGTCTACCAAGGTTTCAGTGCCACAGGTTTGATCAGCAGCAGTCTCCAGAAAGGACAGTTCAATGAATCAGGGCATCAGGCTATCAGTTCCTGTGTCTCTTAGTGGGACAGAGATACTCTGAACTGACCCTGCACCGCAGCATCCTCCCCGTCCTAATTGGTTGGGTATCAGGATGGACAGGTAGTCTGCCTGGTAAGCTAAGCTGCCTGGTGCCTCGGGCGTCAGACTTCTGACCCCTCTGGAATGAAGTCAGTTTGCATGAGGAGAGGTGAGTGGAAGTACAGACAGACGGCAGCCCTTTGAACACAGGAATCTGCTAGTTTTTAACAAACCATGGAAATGAAAATGAACAGGAAGGGCCTCTCTTTGTCTTTGCCTATTTTATAAGAACACACTACATTAAGCTGTCTTGTCTTGCCTGGGGTACTTCCGAAAAGAGACGTGATCTGCAGGTTTACTGTCTGTGGTGTGTTCTAGGTTGGAAGCGTGAATCCTGCTGAGAACTTCCGTGTTCTAGTGAGGCAGAAGAAGGCCACCTTTGAGGAAGGTAAGAGATATGCCGTGGGCTTTGCACTTAAGGAAAGGTGTTCGGTTAGGTGTGATTTAAGTCTAGACTAACAATTGTCACTTTTTGTTACACTGTTTTATAGAACGATTTTCTTTCCTGGTAGATCTTTGTGACCGTCCCTTGTTGGTGAGCTCACCAAGGCCACAATATGAGCACAGGAAGGTAGATTTAGCACTGGTATTTTAAACAGAGAAAAGCCAATTCAGAGGTCTCCCTGTTAAGAAAACAGTGGGCTGGAATCCTGTAGCTTTTAGTTCCACTTCACTGAAGTTCTCTGGGAATAAAACATTTTTGTGTCATATCCTCCCATTTTCTGAGACATAATTCTTGTTTGCTCCTAAGAGTTTGAGCCCCTTGACAGTAATCTCAGAAAGACCTTTCTCCTGCCCTTAGATTTGATCCTTCTGAAATTGATTACATCCTCATATTTTTCTTATCAGATGAAACCTAGAATTCCATTTAGTCTTGAGCTGATACCAAAGCAACTTGAAGGGATGGATAGAGGGTCTCGGACTGACATTCATTCACTTGATTGCATTCCGGTTCCTGTTCTTTTTGCCTTTAACAAGTGGCCACTGGCAATTGTAATCCTACAGCCTTGTATATATAACAGTATTGTATTCATTATTGCTACCCAGGGTCAGGGCCTGTGAGCTAAATAGAGGCTTGAGGTAGAGGCTGAATCTGTGTTCCCCTGGGGGACAAGTACTTATCAAAGGATTTTCCCGATAAAAATCATTTTTTCAGAAAATTCTGGTACCAGTTTTGAAGCTCTAATATTTTCTGTACTTGCTCACGTGACTGCAGGATTGCTCTGTAGGGTATTGAGACAAAAAGTGAGGTTAGGGGCCGGTGGTGGGGTTCAGAGAAGAGGGAGGCTGCTGGCACCATAGAAGTGGAAAAATTGAAGCTATTTCAGGAGAGGAGGGAATGAGGAGAAACAGGTAAGAGGAGAGGAAGTGAATAAATTTGCATAAGGGTGCAGTGTTCTACAGTATATTCTCAACTCATGACTGAGGATATTCTTCAGTGTTGGTAAAACTCTGGGATGCTTGGCTTGAGTGCTCTGCCTGGGGAAGTTGGTAAGGAGGCAGAGTTTTGGGTCTGGAGTTAAGTTCAGGCAGAGCAGAGAAAGCTCCTGAGAACACCAGATGCCAGAGTCTAAAGAGGTCTTGCTGCGATTCATGGGGTCGCAAAGAGTTGGACACGACTGAGTGACTGAACTGAAAGAGGTCTTGAGAGAGTAAATTCTTGAGAATTTGCTTATATCTTAGGAAGACATTTTTTTTCCTAAGCTAATTGGGGATCAAAGCAATCTTGTGAAAATACAGGGGCAAGTGACCCCTCAATGGCATGTAGATCACAATGTGTTCATGCTCAGTCATGTCTGACTCTTTGTGACCCCATGGACTGTAGCCCGCCAGGCTCCTCTCTCCATGGGATTTCCCAGGCAAGACTGCTAGAGTGGGCTGTCATGTCCCTCTCTAGGGGATCTTCCTGATCCAGGGATCAGAACCTGTGTCTCCTGCATTGGCAGGCAGATTCTTTACCGCTGAGCCACCTGGGAAGCCCATAGATCACAATAGGTATTATCATTATTCCCATTTTACAGGAGGAAAATCTGTAAAACTGGAAGAAATGAACTTCCCCCCAAAATCACACAGGGATTCAAATCCATGTCTCCTTCAAATACTGAATTTTTCTACTTAGCAGTACTATTTCTCCTGATTCCTAATGCCGTCCTTTCCTATGCTGTTTATTTGTTTAAACGTTATAAGGTCAAGCATCTCAAACCTGTGCCCATAGCTAGAATTTTGGTCAGTAGACTGTTCTTCCCTGTTGAAGGTGACTGAGTCCTGGCACACTGCAGCATTGTGATGGTGGATGTCCCTCTGGACCTCATTCCGGAACTTGGTCAGTCAGAGATCTCCAGTGACCTCACAAAAGCAGACTTCCTGCCGAGCTGCAAAAAAGTGGGACTGCCCACTTGTTAGCAGTTAGTTCTGTCTCATGGTCCTCATTTGACTTCCCTTTCTTGCTTCAAGCTTCAGAAATTTTGTGTCTTCATTCCTTTTCTACCTTCTGTGTTCTTCTATTTGAACATCTCTTGGTGAGCCAAGACTCACCTTGTAAGCCTGAAGAGCTCTCCCAAACTTAAAGCTACCTCCCTAGTTTTGATCTTCTAGAGATCTCTGCCTTGGGCAGGGGAGGCAGAAGTCCTTCTCTCCTCTCCTGTGTATCTATTTTTTAAATGGAGTGGCCAAAAATGTGATTAATAATGGGTAGTGTTACCCTTTGTTAGAACTTGGCCCTTTCACTTCTGTTATAAACCAAAGTATGGGTGTAATTCCTTTGCCCTCGAACCAATGGCAGAGTCATCCAAAACTTTCAACTCAAATAGTTTTGTGATCCTGTCCCCTTGACATGAGCAGTCAGCAGCATACTTTCTTTTCTGGTTTTTAGTGTAAGCAATGTTCCTTGTCCTAAGCTTACTGGCATAGAGCAAGTAACACCGAACCCCAGGAACCTGTTCATTCTGGCTGTTGATGCTTTATTGCTGCTGCTGCTGCTGCTGCTAAGTCACTTCAGTCGTGTCCGACTCTGTGCGACCCCATAGACAGCAGCCCACCAGGCTCCCCCGTTCCTGGGACTCTCCAGGCAAGAACACTGGAGTGGGTTGCCACTTCCTTCTCCAATGCATGAAAGTGAAAAGTGAAAGTGAAGTCGCTCAGTCATGTCTGACTTTTAGCGACCCCATGGACTGCAGCCCACCAGGCTTCTCCGTCCATGGGATTTTCCAGGCAAGAGTGCTGGAGTGGGGTGCCATTGCCTTCTCCCTGATGCTTCTCTAAGAGGTCTTTAATTCTTATGTGCCCTTCTCTTTCTGGTCCAACTTTCCTCCTTCCTTGCTAGCCACCTGCCATTCTGTTACTACAGTTTTACAATAGAAAATTCTTGACCACAGCTCTGTATAAAATAATCATCTCTCAGTTGTGAAGGTGGATCTGTTTCCCTCACACAGTATTCATAAGCCCGTCAGTTCCATCATCTGTGGTGTCTGTTATGTGCAGTTGTGAGTTATTGAGAGAACCTGAATCCACAGTTCTCGGAGACCCCTGAGTCGTGACGAGGTGGCGGAGCTCTGTTCCACCAAAGTGAATTCACAGGAGCATGACTGGTTAAAAAACAAACCTGTCAAGAAAAGACATCCTAAGTAGGAATAGTATGGACTCCTCTTTGGGGTCTGATATCTAAAACGTCCTAAGTTGCAGTGATACGGACTCCTGTTTGGGGTCTGCTATCTAACATCAGATTTATTTGCAGTGAGTGTAACGTGCACAGCCATTTGATAGATGATGATCACTCAAGTCTGTGGCCACTGAGGTGTTTCATGATTCTCACATCTTTTTCTCTCACTTTGTTTGGATGATGTCTCATCCTCTAGTCTGCCATCTTCATTCTCCAGCCTCTTAGTCTCATATATCAAACAACATCCTTCCAATTTTAAAGGACATTTCTTAAAATTTACTTCTGTAGGATTGCCCAAAACTAGGCAGAATGTTATTAACGCAACTAGTAATGAAATTATATTATTCAGCAAAGTCAAATAATTTCTTTCAATTCTGAGAGTAGAGCACTGACCCATGTGATTTTCTACCATGAATCAAGTCTAACCTCTGGGTTCTCAATCCAAGTTTCTTAAGGGATCTGGGAAAAAATTCCCATATGTGTGTGTTTTATGTATTTTCATTTGTTAATGGTTTATTAATCTAAGCTATGAATCATATAACCTATCATACCCCTTTCTAGATAAACATAAGAAAATAAAAAATATAGCCTTTATTTGTTTTGCACAGAGCAAATAACAGAAAAATAGCTTCTGTTAAATACCTTAAACATCTTGAAAAAAGGATACTAAATACAAACAGAACTAAAATTTTTAGTATTGTTAGCCCTATAAAAGTTTTTTTTAACTATTTGACATACTTTATTAGTTTTTCCCAAAACAACAGTGATCCATCTGATCATTGGAGAGAAAATACATGATTACAGATTCCAGAGATTTAGTCTATACTTTTATATTTTTTATTAACTATTTTACTTGTCCTTCATTGACTTTCTTTTTGACTAGTTTTAAATTGTTACACTCTAAAACTTGATGATCCATGCTTATTTTATACCTCACTTATCAATGTGAATTTTAAAATGAAAGCTTATTTGGAATTGTAAAGGACCCCTACTAGAAGGATATGCTATTATTTGATGTGATAATTGTGTATCAGTGACCCTTAGGGTCTTGTTCATCTTCCATGTGGCCCATGGGTTTAGGCCCAGAATGGCTGAGATGACTTTCCACAGATTATTGCAAACGTGTGAATCAGATTCAAGAGCTAGTTGTTGCCTTTTGTGGCCTAAACATCTCCATCGGTTGCTTACATTTCATTAGATGGTACACAACTGCTCTGAAGTTTACATTTTAATATAATAAAATTCATTAACCAAATAATTCCAATGAAATCATTGAAGACAAAAAAGAAAAAATAGAAAAGACATGACATAGAAATCAAAGACTAGCACATACACACAACCACTTTATAAGTAAGTGTTTTCAGTTTTCACATTTGTCCCTAAAAGGCTCCTGTCCATTCTTACCCAGCTTCTAACATCTTTTCAAATTCATGTCAATCTGTGGATCAGAGTATCTCTAATTACGGAGTATGGCTCTTGTAAATTGTAGCCTAGCTGTATGTTAAAAATGAGAGCATGCAAATCAAAACCTGTTTTCTAATAGGTAAGCTCTCTCAGTAAGCACCAAGATTTCTTCCTGAGAGCATTAAAGGACACCTATGTGTGATACACAGCATTTTCAGTCTCCCAGTGTTTTGTTTTCTCATGCCAGGTGGTAAAGTTGCTTGTCTTAAACTTGCTGAGTATTTTTTTTTTCCTTTTTTATTTTAAAAATAGAAAGGGTGTTTTTTTCTCTGGCTGAAAATGTGGAACTCACGTGAATGGTTTCCCTGTGTAGAACAGCTGGAACACAGAGTTCATTGAAGCCTGCATGTAATGTGGTGACCCACTGGCTTGCATTGCTGACCCGTGCCAGCAGTGCAACCAGGCAGTGCTCACAGTTGGCTCTGCTGGAAACACAGAATTAATCATGGGTTCTCTGGAAAAAGGGTCTGGTATCCAGCTTGCTGTTGGTGTTCACCCTTGCAAGAAGTGCTAATGAGAGTGATTTGTGAAGCAGAGAGCTGTTGAAGCACTTGTGGCCGTTTGGTTCTTTTTCTTCATTGCCTGTAATTCACGGTGCACAATAGATCACTGTCATGCAGGGCATTGTACTTGGTTCTCCTAGTTGTCCTTGAATTGAGCTGTCTTTCACGTAAGCCCAGCTGATTGAGAAAGGAAACTGATTTCTGATCTTGCTGATCTGCAAACTGCTGTAATCAATGACTGAAAATGACTGTAGCAAACATCAGAAGCTCTTAACCAATTGAAACGTTTAGGAAAGGATGTTAGTCTTTTGTTAAAATAGCCACTAATACGTTGAAATGTGTTAAGAGGAACTCAGAAACACCTTAAATGCAGTAAAAGTGTTTTGGTTCCCCCGACCCCACCCCACCTTCAAACTGCAAGCCCAGGGCAAAAAATATGCTGATGAGGAAAGAAATGCTAAGTATAATTTGATACTGTTAGTCCTGTCTGTTTCCATGTCTACATAAAACTTTAAAAAATGGCATACTTATTTCTTGGGCCAGAAAAGGGAAGGAATTTGGTTCAGGTATAGAACACAGTTCCAGCAGGGCTTGAGAATATTACCAGCATAGATGTCCTTGGATATAGAGGGAAAAAATCAACTTTTCTTTTTTTTGCAATTCCTTCTGGACAGTTGGAGAAAAAAAAAAAAACTTTTAGTTAAGAGTTATGATTAAAGGCCTTGCTGTAGACTGAATTGTGTCTTCCCCAAATTTGTATGTTAAAGCCCTGACCCCTCATGTGATGGTATTTGGAGATGGAGCCTTTGGGAGGTCATTAGATTTAGATGAGGTCATGATATTGGAGCCCTCATAATAAGATTAGTAACCTTTATAAAAAGAGACACTAGTTTGCATTCTCTTCTCTCTTCTCTTTCTTTTCTCTCTGATGTGAAGGTGACTGTTTGCAAGCCAGAAAAAGGGCCCCCACCCAAACCTGACACCAGCTTCCAACTGTGAGGAAATAAATTTCTGTTGTTGAAGCCAGTTGGTCCATGATATTTTGTTATGTCAGACTGAGCTGGCTAATATAGGCTCGTTTTCTTTTCCTTTGTCAGATTAAGCTGCTGAAATCCTGTATTTTATCTCTTTGTCTTTTGGCAGTAATGAGACGCAGCCATAACACGCAGGACGGTCACTGCACAGTGTTTCCCTGGTAGGCCATTGGAGTCAGGAGCCATTCCTCATATGGGAACTATCAGACTATAATTCTCTTGCCCTTGGAATCTAGGAGAGTTCCCTTGGGACATTAAGGACAAGATTTATTGTTTGAGCTTTTTAGTGGTTATTCTGTAGTAGAACACCTGGTATCTGACGCCTTCTATCTGTGGTAAATCTCCACAAATCTTTAGTTAAATTGCACTTATTTATTGCCAGTTTTTAAACAGTTTATTGAAGTAGCATTTTCTGCTATAAAATGTACTCATTCTAAGTATAATTTTGTGATTCTTTATAAATAAAAAAGGTTATGCAATCATCACCGCAACCCAGTTGAAAAACTTTTCCCTCAACTCCTCAAAGTTTCGCTTGACAGTTTATAGTCAGTTCTTTCTCACCACCACCTCAGCCAACCACTTTCTGTCTCTATAGATTTGTCTTTTCTGGAGATTCCATGTAAATGGAATCACTCAATATGCAGGCTTTTGTGTCTGGCTTCTTTTATTTAGCATAAGGTTTTTGAAGTTTGTCTGTGTTGTAGAATGTATCGATAATTCTTTTTTGTGCTGAATAATATTCCATTTTAATGAATATGCCACATTTTGTTTATCCATTCACCAATTGATGGATATTTAGATTGTTTCCAGTTTTTAGCTATTAAGAATAATGCTGCTATAGATATTTGTATGTTTATATATTCCTTAGGATTTTCTACTAACAGGATCATACTGTGCAAATAAAGGCAGTTTTACTTCTTCCTTTGTGACTTGTATTGCTTTCAGTTTCTTTTTTTTTTTAAATTTTACTGGCTGGAACATCCAGTACAATGTTGGCTTTTTAGTCCTTCACCATTAGTATAATGTCAGTTCGAAGTTTTCTCAGATTCCCTTAATCAGCTTGAAAAAGTTTTCTTCCATTCCTAGGGGACAGAGAGTTTTGCTGTGAATGAGTGCTGAGTTTTATCGGGTGCATGTTCTACATCTGTGAGATGATTACATGGGTTTATTTGTCTATTTATATGGTGTACTGTATTCATTGATTTTCAGTTGTTAAACCAGTCTTGCACTACAGGAATAAATTCCAGTCAGTCATGGTAAATAATCCTTTTTGAATGTTTCTGAATTCATTTTGCTCATATTTTGGTAGAATTATTTTGTGTATATGCATAAGTGATACTTTCCTGTAGTTTTCTTGTGGTATCTTTGTCTGGCTTTGGTATCTGGAAATGCAGGCCTCGTAGAATGAGTTGGGAAGTATTCTTTCCTCCTTTTCAGAATTGGTATGGTTTCTTTATTAAATATATGATAAAATTTGCCAGTGAAGCCTTCTGGGCCTGGTTTCTTTGTGGGAAAGTTTTTAATACTAATTCAGTTATTTTACTTATGATAAATTTAGTCAGATTTCCTATTTCCTCTTGAATCACTGGTGGTAATTGTATCTTTATACAAATTTGTCCATTTCATCTACGTTGTCTAATTGCTGGCATAGCATTGTTCATATTATTTTTTCCTTATAAATTTTAAGTTCTGTGGTTGTTAGGTATATGACTGCTTTTATTCCTGATTTTTACCAATTTGTATCTTCTCTTGGTTAGTCTAAATAAAGTTTCTCTTTTATAGAAGATCTAACTTTTAGTTTTACTGATTTTCTTCATTATTGTTTTTTTTAATTTCATTGATTTATGCTCTCATCTTGATTTTTCCCTTCCTTTTGCTTGCTTTGGATTTAATTTGCTCTTTTTTTAATTTCTTGTGGTAGAAGTTTAGATTATTGATTTGAAACTTTTTTTCTAACATAGGTATTTAAATCCGTACATTTCCCTCTAGCCAATTCTTTATGCACCATAAATTGGTTTTATTCTCACTTAATTAAAATACTATCTAATTCCTTTTGTGATTACTTTGATCTTTGGATTATTTAGAACTGTGTTGTTTAATTTCCAAATACTAGGAAACTCCGAATTTTATTTCTGTTGTTGAGTTTTAATTTAATTCTGTTCTGACCAGAGAACATTTCAAGTGGCTTCAACTCTTTTACATTTATTGAGACTTATTTTATGGCTTAGCATTTAGACTCTTTTGACAAATGTTTCATATGTCCTTTAAAAGAGTATCTATTCTGTTCTTGACAGGTTGAGGCTTCTGTAAATGTCAAGTTGATCACTTTGGATGATAGTTTGTTCAAACCTGTACCTTTGTTGATTTTCTATCTAGTTGTTTTCCATGATGTTTTGAGTATAGAAGGTTATTTACCTCCAGACCTTGTGGGCTAGTGAGACCTTTATAATTTTTGCCTCATCTAGCTAAACAACTGTCTAGAAACCCAAGTGAATGTCTACTGCTGCTGCTGCTAAGTCACTTCAGTCGTGTCTGACTCTGTATGACCCCATAGACCGCAGCCCACCAGGCTCCCCCGTCCCTGGGATTCTCCAGGCAAGAACACTGGAGTGGGTTGCCATTTCCTTCTCCAAAGCATGAAAGTGAAAAGTGAAAGTGAAGTTGCTCAGTCGTGTCCGACCCTTAGCGACCCCATGGACTGAAGCCTTCCAGGCTCCTCTGCCCATGGGATTCTCCAGGCAGGAGTACTGGAGTGGGGTGCCATTGCCTTCTCCAGTGAATGTCTACAGGGTACCAATAAAGAAACATTGTCAATTCAAATAATAGGATGTATTTTAAATAAAGGTCTTCAGGTATTGGAGTTTTAAAAAAATAAACGTAGGTATATATATCACAGGATTATGTTTGTATTTCAGAATTCTCTGCTTCGTGGGAGGAATTCATTTACATTAGTAAAGTATTGGTCACTTAGTTCTGTCCAACTCTTTGTGACCCCATGAACTATAGTTCACCAGTCTCATCTGTCCATGGAATTCACCAGGCAAGAATACTGGAGTGGGTAACCATTCCCTTCTCCAGGGGATCTTCCCAACCTAGGGATTGAACCTGGGTCTCTTGCATTGCAGATTCTTTACTGCCTGAGTCACCAGGGAAGTCCCTTACATTAGTAAATGACAAGCTTATACAGTACAGGGAAAACCATGGCAGTTTTAGGAACTTGTTAGCAAGTCTCACTTTAGTGTTTATAGATTCAGAAAATCAAAGATTTCATTGCTTCCGCCTTTCATTTGTTTCTTCTTTGTGCCATTTTTCTCAAGCATGGGTGTATTTTGTTTGATTCATTATTTGTCTCACACATAAGGTTGGATTATCCCACAATGGTCCCATTTCTGATTACTCTTAGATGTACTACAATGAAGCCACTTACACATTGGAATTTTAAATGTAAGGAATTATAGAGGAGATTGAATCTATAAACAAAAGATAAAATTTGCCTTCTACAAATCTGATTCAAATTGGTAGACTTAACCTGAAGGCCGGTAGGTGAAATTAAATATTTTCTAAGGTCTTTTTTCATACTGCCATTTAAGTAAATGAGTAATAAACAGAAAGAAGTAGGTGGTAGAGAAAGAAAACAAAAGAAATTAAAGGATCAGTGAAATAGAAGTGTCCAGAGTAACTGCCACCCATAAATGCCAATCCATAAAAAATGTGTTTCCATTTAAAACTCACTAAAAATAGAATTGTTTATTGTTTACATATCTAATAGTCTCTTACAGTTTCAAGATGATTTAATTGCTTCTTAGACCTCTCATTAAAAAATAAGTATATACTGATTGGAAAAGAGTCAAATAATAATACAGTAAGTAGCACATAAAAAGAAGAAATCTCTTCATTCATTGTCCCCCTCTCTTCCAAACCCTCCTTATAACCAGCGTTCTCTGTCTTGCTTTTTCACTCTCTCTTCATAGGAATAACCCTGTTAATCCCTGTTAATGTTCTATATTATAGTCAAGATGATTAATTGTTTTAGAGGACGGTAAATTGAGGCTATAGCCATAGGCAGTGGGGTCAAGCATCTTGACCTAAGAGGGTAGAAAGAGCTTACAGCAAGATGGGGTGAGCCTAATTCATTCTTAGTAAATGACAGCAGCAAAGATGCCTGCATATATAGTTATAGTAATGTGGAAATGATATATCTGATTCCTGTATACATCTTTCGTAGGCTGTTACTCTTTGTCTCTGCGTTTTCTCTTTTAAGGGATCTTTGTTTTAATTATTTCTTTCTCTATAAAAATTAAAGAGTGGTGATAAGAATTCTAGGCTGTCCATTCCCCCTAGTGATAGCCAATACTGAATACGCAATGTATGGATTTAAGTTGAAGGAACACAAAAAGACATCTTCGTGTCTTTTAGACATGAAGCTTTTAGAGGAGTAACTCAGGAGGGCTCGATCATTTATTCATCCATTCAGCAAATGGTTGTTGAATGCCAATTATGTGCTAGTCTTTTTGGCAAGATACAGACAGTAAATGAATAAAATCTATGTCAAGTGGTGGTAAGCACTTGGATTCGTTTCCTAGGGCTGCTGTAATGAAGTACACCAACTGGCTGGCTTGGAATAACAAGTTTATTTTCTCTCAGTTCTGGAAGTTAGATGTCCAAAATCAAGGTGTCAATAAAGTTGGTTCTCTCTAAGGACGCTTGGGAGAATCCATTCCGTGCCTGTCTCCCAGCTTTTGGTGACAGCTGGCAATCCTTGGTGTTCCTTAGCTTGTGGATGCATCCCTCCAGTCTGCCTCATCGTCAGCTGGAATTCTGTGTGTCTGCATCCAGATTTCCCTCTTCTTACATGAACACCATCTTACTGGCTCAGCACTCCCTCCCCCTTTTGAACTCATCTGGACTTGATTACTCTGCAAGGACCCTGTTTCCAAATAAGGTCACATTCTGAAGTTTTGGGAAGAACGTGAATTTGGAGGGAACCCTGTTCTACTCATAACAGCACCATCACTATAGAGAAAAATTAAAACAGGATAGTGAGGGGAAAGTGAATGCTGGGGTTGTTACAGGCTTGTGATTTTATGTAGAGGACCAAGGAAGGCTGGCTACTTGGTTGTCATTTGAACAGAGAATTGAGGAACGTGGAAGGTAGAGTGTGGTAGCTATCTCTGGGAAACACTTTGCAGCCAAGAGGGAGCATTGCCCAGGAGTATTGGGGAAGCCAGTGTGGCTGGAGGAAAGAAGCAGAGATGAGATCAGAGCGGTATCTGGGGCACTCGTCATGTAGGGCCTCCTAACCTTTTGCTTTTACTCTGAGTGATATGGGAAATTGCTGAAGAGTTCTGAGTAGAGGATGAGCTGATTGATTATGTTTTAAAAGGCACTCTGGCTGCCCTGTTGAGACTGGGCAAGGTTGAAGTAGGCGGATGAGTTAGAAGGCCACTGCAGTGATCCAAGTGAGAGGCAGTGAAAAGAGGTCAAACTCTTTCTTGGCAGGTTTTGCTGATAGTCTGAAAATAGGACGTGAGAGAAGGACACAAGTCAAGGGTGACTCTTAAGTATTTGGGCCTGAACAGCTGGAAGGTGTTGACATTTATTGAGAACATAAAGACATATTAAGTTGGTTATACAGGTCCTGACTTTAGGAAAAAGGCCTGGGTTGTAAATATAAATCTGGGAGAAGTCACCGTAGAAATGGTCTGTAAAGACATGAGAAAAATGAGATTCTTGAGTAGGGGGAGGTGTGAGTTCTAGGGCACAGGTGGAAGGAGTAACTTAGATAGTTGCACACACAGATAGTCTATCCAGAACATTAGGAAGGATGCAGAGTATGGGTGTAGGTGCAGGTGGGTTGACTGATGTAAGGAGGAATTCATGGAAGAGGCTGGCAGACCTGAGCAATAAGAGGCTGGATAGGAGAGGGCCCCGAGAAAAGCATCCCTAGTGAGGCAGCAGCCAAAGTGATGGGGCGTCCTAGTGCCGTGAGCGTTAATAGGACTTTCTGCAGAAATAAGGGATTTTTGTTACTGCTGTTATTTTGCCTCTTGAATTTACTGCTGATGAGTGTTTCTAACCACTTTGTACCTAGTTATAAGTTTTTTGTAATTTTTAATCACTTTCTAATCCAGTTGTTTCATATCTGTCTTTTCCTTTCCATCCTAAATACCACTACTACAATTTAGGCTTCCATCATTTCACCGTTGGACAGTTATAGCATCCTGTCTTAATTACCCTCAAAATTCATCTCATCCTATGTGTTGGTACAGATTTAGCTTCTTATAGCACAGATTTGATTATGGGTCAGCCCTTCTTAATCACTCTGTGTGTCTTTGAAATTAGTCCTCCAGTCAAGACTTCACACAACCTGGTCGCATCCTGCCATTCTAGACCAGTATTCTACAGGTCTCCTCTGTGTACCCTGTGCTCAGACCACACTGGATGCCTGCTAATACTCTTGTGACATTCATTTTGCTGCCCTTCTGTATGAATGTCCCTTGTTTTTCTTACCCCACCAGATCCCGGCCCCAACCCCACAGAGAGATTCTTGAGATTTAAGAGCCTGTGTATCCTGGGATATTAATGCCTGGTAGTAGTTTTATTGTAATATGATTCATTATCAAAGATGCTGCTGCTGGTTTACGCAAATATAACCTCCATTTGTTTTTATGCTCTCTGAGTACTGCCGGCTAGTAGTGATTTTTTTTGTTTGCATCATTGTCCTTAATAAAATAGTGCTTGGGAATCATCATGATTTGAATTTTTGAATTACAGCCAGATTAACCCTCAAGTTTTCTGGATTTAATTATAAATCTTAGCCTCATAAGAGAAGAAGCATCTCTGTATTTTGAGTTATAGAATATTATACAACTTTCTTCATAAAAATCAAAAACAGAGGGGAAAAAAATGGAAAGAAAAAAAAAAAGAGGGGTCTGAAGGGTCCTTAAGGAAAGATACCAAATAAGCGCAGGACATCATTATTTACCAATTTTTAAGAAGATTGATACATGGAGTATAGTTTTTAAATTCCTGGTTCTTGATATTCCATTTAAGAACTAGTCAGATTCTTGAGGCATTGTAAAGCTCTGTGTCCTGCCTCCCCCTCCTCTGTCATCCCCAAAAGCACATTCAGCTAGCAGCCATCTGCTTCTCTCCTTGCTGAGGAGTCTGACTCATCACTCATCACTGTATCTCTTCAATTGATACATGAATTTCAGTTCCATTCGATTACCACCTGGATCCCACTGCCAAATTGGTCTCCTGTTCCAGCATTTTCTCTTGGCTGCACTGTTTCTGTGTCTGCTTGGTTCCTTCTGCCTACTTCCTGTATGAGTTTGATGACGTCCGCTCAGGTATGAAGCTGGACAGATACTATAAAATTCATACAGTACCAAACACTGTCATCTTGCATTCTACCTCTCTCCCACTACTCATCCAGAATGAAATCTAGATGCTTTAGTTTTGAATTTGTCTGTATCACTGTAGTATTTAGTAAAATATCTTATTTTAGTATGTTTCGCCATTGTAGAATTTAAAATTTGTTATAGGACCTTAGAAAATTATGAAGATGCTCTTTCTCTGCCCTCTATACTCCCTACTCCCATCTTCAGTGCATACTTCCAAGCATATAGCATGTACATTACATTAGTGAGAGGAAGATATCACTTCCTCGCTTGATGAAAAGGACTTCCTTTCGTTTCTTCCTTATGTTAGTGTCATGCCCCAGTTTTGCGCTACTTAAAGTACACTCCTCTTTAGAAATGAAGGAATTAGTTAGACTAAAGAGAGGATGTTCTTTGGTCTTTAGTTAATTGCTATAAGCCTTGTACAGAGAAGGCAATGGCACCCACTCCAGTACTCTTGCCTGGAAAATCCCATGGACGGAGGAGCCTGGTAGGCTGCAGTCCATGGGGTCGCTAAGAGTGGGACGCGACTAAGCGACTTCACTTTCACTTTTCACTTTCATGCATTGGAAAAGGAAATGGCAACCCACTCCAGTGTTCTTGCCTGGAGAATCCCAGGGACGGTGGACCCTGATGGGCTGCTGTCTATGGGGTCGCACAGAGTCAGACACAACTGAAGCGAGTTAGCAGCAGCAGCATAAGCCTTGTAAATATGAACTGATAATCTTCAGGTTTCATGGGATGTATTTGGTGGGTCTTTAAGAGTTAAATTAAATAAATCGAATTTTTAATACAAATTGAAAGGCCATAGAATTCCATAAAACCCCCACCCACTGACCAGCAAGCCTAAAAATTTCCAGCTGACTTGGGGGCAGATTTAGTCTTACACCCAAGTTATTTAAGATGGGAAATATTATTCATCCAGAATGAAAAAGTCTTGGCATCATGTTCCCTTTCATAAACTGATCTTGAAGGCAGTGGGCTGAACCAAATGCCATTTTTCTAGTTTCTCATTAGCTTACACTATCACTTGTTTTCTAGAGTGAGCTAAGACCAAGAGACCTTCAAAATCTTTCTTCCTGTGGCTACAAAGCAGGCCTCACAGTTAGCTCAAATAAAAACAAAAATAAAATGAAAGAGATCTCATAGTCTGCCGGATTGGAGTCTGAACAATAAAGACTTTGCATTTACTCTGCTCTTTGTGCCTGGGGTTTTAATTTAACACATCAATGAAAAGGCAGCATTTAAAAAGAGGGGGAAAATACCCAGCAAGAGTTACTTTTATTAGTGCAATTTGTAAGAAATTACTGCACTTAATGAGAAAATCATTAAGCATGAAAAAACGGGCTGTGACTTAATTTACGGAGTTTAAATGGTGAAGTTTTAATTGAGTTTTTTAGTTACTGGTAAGAAAAATATTAATAATAATAAAAAACAACTACCAGGGCTGTATCTGTACTGTTGAAGTGGTCATCGCTTTTACACACCTTAGTTCAATTTCCTGTGCCACTGGTCATGCATGATATTATAGCTGTGGTATTCTCTGTCATATCCGCTGACTTTTTCTGTTCTTTCAAGGGAGGCAGGCAACTTCTTCTGTCTGCTACATGAGGAAATTTGGGGCAGAGAGTCTAGCAGAACAGCTTCTAAAAGGGGAAGGGTGGGGCAGAGGTAAAAGGGCAGAGCTGTGTCCACTCCACAGTCCACCTGCTCAAAAACAAGACAGCAATTGAATGTCCCTTTCAGATCCATAACGCTTATCCTTTCCCCCTGGTTCTTAGTTTCTCTTCTTGCCGCCAGTGATTTATTTTTCCCCAGTAAGCAGATTTCATTAAAGACTACAAAACTAAAAACAGGAATAATACCAGACCAAGAAGCACAAGCATTCAGGACAAATTCCTGGGATCATAGATCCAAATTCTTTTGGAAGTAGAAGTCGAAAGGGTATTTAAAGAAATAAATCGGCACATCTTATGTCATTTAGAGAGAAAATGTTTAGGATACCTTCTTTTTGTTCTTACATTCCCTGAAGTGCAATTGACTCCTTAAAGGTCATGAACACCATGGGAAGGGTTCAGTAATGAAGAAAAGTCCTATACACTTTATATTCCTTTATTATTTAAGTTAAAGACGGCTTTGTTAATTTCTGTCTCCTGCAAATATCTGATGTGTAAATGGGGCGTTCAACTCCTGTGGGTTCATGATAACACACTGTGCCAGTGGCCCCGAGATCCTCTGCTCACCCTTTCCCTGTGTGCCTTGGGTCTGCGGGGAGGAGTGGGGTAGAGCCTGTCCCTGCAGGTTGCATCTTCAGGCTCCCACAGGTACAGGCTTCCTACTGGGTTCAGATCCTGGTGAGCAGTAAGGAGGGAGGGATAAGCCAGGGTATTTCTCTTTCTCCTCACCCACCCTCAGCCCTGAGTAGGGCAGCATCTCCAAGTCCTCCATGGTTTCTGCCCCTATAGGACAGGCTTTAGTTATCCCCTCCTCTTATCTCCTTTCTGCTCTGTTCTTGTTCCCTTGCGGTGCCAGGGGGTGCTAGAGGCTTCTTGCTATTTCTAATCTCTGGGTTACAGCACCCATTCTCAGTTGGCTTTACAGTTCTTTATCACCTGTGTTAACAGTTGCCTGCATTAAACTTCCTTGGTTAAATATTCATTGATTTCTGTTCTTCTCTTTGGACCTTGCCTGATAACGCACAAAGCCTCTACCCACGATGGCCAGTTTATACCCTATTTGAGACACAGGGAAGCCTCTTTGTGACTGATTTTTGTTCCCTGTATTAAAACAGACTTGTTTTCTTACCAGGCAAATGTTTCTTGTTAACTTTTTGCTTTAAAAACAGTGATAGTAATTTACATGTGGATTTCATTGGCTATAAACTGGACTACTCACTTAGATTTTTATTTGTTACTGAAAGATGTTACTCCTTTTAATTCTCTTAATGACTGACCTGATCATATACTTTTTTTATTTAAATGCTAGATTTTTTATTGTCACTTTATTTTCTTTAATAAAGATGCCATTATTATTGACTATGTAAACTGTTGAACATTTTTAAATGATTTGACTGCTGACATCTGTAAAATGTGCACCTCTTCAATAATTAAAATTCACATAAGGGCATTGAGATCACGAGAAGAATTAAATTGAGAAACATCCTGAATGATGCCTGGGTTCAGCAAAATCATTTGCGATAGCTTTCCAGTCCCTTATACATAACACGTGACGGTTGAGTGAACTACTGCTCTTTTGGCTCTGTAGGATAGAGGGAAAAAAAACCCTCAGTAAATGACTTCCTTTTACTTTGTTGGAAATATCTTTGCAGAAAAGAGAGGAGTAAGTAAATGTCAAGTCAGAGACCAGCAAGCACATGGCCCCAGACGGTCATGACTGAGCAGCAGGAAGAGGGATGATTCATTTTGTAGAACTTTGGGGGGCTTCCCTGGTGGCTCAAATGATAAAGATTCTGCCTGCAATGCAGGAGACTGAGATTTGATCGCTGGGTTGGGAAGATCCCTTGGAGAAGGGAATGACAATCCATTCCAATATTTTTGTGTGGAAAGTTCCAGGATGGGGAGCCTGGTGGGCTACAGTCCATGGGGTCGCAAAGGGTCAGACAGGACTGAGCAACTATCCCTTTCACTTCTGGAAGGTGTTGAAGGTTTTCTGGAGAGAGAAAAAAAGCATACATTTCAGATTAAAACAAAAAAACACCACTGTTTTCCTCTTACATAACACTTTTGAATCTTGATAAGATTTTAATATAACACTAAAGTATTATAAGTATGAAAACTCATTTTGCATATCAACGATCTGTACTCATGTCAGATTCTAGATTAACATATTAATGCCTCTATTAAAAACCTCAAAATCCAGAACAGACAGGTTTGAAATCCAGAATAGACATCTTGATTTTGAAGACTTCTTGAGATAAATGACAGCCTTTGCTTGACTACTATCCTAAGATGGATGGCCCTTCCAGTGGCCATTTTTTATATTAGCTGCTAATGAGTATTATTGAGCCTCTGAGTAATTCTGAAAAAGCATTTTCGTGAACTATAGTTGGAGCTGTGATTTACTGAGCGTGAATACCGTGATTGATGTGGAAGCAGAGGAAAGCACCCCAGTCCTCAGCATTTCCTGTACGAGGAGGAGGAGAGAAGGGGGCATCAAAAGCATAATCCAGCCAGAGTTAGATTACTTTTGTCAGCCACTTCTGCATTTTTACATTTATTAAAAATGGCAGGGAAATGCCACCAAAGTTTGGATGAGAAGTCCCTCATCCACATCCCATTCTGATATTCAGTATACTAGAGCATCGTCCATCACATCTATTCACTGGTGTTAAAAGGTTCATTATAATCAGTGAACCACAAAATAGTCTAGGTAGGGGGCCAGATGCACAGGCCACATAACTGGTTGTTCCGAGAAGGATAGAGTCTGGTTCTGTGTATTCATTGGGTTTGTCTGAA
The DNA here is from genome assembly GCF_000754665.1 of Bison bison bison. Taxonomy (NCBI): domain Eukaryota; kingdom Metazoa; phylum Chordata; class Mammalia; order Artiodactyla; family Bovidae; genus Bison; species Bison bison. Next base: position 38,454,437 of record NW_011495032.1, read on the forward strand.
GTTTGGGTGTGTTTATCTACCTGCATTCCTGAACCTTCTGGGGGAAAGGACAGAACAGTCCAACATGTAAATAAGAAAACTAAATCCACATGGGCCCACAGATACGTAAGGATGTCATTCTTAAATGGAAACTGAGAATTGAGACTGCTACTTCCTTCTCTTTGTATTCTTTCTTATCCATATCATTATTGCAAGTGGGTTATTGGCTTTCACATTTGCTTTATTTTAGTTTCTTTTGAGTATTTTTTTCTATTTTTTTTCTATAAGATGTGTGTGTGTGTGTGTGTGTGTGTGCCATCAAGATTCAAGATAAGGATGGGTGCAGAGCCTGTTTTGCAGAGCAATTCAGCACTGTCTAGTTGTTTCATGGGCTCCCAGGCCCAAGGACACCCTGTGTTTTAGAGTCCTTTATCTTCTGTGCTCATTACACTCTTTTCCTTGCAGAATTTATGTAATAATAATGTGTAATATTATGTATGTAGCACTTTATAACACAGTAGACAATTCTTATCTTCAGATAATTTCTTCTCTTAGTATCTGTGGTGCCATACCCTCCTGACTCTCTCCTGCCTCCCTAACCATCCCTTCTTGGCCTCCTTTATCAGCAGCCTTTCCTCTGTACAGCCTCTGAATCCTGAGGTTCCTTAAAGGCTTGGTCTTGAACCCTTTTTCTCCTGTACTTTCTCTGTCCTGCCCCAGCTCCTCTTGCACACTGTTCACTCTCCTTGGGACGCCCTTCCCTTCCACCTCTCCTCCTCTTTCTTCGCTACTCCTGGCCATGGACTCCACGCGCTGGACCATGTCCTTTCCTCCACATACACCCCGTGCTTTCCCACCTCTCTGCTTTATACTTTTGCTCATTCTGTTTTTTGGCTGTCTGATAGCCAAATTCTACTTTTCCTTCATTGCCCAGCAAAAAAGCCAAGTTAATTCACAAATCTTTCTTATAATCACCAAAGAGTTTTTAAAATTCAGATTAGTTGATATATTTCTGTACCACTCAGCTCTTCATGTCGACCTCTGTTACTATTTTTATGTATATGTGTTATATTCTCTATTAGCAGTAAACTCCCCACCGGCAAGGATCTTATCTTCAACTTCATTGTGTTTCCTATAGAACATAGTATAGCATCTTATATGTTGCAGTTACACAGTAAATATGTATTAGGCTAAATTAAAATAATCACTGTATCAAGCAAAGAGAAATATTACAGCTTTACATTATAACTTGCAGAGATTTCCTCATTCACCTTTCAAAAGAAATGAGAAATGTGATGTCTCTGGGATTATTGCCCTTGGCCTTTAAAAATTCTCATTTGTGCCCAGATAGGAAACGCTGAGTGAACTTGCTATCAGACTATCTGAGAAAGCAGGCTGCTTGAGTGGAAATATCAAACATTTCTCTTACTTTCCCTTTCCAGGCTAAAAGAAGGAGATAGCTTCTGTTGGTCTCAGCTTCTTGTTGATAGTTTTCTGCTCTGCTTACTGATCAGGGTCGTATTATTTAAAACTTTGTTTCAAAAGTCCTATCCAAACATTCCTTCTCTGCTTTGAATCGTAGTTGGATGTTAATTCACTGCTATAGGATACATGGGTAAAGATTTCTGAAATTTCAGAAAAGTGTTTCCTTTAATCCCTCAAGTTGGTTAAGTAGTTCGTTGTGATGGAGATCATAATCTCCTATTTGGTAGAAAAGATGAAATGGTTACCAGGATGTTTTCACTTGCTGCAAAATTATTATATTAGGAAATACTTCATCCAGTTTTTGAATCCTTTCCACATGCTATAGGATCCTTGGCAAATAAGTTGATGGCTCTGCATTTCATGTCTTTCATAAGGTATTGAGTAGTGCTCCAGTCACTGTGATTCAGCTGGCGGCCTTTAGCCTTTATAGGGAAGCCTTGAAAGTAGTTTTCATTAGTACTGCAGGCACAGATTCGTAACTATGGGAAAGCTCAGATGAGGCCACAACAATGGCACATGTGCACTGTTAGAACATCTTGACCATTCAGCACAAATTGCTGAACAGCCAGCTAGCGAGCAGTTTCAGGAAACAAGTAAGAATGAGCTTTTAGGTCATGACTTATGCCTGTCTCCTTGGTTTGTTCTTCTGCACAGATCATAAGTCTGTTTTGACCTGCTTAACCACTTTAAGTTCCCTGATGACTTTATGTTTTAATTTCCTCTGCTTTTTTAAATGAAGAATGTTTTGTTTATGAGGCAGTCTCAAATTGCAGCCCATCTTGGAAACCGTAACGTTATTAATGCATTTCCTCTTTCTGTATCACTTATGACGTTGCTTGCTGACCATTATCATTTGTTAAGTATCCATGGCTTCGTAGAGTGCTGAGTACCTTAGAGACTCTTGAGATTCAACTGAGGGCAGAAGATAAGTAGCAATGATTTTCCATTCTATAGGGATATTACTAAATTAAGTTGAGGGCTGGTCTTTTCTAATGTGATCTGTGATTGGAAGAGGGTGGAGTGTCCCTGGCTGATTATTTTTCTTTGTCTGACACTATTTGACATTTATCCTGAGTGGAATTAGGGGAGGAAATAGAAGATATGTTTTTTATGATGTTATCAGGAAATGCACTTTTGAGATACCCAAATGGTCCCTAAATTTTGGGGGGTAAATAAAAAGCAATAACAGCTTAATGTTTGAAATTCCAAAAGAAATATTTAGCTATAATTCTAAGCACTTAAGAAATTTTATTTCTTGACAAATGTCAGTATTACCCAAACCTTTTAAATGTAGACTTTTGAAATCAGCATTCTGCATTTCATCTTTCCTTCCCATCCACCCCCTTAAAAGAAGAATGGCTTTTGTGCAAACAGACCACAAGGGAGGCTCTTGATCCATAAAAACACACTACTTACAGGCACACAGGAGCATCCATTCTCTCTAACAAGCGTCACTCAGATTGAGGAAAATAAATGTATTGTCTTATGTCCTAGCGAGTCACCAGCTAATAAATCACATCGAGCAGTTTTTGGATACTAACGAAACACTGTATTTCATGAAGAGCATGGACTGCATCAAAGCCTTCAGGGAAGAAGCCATTCAGGTAACTCTATCCTGTGTCCTCTTCCTAAACAGTTGGCCACCATCACAGGGGAGAGACATACAGCACCCCACAGATAAGCCTGGGCTTTGAAAATGATCATCCTTACTGTGAAGAGCAACATATGCCAAGAGGAGTAGAAATGACTAGCTCATGTTACTATTGCTGTCATTTCTGAGGAAAAATAAAGATGGGTGGGTGACTGGGATGTTGTATCCCTCGAAGTTAGCTTTTTGTTACACTATAGCCCTGGCTTTATGATTTCTACTTAGTGAGCCAACCAAATTTCTCTTCTATTGGATTCTGTTTGGCTAACTATTTTAAGGAAATGGATGGAGAAAATACAGTTAGATAATTATTGAGAGGATTGATGAATGACCAAATTACTTCTTGAATTGTTTAGGTAGTTACAAAGAGTGATAAGAAAATAAAAATATTGTTAAAATTAGAATGGGATGAAATATTCAGAAGTAGATAAACCAAATGCCCTACAGATCAATATCAATTTTATCAAATATCAACTTTTGGCCAAATGGAGTCAATATAAGACTAAAGATGACTCAGTCAGGTGGAGAAAGATTTGCTTAGCTGAAAAGGTAGTGGAAGTGTTTTTTAGTGCGCACACCCCCCGCTGCCCGGAGAGAGCATCTGAGAACACTTCCGTGCACTGTCGCCACCGCGTGTCCTTTAAACCACCAGGTCATTGGACTCCAAAAAAGAAAGAGAGAAAGGTGCGAGAGGAGCCAAAGAGGCCTTAGAGACATATTAGTCAATCTTAATGACCTTTTTTAAACTAAAAATATAAAAAGAAAGTTGGGAATATGTGAATACTGACTGGTTATTACTCTTATAATTAATTTTTTGTGAATTTTTTAAGTCTATATTTTAGATATTGCATATTTATAGATGAGCTAATATGGTTGAAATTTGCTTAAAAACAACCCAAGAGTCGTGGGAGAAAGTGAGGGTATAGATGTTACAAAGGTGATGGGTGCACAGCATCCACTAAATTGCTCTGTTTTTGTTTGAATTTGTCTATATTAAAACCTAAAAGAACAAAGTACCAGGCCACAAAAAAACCTGGGTAGCTATGGAAATTTCTGTGCCTTCAACAGATGGAAAGATTTACAACTCCTAGCAAACAAAGCTGAAATTTACCAAAGAAGAACATTTTATGTGTGTTTAATAATTAAATATGGTGGATTTGTGTGTGTGTATATGTGTGTGTGTGTGTGTATGTGTGTGTGTATAAAATGCTTTGGGGTGAATTATGTTTCTGTATGAGCTCTGACCTGCCACCTTCCCTACCCCCACACGCTCTTGCAGTTTTCAGAAGAGCAGCGCTTTAACAATTTCCTGAAAGCCCTTCGAGAGAAAGTGGAAGTTAAACAATTAAATCATTTCTGGGAAATTGTCGTCCATGGTAAGGTGTCTTTTGTCTTTTTCTTAAAATAGTTATGCTATATTTTCCAAGTATAAGTTCTAAATATAAATTATATTGTGTGATGTGTTATGTGAGGACCTGATGACGTCCCGTGTGGATTTTTCCATGTGGATTTGGGAAATGCTCAGTATTTGGTGAACTGAAAATCTTGATTAATAAGCAGAACTACAAAGTGATAAATAATAAGTAAACATATAAGTCCCATCTTAAACTCTTTGTGTAGTGTGGCCCTTTCATGACTGTGCCTTTCTGTTTGATGACCGAAGAAGCTGTATAGGCAGTCATTGATCCCTGTCTCAGATTCTTAGACCTGTAAGTCCTGCTGGACCATAGCACTTTCGTTAATCTCCCCCACATTTTGCTTCCTCCGTCTTTCATTGCCATGTTCTTGGGCATTTTATATTAGCCAACCAGTGTCTTCATGCACCAAAGCCACTCACTTATTCACAGTGACTAATGCAAATTAAACATAGAAACAGGGCAACAAACATTCTTTCACTTTTAGGCTTGTTGTTTGATTTCCATCATGCCCTTTGCCCATTTCCTTTAACCTGGCTTGATTTTCTTTCAGAACCGAAACACAAGATATTACCTATTAAAAGTACATATTACGAAAACAATGATGTTGCAAAGTACAAAACTTTGTACTTGAAGTAGAGCCCCCAAATTAGTTTCAACCTGTCCTTCTTTGCAAACTCTGTAAAAAAAGGAGTCACATGCCCATCTCTGCTTCTAACAGGCAGTTTTTCATCACACAAACAACCATTTCCCTAACAGTTAATTTTTCAGCCCTTTAACTTCTACACTGGGGAGCAAAAGCAATTAGAATAGATGGTGAATTGGGCTTACTCAAATCACTTTTGTGTCTCTGCTGTCGACCCAGTAGATGAAAGAGTTTGGTTTTGGTAGCTATTGAATGCCTCCGGTATATTGCTTGCTGAAAAGAAATTTGAAGGACATACACAAGATAGATATATATATATACATATATATATATATCTCCATCCTGTTGAGAGAATACACATGACCTTGTGCCATTTCTAGGTACAAATGGATGTTAAATGCATGTGCTTTTCTGAGAACGTTTTGTGCATTAACCATTTGAGACAGAAGAAAATCTTAAGAAGAGAAAACTAAAGGGTAAATTTTCCATCCTTAATTTGCTCTGAGTTCAACTCAACACTCTAGGCTAAATGATAGGCAAGATCTTTGTAAGAGCGTGTTTCCTTCTGACCTTAGCTTTCTGCCATTCCATCAATAGCTGGTCACACTGCTAGAAGTCAGAAAGTCTACAGATTCCCGTATCTGGTACCTAATGGGTTTGGACCAAAGCATAGTTACTCAATTTGCATTTATTTACTGAGCTCCTGCTATGACATACACTGAGGGAAATAGAAGAATGAATAAAATGTAATCCCTGCCCTAGAGAAAGTATAATCTGTTAGGAGGGATAAAATATTTACAGTCATACAGGATACAGTATGGTGAGAGCTATTTCAAAGGGATAAACAAAGTGATCTGAAGAGTTCTAAGGGAGAGATTGAATCAAGAAAGACTTCACACAACAGGTAACATTTGTGATGTGGCTTTCATTTTCTATAAGCAAACATAGGAGAAAGGGCGATGGAAGATGGAAAAAATGATGAGAGTTCAGCATCTTTCATAAAGCTTTATATTTCCTATAGAGAAGAGCACCTTTATATTAATAATTCCAAAAATCTCCCATGCAAAGCTGGGAGGAGGTGTGGTGGAAAGGAAGGTGGGATTGGGCTTGAGTCTCTGTACTTGAATTTTCCTCTGTGAATTACTTTATAGATGGAGTTACTCTGATCACCAAAGATGACGCCCCTGGAAGCTCTGTCACCACTGAGGAAGCCAAAAAGGTATTGCGGGCTAACTCCCTGCCTTTAGATGAATTATTGTGGTGGAGATTATTTTCTTGGTGCTCATTCTTCCTTGAAGAAGTAAAATTCTAGGGGTAACTAGATTACTGTACCGTTCTTTACTCAACCAACAGGCAAATTGCTTCAGCTGCAGCATCCTCATAGGAGAAATTGTAATCTCATTCAGTTTGCCATAAACTACGATAATGTTTCTAGAACTCACCTACAGTTGCACTTCAGTACCTCTAGAGTTTGTGATCCATAGTAGACCCTGGTTAAGGCTAGGAAATCCATCTAGCCCAGTGATCCCCACCCAGGCCACACATTAGTCACCAGGTTATTTTTAACAACAAAAAAAGACTTCATATTGATGCAAATGGTCAACATACTTGGTGTCTTCCTGTGTGGAGGATGAGCATTACATCTGATTCAGTTGTGAGTCAAAAACATACAGCTGTTCAGCTCAGTTCTTCTTCATTATACTGTATATTTGTGATGAAATTTCAATGAAATTAAATTGAGTAGCTCAGAAGTATATGGTTCATAACATCCAGTGTTATTTACAGTCGGTGGTTGACCCAGCCTTGCTAGTACAACACATGGCAGCCGTCAGTTATGTTTGCTGGGCTACAGTATGTTTGCTGGGCACTGTACTGAACGATAAAACAGCACCCCCACCCTCTAGAGACTCAGTTGCTTACAGAGTAGCAGAAGGAAGCATTGGAGACTCAAAAATTAACTGCCCAGTAAGGGAGAGCTTGGTCAGGGACTCATGAACAGGAATCTAAGGGAATAGCGGAAACAAGGCCGGAGATGTTCATCTATGGGCTAAACGCAGGCCAAAGTTTAAAAATCTTGAATTTTCAGTTCAGAAAACACATTTGGCAAAAAACATGATATTGTTTGGCAAAGAAATTAGAATATACAAGACTTTTTATTAAGCACTCTGCCTGGCAAAAGCATTTTGTTAAAGAACAGATATGGCCCCTGCTCTCAGGAAGTAAGATCTCAGAATTTAAAAAGCATTCTTCAAGATGCTGACGGTTGTCTCAGAGAAAGTTCTGTGATGTCTGTACCCACTGCTGCCACAGTCAAGACTGAGTACTGTGGGCTTCAGAGTGCCCTTTAACTGGATTTGTTATTTTATGCAATGGCATGATAATACTTCCCCCTGGAACTAGGGTGTGTCATTCAGGGCTCTGCAGAGAGAACCAATACTGTGTGGGGGGAGGGTGTGGAGGGGGGATTGATTCATTTTAAGGAACTGGCTCACACAGTTGTAGGGGCTGGCAAATGTGGAATATATAGAGCAGGCCAGCAAGCTGGAAATTAAGGCAGGATTTCTGTATTACATTCCAGGGGCATAATTCCTTCAACTGATTGGATCAGGCTTACCAACATTATTGAGGGTAACCTTCTTTACTTAGTCAGCTGATTGTAAATGTTAGTCACATTCATAATGTACCTTCACAGCAACATCTAGTGTTTGCCATAACAGCTGGGCACCATAGAAGAGTTAAGGTGACACGTAAAATCATGTAGAGTGAAGGCTTATCAATCAGCTTTTGGTAAACAGGTAAAATAAGGCAGATAGTTTCATTTTAATCATTATTGCATTCAAAAAAATCTGTCATCCAGCTGAGAGCTGAGTACGTTACAGTTTTGGGAGGAAGCGGAAAGCCCTGACCTGAAAAGGCAGTCTTTTCCCCTAAGCAGTACCTCTTAACCGAGGGTGTCAGAGTTGAGTGAGGCCAGAACACGAGAAAAGGAAGAAAGCTAAGAAGGGATAATGTGCTTCCTGCGAGTGTGTCTGGGCCTTAGTCTTTGTTGCAAATGTAATATCACCTTTGGAATTAAAGAGCACAGAGCATAACCATCAGGAATTTTAATGTCTGGTAATGAAGCTGCAGAGAAGAATTTCAGTGAAGACTAGATACGGATGGGTGTCCTTACATGATTCTAATATCAACAGAACTGATTTCAGTTGGTTAAGATAAGTCCGAAAACATCACTGTGTTTGAACAGAGAGAAAGCCTGGTCAACATAGCAGAGTGAAGCTTGCTGTTGTGACTGACTCTCGGCACACACTGTGTCATGTCTGACCTGTAAGATTATGCTTTTGTGTCTGCTTCGGTATCACAGGAGCCCCCCCTTTTTTTTTTCCAGAATAAAAACTTAGTCCTCTATGTTAAAAAAATTTTTTTTAATTTTTAATGGCACCTGTTGATTTTTGGAGGGAATTATGGAAGAGAGAAGGTACATACGGATGATAATGGGGAGAATTAGTACAATTCTGGCTCAAGGAAGTTGATTCCTTGTGGTTTTAATAAGAGAGACATGCTTCAGCTTTTTCTCTTAGCCAAGTTATGGAAGTATAATCAGTTTTGACCACACAATAAAATACTCATTTACATTTTCTTCAAAGCAACTGTTATGTTTGGTCACTTCCCAAAGAATCAATTACAGAAACTTGGCTGTATTCAGACATTGAAGAATAATCCTCATAGTCCATTAAAATTATTTCAAGATATTGACCATGTTATTTAAAGTTGGCACACTGTCACATTATTGCTGTTAAATGATGATTTGAAAGGAATTATTATTCAGGGATGCCCATTTTAAATGAAAATTAAATCATGACTTTACACTTGCCCATCTTAAGGACAGCTGTTTCCCTCTGATATATTCTAGAAATGTGTGGATTTTATGATTCTTTGAGAATATAGGTAAGTCATTCTTGCTGTAGAATTAGAAAGTTCTCTCATGACATAAGCTTCAGTTCAGTTCAGTTCAGTCACTCAGTCGTGTCTGACTCTTTGCGACCCCATGAATCACAGCACGCCAGGCCTCCCTGTCCATCACCAACTCCTGGAGTTCACCCAGACCTATGTCCATCGAGTCAGTGATGCCATCCAGCCATCTCATCCTCTGTCGTCCCCTTTTCCTCCTGCCCCCAATCCCTCCCAGCATCAGAGTCTTTTCCAATGAGTCAACTCTTCGCATGAGGTGGCCAAAGTGTTGGAGTTTCAGCTTTAGCATTTTTCCTTCCGAAGAAATCCCAGGGCTGAGCTCCTTCAGAATGGACTGGTTGGATCTCTTTGCAGTCCAAGGGACTCTCAAGAGTCTTCTCCAACATCACAGTTCAAAAGCATCAATTCTTCGGTGCTCAGCCTTCTTCACAGTCCAACTCTCACATCCATACATGACCACAGGAAAAACCATAGCCTTGACATAAGCTTAGACAGTCACTTTTCCTTTCGCTAACTGATACCTCTGTTTGATTTTGAAGCCTAGATATAAATATAACTCCTGTTTTCCACTCGTGAATTCTTTCACTTTTTCTGTTTTCTGGTAGTTAGTTAGACATGCCATTAATGTTCGATGTTTGTATATGTATTTTTCCTCCAGTTTTGTTTCTTTTTATTGAGTTCACATTGCTTTATACCATTAGTAAATTTCTGTGTACAGCATTATAGTTCAACTTCTGTGTACACTACACGCTCACCACCAAAAGTTTGATTTCCATTCATCCCATACAGTTGACCGTCTTTACCCATTTCACCCTCCCGTCATGCCTTCCCTTCTGGTAACTACTAGTCTGTTCTCTGTATCTATGGGTTTGTTTTTGTTTCATTTGGTTTGTTCATTTGTTCTGGTTTTGGTGAAATCGTACATTGTTTATCTTTCTTCATCTGACTTATTTCACTTAGCATAATCCTCTCAAGGACCATATTTCAAAAAGATATATACACCTTGGTGTTCACCACAGCATTATTTATGATAACAAAGATTGGAAAAAAAACAAACACCTAAGTGTCCATTGATGATGAATGAGTAAAGAAGATGTGGTATACATACCCCACGGAATACTACTCAGCCATAAAAAGATGAAGTCTTGCCATTGGCGACAACATGGAGAGGACTTTGTAGCTCCTGTGCACGTTTTGTCATCTCATTCACAGGGCTTGGCTCTGTGGTGGGTAGGAGTTGTGCCTGTTTATCCTGCCACATTCCAGGAGCATCACAGTCCAGGACCAGGGAACCATCCGTGGTCCATGAGAGACCTGGAGTTGTAAAAGGTCAAGAAAGGCTGATTCTTCATTCAAAGTTTGTCATCTTTATAAAAAAAATTTTTTTTTAATTTTTTCCTACTAACCTGTGTTAGGGTTAAAACAGTGGTTCTCAGCCAGGAGTGATTTTATACCCCAGGAGATATTAGCATTGTCCAGAGACATTCCAGGTGGTTACAGCAGGGGGCATGCCACTGACTCCTAGTAGGTAGAGCCCCTGACAACAAAGAATGATGGGAAGCCCTGGGCTAAAAGGATTAAACAAGTCAGATTCTTAACTAAGGCAGAGGATATTGGCTTAAGTTGTACAGAATTTTATTCAGCTGGAAGGAATCCTAATGATGATCTAGCTGAGTTTTTATTTTTAAAACTGAAAGCTTAAAAGGAAGCCTGATACATAAAACACAGAAGGGTGATACTTCTCCCTTGATGGATAGTGGGAGTGGAAATTTGGGGTTACCCATGCTCTGAGAACTTAGAAGAGCCCTCAGGGAACAGAACCTGAAAAATCCTGATCTGGTCCAAACTCCTTATTTTATATATACACATGAAGAAACTTAGGGCTGAGACATAAAACGATGTGCTTACAGTCTCGCAGTGCCACTGGCCAGGAATCCAGTGGTAGGACTGAGCCCCAGCCCTCCATTCTTTTTACTCCATATTAAGAGCACAGAGAGGAAAGAGAATTTATTCCCGTGGCTTTGGAATATTGTTTCTCACAGGATTCCAAGGTTGAGATTTGTCTAAATAATCATTTGATACAAACTCTTATGGGGGAAAAGGCATCATGTTAGCACTTGTTTTCCTTATAGTTGCCTAATCTGGCCTTCTGTATTGCTGTTGACATTTATTGATTTTTCCATCTTAGCTTCATAGATGCTCAAAGCTTAGTGATCTGGTCATTTTCCAGAGGCAGTGTAGAGAGGTGAAGTTGACTTTCTCAGTGTCACAAGTTCATGGCCAGCAGAATTGGTTAGAGTCCAGACTCTGGACTCTATGCGTTTTTATGCCTCCACCATAGAATGCCACCAGCCACGTGTACATAAAAGATTCTCATGCTGCCTCTTCCAAAAAAGATCCCCAAAGCATTGTGAAAGATTATAAGATTAGAATTAAGGATCATTTCTTGAGAACAGTTGTCTCTGACTGCTGGCCGCTGTTGGATCCCATGACATTTTCCTTTGTTTTGTCTTCCTTGTCTGCCTTAAATCCCTAGTGAAGTTCTATATGTTAGTACAAGAAAAGCAGTAGTTAAAAGGTCACATTGTTACTTTATATTTGTTTAGAGCTTGATATTTTTAAGATATGATTTTAAATTTTTTATTGAAAAAAAATAAATTTTTTATTGAGCTAGAACATACAGTAAAAGCGCAAATCTCAAATATGAACACTGCTAAATTCTTACATAGTCATATATCTGGGTGCCCACTGCCCAGATGAAAATACAGAGCGTTTCCAAAACCTCAGAAGGATCCCTGATACCCTGCCCAGTATTCTGACATCTGTCACTTGAGAGTAGTTTGCCTAGCTCAACCTTCATATAATTGGAATCGTGCCTTTTATGACTCATCCATGATGTTAAAGTTGTTCATTCTTTATTACAGCTATGTAGTATTCTCTTTTGTGGTTATACCACAATTTTTTCATCCATTCTCCTAATGACGGACATTGGTTGTTTCTAAACACTGGCAACTGGGAATAAAAATGCTATGGGTATTCTTGGGTATGTCATTTGGTAAACATATATTGAGTGTATTCCTAGGAATTGGAACATAAAATCTACAATTCCACAAGGCATTTTTTTGTATCTTTTATTTCATCTGAGAAGCAGTGCAACTCCAAGAGATAAATGAGGTCAGTAGTAGTATTCCTATTTTATTTTTGAGGAGAGCTAGTATAGACGGAGAAGGGAATGGCAACCCACTCCAGTACTCAGTCCATGGGGTCGCTAAGAGTCGGACACGACTGAGCGACTTCACTTTCACTTTTCACTTTCATGCATTGGAGAAGGAAATGGCAACCTACTCCAGTGTTCTTGCCTGGAGAGTCCCAGGGACGGGGGAGCCTGGTGGGCTGCTGTCTATGGGGTCGCACAGAGTCGGACACAACTGAAGCAACTTGGCGGCAGCAGCAGCAGTTATAGAAAGGTCAAGTGGCTTACCCAGGGTTACTGGGAACAGACAGTGCCTCTATTATATGGTTCTTTTCCCCCACACTGGTTTGCAGATTTCTCTCCTGAACTGTATTCCCTATAAAGCATGAAAATAGCATTAATGAAACCTAAGTATGTGTCATTTTAAACAAAATACATGCAAACAGATTTTCATTCTTCGTGATGCTATTGTATATCTAGACCTTGGTGTTGGAATCAACCCGATGGAAGCCATGTGTTTTCAATTTGGGGATTGCTAAAGGCCTTCTATGTGGTCGCACAGAGTCGGACACGACTGAAGCGACTTAGCAGCAGCAGCAGCAGCAAGGGCCTTAGGACAAGCTGATTTTTAGTTTTTAGTCTTATGGAGGAATAGGACTGGAAGCTTCTGTGTAGAAGTGATTGATGCAGTTTCTCTGCTTGTGGATTGTATTTCAGTGTACCTGAGAAGTAGTGGTTTATCCATCTCATAAAGATCTCCAAGTAAGAAGTTTCTTTCTTGGTAACCGCAAATACATGATGAGGATGGAGGACTGTGTCACACAAGTGTTTTTTTTCTATTTGTCCTCTTTTTTCAGCATATTGCAGAGAGAAAGAACATAAGAAAAGTCAACTGTTGACTCGTGCCCCTTGTGGCTGCATTCAGAGAATCTGTTGCTTTTATTGAGAAAACAGGCCAGTCGTTGAATTCTCTGCTGTATCTCTAGCTTCCCTGTCATGCACAGCCTGGAAATTACTTGTAGTTAAAAACTCTGATGGTGAGGAGTGATAAGTGTAAGAGATCAGCTTTGCCTGGGGCTGTGGGAAGGATAATGGATGGCAGCCTGCTCTTAGCTGTAAATTGCTTAAGTAGTAATGTAAAGTAGATCTGTCAGGAAATCAGCTCCAGATGTTTAGCACTTGATGGAAAGGAGAGTTTATTTGCCGCCGTTCCTTTCTTCCTGGAATTTGGCCTCATCTCAGAGACTTGTCATTTATGTTTTAATGGTATATACTATGGTCATATTGTGCAGACAGTCCTATCTGAATTTATCCTGTAATTGCAGTGTGAAAGGGGCTTTGCAGGTGGGATGGGAATAGGAATTGGAGCTTTTAGAGACTGTGTGCCAAAAAGCATTAGGGATTTTCTAGATTCATCAATGGTTTAGTCACTAAGTCGTGTCCTACTCTTGTGTTCCCATGAACTGTAGCCTGCCAGGCTCCTCTGCCATGGGATTCTCCAGGCAAGAAGACTGGAGTGGGTTGCCATTTCCTTCTCCAAGATTCATCAATGCGTACCTACTGTGGGTCAGGTTTCTAAGGGGGTAATACAAGATATAGCAGACTACAAAACGATTAAGACCACAGAGTTTGTGTTTGAAGGTACCAGTCACTTGTAGCCCCCAGAGGCTTCTGGTAAGACACAGCTCTTCTTTTTTATTCTTTTCTCACCTAAAGGATACGTCTTTATCTTTCAGGCTGATGTTCTAGATGTAGGGAAAATCACCTGGGGGTTAATGATAGTAGGAGAGGAGCAAAATAAAAATCGCTCTTTGTTTTGTTTGTTTTTTTTAATTTTATTTTATTTTTAAACTTTACATAATTGTATTAGTTTTGCCAAATATCAAAATGAATCCACCACAGGTATACATGTGTTCCCCATCCTGAACCCTTCTCCCTCCTCCCTCCCCATAACGTTTTTAATATTGAAGATAATTAGAATCATAAATAAAGATTAATTTGGGAATCCAGGAGCAGAGTCTGACCTTTAGATGTAAACCAGCTGCAGATGCACATGTGGATTGCTGACTCATTTATCTCTATGTGGCTCTCAGGTATCTTTATTTATAATCAACCCGAATAAATAAGTAGAATTGATGATATGAATCAGTTCTGTTCTGTTCCAGGCTGTGCCTCCACTGCTAGCATCTTCTGTCTCCTAAACCACAGACTGATTTCCAGCACTGACCACAGTCCAGTTCATAGTCAGCAAAGGGCTATAGAAAGGTATATACATGTCCTTAGAGAAAAGTGAACTCCTTAATCTCTCAATCAGAATTGAAGTCAGTGATTGATGAGGTGGTTTTGACTGAGGGGGAAAAAGTCCAGGAGGGAGGATGAGTCAAAAACAGACTGTCATAGCCACATCCCGGCACTAACGCAGCCTCGCCCAACTCTGCACGTGCTGCCTTCCTCTTGCCTTTCTTACCCACGTGAGTAAGTTTCAGTACACAAGGAATTAAAGGACACACAGAGCTTGCTTCCTGAGACTTGTTGTATACAGCCTTGTATTTTAACTGTGGCTTTGGTCTGTGGTGTAAGGAGACATCAGTTCAGTTCAGTTTAGACGCTTAGTTGTGTCCGACTCTCTGCGACCCCATGAATCGCAGCACGCCAGGCCTCCCTGTCCATCACCAACTCCCAGAGTTTATCCAAACTCATGTCCATCGAGTCAGTGATGCCATCCAGCCATCTCATCCTCTGTCGTCCCCTTCCCCTCCTGCCCCCAATCCCTCCCAACATCAGGGTCTTTTTTTT
>NW_011495032.1:38469667-38477724 GCF_000754665.1 Bison bison bison
ATCTATTCCCCATGAAGTGATGGGACCAGATGCAATGATCTTCGTTTTCTGTTTTTTTTTTTTTTTAATCTTATTTTTAAACTTTACAATATTGTATTGGTTTTGCCAAATATCTAAATGAATCCGCCACAGGTATACACGTGTTCCCCATCCTGAACCCTCCTCCCTCCCCATACCATCCCTCTGGGTCGTCCCAGTGCACCAGCCCCAAGCATCCAGTATCATGCATCGAACCCGGACTGGCGACTCGTTTCATATATGATATTATACGTATTTCAATGCCATTCTCCCAAATCATCTCACCCTCTCCCTCTCCCACAGAGTCCAAAAGACTGTTCTATACATCAGTGTCTCTTTTGCTGTCTTGTATAAAGGGTTATTGTTACCATCTTTCCGAATTCCATACATATGCGTTAGTATACTGTATTGGTGTTTTTCCTTCTGGCTTACTTCACTCTGTATAATAGGCTCCAGTTTCATCCACCTCATTAGAACTGATTCAAATGTATTCTTTTTAATGGCTGAGTAATACTCCATTGTGTATATGTACCATAGCTTTCTTATCCATTCATCTGCTGATAGACATCTAGGTTGCTTCCATGTCCTGGCTATTATAAACAGTGCTGCGATGAACATTGGGGTACACGTGTCTCTTTCAATTCTGGTTTCCTCAGTGTGTACGCCCAGCAGTGGGGTCTTTTCCAGTGAGTCAACTCTTTGCATGAGGTGACCAAAGTATTGGAGTTTCAGCTTCAGCATCAGTCCTTCCAATGAACACCCAGGACTGATCTCCTTCAGAATGGACTGGTTGGATCTCCTTGCAGTCCAAGGGATTCTCAAGAGTCTTCTCCAACACCACAGTTGAAAAGCATCAATTCTTCGGCGCTCAACCTTCTTCACAGTCCAACTCTCACATCCATACATGACCACAGGAAAAACCATAGCCTTGACTAGATGGACCTTTGTTGGCAAAGTAATGTCTCTGCTTTTTAATATGCTATCTAGGTTGGTCATAACTTTCCTTCCAAGGAGTAAGCGTCTTTTAATTTCATGGCTGCAATCACCATCTGCAGTGATTTTGGAGCCCAGAAAAATAAAGTCAGCCACTGTTTCCCCGTCTATTTCCCACGAAGTGATGGGACTGGATGCCATGATCTTCGTTTTCTGAATGTTGAGCTTTAAGCCAACTTTTTCACTGTCCTCTTTCACTTTCATCAAGAGGCTTTTTAGTTCCTCTTCACTTTCTGCCATAAGGGTGGTATTATCTACACATCTGAGGTTATTGATATTTCTCCTGGCAGTCTTGATTCCAGCTTGTGCTTCTTCTAGCCCAGCGTTTCTCATGATGTACTCTGCATATAAGTTAAATAAGCACGGTGACAATGTACAGCCTTGACGTACTCCTTTTCCTATTTGGAACCAGTCTGTTGTTCCATGTCCAGTTCTAACTGTTGCTTCCTGACCTTTTAATCTATGTATAATTCTTAGGTTTCAGAGGCCTTGATTGTGTCCACGGTACCATAAAAATTACAGAAAATACAGGGAAAGCAGTTCTTGCTCTGCTTTCATGTCGAGAAAGTGTATACATGAACACACCTTTCCCGCTTGGGTGGAGCTACCACAGGAGTGAAGTGGGCTGGAAGGCTTGTTTACCGCCCACCAGCTCCATGCACACCCACCCTGAGGGATGCTAACTGGGAGAGGCCTACCACACTTCCACCTCCCCTTTTAAAAACCCTCCCTCCCACAGACTGGTCTCTGCCACCATGCTAAGTACTTATCCTACAAGAAGATCAGCTCTGGTGTTAGGATGGACAAGAAATTGATAAAACCTAGGTCTTCGATTCAGTTATCACACGCCTTGAAGGACAAGAGTCCCCACTGCTGTCTTTGGAGGGCAAGAATGTTCAGATAGTCTTCATGGGCACTCACTCCCTTTTGAAAATCTGAGTTGCATTCCTCGATCCTTGCAGACTTCAGTTCAGGGCCCTTTGATTTTCTGCATATCTGCCTTGTAGAAGTTCCAGGTCTAGAATACTGATGCTAAACAGAAGCGTACACTGGAAGTGTTCTCATCCACCTTCCTGTTTTCAAACAATTTATAACACACATTTAAAGATTGCCAGAAAAAGAATTGAACAAACCCACCCATTTTTGTGTTTCACATCTCCTAGAAGAAGTCCTTCCTTTTACCTCTTTTGTCCTCAGTGGAATTGAGTAGATGCTTATAATCTTTTAAGTCCAGACACTTGACCCTTAATGCTCCCTTCAAAAGAGACTGAGATTTATTGTATGCCAATTACACCTCAGTAAAGTTTGCTTTTGTTAAAAAAAAAAGAGAGACTGAGTCATACTAGTTTGGGGTGTTTGGTTCTTTTCTTGACCCTAATGAGCCCACATACCCACTGTGGAAGCAGAAATGGGGATACCTGGTGTCCTTGGGGCCTGATGCAGGCCCCTCCACATGCTCGCTGCCTTGGAGAGCCACATCGTCTCCTCCCTCTTCCCAGGAACTTTCTCCGTGACTAGTTAGTGGACTGTTCAACCTCACAGGGGTCCTCTCATCCAGAACCAAAGGAAGGGGCGTACATCAAGATGGTGCTTCTTTGGGGCCATTTGCATGTGTTCTTCCATCAAAGGAGGCAAAACTGTGCTTGTGGTATCATCCCTGACTTTCTGTTCACAGTTTCTGGCCCCCAAAGAAAATGCAAATGCAGACTCAGCGGCCGCCTTTGAGGAGGGTGGGGACGTGGACGACTTGGTAAGTACTTTTAATGTATACCGGGTGTTCTCCTACTTAAACTTGGCTGAGCTGTAAATACAGCCACCAAGCCTGCTTATCATGGACTTATTTGTGTTTTAGTTTCTGACACACCAGTAGCTCTCACACTATTATTATTTATCGCCATTATAAATGTAATCAGATAAGTAATTTCATAATAGACAGTCCTGTGCTCTTTGGTTCTTTAAATTTATTGTTCATTCAGTTTAATCCTCTCCTTGAAGGACTGAAAAAGAGCTGGGAAGGCTGTTCCTTTAGCAGCAAAATGTCATAATTTACTGAAATTGCTCTCCACCAAAATAAGCAATACAGTGTGCAATCTGTGTGGTTTGACAAATAAAAACAGCATTTAAAAAGCCTCATTCTTAAATGTTCTCAATGGGCTTAATGTAAACAAAATAGACTGATGGGCATTTGGGGATTTCTGGACCTTATCACACCATGTCTGGATGCCTGGAAGGCTGGGTCGAGTGTTGGCTCTTATATCCATCTTTCATGTGTGGGGACTTCCTGCCTTTAAGCCTCACATGACCGCAGTCCAGTAAAAACTTTCAGCTTTTTGTGGAGAAGTTCTTAGTATTGAAATAAAAAGAGGTGCTTCGAATTTAGCTCCTGAAATAGTTTATTGTTTGTTTGCTGTCTAGTCACTCAGTCGTGTGTGACTGTTTGCAATCTCATGAACTATAGGCCTCCAGGCTCCTCTGTCCATGGAATTTCTCAGGCAAGAATTCTGGAGTGGATTGCCATTTCCTTCTCCAAGGGATCTTCCCAACCCAGGGATCAAATACATGTCTCCTGCATTGGCAGGCAGGTTCTTTACCACTGAGCCAACAGAGAAACCCCCTAAAATAGTTAGTGGTGAGTAAGTGCGCAAGTCCGTGCATGTCACCAGTGAGGAGAACCATTGTTGCTTATGGTCCCCTCCCCAGAGAAGCAGTGCTCTGAAGCTGGTCTGCTCCCTTCCTAAATGTGTTGTTCCTGTTTACAGCTGGAGTTGATATAGCTCATGGATGTGTGGAGAACTGTGAGCGCTGCCATCACTGTGATGCCGAGAGTTCTAAACACAGCAGCCTGGAGGAGGTCCCTCAAGCAGACCTGGAAGTTCTGGCGGTGGTCCCTGCAAGTTACACAGAAGTGAATCACCTGATTTCTTGCAGAATGAGTGCACACAGTTATAAGGGATAGTTTAGACCCCATACTTGTTTATAAAGAGTCGTTTTCTGATTGGTGTATTATTTCTTTTTTGGTCTTACTGGTCTTACATGTGTATTACGCATGTGCCTTCCTGATCTGGTACAGTGGTGAGGATGCTGCCCTCGTGAAGTTATCTCATCCAGAACAATAGCATGGCCACTGGTGGGCTTCTCAGTCTTCCCCAGGAAGTCTCATCCATTGTCTGATCCTCTAACAGCATCACAACTTACTCTGATCAAATGGTGGCATTAGTTTCTTACCAACAGAAAGCTGTCCTTGGGCAGTCACGGCTAAGGGCCGGCCCATTCCTCTTTTTATTTAAGCCTTTGAGTCATCACATTACTTTGGCCTGCAGCAGGGAAGCAAGGGGAATACCCATTTTAAGCAGAGTTATGGTGATGTTCTCATGAAGGAAAGAGGCTATTTTGGCCCAGCCTCTGACATATCAGTGAACCTAAAAACAAAAGGAAACAAAAACACAATAACTGAGAGATTCACCGCCAGTAGTTAGGGTTCTGTCATTTCATTTCACTCTACCTACAGGTCTCCCAGAAGGTTTGGTTCTGTTAAAACATTTCTTCCTTAATTTCCCAGTCTTCCCCAGCTCTATTCAAGTCTCCTTTTCCTATCTTTCTGGATGATGTTTCCTTTCCTAAAATAAGAAGACAGCAAAGTCTTTTTTTTCTATCTGCATTTCTTCCCTGAACTCTGACTCCTTTCTGGGTGTCACAGACACAGTGGTGCCCTGTCTCCCGCATCGCAGCAGTCCCATCCATGCATGGTCACTGATGCACTTCACTCTGCGAACATTAATATTAAAGGTGTCAGTGATTCGTTCCTCCTGTGCACTGCTGCTCATTACTAATTGCAAAAGAATTCTTCAGTGTTGTGCTGAGAATTAAAGATGCTCTGTGCTTTGAAATGCATCTCCACGAGGAGAGAGGGGTGTGCTTTACTCTGGGCCTCTAGGACGTCCTATTCCACTACACACACTTGACATACAAGTGCCCATTTAAAGCCACCCCAGTGAGGCAGGTCATATCTTACAGTGCAGTCAGATAGTTGAGGCCCAGGGGAGGTTTGTGACTTGGATAAAACTGAGACATGTCACAGAATCAGGAGGGAAAACTTTGTTCTATGTTATTCTCATCAGATCCTCCTGGCAGAATGAATCAGTTCAATGAGTATGGCCTCACAAGCACCCCGTCTTTGACAGTTTGGGGAGTTCTTTCTCAGAAACATCAGTTCTTCTGTCAAACCAGGAAGTTTGAATTGAGTTAGTCCTTCGTGATATGTTTTGATTTATTTTATACACAGTGGAATTATCTGTGCTTCCCCTAATTTCACTTCGACCTAAATTATCTGCATACCTGAAAGAAGAAGCAAGTTTAACAGACCAGGGAGAGACAGGACTCAATCAGCATGAAAGTTCTGTCTCAGTCTCATGTAGGCGGCATGTGTGTGCTGTGTGGTCTTGCTCAGAACATGCTGCTCTGACTAGAGACGTCCTGTTATAGATGAACACAACCAGGCCATGTTTCCCTGAAATGAGATGTGCAGAGCCGTGGAGCTCCTTGGTGCTGTGCCAGCCGTGGCCCCGGAGAGCAGCTCGCAGGACATCATCCATCCCCAGGAGACCGCAGGCTGGTCCTCGGGAGACCACCAGAGCCACGGATAGTAGGCTCGTGTGGGGACTGGGAGCCACCCTCGGGCCTGGCACCTTTGGTCCTCTGTGCCCTAGCATTCACTGACGTACAGGGGAGGCAGAGAGAAAGGAGGGCACTCGGCCCTGATGACAACCCACATGGCCCCTTGAGGTTATATAGTACCACCCCACCCCACCAAGAACCACTGTCTCAAATGCTGGAGGGTTGGTCTTTTGCCAATGAATATTATGTATAAAGTTTAGGGTCTTAGAAAATTCCTCAGAAAGCCATGTTGGGAATGGGCAGTGTTTCATTTAGTCCAGGTTGGTTTTTGAAAGTAAGTGACCACACGTGTATTTCTCTTTCCAGTGTGCACAGTGCTAACGCCTGGCTTTGCAGTTCACTTTGATTCAGACAACACTATAACGCGGTCCACCATCTCCCAAAACCTTTCTTTGGATCTTTATCCCAGGCGGTCTAGGCTCAGAGAACAAGCTGGTGGCTCAGTGAGAGTGGAGGCAATCAGGGACACAGGGTGGGTGAGAACAGGCTCACCCAGATCCTGGATCTGCGCTCTCTCTCTGCTCCTCGCTCTATGACCTTCTCAGGATGCTGATCATATTACCTGCCTCCCAGGCTTATTAAGGCAAAGTGTGCTCATGAAAGTACTTTGTAAACTATAAAATGCTTTACATGAATAAAACATTGTGGTATTATGAAAACTCCAAGTAGAAGGCATAGGCAGAACTTTTTAATAGGTCTGTCTTTATTTCCATCTTCTTGCAGACCCTTAAGTGTTCTAGTCTCTGTGTGATCGAGGTAGGGTGTTAGGACCCAGGGAAGGTTTTTAAGGTGACCATACACTCCAGTTTACTTAGGAGTTGTCCTCCTGGCACAATTAACAGTGTCTCCTCTCACTCTCAGAAGTGCCCTCCTAATGTGGATTATAGATTATGTGGTTCTGCTGGGTTTTGGTCATACTAGTATCAAAACCTGGGCCCAAGGAATTGACATATCTTACCTTGCCAACCCCCACTCCAGTACTCTTGCCTGGAAAATCCCATGGACAGAGGAGCCTGGTAGGCTGCAGTCCATGGGGTCACTAAGAGTTGGATACTACTGAGCGTCTTCACTTTCACTTTTCACTTTCATGCATTGGAGAAGGAAATGGCAACCCACTCCAGTGTTCTTGCCTGGAGAATCCCAGGGACGGGGGAGCCTGGTGGGCTGCCGTCTATGGGGTCGCACAGAGTCGGACACTACTGAAGTGACTTAGCAGCAGCAGCAGCAGAGCTAAATACACAGGGAGCAAAATGGAAGTCAGGAACAGCTGGGTTGTAGTTCATGGCTTAGGTATGTAGTCTGCCTCCTGTGTCCAGATCTGGCCACCAGAGGAGAGAGAAATGCATGTCAAGTTTAACGTACTTACAACCTGTCAGGTTTTAGTGACCCCTAATAAATAAGGTCGAATCACCTTCGTCCCTGCAGCCAGCAAGATGGCCTGGGAGAAGGCAGGACCTTCTCAAAGAAGGTTCACAGCCAGCTTTGTAGGAGCCGCTTGAATAAGGGAACAAGTGCTGCCCAGGGCATGAAGGAAGCAGCCCAGGCACACCCCATCCCCAGCCTCACATTTGTGTTTCCCCAGGCCCGCTACCTTTGCACTGGCACATGTGGGGCGGGGGGAGGGGGCACTGATGGGGGTCTGACAAAACTAGGAGGGGTCCTGAACTATTGTGCCTTAGCTTGGGTGAGTCTCTGAATTTCTGTAAGCCCCTCTTCCCATTTAATTGTGATAACCCTCATGGAGCAATTGTTAGGGTTAGTGAGCACACAGTGTGACAGCGGGGTGGGGAGGGGGCTGCAGAGGGAAGACGGTGTCGTGTGGATAAGCTGGAAGAATGGCAGTGGCGGCGTGGATTGTTCTGGCTGATTACCAGCCTCCTTTTGGATGAGCGTTCTTTTGTCAGTGGGAAAAGAGCTTTCGAGATGGAGGCGGGTGAAGAGAAAGAAGTGTGGTCGGGCAGCTGGCAGGGAGGGAAGCCTTGGGAGCAGGGGCACAGGCGTCTCGGGGGCATGTCATTTGAAGTCCTGTCCTGTGCGGGATGTGAGTGAGTCTTCATCTCCCCACTCAGTGTCCAGTGACATTTCTGCTTCCCACTGATGTGTTTCAAGTTGGTTATTTTAGGGGATGTATATAACTGTGGTGAACTCTGACCTGCTTCAAGGAGGGCATGGGTGAAACAGGCTGCCTGCGGAGAGTCCAGTCATATCTGGCTGTAGTCCATGGGGTCACTAAGAGTCAGACACCACTGAGCGACTTCACTTTCAGTCCATGGGGTCACTAACAGTTGGATACTACTGAGCGTCTTCACTTTCACTTTTCACTTTCTTGCATTGGAGAAGGAAATGGCAACCCACTCCAGCGTTCTTGCCTG
>NW_011495032.1:38477969-38484462 GCF_000754665.1 Bison bison bison
GGTCTATCACCAACTCCCAGAGCTTGCTCAAACTCATGTCCATTGAGTCAGTGATGCCATCCAACCATCTCATTCTCTGTTGTTCCCTTCTTCTCCTGCCTTCAGTCGTTCCCAGCATCAGGGTCTTTTTAGAAAAATCAGTTTTTCTCATTAGGTGGCCAAAGTATTGGAGCTTCAGCTTCAGCATTAGTCCTTCCAATGAATATTCAGGACTGATTTCCTTTAGGATTGATTGGTTTGATCTCCTTGTTGTCCAAAGGACTCTCAAGAGTCTTCTCCAACGCCACAGTTCAAAAGTATCAATTCTTTGGTGCTTTCCTTTATGGTCCAACTCTTAACATCCAAAATGACTACCAAAAAAACCATAGCTTTGACTAGATGGACCTTTGTTGGCAAAACAATGTCTCTGCTTTTTAATATGCTGTCTAGGTTAGTCATAGCTTTTCTTCTAAGGAGCAAGCATCTTAATTTCGTGGCTGCAGTCACCATCTGCAGTGCTTTGGAGCCCTAGAAAATAAAGTCTGTCACTGTTTCCATTGTTTCCCCATCTATTTGCTGTGAAGTGGTGGGACCAGATTCCATGATCTTAGTTTTGGGAGAAAAGCGAGTGGCCATTTTAGTTTGCATCCTAGTCTTTATCATGTTAAAATGCTACAAAGTATGGAGGGATGAAATAGAGTGCCTGTCTTCTGCTCCCCTTGCTGTTGTGCAAGGATGTGAGCTCCCCACTCAGAGGACAGTCAGGAGAACTTGAGGCTGTGGACAGTGGGAACACCAGCTAACACTGGCCGAATCACAACAAAGCTCTATTCTCTCCACGTGCAAGAAGTGTGACACGGGCAACTGATGCCGTGGCTCAGCAACGTTGTGGGGGAGGCCACTTCTTTTGACCTTTTCTTCATCTCGTTACCATTCAAGGCAGGAAGAAAGGTGGACAGGGCAGCACCAGCTGTGGCTGCCTCTTTATTAGGAAAGACAGGGGTGATCCTAAAGCCACAGACTTCTTTGGGCAAAAATTCAAGGGCACTCAGGGAAGTAAGAGGACCTGTATTGTTTCATGGGCTTCCCTGGTGGCTCAGATGGTAAGGAATCTCCCTGCAATGCAGAAGACTCAGGTTCAGTCCCTGGGTTAGGAAGATCCCTTGGAGAAGGGCATGGCAACCCAGTCCAGTATCCTTGCCTGGAGAATCCCGATGGACAGAGGGGCCTGGTAGACTACAGTCCATAGGGTCGCAGAGAGTCAGACACGACTGAGCAACTAACACTTTTCACTTTTTCAACTTGAGACAGGCCAGGGAGAAGCAGGCAGAAAATGGATGTTGGGCTAGCCAACTGGCAGTCTGTCACCCACTTCCTTCACGTACAAGCTGTAAACTCAAGAGAAGTTGCCTCCCCTTTCGAAATTTCCATTTCGCTCCACATATGGTACTTGGTGGGCTTGTCTGAGATTTAAAATCAGTTAATTAAAATAACACTTCGACAAAGTGAGCCAGTAAGTGTTGGTAAACACCAGTCCTCCAGGACTCCTGCTCACGCTCCTCCATCTTGTGTCGTAGCCAGAGATTCTGCAGAAATCCCTGAATGTATGGAGCCAGGACCGTTCTGCCGTCTGCCCTAATGCTCAGGGCCCACTGTCTGGGGCGTGCTGGGTCCCTCCCTCGGCCTGTCTGCTATCTCTGCCCCGGAGCTCAGGAATGCACTGAAGAGGTGCAGCTCTCCTCATACCCGGACCACTGGCCCAAGCTTGGCGGCTATAAGAGCTGGGGGACAGGGGAGGAAGGAGTACAGACAGGAGTCCAGGGCTGTGCCACTGGTGATCCCACAGCTCTCTTTTCATTCCTCCTCTCTCCACAGAAGCCTGCTTTGTAAGTTCCACCAAGCATCATGAGTAAGAGCCCAGCCTAGGAACACACTGCTTCCCTTTCCAATCCAGTCATTGCCTAGCTGTATGACCAGGGCCCAGAAGCTCAGCCATTCTCAGCCAGTTGATGCAGATGTCAGACAGGGCCTGTTATGTTCACTGTGCCTCGCCTCCAGAGTTGTCAGGATAGATGAGGACAACCCACATGATATGCTTGGTACATAATCAGTGCATGGTAACACTTCCCATTACCATCGGCCCCTCCACTTCCGTATTTCTTCCTTCTCTACACCAGCATCTGTCTGGCTTTAAAATACCCCCTTTGCTGGCTGCAAATGGACCCTGTAGCCTCCATGGATTAGCTGATAGGCAACTCCACTTCTGCCCTTAACTTGCTCTGGGACTCAGAGTGTGTCACTCCCAACAGGCCATCTGTTTTCTCCTATAAAATGGACACCTGCTTCTAAGGGATAGGGTAACACAAGATGAATGGAAAAGCTCTCTAAGAGAAAACAACTTGAAGGCATTTTGAGTCCTGGCTGGGCAGAGATGTGTGTGCACACGCATGGGCATATGTTCCGAGTCATGGAACCTCAGGAGGTAGGTCACATTGCAAGGCATCACTTCACCAGACTCCTTCATTTAAAGCCTTCCCTCCCCTTCTTCCAACTCCCTGAGCCTTGAAAGTTTGTTGCTGAACCACAAAAGATGCCAGGATTCTTGGCCTCCAAAGGAGAAGAATTCAATCTGGGGCCAGAGACAAGGCTTGATCACTCAGAGCTTTTGTGTAAAAGTTTTATTAAAGTATAAAAGAGATAGAGAAAGCTTCTGACATAGACATCAGAACGGGGCAGAAAGAGTACCCCGTTAGTCTTTAGCTGGATGTTATATAGCTACTAGCAGTCTGCTAATGAAAGAAAGGAAATGTCTCAAATGGCACCAGGCCCCTCACCCACAAGATGCATTTTGAGATCATCTTGGCACCAGGTGAGTCAGCCTGGGCCATAAAACAATTGACATGAATCTTGAAGAAAGGCAGATTCCCATACAAATATATAGTTTCATTAACATAGATTAAGAGAACAGTGTCTAAGTATAACATACTGGTTTGTCAAGTCAGTTCTGAGCCTTTAGGTGGAACCGACTTGAAGACAGAGTCTGGGGTAAATGTATAGTACATTAACAGAGCTTAAGAGACACATTTCCATAAGAAAAATGCATTGGCTAGCTCAGGGTTTGAGAAAAGTTCAGGTGGAGCCATGTGTCATTATGGCAACACAGTTTTCAGAGAAACCTCTTTTTAAATGTATAGAGAGGGGGAAAAAATGTAACACTAGGTTATTTCTTCCTGCCGCTTAAAAGAGATAAAAAAAATGTCTGACACTTGCAGCCTATTTCCTCCATTTGGAATCCCCTGGCCTTCCTGCCTGTAACCCTCTCGTTCCCCCCTTTTCTTTTAGGAGAATTATGTTGCCTGGGGAAGGGGATGTCGTTCTTGTGCCATAACTGCTTCTGAGCTGTTAAGGGGTGTTGTCCCTAATTGGTGAGGCAGCATATTCTCCTAACCCTCATATTGAGGGTCTCTGATCCAGGTACCCCAAGTAGTAGATGGAAGAAACTGGCGGCAGTCGCAGGAGTTTGAGCAACCATTTGTAACTTAAAAGCCTTCATGTGACTAGAAACAAATCCAGCTACACAGTTACAGATGCAGGGAGCAAACAGCAGAAACAGAACAATCAGAATTATTGTAATTAAAATAGTTTTCTACCATGGGGAACTCGTTAACGTTTCCCAAAGTGAGGCAATTGGGGCTTCAGGAGTAGCCATAGCCTCAATCATCTTGTTCATGTGTTTAGTAAAATGAGTAGTAACATTAGTGCTCATATCAGGTATATATGTACAGCATTGTGTATGAATAATGGCACAATTTTCTCCTTGTGCAGCTGTCAGAATATCTAAAGCCAATCTGTTTTGTAAAACCACCTTTCTAATTTGTACTTGTTCAGCATTAAGAGCTGAAATAGCTTTTTGAGAATCTGGAGACCAAATCAGTTTGTCAGTTTGGGCCTGCTGAGTCTAAGTTATAAGTTTATATAAAAGCCAGGCAAGTTCCCCATAACCCAGAATCCAAATGCAACAGTAGCCTGTGATTCCCCAAAATCCTTTCAATTATCTTAAAGTCATAGGTAGGGGATGATTTAGTATAGGTTTAATTCTCTCTGGGCCTATGGCCCTAGTCCATTCTGATATGATTAGGCCCAGATATCTAACAGATTATTGACAAAGCTGAGCCTTTTCTCTTGATGCCTTGTAACCACAGCCTGCCAGAAAGTTTTAAGAAATCTGAGGCTTGTGAACAAAGCTTCCTGTGTCTCAGCACAGAGCAGAATATCATCTACATATCGTAGTACCACTGCTTCAGAGCTATTAAAGTTTTGTAGATCTCGTGACAAACTTTGTCCAAATAAGTGAGGGCTGTCATGAAATCCCTGAGGCAAAACTGTCCATGTTAACTGAGGAGCTGGCTGCGTAGGGTCTTCAAAGGCAAATAGAAATTGACTTTCCTCTGCCAAAGGCACTGAATAGAAAACATCTTTTAGATCAATTACTGAGAAATATTTGGCTCGCTCAAGAATTTCAGACACTAGAGTATAAGGATTAAGCACCACGGGGTGTAAAGGAACTACAGCCTCATTTATTACTTGTAAATCTTGAACTAGTCTCCATTTACCATTTGATTTCTTTATACCCAAAATAGGAGTGTTGCCTGGACTGTTACAGGGAATTAATAGCCCCTGCTCCTTTAAATTCTGAATGATGGGTTTTAACCCTTCCTTAACCTTAGGTTTCAGTGGATACTGCTGCTTATGTGGAAATAAGGGTGAGTCTTTGAGCTTGACAACTACAGAAATAGCATTTTGTGCTTGATCCACAGATTTTCCATCAGCCCACACTCTAGGATTTACATTTTGTTCAATTAACGGGAGAGAAAGGGAGGGCTCCATATTCATGAAAACAGACCTTGCTCAGTA
This sequence comes from Bison bison bison, assembly GCF_000754665.1. NCBI lineage: Eukaryota > Metazoa > Chordata > Mammalia > Artiodactyla > Bovidae > Bison > Bison bison. The sequence goes on from NW_011495032.1 coordinate 38,482,863, forward strand.
TATCCCACCCCAAAAGGGGTGAGGGAGACTCTGGCACGATCAGAAACTTGTGTGAAAATAGCACAGAGTCCCAGTTAACAGCTTAAAGAAAAACTGAAATAATACCTTTTGGCTCGTCCAAACAGTCCCACTGTGGAAGCGAATCAGGAAGAAAGTGGGCCAGGGGCTTCAGTAAGCACAGAGAAATTTGTCCCAGTGTCTAAAAGGAAATCGATGGGTTGGCCTCCCACAATCATTAATACCCTGGTTACCTCAGGTGTATTTAGGACTGGAGCTTGTGTGGGGACCCCCAGGCACCTTCAGTCCTGATTGTCTTGAGAGTCTGACCCCTGAAACCTATGCCTCTGGAGGCAGTCTCTCCTCCAGTGTGCTCCCTTGCAGACTGGACATGGAGCCTGGAGCGGCCTAGATGCGTGAGGGCAATCCCGCTTGAGATGCCCCTCCTTTCCACAGTAATAGCAAGCCCATCCCTTTTCACCTGGGTCCCTCTGGACATTGTTCTCAGGCTATTTAAGAACGATTCTGACAGCCATTACAAGAGCTTCTGCCTGTTCCTTTGTCTTTTTCTACCTTTCTTTTTTTCCCTCATATTCCCTACCATAATAGACTGTTTGAGCCAGTTGCAACAGATTATCTAAAGACTGATTTGGTTCCTATGCCTGTTTTAATAGCTTACAGCAGATACCTGGAGCCGATTGAGTGAGAAATCTATCTTTTAAGATCACTCTTCCCTCTTCGCTTTCAGGATCAATCTCAATGAATCTGCGAAGGGCTTCTCTCAGTCTATCTAGGAATTTACCAGGAGCTTCCTTCCCCGCCTGTTCTATGTTTGCCAATTTGGCATAGTTTAAAGTCTTAGCATGTGCTTGCCTGAGTCCTTCAAGGATACATCTGACAAAATGACTCTGATCCCATCTTCCTTTAGCTGTGTTATAGTCCCAGTCTGATTCTACAGTCGGGACCGCCTGATTCCTAGTGGGAAGGGCGGCTATCTCGTCCTCCCTCTTTCCTACTGATACATTACCAAGCCATTCATCTCCATAAGCAACAGCTTTCCCTAAAACTCGAGTTTTTGAGTCGGGTGTCAGCGTTTGTCCCAAGATATACATCACATCCTTCCAAGTAGGTCATAGAGCAGAGTAACACCTTTAAAAGCTCTAATATTTTTTTCTGGGTCCTCTAAATAGTCTCCCAGATCCTCCTTGATTCTTTGTATTTCTTGATAAGAAAAGGGCTTATTAACTCTCATAGATTGATTATTTCTCCCAGTGGGTGCTTCATGAAGAGGCAACAGCTAGTGTGGCTGTTCCTCAGCCTCTCTGGCTGCTCTGCACATATGATCCCAGGGATAGACTGGAGAAACCTGCTTTTCTTTATCTCTTTGTCTCCTGTCCTCCATCTCATCCTATATTTCACCCTTAGTTTTTGCTGTCTGAGCTTCTCTTACTTTGATTGTCTGAGTTTCTATTGAAACCAGAGTAGTCTGAGGTCATACTAAGACAGGGGTTGTTTGGACCTCTACTTGGGCAGTTTGAATCTCAGTTTGGGTTTTTACTGAGACCAAGGCAACCTTTCCTGGGGATCGGCGGGGGGGGGGGGG
>NW_011495032.1:38484578-38498722 GCF_000754665.1 Bison bison bison
CTACTTCTACCCATTTCCCTTGTTTTCTACAGAACCAGTATAATTGTAAAACAGTATTATAATTAAGAGACCCTCCAACTGGCCACCATTCGCCATCCTCCAATGGATACCATGGCCATGCAGTATCACATAGGAAGATCAGGCGTGTCTTCTTTAAGCCCTGGGGATCAAATCTATCCCAGTTTTTCAGAATACAGTTCAAAGGAGTGAGGCTGGAATTGTTAGCCCCCATCTGTAAGTGAGAAAGCGACCAGCGCCATCTTTCAACCAGAGGTGTCCCTCCCTGCTCTAGATGGGGGTGTAGACAGACTTTACACCAAAGCTTTCCTTTCCTGGTCGGACTTAGTCTGTCCCTTACCGACGCAGGTGCCATACTCATTCCTCCTGGTTCTACCACTGAGGCGGGGTGGAGATGCACCAGGGGTAGACCTGATGGCATCCCTGACTGATGTCCAGTTCCTCACCATTAAAACCTTGCTTGCCTCTGATGCCACCCAGGATGCAATCAGAGTAACCTTCCGGAATGCCTCCCAAGCTAAGACCGCTGGGGGAAACATTCATCACCCGAGTGCCTGTGCATAACCCTGAGTATATTCCTGACCACAATAAGACTCGTATGAACATAAAACTGAGATGTTCCTTCCATGCGTTGCCACACCAGTATAAGCAATAGCAGAAGAGATGGTGAAGGGCTGGCCAATGAGGAAAAAGTTATTTTTGTCCTAGAGTTTTTAGGGCCATTCCTTCCAGTTCATTCCCACAGATTCCACAGAAAGAATATCTAAGGAGTTAGGACAAAAGCCACTGGAAAGCCTCCTCTGGTCCACCTTAAGAGCTAGCGTTACCAAAAGAAGAAACCCATTGTACTTCCAATCTAAGTAACCTTTAACGTCAGAGATGCTCTTGGAGCTATAGCTCCATCTAGCTTCCAAACTTTTGACTCCTAGTGAGGCTAGGCTCTTCCTGACTGCCAATCCAAGTTTGGAACCTAAGTAACAGTACACAGTAACAGCATAGATTACAAGTCCCTTGAAAGTCTATGATCCGACAGATAGGTTAGTAGTTCTAATTCTCAAGAAATTATGAAATGGTCAAAGAGATCGGAAAGTTTGACCGAGAAAGGAGAGTTCAGTCCACATGCTTTGCCCATTTCTGGTTGGTCCCTGAAGGAGACATTGGGTGCCTCTTGGCACTGGCAGGTCAGTATAATCCCCTGACGGGTTTCTGCCATAAGCCGTGTGAGGTCACCATGAAACCGCGGAGCAGGGCTCCTCACTTGTTTTGTGCTGGATGTGTCATTCATTCACACGAGCACGCTGCAGAGTTAGTAAAATACAGCAGAAAGCGTGTTTGCTGGGAGAACAAAGAACTAGAGCTCCAAGCATCCTTACCTTGTCCTGAAGAATCCTGGACAAGCCCCCCCCCCACTGAAAGGCTGTTGCTGAACCACGAAAGACACCAGGAATCTTGGCCTCCGAAGGAGAAGAATTCAATCCGGGGCCAGAGATGAGGCTTGATCGCTCAGAGATTTTGTGTAAAAGTGTTATTAAAGCATAAAAGAGATAGAGAAAGCTTCTGACATAGGCATCAGAAGGGGGCAGAAATAGTACCCCCTGTTAGTCTTTAGCTGGATGTTATATAGCTACTAGCAGTCTGCTAATGAAAGAAAGGAAATGTCTCAAATGGCACCAGGCCCCTCACCCACAAGATGCATTTTGAGATCATCTTGGCACCAGGTGAGGCATCCCGGGCCATAAAACAATTGACATGAATCTTGAAGAAAGGCAGATTCCCATACAAATATATAGTTTCATTAATGTAGATTAAGAGAACAGTGTCTGAGTGTAACATACTGGTTTGTCAAGTCTGTTCTGACCCTTTAGGTGGAACCGACTTGAAGACAGAGTCTGGGGTAAATGCATAGTACATTAACAGAGCTTAAGACAAACATTTCCATAAGAAAAATGCATTGGTTAGCTCAAGGTTTGAGAAAAGTTAAGTTCAGGTTGAGCCATGTGTCATTATGGCAACACAGAGTTTTCAGAGAAACCTCTTTTAAAATTTGTATAGAGAAGGGGAAAAAATGTAACACCAGTTTGTTTCTTCCTGCCACTTAAGAGAGATAAGAAAAATGTCTGACACTTGCAGCCTATTTCCTCCATTTGGAGACCCCTGGCCTTCCTGCCTGTTACCCTCTCAGCCTTGATCCTCCAGTACCATCAGGCCTATATGCCTTTTATGGGCTATGATGATCAGTAGAGATGAAACCTAATAGAGGTTTAATCACCACTCATATATTGCAGTACACCCACCGGCACAGGGACACAGGGCTGCGCACAGCCACCAACAGGACTTAGGAAGGTTCAGGGCTAAAGGCTACTGTGTGTGTGTGTGATAGAAGAGAGGCAAAGATCATCCGTTGACTTTACATGCATAATATACAGGTGCACACAGACTTAAAGCCTCTGGCACATACATACATGGGCACTCACTCATTACACATTCAAGGCTAATCCTATGCCCAGTATGCACACAGAGACACACACATTTCCTTTCTGGGTCACTGTCTTCATTTCCGTGGGCAGCATTTCCTAAAGAACAAGTCATAATGGGCCAGGAGCCTACTTCACCCCATAGAACCTCATTTTTTTTAATTAATTAATTTATTTTAATTGGAGGCTAATTACTTTACAATATTGTAGTGGTTTTTGCCATACATTGACATGAATCAGCCATGGGTGCACATGTGTCCTCCATCCCTATCACCTCCCTCCCCATTCCATCCCTGAGTGCACCTGCCCTGAGCAGGCTGTCTCATGCATTGAACCTGGACTGGTGATCTATTTCACATATGGTAATATACATGTTTCAATGCTATTCTCTCAAATTATCCCACCCTCACCTTCTCCCACAGAGTCCAAAGGAGTTCATCTTAATAATCACATCAGTGATCCTGTTTCCAAATGAGGTCACATTCCAGGGGTGAGGACTCAACACGGCTTCCGTGGGGACACAGTTCAGCCTGTCATAGCCACTGAGACTGCTGACTGCATCTGCAGGGAATAAATGTGTGGAGTTAGGAGAGAGAGAGTGGTTTGGTACACAGAGGAGGGGCATTGAGTTGGATGCACACACAGACATGTGAGCAGGCTTCTGAGGAGCGTGTTTTGTATCTGTTGGCTACTTAGAACAGTGCCTGAAATACAGAAGGGAGGCAATGATTTTAGTCCCCTTCTTTCTATAAATATAAAGAAGTGTGTGTGTGGTGTGTCCAATCGATGAGGATAACATTTGTCCACCTTGTGTGAGTGGAAAGGATCAGATTGCCAACCTGTAAAGAAAGTCTCTATGTCTGTATTTATTGAGAATATGAATGTGAAACAGACCACAAAGTGTTCTCTGAGTGTTAGCTGTTGTTATTGATAAGTATGTGTCTTTGTATCCTTTTATTCATGAAATTTCATATGTTCCGAGGACGGAGACCAGGTGGTCACTGTCCCGCCTGGCCCAAGCATATGGCCCTACCACATGCCCTTATGGACATAGGTGGAACACACAGCTCTTACCCAACTCCAAGGCTGGCAAGAAGAGGCGTTTCTCTCTTTTAAAAAAACTTTTTTAATTGAAGGATAATTGTTTTACAGTATTGTGTTGGTTTCTGCCATCCATCACCATGAATCAGCCATAGGTATATATATATGTCCCCTCCCTCTTGCACCTTCTTCCCCGCTCCCAACCCATTCCACCCCTCTAGGTTGTCACAGAACACCAATTTGAACTCTGTGAGTCATACAGCAAATTCCCACTGGCTATCTATTTAACACATGGTAGTGTATATGTTTCTATGGGGGTGCCTCTCTTGATATTCCAGCTATCCCACAAGCAGGTCCCGCTGTCCACCCATTCCCTGACCTGTGTCCTGGGTTCCTTGTCTACAAAATTCAGTTTAGTAAGCATACATTGAGCATCTGCTGTATCCAAAACAAAGCTGGGCGCTCCAGAAGGTTAGAATAGGAGAACACATTGCTGGTCCTCCAGATGGCCACAGATACCCAAACCCACAGGGTGAGAAAGGCTATAAAAGGGACAAAAATGAGCTTCAGACACTGAAGGAGCAATGGAGTTCAGGCTTGGTAGCTGGGGGCACTTTCTAGAGTTGGTGGCCTTGAAGACAGACCATGAATGGAACACGAATCTAATGGGAGAAAGGCAGGCCGCTCAGAGGACACAGCCAAGTTCAGGCCAGACCTAGGAAAGGGTAAGTGGTTGGTTTGGCTGGAGGGTGAGGTGCATGATGGAAAACGGCGAGCAGTCAGACTGCCAAGATAGGTCAGGCAGCTGTCGTGAGAAGAACTGTGTTTTTGAAAAGAAAAATGCAATCAGATGGGCCCTTCAAGGTTATTCTGGCAGAGAGGATGGAGAAGATGCAGCATCAGCAGTTTGCAGGCTGCTGGAGTGGCCTTGGAACAAGGATGAGAGTCCAAACCAGGGCAGCCCCCGGGGAAGTGGAGAGGAGGATGGCCGAGAGCATGACCCCGCTGACAGCCATTCAGCAGCGGGAATCCAGCTTCCCGCCCCCGGGGAGCCTGAGATTCCTGGAAAACCGGAGCCTGCTGTCAAGGGCATGTGTCTGTCTGCCCTCTTCCCCCCACTTGTCAGGCTGAGTTAGCTTGTCTCCAGTTCTCCCCTCTCCTCCTCTTCAGAGCATGCCACCCGGCTGCTCACTCTCCCACCTTGACATAGCTGGACACAACTGTCCATCTCCCTCTGGCCTTAGCCACATCCCTCTCTGACCTTCCCTTCTTTGCAGGACAATGTTTCCGACCTGGCATCTCCTGTTTATGCAGCCTCCTGCAAAGCTCTTGTCTGTGTGGTTTGCCTGTGTCCCCAAGGAGCAGGAAGCCCTGGGGAGCAGAATAACCACAGGTTGCAGGTGTGCCGGCTGCTCTTGGTGCCTCTGCACCTCTGTCCTGTCCGGCTCGGGGCTCCTGTCCCTGGAGACCCACCCTTTGCAAGAAGTGGGTTAAGAATCACAGGCGCTGCTCCTTGGGAGGCTTCAGGAAGGACTGCCTACCCCGGCTCCTGATGCAGGGCTTCCTGAACTTTGCTCTACGTTAGAATCACCTGTTGTTGCTGTTCAGTCACTCAGTCGTGTCCGACTCTTTACAATCCCATGAACTACAGCACTTCAAGCTTTCCTGTCCTTCACTATCTCCCTGATTTTGCTCAAACTCATGTCCATTGAGTCAGTGATGCCATCCAACCATCTTATCCTCTGTTGCCCCCTCCTCCTCCTGCCCTCAATCTTTCCCAGCATCAGCTTCTTTTCCAGTGAGTCAACTCTTTGCATCAGGTGGCCAAAGTATTGAAACTTAGCTTCAGCATCAGTCCTTCCAAGGAATATTCACGGTTGATTTCCTCTAGGATTGACTGTCTTGATCTCCTTGATGCCCAAGGGACTCTCAAGAGTCTACTCCAGCCCCACAAGTCAAAGGCCTCAGTTCTCTTTGGTGCTCAGCTTTCCTTACTGTCCAGCTCTCAATCCATACATGACTACTGGAAAAACTGTAGCTTTGATTAGAAGGACTTTTTCTGGAACCTGAAGAGCTTTAAAAACTCCTGCTGCCCACCCTGGGTCCCAGGCCCTGCCCATGGAATCAACACAGGCACGAGGCATCGCTAGTGATTAAAGATCCCTCGATGATTTCATGTGTGGCCAAGTTTGAGCACCATCTCCTGGTGTCTTTCTCCCCCTCTTTAGCTCTCGGCGTGAGCCAGGGACACCAGCAGAAAGGCTCTCTAGTCATTCCTTCCCATGTGAGTTGGAGGCACTTGGTATCTGAGCATCTCAGGACTTTCAGGAACCAAGCGGGAATTCTTTTCCTTCTTCCCTTCTAATCGCTCCCCTTTCTCTTGTCTCCTACCAAGTCAGATCCTAGTCAGTGAGCAAGAGTTTCCTCCCACTGGACAGAATGAAACAATAAATCCCCCAAAGAAGCACAGGCAAGAAGGTTCAGGTCTCATCCCTGCCTCGTCCATTTTCTGATTTCTTTAGGGTCATGTGATAAAAGGAAGCAGAATCTCCCCCAGAACCAACCTCTGTCTCAATCCATACTCCCTTCTCCTTCCATTCCCCTAACAATGGATTTTGTTTGTTTGCTTTTTAAACATGTGAACCCTTTCCTCAAATGAAAGCCTCTGCAGAAGCTTAACATACATGACAGACAAAGGTAACGCCATTCTGGTTGAGAAGACTTGGGGTGGTGGCCTGGCGGGGTCCCTCAGGGGTAGGCCCAGAGCAATGGGGAGAGCCACGGGCTGGGAGGGGCCCTGGACTGGGGTTAGCTCCACATGTCTCTAGTCTCTTTCCTCCGCTTTCTTTCTTTGTAAATTCAGAGTGAGGGCAGGTGAGGGCTTCCTTCCCCTATTCATACACACTTAAACCAGAGCAGCACCTACTCTGTTTTCCTCATTGGGAGTCCCTGTAAGATACTGTATCATCAGAGGGCGCCATGAGCTTAAAAACCTCAAAGACACTGCATAAAGGCTTTTTTCTTGGTCTTTTTTCACTCAGTTTCGCATGAGCATTTTACAGAGTACTTACTGTGTGCCAGGCACTGTTCTAGACACAACAATAAACCCACGTCGTGGGTCAGCAACAACCTTTCACTGTCCCGAGGAGGGAGCGCTCTGCTTGGGCCCGAGGTCTTTCCTAGCAGCCTTGCTCCACACACAGCTGGGAGGACAGAGAGAGAGAGAATGATGACATGGTCTCCACATGGAGAGGCAAGCAGGAGGAATTCACTGCGTCTGAGCGCAGGGCTCAAGAAAAGAGAGGGGGAGACCCTCTTTCAAACCCCAACACTTCCTGCTCCTGGGAGGGGTAGAAAAACCCTTCCCTAACTGAACTGAAGGAAATCTTCCTCAGGGGACAACTGCACGTGATGGAATTCGAGGATCTGGCTCACCATTCTGCCTCCACTTAATTAGAGTGGGTTTCACAGGGAAGGAGGCTCTGCAGGGAGCACAGGAGAGGAAGGCAAGGGGAGCAGCCCACGAAGACCCCTCTCTCTGTCTCTGGCGCCGGTCTCTGTAGGATCCATCAGAAATGATGGGCTGGAAGATGCTCCGATTAATTGCTTTCCGGCCCTGAGATGGCACCTCCATTGCCAGTCAAAGTTTTAATTAATCATGCCAGCAGATGGGCTGTCATGGGCCTCAGCAGCATGGGTAATGAACTCATTTATTATCAGGCTCCATCAGTGGGAGGCCGTCCAGGCTTCTGGGGAAAGAGGAGAGGCTCCTGACACCAGGGCCCAGGATCCCTTCAGTCTGGGGAGTGTCTCTGGAAATGCTTTGATTTCAGACCATCCACTGGCCCTGAAGAAGAGAGGGACGGGGTAAGAAGGGGACTTGAAAGCCTGCCCTTCCAGTGATGCAGGAGGCTGGCCTGGCCCTCTGGTACCCTCTGCACCTGACCCATGAGATGAGGGTGAGGCCATGACACCCTCTTAGGCAGGGGCACATCAGGATGCTTCAATGCACGAGTGCTCAGAGATCCAGGCTCCTGGCCTGTGGGCAAGGTGCTGGGTTTTATGCCCCGGGCTGTCTCGTTCATTCTCCCCAGTGCCCACACCATGTTCTGCATGCTGCGTGTTTAATCAATGCTGTTGAATTAATGGGAAAATGGATAAGTGAAATGTGGGGTGCCCAGCATGGAAGCTACCACTATAAAAAGAAAAAAGTTTTATTGTGCCCAAGTGAGGTCTGAGGTTCTAAGCAATACCTCACACAGGAGCCTGGAGCTTATCATAGACATGGGTCTTGCTTTGTGGGGGGGTCACAGTATACCATTGGCAAGACTGGGACAGACAGAAGACATAACAACTGTGGCCAGAAGATGGTCACAGAGTGTCACAACTAGAAGGGACAGTAAGAATATCCTGTCTCCCTCCTCCTTGGCTGAGGAGACTGCGGATCAGCAGAGGGGACCTGCCTAAGGTCACGCACATGGTTGGGGCACAGCTGGACCTGGAACCCAAGTCTTCTGACTCCTAACCCTGTTCTGTCCATGCCTCCACACCCCCACCCCCCGCCCCACCAAAACCCTTCCACGACCTGCTTGCCCGGGTCACTCACAGTGGCCTGCCCTGGGTCCAGAGGACCCCAGCCCCTACTGTGCCTGTCCTGCTCTTTGGGCTAGCATTTGTCTTTTCTTCTACAGAGTCCTTCCTTTCTCCATCTGTAGTCTGTATGGAGGGGAACATCTTGACCAGCACCCCCACCTCCTGCTGTAGCTGAACTCTGAGGAAGTGGTTGGTCTGGATCCAGGCCGCCCACACGGGTGGGCGGTGCTTCCACACGGGGGAGCAGGCCAGGGGCCCCCACCTGTGTAAAGGCTCAGGTGTCCACTGTGCTCTGTGGTCACTCTCCCAGTTTGTTGAGCAGTGGGCGGAGTAAACAGGGGCTGTTCTATTGGGCCCGTTTCCTTGGAGCATGTCATCACAATTCTCTCCTAGTGTGGAAAAACGATGAAGTGCCCTTCTCTGAAATCAGAAACCCTGAAAGAAGGAAGTCTCTGCGGAGTTGATACTCTGTGGCCATGGTACTAAGACCGAAAACAGTCACCATTTTCCTCTGCCTACTCTGCACCGGTCAGATCAAATGGTACAGTGGGTGAACTGCTGAGAACTGGGTTTGTCTTTTGTGAGAATGACAGCAACCTCTTCCATGGCACCAGCTGTGCCAGGCGCTGAGACAAGCACCCTACACACTTTAGTACAAATTCCCCTTAGGGAAGGTGAGACATGGGGAGACCAAGGAACGTTTTCAAGTACAAGTGAGTAGTGAGTGTTGAAGCCAGGCTTTGTTTAGGCAGTGTGGCTCCCAGATCTGGGCTCTCAGTCACTTTACCACGTGGTCACCTGAGAAAGATAAACCGGTGAGGCATGGTGGGTGTTTCCCAACTCCTAGCAAAAGAAAAATAGACAGCTGCGGTGTTAAGGTCAGCCTCCTCACAAGCACATTCACACACTCAAAACCATGTTGTTGGCAAACGAAAGGGATGCTTGGTGCTTCAGAGGCTCCTAAGAACTGGAGAGAAGCTCAGAGCTTGCAGCATCTGCGGGGCCAGATGCCAGACTCCGCGAGGGGGTAGCGCTTCCAGAGAGGAGAATGGCTGTGTGGGCGGTTGAGGGAGGGGCCCTGAGAGCTGGACGGGTGTGGCACGGTGCCAGGTGAGGGAACTGTTGAACTGCCAGCCTTAGGCCACTCGGGGCCTGTGTGCCGTCTGTCTCATAGAGACATGAGCCCAGAGAGATCACTGTCTCCACAGTTCAAAGCAATAGCCAACATGTGATGATAAACGAAAACTCTAATTTTTCATGCCTGGGATGGTAGGGAGTGGTGAGTGCTGTGATCCACAGTTGCAAGTTCCTCTTCTAAAGGGACAGCCACCACCCACAGGTCGCCACGTGGGTGTACAAAATGAGGGTCATCATGCTTGGGGCTTTTTTTTTTCTTAAGAGAGAAACTCTATTTGTGCTTGTGTGTGTGTGTGTGTGTGTGTGTGTGTGAAATATCCTGATTTTTTAACGCGGGCTCAGAAGTCTGAGATTTTAAGTTCACTTGCTGGCCCTGGGGCTTGAGGAACACACTGTGGAGGGTGGCGTCCTGCAGTGTCACCTCTGGTCAGCTTTGTCGTGAACCAACCATTTCAGCCGGGAGAGGCCCAGCTCTGGGCGTGGCCCTGCGTGGCACACGGGACTGTGGCAGGTGGTGGCGGAGCCAGGCAAGGTCCCTGATAGGACTCTAAAGTCCCAGGGACAGGGAGGACACAAAAAGGGCGACAGGGAATCCCTACTGATTAGCTTATGGGTGGCTTTCATCTAAATTGGAGGAATCTAAGGGATGTGACCTTTCTTGGTGTCGTGGGTAAGGCAGAGCCAGCAGTTCATGTGGGTCACAATGGTTTCATTGCCTCTCGCACCACAGCCCTGAGAACTAAAAAGCAACCGCATTGAGTTAACAGATTCATACGGGCTGACTGGCCCAAAGGGACAAGGTAATGGGATTGTGAATACAAGCCTAAGGATGCGGAGTTGGACAGACCGTGCTCCTCGGCTCACAACTCAGCTGCCATATGGTTTAGGGCAACTTATAGTTTCTGGGCCTCCATGTCCTCATCACTGTGGAATAAGTGTGAAGCAACACCTACCAGCTGGGCCGCAGAATGGACTTATTTAATGCACAGGAATGCTTAGCACGCTGCCTCTCTCCTAATGAGTAGCCTGTAAACGTCAGCTGCCTGTACACGTCAGCTGTCACTCCTGTCCCCAACTCCAGGTCTCCAGACGTCTCAGTCTCCATAGCCGGTGCTGGAGATGTGCTGTGAGTAACACATGGTGTCAAAGTCTCAGGATAAAAGCAACAACATACAATATCTCACTAGTGTTTCCTATACTGCTTACATGTTGAAATGGCACTGATAATACCTTGGATATATTGGGTTAACTAAAACAGATCATAAAAATTAATTTCACCTATTTCCTCTTCTTGATGCAGCTGTTAGAAAGTTTAAAATCCCATGTGTATGAACTTCTCCGTGGTCCAGTGGTAAAGAATCTGCCTGCCAGTTCAGGGCATGTGGGTTCAATGCCTGGTCCGGGAAGATCCCACATGCCGCAGGGAAACTAAGCCCGTGTTCCACAACTGCTGAGCCTGTGCTCAGCAACAAGAAAAACCCCACAATGAGAAGCTCATGTACTGCAGCCAGAGAAAGGCTGTGCACAGCAATGAAGACCCAGCACAGCAAAAAAAAAATTTTTTAATCCCATGTGTGGCTTATGTTAAATTTCTGTTGGACAGCATTGATCTGGAACATGGAATAATGCCTGACCCAAAGTAGGCCCTCAAGAAATATATGTTAAATGAGTGCATGTGAATGAATGGATCGATGGATGGATGAATGATTTCCATGGGTTTCTCAGGGCTTTGTCTTCTCGTTTGAGCCACATGCTCTTTTTCTGGATCCCCTCTCCCCTACACGGAATGCCCACCACAGACTCCCAACTGTCAATCATCCCTGGACAACCCTCCAGCCCCTATACCTCATCTATAATACCTAGGGATGGGGGCTCCAGGAGAGGAGAGCCTTGAAAAGGACACACACCCAGGAAACAACAGAGTGAAGAGTGGAAGCAGAATGTCTGCCCAGGCGTGGGCACTTAAACACAACCTTATTTTGCCAGGGAAGCTCTAGATGTTTATAAACGTGTCTTCTTCGAGGCAGGTGGAAATTCTCAGGGTAAGGCAGAGTAAAGGTCACATGGATAACTAGCAAAAAATGAGCTCTCTGGAGACCATGCCATTCCAAGGTCAACCTTAGCCCAGCCACCCACCACTCTAGGAAGCGTTGAGGTTGCAGCCCTTTAAGACAGAAATCAACAGTCCTCTCATTTGGGGCACTCTGTCGTATCTTTAAGTAAAAGGGCCTTGGGGTGTCCTTGTAATAGTGATAATGGTATTGAAAAAAGCCAAAGGATTTGGCAATAGCTCTTTGGAAGTCTCTGAAATCATTACCATTATTGATCCAGAGACGCTGCCAGTTGGCACTTGCCAGGTTGTTTCTCAGTTACACACACACACATACCCCCCACTACCAACACCACCACCAAAGTGCAGGCCCAGGGAATCATGTGTTCATCAGTAAAGACTGTGGACAACACACTTGGAGTCACTTAAATCTAAATGTGAGACAGTTACATAATGTTATAAACATTCGCAGGGAGGAAGGCTGAGAAAGGCAAGCAGCAAATGATAAGAAGGACCAGGGTATATGAGAGTGATGAAAATACAAGACAAACATAAAACTGGGTGATTTTTTTCTCCAGTATTGATCACTTTCTGATAACGGCTGCAAGTCTCTCTGTCCTATTTCTTCTGAGGACCTCAGAACAATTTACAGGTTACACTCATCATTCCCAAGCCCTGATAAGGCTTGTGGGTGAGCAGAAGCTAGTGTTTACACTGAGTGAATGGGAAGTGCTGGCCCGAGGACTCACCATGCAGCCAGAGCAGGCCTCGCAAGCCCCCTACACCAACACCGCTCAACTGCGCGGTGATGCTAGACTATCCTCCAGATGCTCAGAGACCCCAAAGGGGGAACACAGCTTCGTTCTTACTCTTGAGAATCTAAGAAGGTGAAGAAAATAGAACAGAAGCACCTAATGTTCAGGGGAACTCAGACCAAAGAAAGTCAACTACTAGCCACAATTGGACAGGGTTGCAAACATAAGGAACAGAGGTTGCTGGAAACACTGTTTTGAGCAGAAAGTAGAGCTGCATTTTAAAGGTGAAAGAGGCTGTTTTTTGACTAGAAAGGAAGGATGGAGCCTTTTGATTTGTAGGTAGGCCCTGAGGCCTGGAGGCATGGTATGAGCAGGCGGATAAACTGATTGACCTTGCTTGTAACATTATAGAGCTGGAGAAGACTCTTGAGAGTCCCTTGGACAGCAAGGAGATCAACCCAGTCCATCCTAAAGGGAATCAACCCTGAGTATTCATTGGAAGGACTGATGCTGAAGCTGAAGCTCCAATACTTTGGCCATCTGATGTGAAGAGCCAACTCATTGGAAAAGTTGAGTTGCATGGGCGATGCTGGGATCCTGGGAAAGATTGAGAGCGGGAGGAGAAGGGGACGACAGAGGATGAGATGGTTGGATGGCATCATCAACTCAGTGGTGGACAGGGAAGCTTGGCATGCTGTAGTTCTTGGGTCATGAACAATAGGACACAAATGAATAACAACACAAAGTACTAAATGGGAACCATCCTTGAAGTTGCTTTTAAGACAGTCCTTATGCAAGGTGGTCACAGGGAGCTTGGGCAGAATTAAGTAGTTTGGACCAAAAATCACGCTTTTGGTCATGGCTGTCATTGATGGCCTTGCCATCTTGCTTAATCAGCTGGGTTTTTCAATAAAACTGAGTTTACTGCTCTCAGGGCTCCCAACGTGAAGGAGCTGGGTCAGGTGGGGGTGGGTGCTGAGCTGTAGGAACTGGGTTTGGCCGGCTCCCTGGAAACACCCACCTGCTGAGAGCTCCAGGTGTCTCCTTGCCGGCGTGATGAACGTGACACAGACACAAAAGTGGGGCAAGTAGGAGAATGAATTGAAATAAAGGAAAGAAAGCAACCTGTGAAAAACCAGCAAACAAGATGCCATCAGCAGTGAAAGTCAATGAGGCAAACACCATCTGGCCCTGAAAATGAATGGAGCGAAAAAGGATGGCCTGGCCTCCTGGGGATTCAGCCTCCAACTGGGCTCAGAGTCACATCCAGGCCTGCCTGCCTAACACTAGCCTGGGCTGAGGGGACAGGCGGCAGTGTGTTTCTGCTGAGCAGGACCTTGGAGAGAGACTTGTCCCTTGATAATGTATCAGGGCATATTTCCACCTAATGGAAACTCTTCAGCAGGATGAGTTATAGTAGAGCTGCTTTATTTCCATTTGCACTTAAGAGCAGAATTCAGGGCTTTGAATCCAGTGAGCTGTCCTTGAGACAACACAGCTGGTTTGCATCTGCCCACCTGCATTCACCGGAGAAGGCAATGGCATCCCACTCCAGTATTCTTGCCTGGAAAATCCCATGGACGGAGGAGCCTGGTAGGCTGCAGTCCATGGGGTCGCTAAGAGTTGGGCACGACTGAGCGACTTCCCTTTCACTTTTCACTTTCATGCATTGGAGAAGGAAATGGCAACCCACTCCAGGATTCTTGCTTGGAGAATCCCAGGGACGGGGGAGCCTGGTGGGCTGCCGTCTATGGGGTCGCCCAGAGTCGGACACGACTTTTAAGTGACTTAGCACCTGCATTCACTCATTCATTTCTGGGTTCATCCAGCCTTCCATTCATTCACCCCTCCCTTCCTCCCTTTCCCACCTCCACTGCTTTAGTCCATCCTCAGTATGCTGCTCCCCAGCCCTTGCTGGGCCTCCTCTATAGCCTGTTTCCCTCTGAGCCCTCTTCTATGCGGCCAGCAGAGCTTCCAAGCCCAGATCTGCTCTAATATCCCCCAGGCTTCAACAGCTCCCCACAGCTCACATGTAATACCCCCCCATGGTGGGGCCACTGCCCCCCAGCCCACCTC
>NW_011495032.1:38498822-38521496 GCF_000754665.1 Bison bison bison
CAGCCCACCTCATCTCTTGCTGTATCATCCCTCCTCATACCCCAGTCCACACTCCATTCATGCCCAGCTATTACAGGCCACCAGTGAGTGCCATTGCTTCATGCTTTAGTATCTTTGCTCATACACACTCCTCGTCCTGGAGCATCTTCCCTTTTGTCTTCTCCCACGTCGCCTCACCAATATGCTGCTGATACTTGTTTAAGCATAAAGACTAAGTGTGGCAGCCATGAAAATGTGCCCTCATATCTCCTGTTGCAGGGAACATCGTTAACGATGCCCCCACCTACTGTCCTGCTGGTCCTGCCACCATGTTCTTGCCAACGCCGTGGTTTTTGTGGACTCTTCCCAGCCACTGACTGGGCACAGCAGGTCACTAAGGCAGCCCCAGCCAACAAGATCTGAGATTCCTCCAATGGCAACTTGGGCTCAAGGACTCCCCATTGTCCTGGCCACAGCTTTCTTGGGACTGCCCTGCTGTCTGAGACTCTCCCTACTCTATCCTCCTTTCCCACAGCTGTCAGGCTGACTATAGTCTGAGGGCTCTTCTTACCACCTCTGCTCTCCCTACCAACGTATCTCTTGCATGTCTAACCCTCTTTTTGCATGCATGTGTGCTAAGTCATTTCAGTCGTGTCCGACTCTGTGCGACACTATGGACTGTAGCCCGCCAGGTTCCTCTGTCCATGGGAATTCTCTAGGCAAGAATACAGGAGTGGGTTGCCATGTCCTCCTCCAGAGGATCTTCCCAACTCAGGGATCAAGCCTGCATCTCTTATGTCTCCTGCATTGGCAGGCAGGCTCTTTACCACTAGCCCCACCTGGGAAGCATGAACCAGAACTAATGGATCAAGTTAACATCACCTCTGTCCTGAAGGCTTTCCTAATCTCTCTCACGTAGACTTGAACCCACCCATCTACCATTGATGTACTGTTAATGATGACACTGTAACTCTTTGCTGTAATTATCTGTCTATATGGCTGCCTTCACCTGCCAGACTGCAAAATCTGTGAGGACAATGGGTCCACAGTCTGATCTGTCTTGTTAACATCACTGCCTAGAACAGTGCCTGTTATATTTGGATGCACCATAGTATTTATGAAATGAGTCAATGATTGATCTAGTTATCCATTTATTTAGTTCCCACTGCCTGAGACCATGCGTAGGTGCTGAGGATAGAAAGGGGCACAAATCCAAATCCCAGGGGACTTCCCTAGTGGTCCAGTGGTTAAGACTCTGGGCTTCAAATGCAGGGGCGCATGGGTTCCATCCTTGGATGGGAACTAAGATTCCCACATGCTGCATGGAATGGCCAAAAAGTGAGGGGGCACTCTCGGGCTACTTGGTGGAATCAGCATGCATATATATAACTATCTTAAAAGTGTGAATGGAATAGCTGCTATCAACATGGTACAAGGAAAGGACATAAGAACCCAGAAGAAGAGTTCTTCCCACTGGGTGGTGGAGGAGGAGCCATCAGGAAAGGCTTCTGAGAGAAGGTGGCATTTGGAGTGGGTCCTGTAGGATTTGTAGGATTTATGCATGGAGAGTGACAGGAGGGACCTTCCAGGCCAGAGAGATGGCAGAAACCAGGTGATGTGATGCAAGCCATTTTGTGTGGCTCAGACAATAAACAATCTGCCTGCAATGCAGGAGACCCGGGTTCTATCCCTGGGTTGGGAAGATCCCCTGGAGAAGGAAATGGCAACCCACTCCAGTATTCTTGCCTGGAGAATCCCATGGACAGAGGAGCCTGGCAGGCTACAGCCCATGGGGTCACAAAGAGTCAGACACGACTGAGTGACTAACACATTCACATTTACATTGTGAAAATAGTCAAATACGCACAAAAAGGAATGTAACTTGCTTGTTTTACTCTCTGTTTTGTTGGTGGTGCTGCTGCTGAAGAAAGTTTTGTTTATTTGATGTTTGTTTGTTTACTCTGCCTGATTCCCCAGGGTCACCATCTGCCTCGGAGCCCAGAAAGCCCCTCACCTTGTTTGTTTTCAGATTTTTCACATTGTCAATCTCCTTGACTGACTTTCCCCAGTTACATCTGGCAGGTTCCGAGGCCAGGACTGGCACCTGGGAGGCTTCAGGCATTTGGCTGGACAAGCAGGAGCCTGCAGTGACTATCCTGGCTGGCACGTCCCCAGGCAGAGAACGGCCTGTCTCCTATTATCAGGGCCCAGAGGGTCCCAAGGGCTGGAGCCCAGAGTGGGCATGGGGAGGGAGCGTGGGGTCAAACATCCCATCCACCATCACCTGCCGTTAGAAGGCACCATCTGGCTGCTGCTTGAAAACACTCGCCTCGGGAGGATTAGGAAGGTGGAGACAAAGGGGTGGGAGAGAGAAGGGGGCAAAACCAGGTGCCTGCAGCCTGGACAATGCTGGCTCTGTGCTGGCCAGCTTTGCCTACATCTTCTTCCGGCACACGCAGAGCTTGGCCAGCAGGAGGCCACTCTCAAAGACATGCTGCAGATGTGCTCGGCGCCTCCCAGCCGGGCTTCACTCAAGTGTGTGCTGGCAGCAAAAGCTCATGATCTTGGGAAAAACTCTGATCTGGAGGCCCAGGGCCAAAATGCACTTGGGGGAGGCCGCTCCCGGAATCCAACCTGAGGTCCTCCTCCCTGCCATTGATCTCCCTTAGCTCGTCAAGTCAATTCTCCGTTGCAAATTTCCTGGCTCTCAAACATTCCTTGGGCTTCCCTGATGACACTGTTGCAGGAAGGGGGAACCCTTCCAGGGCCCGAAACTGGGCTCTCGTCCAACACTCAGAAATGAATTGTTCAAGAAGACACATGTGCTGACAAAGCAAGAGATTTTATTGGGAAAGGGCACCAGGGCGGAGAGCAGTAGGGTAAGGGAATCCAGGAGAACTGCTCTGCCGCATGGCGCTCGCAGTCTCGGGTTTTATGGTGATGGGATTAGTTTCTGGGTGCTCTTTGGCCAATCATTCTAATTCAGAGTCTTTCCTGGTGGTGCACGCATCGCTCAGCCAAGATGGATGCTAACAAGAGGGATTCTGGGAAGTGGACAGACACGCGGTGTCTCCTTTAGACCTTTCTCGAACTCTTCCGGTTGGTGGTGGCTTATTAGTTCCTTATTCCTTATCAGGATCTCCTGCCATAAAACAACTCATGCAAATGGTTACTATGGTGCCTGGCCAGGGTGGGCGGTTTCAATCAGTGTGCTTCCCCTAACAGCACCATGGTAAAGAATCCACTTGCCAATGCAGAGATGCAGGAGATGTGGGTTCAAGCCCTGGGTCTGGAAGACCTCCTGGAGGAGGAAATGGCAACCCATTCCAGTATTCTTGCCTGGAGAATCGAATGGACAGAAGAGCCTGGCAGGCTACAGTCCAAGGGGTTGAGAGTGTAACAGGCAGGAAAGGCAGGGGTTTCCAAACAGAAGAAATAGGCTGCAAGTGTCAGACATGTTTCTTATCTCTCTTAAACGGCAGGAGGAAACAAACTAGTGTTATATTTTTCCCTCTCTCTATACAAATTTAAAAAGAGGTTTCTCTTAAAACTCTGTGTTGCCATAATGACACCTGGTTCCACCTGAACTTAACTTTTCTCAAACCTTGAGCTAACCAATGCATTTTTCTTATGGAAATGTGTCTCTTAAGCTCTGTTTATGTACTATGCATTTACCCCAGACTCTGTCTTCAAGTCAGTTCCACCTAAAGGCTCAGAACTGACTTGACAAACCAGTATGTTAAACATACATACATTGTTCTCTTAATCTATGTTAATGAAACTATATATTTGTATGGGAATCTGCCTTTCTTCAAGATTCATGTCAATTGTTTTATGGCCCGGGATGCCTCACCTGGTGCCAAGATGATCTCAAAATGCATCTTGTGGGTGAGGGGCCTGGTACCATTCTCTGAGTTTTGAGACATTTCCTTTCTTTCATTAGCAGACTGCTAGTAGCTATATGGCACCCCACTCCAGTACTCTTGCCTGGAAAATCCTATGGATGGAGGAGCCTGGTAGGCTGCAGTCCATGCGGTCGCTAAGAGTCCAATACAACTAGCGACTTCACTTTCACTTTTCACTTTCATGCATTGGAGAAGGAAATGGCAACCCACTCCAGTGTTCTTGCCTGGAGAATCCCAGGGACGGGGGAGCCTGGTGGGCTGCCATCTATGGGGTCGCACAGAGTCGGACACGACTGAAGTGACTTAGCAGCAGCAGCAGTAGCTATATAACATCCAGCTAAAGACTAGCAGGGGAATATTCTTTCTGCCCCCTTCTGATGCCTATGTCAGAAGCTTTCTCTATCTCTTTTATGCTTTAATAAAACTTTATTACACAAAAGCTCTGAGCAATCAAGCCTCGTCTCTGGCCCTGGATTGAATTCTTCTCCTCCAGAGGCCAAGAATCCTGGCGTCTTCTGTGGTTCAGCAACAACCTTTCTGGGTGGCAAAGAGTTGGACAAAATTGAGCACACATGTACCCAAACTTACCTTATCACAGAACCATAGGAACACAGAACTTGGAAGCCCAAGGACTCCTCTACTCTACCTGGAAGGGCAGCCCCCTTCTCCAAAGCAAAGCTCTAAAGTTCTCAGGAAAAATGTGCTCGGGCTTCCTCCAACAACAAGGTACCTATTCTCCAAAAAGATTTTAATCGTTGTTTTCAATGCTCACTTAATAAATGGTCTATGTATGTACCATAATTTTTTTAAAACTACAAAAATATTACATGAGTTTATTCTTCTTATCAAAATGCAAGCAACAGAGGGAAAGTTCCTCTTCACATTCCCCAACTTGACCCTCAAGAAGCTCTAACCAGTTTGGCGGTATCCATCTATATTCTTTCATGACTAAGTGACTGAACTGAACTGAACTGATCCATATTCTTTCAGAGTACAGTATTTTAAAACTGAAATCTGGGTGGGGTTCCTCTTTGGCTGCTTGACACATATGTGATCATTGTGCATACTACCCTGCAGATGATAGTTTTTAGTTAACAACGTGACTTTGAGATCTGTCCTGGTCGGTCCCTCCAGATCTATGACATCCTGTGTGCTGTGAGTGATACCCTGTGGTTTCAGTTTCTCACACATCTTCACTCCCATGTTGACAGACATTGAGGTTTATTTCCATCATTATTATGATGCTCCCACTCTGATCCTCATTTCCCAAGCTCTTTGAGAAGGGAACATCTGCCACTGTCTCTCTAGGAGAGTTCCAAAGAAATAGAACTCCTAGGTTGACGGGTATGTGCACTTTACACTTAATAGAACATTACCAAATGGCCCTCTGAAAGAGCACAGTGATTTATCAGCCTACCCACAGGGTGGGGCAGGTGCCCCTTGCTGGTCTAACCAGCATCCCTTCTCCTCTCCTTTTCCCTTGGTGCATTCCACAGCAGGAGCTGAGAAGATAAATAATCACTTTCCAAGCCTCTCCTGCAGCTAAGGGTGGCTCTGTGATACATTTCTGGCCAAAAAAATAACACAAAAAACAAAACAAAACAAAACCACGCGGAAGCCTCTAGGAATAGAAATGTGGTTCTAGGAAAGATTTTGCTTTTTCTGATATAAAGAAAGGATGAGACAGGGTCATCCCTTGTTCCTTTCCTACTTTGAGCTATCATAGTCTACTTGAGACTCTAAGGTTATAGCCGTGGGTGACAAGTCGACAGGCTAAAGGTGCCTGAGCAGAAAGACAGAAAGGGCCCGGATTGTCAGTTATATTATGGCCAGCAGCCACTTACTCTGGATGTCTCATTGCAGATGAAAAATAAAAGCTCAGTTGTTTCAGCTCCTGCTAGTCAGGTATCTTTACTTGCAGCTGAATGAAAACCACACAAGACAGAACATTGGTGCCAGGTACCCATTTTTGCTTTCACCTAACCTTGTTTTTTATATGCTATGGTAATGGTAGAACTTTCCTATTACTCTTTCGAGCAATAAAATGATAATAGAAGTAATTTATTCACTGCCTACTTTTTAGAGAGTTGCGCTTATTTATTTGGCTGCACCAGGTCTTAATTGTGGCGTGTGGGATCTATTCACTCACCAGGGATCAAACCTGGACCCCCTGCATTGGGAGCTCAAAGTCTTAGCCCCTGGACCATCAGGGAAGTCCTCGATGCCTACTTTATATGCATTATTTATGATGTTACAAAGATCCTGAGAGGCAAATTGATTATTTTAAAGAGGAAGGAAACAGAGACCAAAAGAACAAGTGACTAGCCCACAGAGGAGTTGTGGCTGCTTCACAAGGCCCCAGACATAAAGTCAGGAACCCGGGGTGGCTTACTTAACCCAGTAGGAACAATAGCAGTAGCAGTAAGATGGCACTTGTGTATGGGGCCATGCCATTTACATGGTCAATGCCAGGGAGAATGGGAAAACTTTGGTCATGGCTGGTGGTCAGGGTCTTGCTCTCAGCTTGGCCTCTTGCCTTCTGCTCTGAGTCTTAGTGTCCTGGCTTCTGTCCTGTGGCCTCATAACTGGATCCTGCCCATTTCTATGCCTTTAAATTGGAGTTCTGATTACTGTCTATCTACTTGTCATTTTAGGCCCTGTCACTGTCTCCCCCAAAGTAATCTTAAGAAAAAAATTTTAAAGGAACTGCTTAAAAAAACACTTTTCATGTATGCCTATGCATATTTCCCTCCTATTTAATCATTGACAACCTTGAACAGATTTATGAAAATAATTAGGGGATGATGATAGTTGAAAATGCTTCTGCTGTGCCGACTTGGGCCCCAAACCAACAGGAAAGAGGGGCAACCCACCCCAGTGCTTTTGGCCCCCAATCAATGTACCATGGATCTCACTCAAAGTTCTGTCATGGAGTGTATGGAGATCTTTGTATTCATGATGGATATTTTCAGTTGCAAGAAAGATATATCCGGCTTAGACTAATGCAAGTAAAAATAGGATTTACTGGCAAATGTCCTGGGATATCTAGCAGAGACACTAGATCAATCATGGATCTGGGAGAGAACCAGCATCGTCTCTCTCCTGCTGTTTTGCTTTGTATGTCTCCACTTGACCTTATTCTGATAGATAAGTGCTCTCTATGAATGTGTGGCAGAAAGTGGGGTCTTTCATTTTCCCTGACTCCCAGCTAGCAGCCATGGTGGAAGGAAACCATTTCCCACTAGCTCTGGTAGAAAAATCCCAGGGGGGACTTGGATTGCTTTTGGTTACATGTCTACTTCTGAACCAGTCCCTGTGGACAGAGGAATAAGATACTTTGGTCATCCAGACCTGGGTGAAGTAGTTTCAGGGCTTAAGCCCAACTAAGACCACATGATGTATGTTCCCCTTGGGAAAGAGTGTTTCTGTGTGCTAGATGGATAAAAGCAACAGGCAGGCACCAAACTGATTTGAGAAGACCTGAGATGATGCTTCAGCCTTGAGGCTTTTGAGGGAGGAACTAGGGCTTACCATAATGTCACCATGGGACTTCCCTGGTGGTCCAGTGGTTAAGAATCCACATTGCAATGCAGGGTACGTGGGTTCAATCCCTGGTTGGGAAACTAAGATCCCACATGTTGAGGGGTAGCTAAGCCCTCACACCACTGCTAGGGAGCCTGTGCTCTACTGAGCCCACCTGCAGCTGCAATGATGAAAGATCCCTCATGATGCAATGAAGCTTCCTTGTGTTGTAATTCACACTCAATGTAGCCAAATAAACAAATATTAAAAAAAAATAATAATGTCATCACGATTTACTAGGTAGGAGTGGACTCAGCACGCTCAGAGTTTCTACATCCCTTTTTTGAAGAGATTCAGTGGCCTGTGTTGGAGGGTGTGGAGAGTCTCCATCTCAACAAGACATCCGTTGAAATGGTGATTGGCTGGGGCAGAAAAGGTGATATCCCAGATCCAACCTCTAGACAAAGAGGCTGCTCAAACCAAGTGACAAAACAGAGCCCAGAGGACCTGAGAAAGATGACTCTTTTCCTGCCTCTTGCCACCTGTTACCTGGGTGTCTTGGTCCTCCCAAGGGAATCCAGAGAGCTGCTCAGTAGAGAGACCTTTTGAGGTGTCACTTTTGAGGAAATGCATTGATCATTCACTCTACTACATTCTATGTGTTTGTGGGTCAAATGCACACCCACAGTTGTGATCTTCTCAGCTAAAAGTACTTCGACAGCCTAGCACCTGCTCGATGATGATTGAAATTCCACCCCTTACAGAGTGACTCCTCTTGCTTAAGAATGATCTCCTCTTAAAAATGCTAATTCCACAGGAGAGAGAAGGTTGTTAACTTATTTACAGTTAGTAAGAGGAATCTCATCAAGCTCTTTCATGAGAACAGCTTTTGATCAGAAATGCTGAGCCTCTTCTCACTAGAATCTAGTAACCAGACCATGAGATCCCTGAAGGTGATTATATCCAGTTTATATTTGAGACACCCACCTGGCAAGAACCTTCCACATAGCAGTTTCTCACTGCAAGTTTTTCTGTGAAGAATCTTCAAATTACTTCAAAATTTATAATAAAATTATATTATGCACATTTGTGTGTAACTGCAGGTTAGAGGGAGAATGAGGAGCAGGAAGCTCGTCCAACATTTGGGCTTAACCTAGACTCAAAGAGATGGCAATAAAGTAGAGGAGAGAAACCCTGAGTTCAGGAGATTCTGAACATTTGAGTGGGAAGCACCTAGAAAACATGTTAGTGTCTGAATTATTTAAAATGCTGATGAGAGCATTGACCTTCCCATAGCCTAAAGAATGCAGAGGTCTTGGCAGACCTCAGCCAACTCTGAGGGCAGATGATACAGATGGTGCCTGGGTCATGTTCAGCTGGTATAAGGCTCATTCACTCTTCTCCAACACCTCTTGAATCAAGATAAACCTTTTAAATGCATTTTCACTTTTCTGAAAGGCCATATAATGTAGTGGTTAACAGCCCAACATATAAAGACTGTAGAGATACAGATTCTAGTGTGGCCGTGCACAGCGATGTGACCGTGTGCGACAGGTTTAACCTCTTCATGCCTCAGTGTCCTCACCAGAGAAACAAAAATAATAGTAGTCCCCAACTTTGTGGAGTTGTGCTGGGACATTAAATGAGTTAACATACATAAAAAGTTTGAGATGCGCCTTGGCGTATGGAAAGTATTATGTTGTTGTTGAATTGCTCAGTTGTGTCAGACTATTTTGCAACCCCATGGACTGTATAGCCCGCCAGGCTCCTCTGTCCATGGTATTTCCCAGGCAAGGAAACTACATTGCGTTGCCATTTTCTTCTCCAGGGGATCTTCCCAACCCAGGGTTTGAACCCATATCTCCTTCCTTGGCAGGTGGATTCTTTATCACTGAGCCACCAGGAGAGCCTGGAAAGTACCATAAGCTTGGCTATTTTTATTATTTCCCTAAAGTGATAGGGGAAAGGAAAGCCATACTAGGCGGATAACTTGAATATCCCTTTTCTTATTTAACAGAAGCAGAAGCAGACTGTCCCCTCTCCATCAGAGAGGGCCCCTCAGGATCGGGGATGCCCTGGAAATGCTCCATGCCATGCTGCTGACTGGCCCAGGTACTGTGCCCTTCCTTGCTGGCAGGGCCTTAGGTGGACAGCAGGGCACCAGACTTTGACCAGCACCATGGGCACTGAGGATGCTGTTTTCACAACTTTTCTGTCTCGAAAATTAAGGAGGCATGGAAACAGGGTAAGCCTGCTTCTCTTTTCTTCCTAAACCTAAACCCTTCCTAAACCCTCCTCAACCACGGCTTCTTTTCCCTAAATATCTACTAAGCCCTTGGATCAGAGTTGAGTGTGATGGGGAGGTGTGTGGCACATGGTATGGGTCACTCATTACAAGATGAGAGACTCACCTGAATGACCAGTGATCAGGGGCCAGGAGGACAGTTCATGCATTTTTGTTCCCAAAAGCTTCATTCCCCAAGGCACAGGGAATTTACCATCCCCTTGGGTAGAGCGGTCAGGCATTATCCCTGTCTGTTCTATAATTGACCTTGAGCGCCAGAGCATAAATTGAAAGAAGTGGAGGCATGTCTCCTGTGTGTTGGAAGGTCCTCCCATCCAGTAGTCTTATTCACTCAAAATCATTCATTGATGGACTTCTTTGGTGGTCCAGTGGCTAAGACTCTGAGGTCCCAATGCAGGGGGCTCAGGTTCTATTCCATGTCAGGGAACTAAATCCCATATGCGGTACTAAGAGTTTGCATGCCGTAATTAAAGAATCTGCATGTAACAAAGATCGAAGATCCAGAGTGCTGAAGCTAAGACCTGGTGCAGCCAAATAAACAAAACTTTTTTAAAAAGCATTTATTGAGCATCTACTGTATGCCAGGCACTGCCGTAAGTCTGTAGGTCCTGGATATATAGTGGTAAACAAGACAGATGTGGTCTTTGATCTCCTGGTGCTTATATCACCAAGATCCAACAAACTCAGCATCCCATTAGAACTTCTCATTAAACACCTCTTCTTTCAAACAGCATATCTGGAATGATGAGCCTGCATGAATGAGCACAAGATTCTGAAGCACCCCACAAATCAGTGAATCTCCAAAGAAAGATAACATAACAGCCACTATAGTTTTGATGATATGCATACTTTGCTGTATTCTGGTACTTTTTGAAATTAGATCATGCATGTCTGGACACATCTAAGTTTTTCACAAATATTTAATTAAACTGGATGTCCCATTCCTAGAGCACATGAAAAAACAGACACCTTCACTTTACATAAATTACTTGTATGGCTTTGTTGGTTTTCACCTGCATGTCTTCTTTGTATGTGTCCTTTGGTGTCTCATTAGTCATACATCTTTTCTAACCCTCTGGACTGTGAACTTCATCAGAGGAGGAAACTTCCTAAATCTGTGTGCATCCCACTGATGGCATTTCCTAACTGACTGCCCCAGCCCCCTAGGGAGGAGGACCAGATCAAGGTAGAGGGAAGGAAGGTCTTGTCTGAGCCCTAGTGATATGTCTGAGCCTTCTCTTGGGGTCCTGCCCTGGGAGCCGTTTTCTGATGGTTCAAAGGAAAACTGTCAGAAAACTGTTTGATTCCACTTATACAAGGTACCGAGAAGAGTCAAATTCATAGAGTCGGAAAATGTGTTGGTAGATCCCAGGGGTTGGGGGTGGGGAGGGGTGTGGAGGGAGAATGGGGTGTT
The DNA here is from genome assembly GCF_000754665.1 of Bison bison bison. Classification (NCBI taxonomy): domain Eukaryota; kingdom Metazoa; phylum Chordata; class Mammalia; order Artiodactyla; family Bovidae; genus Bison; species Bison bison. Next base: position 38,509,948 of record NW_011495032.1, read on the forward strand.
TGAGTTTAGGAAGGTGGAAAATTCGGGAGATGGGTGACAGTAAGAATTGCACAACAATGTGAATGCACTTACTGCTAGTACTACATACTTAGTACTAAGTGCTTAGTACTTAGTACAGTTCAATATGGTCAAAACAGTATGCTTTATATTATGTGACTTTTACCACAATAAAAGCTTTTTTTAAAAAAAATAAAAAGGAAAACTGTCAAGAGAAGGAGGTCCTAACACGGCCCTCACCTGTGATTCTCTCAGCTTCTCTCAAATGACCTGATGGAGTGAAAAGTCCAAATCTCCTCCCAGCACTGCCTATCTCTGCTTCGGGGAGTCATAGGCAGAAAGCTGGGGAGTTGGTCCTCTGTGACTTGAAGGAACTTACCTGCTAGGAAGCCAAGAAGAGGCCAGGAGTCCCAGGGCTTCCCGTAGGTTCACACACACACACACACACACACTTGCCCCACGCCATCTGTACCATAAAGGAGGAACAATTCACTGTGGGGGAGAAGATTCTAGGGGTGAAGCAGACACAAGGGAGAGGGAAAGCATCATAGAGGGGACAGGACAGAGAAAGGAAAACTCACAGATGGAGAAGGACACTCGTGGTAGGGAAAGAAATTTTATTTTCAAGCTTTAAGAGAATAATACAAACAACAGAGAGTTTTAAAAAACCCTAAAAACTAGTTTAAAAAAGTACTTGACAGTGTCCCTTTAATACCCACGGATGACGCGGCCATTGTGCAATGACAAGGAGAAACTGCAGGTGACCACCCTGTGGCCTTCCCTGGCAGGGTCCCAGGACCAGCAGGTGGGCTCAAGGGACAGTGCTCCCTGCGAGGGTCCCTGGGCCCTCCTTGTTGCCTGGGAAGGACCAGGGAGCATGTAGCACAGAGGACTAGCCCAACTGCCCCTGGGGATGGGCCCCAACAGCAAGGATTACTAAGATGGGTCTCCGCTCCACTCCTTGGGGACACATCTGGCCAGCTTCCTTCCGTTCACTGTAGCAGCTCTCCTGGGAGGCCCTGGGCAGGATGTGCCCTGCCGTGGGTGGCCCTGGGGTCTCAGCACGTGCCAAACCAGGAGGGGCAGTGACACAGAGCGTGTCCCAGCCATGGGTGGGGTTGCGTGGTTGGGAAAATCACTCCTGGATTGACAGCTTGAAGGCTGAAGCCACAGCAGCAGGACTGTGCTTGAGCTACCCATGGGAAATCTGTACTTTAGTTGTGTGTGTGTGTGTGTGTGTGTGCGTATTTCCTGTAAACATCTTTGAGCCAAATCACCATAAAATAAAGTAACAAGGGCACAAAAAGACACCCAACTCCAAACCTAAGCCCTCTTTGAGCCCATCTGAATTGGGAGTTCCAGTTTGGAAGGTTTGGAGGGAGCAAGAAACCCCCCTCCCTCTGGCCATTCAGACCAGCATCTCCCTTCTTGCACCATTGTCCCCCCCAGGCCCTCGAGTCAGGAATCCTGCCCACCCAGGGGAGCCCAGGGGTTCACAAACACCATGTATCTCCTCCCTGCCAGCCCACACCCATCCCTCTCCCACCCGCCTCAACGGCCCCTGGAACACAGCCTAAGAGGAAACCAAAGCAAGCTCAGGGGTAAAACGGAGCAGGCCACAAGTGCTTTTGTTCCCACATGTGTGCCCGTGGGCCCCACCACCATCAGACACAAAGCTTCTCTCCCCGCACCCCCCGCCAGCCGCCACTTTGCCAGGGTGTTTCGCATGGCATGGGGGGTGGGGCACATGTGGGTGCATTGTGTTTTGTTAGACTGTCTGTATTGCACTTCGTTGTTGAGTTTGTCTTGGTTTTCCTCCCTCTTGTTGGAGAATGGAATCAACTCGCTGAAAATCACCCACTCACAGCACCAGCCTCCCTCCAGCGCCCTCAAGGCGCACCGCCCTCTGCCTGCCCTCTGGCCCCTGGGTGCCTCTCCACACCTGCTCCCCAGACGGCGGTGGCCTCGTGTCGGGGCGAGCCCTTCCCGGCCCATCCTCTTCTTGCTCTCTCTCTTGCACGTGCATGGTCACAGCTCCCTCGAAGGTCTCTCGGCTCACACCGTTGTGACCCTCATGACCAGCTCGCGGCTGCCGCCCTGCGGGGGCCGCTGTTCCTGAGGTCGCAAGTGACTCAAGATGTGCAGGATGGTGTAAGCACAGTGGTGATCGGACAGGGGGCCCGAGGGGTGGCCAGCCGCCCGGGCAGGGCCTTCCTCGGGGGCAGGGGTGCCCGCAGCCTCCTCTTCTGAGGTGGGGGCGTTGGCCTGGGTGGACGAGGGGGTCCGGGAGTTGGTCCTGCCTCCTGTCTTTTGCTCCTCCAGGTCTTTCGCCTTGTCATAGTTCAGCACTTTCCACTGCTGGTTGACAGCCTGCCACCGTTTGAAGATGCGGTACACAGAGGGTCCCTCATGGATGATGAGGCCTGGGCAGCAGGGAGAAGAAACAGAGGTGGGTAAGAGACAGCAAGTCACTGCCGGGAGGAACCAGCCTCCCTCTGTTTGTAAGTGGGTAGAGGTGTTGAGGGGCTTCCCTGGTAGCTCAGCTGGTAAAGAATCCGTCTGCAATGCAGGAGACCCTGGTTCGATTTCGGAGTTGGGAAGTTCCCCTGGAGAAGGGATAGGCTACCCCCTCCAGTATTCTTGGGCTTCCCTGGTGGCTCAGACGGTATAAAGAATCTGCCCGTAATGCAGGAGACCTAGGTTCGATCCCTGGTTTGGGAAAATCCCCTGGAGGAGGGCATGGCAACCCACTTCAGTATTCTTGCCTGGAGAATCCCCATGGACAGAGGACTCTGGTAGGCTATAGTCCATGAAGTCACAAAGAGTTGGACACAACTGAGCAGCTAAGCACAGAGGTGTTGGGTGAGATGACTTTATATTGGTTTGACTTGTTCTTTTCAAACCTGCCTCTCAGCTGTGGGCTGCATGGTAACCATCCCTGCATTTTTAGGCTCACTAGTCTTTGGAAGCAGGTAGAAAGTGGCCACTGGAGAAGGCAATGGCACCCCACTCCAGTACTCTTGCCTGGAAAATCCCATGGATGGAGGAGCCTGGTGGGCTACAGTCCATGGGGTCGCTAAGAGTCGGACACGACTGAGCGACTTCACTTTCACTCTTCACTTTCATGCATTGTAGAAGGAAATGGCAACCCACTCCAGTCTTCTTGCCTTGAGAATCCCAGGGACAGGGAAGCCTGGTTGGGCTGCTGTCTATGGGGTCGCACTGAGTCGGACACGACTGAAGTGACTTAGCAGCAGCAGCAGCAGCAGCAGGTGGCCACACCGAGTGCATGTCACAGCTGGGCACATACACATAGTCCTTGGCCCCACCCCTCCTACTTCTTGGCCTGAAAAAGTCCAAATTCATTGTCCATTGAGGCACAGTATTAATACAAATAGCTTTCCCTCCTGCGATCATGTGTGCGTGGCACCCAGCACTTAGCAGATAGATGTTCAATGAATCCTGTGCCTTCAAAGGTACCATGAAAGAAACCCTGTAGTAATTCCATACCTGCTGAATGTCCAAAATTCCACTGGCTCACTTTTGGCTATTTAACAAATAGCCCAGTGCTACTGAAATACACACCTTCCCTGGTGGCTCAGCAGTAAAGAACCCACCTGCCAATGCAGGAGACCCAGGTTCAATACCTGTGCCAGGAAGATCCCCTGGAGAAGGGAATGGCAACCCACTCCAGTATTCTTGGCTGGAAAATTCCATAGACAGAGGAGCCTCGTGAGCTATAGTCCATGGGGTTGCAAGAGTCTTAACATGACCTAGCGACTAAACAACTGAAATACGCACATAGCTGAGAGAGCTCTGGCCAAGGACAGTGTAGAGTCAGAAAAGAGCTGCACGGGGCAACCAGGAAACTAAACACAAATTGTGTGCCTTCTATCTACTAAGCACTAGGATAACAGTGAGCAGGGCAGGTAGAGTCCTGCCCTCAGAGAGCTGCCATTCTAGCAGATAGAGACACAGTAGATATGAAAACAAACCAGCAAGACTATTTCAGGCTCTGACATATATGGAGAAAAAACACACAGGCTTTGGCAGCAGAGCCTGTTTTCCCAGCAAGTAGGACAGGAAAGAAAGTGGGACATAATTATGGAGTCTGCAAAGGGAATGGTTACCACAGGGAATGGTTGGCCCAGGGAACCTAGACCAGGAAGGATGGAAGTAAGAACATGCAAGGGATAAGGAACATGAAAATTGAAAAGTAGAAAGTGATAGGGTCGATGTCACGAGGTCTCTATGAATTTGGAGAATTGCGAGTCGGTGAACTATAAGGATAGGGGGTGATGATCAGAGAGTGGGGTGTTCAGATTTTGAAGGGAGGTGGTTCTTGGTAATGATAAGCTCTATGGAGTGGCCACTTAAGCAAGGCTGAGGTGACCTGGAGGACAAGGTCTTATGGAATAAGATAAGGAATAATGAGGAAGCCAAGGAGTTGGGTAGATTAACTGCATCAGCCATCCTCAATGCTCTCAGACCAAATGCCCTCTTTGTATAACAAATATATATATATGTATGTTTATATAGTTTCTATAGATACAAAATATGGGGTGCTGAGTGTGTTGCAGCATGTGGGCTCTTCATTGCAGTGTGCAGGCTTTCTCTAGTTGCGGCACTCGGGGTCTTCTGTTGTGGAGCACAGACTTCTCGAACTGTAGCTTGAGGGCTTAGTTACCCCTCAGCATGTGGGATCTTTGTTTCCTGGCCAAGGATCGAACCCACATCTCTCGCACCAGAAGGCAAATTCTTAACTACTGGACCACCAAGGAAGTCCCTATAAAAATATATTTTAATATCCCCTTTTCTGTTCTGAAATGAAACTTATATAAGATAGCTAAGCTAGTATGGTTCCCTTTTTAAATTAATATAATGCCCTAACAGACTGTGTGAAGAAAAACAAAGGGCAAGTCATTTATAACAAGATAATACAAGTATCAATGTAAATGCTGGGGCACAACCACTTTAGAAAACAAACCAAACACCTCATACATTTGCAAGATATTCCCAGGGATTGATTAACACCTCTTTTGAGAACCACTGATCCCCAGAGATGCCAAGGACAGGACAGGTGGGAGGGAGTTTGGGAGCCAGGTGCAGGGGGCGTGAGGAGTGAATGAATCACAGCCACCAGCAGCATCAAGGGGAAAGGACTCTGGTATCTGGTGACATTCACTTCAGAGGGGCTGGAGCTTCTGAAAGATGAAGGAAGAGGAAGTCTGGAGGTGGTAACGGGGAGCAAGGAGGATACCGCCCCACCTCTGAGCCCCCAGGATACAGTGTATGAGAGACACGGCAGCCACTGCTTGAGACAGCCACACAAGAAATAATGTCCTCAGAAGACAGCTATATTACAAAATTAAAGGATGAGGAAGGGAACACTTGGAGGAGAGGTTGCCAATCGTGCACCATGAGGTCCAGAGGGCATGTGGAAGAGCTGAGAAGATGGGGATGAGCAAAACAGGAAAGGGATGGTTGTGCATATGGTGAAGGTGGTCAAGGAGGCCAGACCCACGTTGAGTGAGATGACTGGGAAGAAGGCACAGCGGGATTCAGTTGCAGTGCTGTATACTGAGGGATGCCAATATTTTGGCCACCTGATGCAAAGAGCTGACTCATTGGAAAAGACCCTGATGCTGGGGGAGATTTTCGGCAGGAGAAGAAGGAGGTGATAGAGGATGAGATGGTTGGATGGCTTCACTGACCCAATGGACATGAGTGTGAGCAAACTCCAGGAGATAGGGAAGGACAGGGAAGTCTGGCATGCTCCAATCCATGGGGTTGCAAAGAGTTGGACACAACTGAGTGACTGAACAACGACAAATCAAGAGGCAACTGGTCTGGTCCCTGCAGGGAAGAGCTGACTCATAGGCGTAAACAGCAGTGAGTCACTCCAGCAACTCCATGTCAAGCAAAGTGACTGAATGGGAACATCTCAAAGCCTCTTCAACCTCTAACACGCTGTGATTCTAGGAGACAAGACAGCCACCCAACTGCTACTCTTTCCTCTAGGAAGGGCTCCAATAGCTCCTGAAAATGTACTTTGTGCAACAGGTCTTCAAAGGTTCATAAAAGGAGATATTTACCCTGTAGCTCAGTTGTTTCTAATCCTCTGGATCACGGACCCCTTTGAGGATTGGTGAAAGCTAGGACCAAATTCCTGGGGGAAAAAACATCAGACACAGGGAACTGTCTGTATGATTTTAGGGGGTTCATAAATTTCCTCTGGACCACCAGGGGATCCCTTGATCTCCTGCCTGGTTCTAGACAAGTAGACTTCCTCTCTGCCCAGTTCCCCACCCTCTCCCAGCATGCTAACTCTCATCACTTCCTTCAACCTTGTGAATTCATGCTTGTGTACCCTTGGCACTGCAGTGTTCATGGGTTCATTCACTCCACAAGTCTTGTTTGAACACTGCTGTGCTCTTTCCCCTAGATTGTAAGCCCCTCAAGGACAGGGGTCAGATATGGTTGAGGCTTGGGCAGCGGATATGGTATTGAGAGCCTCATGAAGCCTTGGTGATGACAGAGGACATAGGGGCCTCTGGGAAGGGAAATCAGGATCTTTTTTTAAAGACCCAAACTCACTCTTTCCAACAAGAGTCGCTCTCCTTGATTCTTAATTAGTTCTTGATCAGACAGTTTTACCCTGATTGAAGAGGGTGGCTTAAATTTTGGGTCTGAATGCTACCTCCTAATTATCTGTCTAGTGTTCAGGAAGTAATTAAACCATTTTAATGGATAGGTGGCTGAAGGGAAGGAAGGTGCACCTGTTTTTGTAGATAATGCTTATTTGGCAATAGTTGGAAAAGCACAAACTACCTCATTCACATCCACTCCCTAGCGCACTCTCTCTCTCTCTGCTTCCTGCTCTACAAATTACCTATTGATTCCCTGAGCAGCAGAGTTTTTTGTTTTCTTTTTTTTTAATGAGGGAAAGTGGGTGGGGCTCATCTGAGAGGGACAGGTGAAGTGGGCAAAGCTGAAGATATGGGAGAGAAAGAAGATGAATGGGGAAATGGATGGAGGGAAAGAGAGACTAAAATTAGAATAGGAGGGAAGAAGGCTATTGGGGAATAGAGGCAGAGAAGTAGTAGAAAAACAAAACGGAAAATTCTAATGAATGGCAATATCAGAAACTCAATACGTTTGGTTTTTCTTTCTTTAACAAAACAGAAATTTACTGTCTCATAGTTCTGAAGGCTTGAAGTCCAAAGTAAAGGTGCTTAGCAGGCCTCTGGAATCTGTGGGCGTGAATACATTTGTTCTTTTCTTACACTGTTGGAGTACAGTCGCTCTACAGTGTTCTGTTAGTTTCTGCAGTACAGCAAAGTGAATCAGGTGTATGTTTTCATCTGTCTCGTCTTTTTCAGATTTCCTTCCCATTTAGGTCACCACAGAGCGCTGAGAGGAGTTCCCTGGGCTACACAGGAGGTACTCATTAGTTATCTGTTTTATACATATTATCAGTAGTGTGTATATGTCAGTCTCCCAATTCATCCCACCTCCTTCCCTCTTTGGTATCCATATGCTTGTTCTCTATGTCTGTGTGTCTATTTCTGCTTTGCAAAGAAGATCCTCTATAACATTTTTCTAGATTCCATATATATATATATGTTAATACACAATATTTTTCTCTTTCTGACTTACTTCAGTCTGTATGACAGGTCCATTCATGTCTCTTGCAAATGTGTTTTGACTGAGTCCCTTTCTGGGGTTTTTCATTTTATTTGTCTAGTAACCACCTAACAAGGTGCCCGACCCTGGGCGGTTCTCTATAGACACAGCTCTAGAAGAATTCCTGCCTTCATCTTTCTAACGTCTCTCCGTCTTTCAGGGATCCTCTTCTTGTAGGCTCTGTAGGATGTCAGAACCCTTTGTTTGTTGCCATCTCTCTCCCCCAGCCTCCAGGTGAAATTGGGCCTTTGCTCAGCCCATGAGGATGGAATAGAAAGTGGCCATGTGAGTAGGTGGTCCTGCCTGTGTGGTTCCCTTGCCCTAACTCACAGTGCTATCAGGAAGCTCTCCCTGACCTAGAATCTCAGTCTTCAAGTGATGAATTTTGGCCCTTGGTTCTCGCTGTGTCCACAGCAGTGAGATACAGCTTAATTCTGCTTAGTATTATTTCCTGAGTACCGACTGTGTGCTTCTGTGAGCACTTCTCTGAGCAAGCACTTCTGCTCACTTCTGTGAGCAACCCAAGAAATTGGGTTCCCATGATGTACAGAATTAACAGGCTAAGGCCAGCTGAGAAGTATGTAGAGAAGAGCTCTGGCCCCTTCAGTGACACCGATCCCACTTGCCACCCTCGCCTCTTCTCTTGCTAGTATCCTAGTTTAAGTGGCATAAAGGTTGCAGACAACTTTACAATGGTGTGGTGCGTGCGTGCTCAGTCGTATCTGACTCTTTGAAACCCCATGAACTGCAGCTCACCAGGCTCCTCTATCCATGGGATTTCCCAGGCAAGAATAGTGTTGTGGGTTGCCATTTTCTTCTGCAGGGGATCTCCCTGACCCAGGGATCGAACCTGCATCTCCTACATGTGCAGGTGGATTGTTACCACTGCACCTCCTGGGAAGCCCCCAAATCAGGGAGCTTATGAAGACAGATTCCCGGGCACTACCCTCAGGTAATGCTGATGTTTTAGATGTGGCCACCCTTGAGCAGCACTGCCCAGAACATGGTCCTTATCCTGGCATACTGCGTCATGGAAGCCTTTGAATTATGATCAAACAAAGAACCAAAAGTAATTTTAAAAACACTCAATTTCCAGATATGACAGACACAGAAGCTAAGGCAACTGAAGAAATGGATACTTCCTCTCCAAGACCCAAAGGTGTTTGGGTCCCACAGTTTAGAGTCAACTCATGGATGAACATGAATTGAACATTAAGAGTATCTGCCACTTCCTAGCCTTGTCTCTTGATCTAAGTTAATTCCTCTTTCTGAGCCCCAGTTTTCCCATCAGGGAGTGGGGCTGCTATCCCCTTCCTAATAGGATTGTTATGATACTGAATGAGGTGATGAATCCTTTGCTCTGATGCCTGCTGTGTGCCAGGCACACATTTACACTCGATACCACACGATTTTGATTGTTTTGGGGAAATTGCAGAACAGAAAAAGTCCACTCTTATCTCCTCCCTCTTCCTCCTACTCCTTTATTGCCAACCCCATTCCCTGCCACAAGCACCTGTTCTTCTGTCTCCTAACTGTCCTTCCCAACCCTCGGTCTGAGTCATTGTTTATAGATGAATAACACGCTAGACCTGAAAGGAGCTCTGTAAACCAGTTGATTCTTCACGTGTCCCAAAAATCCTTGCACTGGTATGACTGAGAGGTCCATTTCTGGAAGTGTTCGTGAAGTTATGCCCTAAGAGACTATAGACTTCTTTCATGAGTTTTTGGGAGGCTTAGCACTCTTCTCTCTGAACAAATACTAAAAGGACCACACATCTCCACCACTCTGGGTGGCGATGGTGGAAGTCAGGTGATGATGGTGATGGTGATGAAAGTCAATATTTATTGAATGCTTATTAGGTCCTATCATTAAAAGGGCTTTGCAAATAGGGTCAACTTATCACACAAACCCAGTGAAGAAGGTGATGTTATCTCCACTTTACAAAACAGGAAGCTGAGGTCAGAGAGCCCTTTGCACTCAGGTGGAGCCAGGTGCCTGGCAATGAATGTGAGCATGAGTCAAGTCAAGATTTAAGAAATGGGTACAGAAGGGAAAAGTGTGTGTGTGTGCACGTGTGTTTGCCTTACCATGCTCTCTTGTATTTTCTATCAGCCAGAGATAGAAGATTCAAAAGCCTAGAGAACTGTGGAGCCACAAGATGGAAGGTTCTTGGGTCTCTGAATCACTGTATGGAGGAGAAACCCGCACCCCGCCGGCCACCCACAACTCACAGGAACTACTATTGGGTTGAAACACTGAATTTGGAAGCTTACTTTTCTATTTGCTGGAGTTACAATACCTTTGGGGCATGTTAGGGGCCATAGACAAAGGCAGTTGTGGCTCAACGGCACACTTCATATGGTTCCCAAAATATATGCGCTGGCCTGAGCATCCACGCTGTTTACCAGATTGCAACTATTTCTAGTCAAAACCTGTCATCAATGAACAGACTTGCCACTTCTGAATGTGTTCCAAAAACTGTGCGGCAGGCACTGAAGGCAGTTCCTAATAGGCGTTCCTAAAATATTTTAGCCCTGTCAGCACGACTGGAATAACTGAATTGCCTCCCAACGGGTCTTCTTTGAGGGGGACAGTGCTCGTTTGGTGTGTCTGCTTCTAAATCATGGTCTTCATCCTCTGCACATCCAGCAGCTCAGGTGTGGAGAAAGGTTGCCAGGCACAGGAAGTGGGGGTGGGGTGAAAGGGAGGTGCTTAAGGAAAAAGGCGAAGATTACAAGTTAAGAGTTAATCCAAGCCAACAAGCACCTCCGGTATAGCGCATGGAACTCTGCTCAGTGTCATGTGGCAGTCTGAATGGGAGGGGAGTTTGGGGGAGAATACTCAGTTGCTCATTCGTGTCCGACTCTTTGTGACTCCATGTACTGTAGCCCATCAGGCCCCTCTGTCCATGGAATTCTCCAAGAAAGAATACTGGAGTGGGTAGCCATTCCCTCCTCCTGGGGGTCTTCCCGACCCAGGGATGGAAACCGAGTCTCCTGAGTTGTCTCCTGCATTGGCAGGCAGATTCTTTACTGCTGAGCCACCTGGGAAGCTCTTGATGGAGAATGGATATATGTATATGTATGGCTGAGTCTCCTTGCTGTTCACTTGAAACTATCACAACATTGTTTGTTAATTGGCTATTCAGTTCAGTTCAGTTCAGTCGCTCAGTCGTGTCTGACTCTTTGTGACCCCATGAATCGCAGCACGCCAGGCCTCCCTGTCCATCACCAACTCCTGGAGCTCACCCAAACTCATGTCCATCAAATCAGTGATGCCATCCAGCCATCTCATCCTCTGTCGTCCCCTTCTCCTCCTGCCCCCAACCCTCCCAGCATCAGAGTCTTTTCCAATGAGTCAACTCTTGGCATGAGATGGCCAAAATATTGGAGTTTCAGCTTTAGCATCAGTCCTTCCAATGAACACCCAGGACTGATCTCCTTTAGAATGGACTGGTTGGATCTCCTTGTAGTCCAAGGGACTCTCAAGAGTCTTCTCCAACACCACAGTGCAAAAGCATCGATTCTTCGGCGCTCAGCCTTCTTCACAGTCCAACTCTCACATCCATACATGACCACTGGAAAAACCATAGCTTTGACTAGACGGACCTTTGTTGGCAAAGTAATGTCTCTGCTTTTGAATATGCTATCTAGGTTGGTCATAACTTTCCTTCCAAGGAGTAAGCGTCTTTTAATTTCATGGCTGCAGTCACCATCTGCAGTGATTTTGGAGACCCCAAAAATAAAGTCTGACACTGTTTCCACTGTTTCCCCATCTATTTGCCATGAAGTGATGGGACCAGATGCCATGATCTTTGTTTTCTGAATGTTGAGCTTTAAGCCAACTTTTTCACTCTCCTCTTTCA
>NW_011495032.1:38521596-38550247 GCF_000754665.1 Bison bison bison
TCTATTTGCCATGAAGTGATGGGACCAGATGCCATGATCTTTGTTTTCTGAATGTTGAGCTTTAAGCCAACTTTTTCACTCTCCTCTTTCACTTTCATCAAGAGGCTTTTTAGTTCCTCTTCACTTTCTGCCATAAGGGTGGTGTCATCTGCATATCTGAGGTTATTGATATTTCTCCCGGTAATCTTGATTCCAGTTTGTGCTTCTTCCAGCCCAGAATTTCTCATGATGTACTCTGCATATGTTAAATAAGCAGGGTGACAATATACAGCCTTGACGTACTCCTTTTCCTATTTGGAACGAGTCTATTGTTCCATGTCCAGTTCTAATTGTTGCTTCCTGACATGCATATAGGTTTCTCAAGAGGCAGATCAGGTGGTCTGGTATTCCCATCTCTTGAAGAATTTTCCATAGTTTATTGTGACCCACACAGTCAAAGGCTTTGGCATAGTCAGTAAAGCAGAAATAGATGTTTTTCTGGAACTCTCTTGCTTTTTCCATGATCCAGAGGATGTTGGAAATTTGATCTCTGGTTCCTCTGCCTTTTCTAAAACCAGCTTAAACATCTGGAAGTTCACGGATGTTGGCAATTTGATCTCTGGTTTCTCTGCATTTTCTAAAACCAGCTTGAACATCTGGAAGTTCATGGTTCACATACTGCTGAAGCCTGGCTTGGAGAATTTTGAGCATTACTTTTCTAGCGTGTGAGATGAGTGCAATTGTGCGGTCGTTTGAGCATTCTTTGGCATTGCCTTTCTTTGAGATTGGAATGAAAACTGATCTTTTCCAGTCCTGTGGCCACTGCTGAGTTTTCCAAATTTGCTGGCATATTGAGTGCAGCACTTTCACAGCATCATCTCTCAGGATTTAAATAGCTCAACTGGAATTCCACTAGCTTTGTTCATAGTGATGCTTTATACCCCAATCCAAAACAAAGTTGTTTTTGTTTTTTTTTTAAGTTAATCCAGGAAGCTGGATAAGCCACATAGAGGTAACAGATCATGGTCTGTGCATTGTCTGGCCCATGTATGTGGTGGATTCTATTGGTTGTTTGGCTTGGCCCAACAATATGGGAATTCCCAAGGTCACAACTGCCAATTTCTGAGAGTCATCATGACCTCTCACAATGGAAGTGTTTCCAAAATCCTGGATTTCCAGACCTAAAAGAACCTTGTAGGTTATCAGGTTCAACCCTCTCATTTTATAGATGAGTCAACTGAGTTGTAGAGAGAGGAAGTAACTTGTCCTGGGTCACAGAGGTGGCTGGTAGCTAATCTGGTCATCAGATCTAGGTCTTCTAGTCTCTTCTGCTGCACCAGCCTGCCCCTTCCATATTTTCAGGGAATTAAGAGGTTGAACGGGGCTTCCCTGGTAGCTCAGCTGGTAAAGAATCTGCCTGCAATGCAGGAGACCCCAGTTCAATTCCTGGATTGGGAAGATCCCCTGAAGAAGGGATAGGCTACCCACTCCAGTATTCTTGGGCTTCTCTGGTAGCTCAGCTGGTAAGCTGCCTGCAATGTTAGAGACCTGGGTTTGATCCCTGGGTTGGGAAGATCCCTTGGAGAAGGGAACACTACCCACAGTATTCTTGCCTGAAGAATCCCTATGGACAGAGGAACCCGGCGGGCTACAGTCCATGGGGAAGCAAAGAGTCAGAGATGACTGAGCGATTAAGCACAAGAGGTTGGACAGGTGGGGTCATTCCTACCCAGAAGGAAGGAGGAAAGGAAGGAATCTTTGTGGCATATATGTGCTTTTTATGATAATGTGAATTAAAACTAAGTTTGAAAAACAATGTTCCCACAGCCCTCCTGCCCCCACCCGCTGCACGCTTGCTGTAAACTGGGATTTGAACTTCTTCATCTCAGAAGGCAAGAACCAGGTACCTCTAAATCAGAGTGAAATTACTCACTGGACTGCACACAGAGAAGTTTCAACAGCAACAACAAAAGAGAAATATTTTCTATAATTCCATCCATTACCCTAGCCCTCTGTTTTAAAGATTTGGAGCAATTTCAGGATCTCTCTTGCTTTCCTTCCCCTGACCCGCTTCCACTCACAAGAGAAAAACAAACATGAGGAGGACGCGGGCCTCATTTTTGCAGAGTTGACTTCTTGGTGGCCAATCTCTTGGGTCTGTGGAGTGAAAAAAAAATGTTTTTGGTGCCAGGGACCTTAATTAATTTGCTCTTGTTAAATCCTAATAACTTGACCCACTGGAGCAGAGAACGTCCCATTTGTTTCCTGGGAGGCTCTGTCAGCTTCTACGCCAGGGAAGACAGCGTCATTAGAGATGACGGAAGAGGGGGCAGGTGGGACGAGGACGTTCGATGTAATCAGATCTTCTCATTCAGGAGACGCGGGTGAGAGAGCCAAAACCTTCCAGGAGAGGCACTGCTCCAAATAACGGCAGATTCTCAATTATGGGAGGACTCCAGGCTGTGGCAAACCTTTAACCATTTTGGCAAATCTTTATCGAGTGCCTAGGGGGAATCTACCCTGACCTGGTCACTCATGTGTATAATGCCTGCTCTTTACATGTGCCATCTTATTCAGTCCTCTCAACAACTCTCTGAAGACGGTATTATCCCATCTCACAAGGGAGAAAACAAAAGCAGAGAGGTTATACAAATCACTTAAGGTCCCGTTTAGTAAGAAAGTGGGCACCATGCAGCCCCAGACCATCTTGCAGCACCACCCCCACCATTCCGGAGACCCAGAGTCTGAGGTCTGTGGCTCAGTCCCTCCTGCTATCTTCTCATCTTCTGTCTCCTTTCATCCCTTTAGGTGTTTAATGTTCCCTAGGTCTCTGTTCTTAGTCACCTACTCCCTGAACAGTCCTCCTAAGTTACCTATTCAAAATTCACAGCTTCAAACACCTCTTACTGTTGCCTTCCAAATCTGTCTTCAACTGCCTGCTTTCCTTACCATCTCATCTCCCCATCAGTTACCAGGAGTTGTCAGAAATGGTTCAGTGCCCTCAATATCTTCTTCTATATCACAGGAGGGGACCACCTATGCACTAAAAAAAAAAAAAGCTTTTCCCTCTTTCTAGCCCAGCAAAGAGACACCTTCCTGACCCTTCATTCTCCTCTTTGTAGCCCATAATGTCTTCTGTGTGTCTGGCATCTCTTCTACTGCCAACTCATGACTTAGAAACTGCCTCTTGCCTCTCTGCCTGGATTTTAGATTTAGGGTGGTCCTTTCTTTTTGTGCTGCCTTTGTTGAAGACGTACCCTTTAGTTCCTCTTTGTTTTACCCACTGCCCATCCCATTCTCATGCTCAAAGAATGATGCCTGGTCCCCACTCAAGCGAGCGTCCCAGGGTTCCCACCAGTCTGAAGGAGTTCAGACCGCCCTATCAAGTCCACATCCTGTGTACTTCTCAAGGTCACCCAACACACTTCTTCGCCACCATCGCTGTTTTGCATCTCTTTACTTCTTTCTCACTCTATTATAAGCATTTTCCAGCTGGCTTCTCCCAACATCTAGTCTGTCCAGCTCTGTGATCCACTCTCCGACAGCTGCTAGAGCTCTCTCTTTAAAACACACGTCTGATCATACTTCTCTGTATAAAATCTTTAAAATGCCTCCCCTCACCAACAGGCAGGTCTGAGCTGCTTCGTGCATGATTCATCAGCTGTGAGATTTGCTTCTTGCCAACCTCCCCATCCCCGTGAACTACCTCCCCATCCTGGCTCTTTGCACTGAGCCATACAAAGCTGCTCAATGCTTTCTAAGCACACCTTGTTCTCTCTCATCTCTGTCTCTAACACGTTCTGCCTGGAAAGTTCTTCTCCACTGTTCTGGACAAATTTTGACATATCTTTCAAAACTAGCTCAAGGATAAGATTCCTTCCTTTAGAAACCCTTCTTTTTAAATTAAACTTTTTATTTTGTATTGGGACATAGCCAATGAACAATGCTATGATAGTTTTAGGTGGACAGCAAAGGGACTCAGCCATATATATATACATGTATCCATCCTCCCTCAGACTCCCCTCCCATCCAGGCTACCACATAACTTTGAGCAGAGTTCCATATGCTACACGGTAGGTCCTTGGTTATGGGCTCATTCGCTAAGTTGTGTCTGACTCTGCAACCCCATGGACTGTAGCCCACCTACCTGGCTCTTCTGTCCATGGGATTTCCCAGGCAAGAATACTGGAGTGGGTTGCCATTTCCTTTTCCACCTTGTTGGTTATCCATTTTAAATATAGCAGTCTTGAGTACCTCCAAAGAAGAGTTAACTGCTCTCTGCTCTGTTCTACCTTTCTCTGTGTCTTGTAAAAGCTCCTGTTCTGTTGTAATTTATTTGTAGACTGTGAGCTCCTCAAGGGCAGGGACTGGGACTCATTCACGTCTTTGTTAAAGTTTCCTAGTTTCATGAACGAAATTAGGCAGCTAACAAATGCTACTGAATGAATGGCTCTGACTGCCCAGAGCTTACTCTGACTCAGTCATTTTCTGTGCTCACCCTGTGTCCTAGCCTCAGTAATTAGCTTGTCTGACTTCCCAGTGAAATGTACAGTCCTTGAGAGTGAATGATTCTCTCATCGGGAGTGCTCTCTCAATAATTTTTTTTTAGCCCTGGAGCATGTGGGATCTTAGTTCCCCAACCGGGGATCGAACCCATGCCCTCTTCAGTGGAAGCTCAGAGTCTTTACCATCTGAGCCACCAGGGAAGCCCAGGAAGCCCAGAGTCTTAACCACTGGGCAACCAGGGAAGTCTCCAATAAATATTTCTGAATGAAGGAATGGATTCCCTAATTTAATGTTAACCAGTGGATTTAGCTCCCCATATTCCAAGGACATTTCACGAGAGTGTCACAGGAAAACAAACCACCCAAATTTCATCTCGACTTCTCAAGCCTCCGTCTCAGTTGATGTCAGAATAGCACTGACCAAAAGGGAGGTACAACAATGGTTAATTTCCAAATCCCTGAATACAGGACAGGAGCAGCTGGGGCTCACTGAAGTTCTTATTGCCACCAGCCGTTAACTCAATGAGTCAAGATATTACTAGACCAATTTTCCCTCAACCTGCCTCCCCATTCAAGCTCTGCATTTGCAATTTCACAGAGCAATCAGAGATGAAACAGGCAGTAGAAAGCGCTCAGTAATTGAAGCCAGAGGGTCATGGTCCAATCCCCAGCTCTACCATTTGCTTAGTTATGTGACCTGGAGCCCAACTGCTTTAAGCCTATCCTCACCTGTTCAATATGGATAATTCTTCCCCTGATTACCTTCTAGGGTTGTCGGCCCCTTTCTCAGTTCCTCTCTGTTCCCTGGGTTTGGTGGATTGTTCTGTCTACAGCAAGTTACATCTGGCTTTTACTGTGGCAGAGATTGGTCTCAGGACTTAGGACTCTAAGCCAGGAGATGCTTAATCTGTAGAGGTGGCCTGTGTTCCAGAATGTACAACCTTCTGACATGACGAAGTCCAGAGTCACTGTCCACAGCCTTGAACCCATGCTGCATTAAATAGAGAACCCAGACCTTCCTGGCAACCATTCCAGGCAAAATCCTTTGAGGAAAACCAGAGGCCATTGTCCGAGAGCCATTGCTTTCACTGATTCACCTGAAGGTCAGCCAGGTGGACACAGCCATGGATGGGGCTGATGCGGTTTCATGAGCAGCAAGCTGATATCTCAGACTTTGCATCCTCTTAGCTTTATGGCAGAGAATACCCCTTAAGCTCGTGTTGACACAGTGAATTTCTCATGCGTCCCTCCCACTCTCATCAACTTTTCCTTACACATCATTCTGATAGAAAAGTTATGTTTAAGGATGAATTAAACCTATGCATTATGTTTACTCAAATTTTTACTATCTGAGGCCATTTAACAGTCTCAAGGAATAGACCAAGGCGTCTGGAAAGTAGAGAAAATTTAAGGAATTATTTTAACAAGTGTCTTGTCTCTTTCTTAGGCTAAGGCTTAGTCTCTAAGTCGTGTCTGACTCTTGCAATCCCATGGACTGTAGCCCGCCAGGCTCCTCTGTCCATGGAATTTTCCAGGCAAGAATACTGGAATGAGTGGCCATTTCCTTCTCCAGGGGGAGCTTCCCAACACAGGAATCAAACCCGCGTTTACTGCCCTACAGGCATATTTTTTACCCTCTGAGCTACGAGGGAATACCATATTCTAATTTCTTTCTTACTCCACCTGTTAAGCTAATACAGGGCTACACTCATTTTCCCTTCCCCAAGGATAAAGAGGAGTGTGATGGCACACTCCTTTTGTAAGAACAGACTGTGGTGGCATTCTGGTTTGTCTCTCCTGGGAATCTGATGAAAGTGCAGTATCAGCTGACTTGTAACATGTCCTAAGTTGGAAGTGACCCTGATTGGTGAGTGCTTTACTATGAATACTGCTGGGAGGCTGTAGCGTTGGGCTTTCTTAGTCCGTTGACTTTTGTGAATATGTCTGACTCTTGTGGGGACCCTGAAAACTGGGCCAAGAGGGACGCACTGTTGTGGTTCTCATCTCCTTGTTTCTGAGCTATCACCTGGGGGCTGAGAGACTGGTCCTGAACTACAACAGATGAGGACTCACCTGCAGAAGCAAGCTGCACCCACCCGAGGAGCCTGTGCTTCCTGTCTATGGTCCTCTAAGTGACTCTGGCGCCAAACACGCTCCCTGGTAGTTCCATGAGTCTGAATGTCTAGCTGAGCTTAAAAATAAAGAGATGCCACCCAATTATCCCTTCCAGAGAGCTCTTAAAAAGCTATTTTTACATCTACTTGTGCAGTGCTGTGTGTTTCTCCTCAACTGGCCAGAACACAGCAGAAAAATGACTGTTACTTATATTTCATCCTTAAAGCCATCATCCTTACATCAGTTCATCATCAGTTCAGTTCAGTTCAGTTCAGTCACTCAGTCATGTCCGACTCTTTGCAACCCCATGAATCGCAGCACGTCAGGCCTCCCTGTCCATCACCAACTCCTGGAGTTCACCCAAACTCATGTCTATCGAGTTGGTGATGCCATCCAGCCATCTCATCTTCTGTCCCCTTCTCCTGCCCCCAATCCCTCCCACCATCAGGGTCTTTTCCAATGAGTCAGCTCTTTGCATGAGGTGGCCAAAGTACTGGAGTTTCAGCTTTAGCATCAGTCCTTCCAATGAATACCCAGGACTGGTCTCCTTTAGGATGGACTGGTTGGATCTCCTTGCAGTCCAAGGGACTCTCAAGAGTCTTCTCCAACACCACAGTCCAAAAGCATCAATTCTTCGGCGCTCAGCTTTCTTCACAGTCCAACTCTCACATCCATACATTGGTCATCACCATCATCAAAAGCATCATCATCCCAACCACCACAAGAATCTATGTACTCCAGCTCCTGCCTGTCACCTCCATCTTTTTTATCCAGAGCACATTTTGCACACATGTGTGCTGAGTTGCTTCAGTTCTGTCTGACTCTTTGCGACCCCATGGACTGTAGCCCTCAGGGCTCCTCTGTCCGTGGGATTCTTTAGGCAAGAATACTGGAGTGGGTTGCCATTTCCTTCTCTAGGGGATCTTCCTGACCCAGGGATCAAACTCAGGTCTCCTACATTACAGGCAGATTCTTTACCACTGAGCCACCAGGGAAGCCCAGAGCACATATTACTCCCTTTTTAAATTTTTCCAGGTGAGATAGTCTAACTATAAATATATGTGACCACTTTTGGATGGCATTAAAAGAGATGAGGGTCCCTATGCATTCCCCTTCCATCTAATAACGGTTTCCAAGCAGTCACTGGCTCTCACACCAGATGATTGGATAGCTCATGGTGGGGCTGTGCCCCTGAGAAGGATATTTTCCTGAAGGCTTGGAAGGAAGGAAAACAATGTGAAAACTCTCAGCATTTAGCTCACTCTGCTTTTCCTATAATCGGAGTGACTGAGGGTCATATGTATACAAGATGGGAGAAAAAGTGGGCCAGGGGCGGGGAGCAGGCAGGCAGATAGAGGAGCCAAGGAAGAGACAAAGAAGGAGATGGTCCCGGAGCCCTACTCAGAGGAGACACCATGAGGAGAGGCCAGAGCACCAGGAGGGCCAGAGTGGGGGTGCTGGGTGGCTCAGACCCATGGGGTGCAGCCTGCCATGAGAGCCCCTCCTGTACATGGGCCATGTGCCCTGGAAGTCTCAGGTGGCATCTGTAGGTTTCCCAGTGCTGCTGCAAGAGTCCTGCTCTCTGATGCCAGAGGATAATAGAAAGAGCCCTAGATGGCCAGTTGGGAGACCTTGCTTCTAGTCCCAGCTGAGCAATCGTGAGCTGATCACTCACTCCCCTTCTGTGGGCCCCCTGTTCTCTCGGCTTCCAAACAAGGGAGTTGTCTTGATTGGTCCCATGACCAAGTGTCTTCTATGTCCAGTCCTCCCAGTTTTCAAATCTCTGGAGCCCTGATTGGGAGATGGTATTTATGCTCCTCTCTCTCACTCATGCTGGCCTCCAGGGCAGGAGCTTATTGGTGACATCATTGGCCCATAGCCTGTGGGCAGAAGGGCCATGGTGCCAGCACTGAGCGGAAGCTCTGAGAAGCTCTGTGAGTTTCACTCATCCTCCTGTGCTAGACCCCAGTCGTTCCTGCCCCTTTAGCCTGGGCCCCATCATAAGGAGACACTCAGGCCTGAGCCCAACACAGTCTCAGAAGCTATGTCCAGCCAAGCCTGGCAGAACCAAATCATCTCGTGGACCCACGAATGGGACATAAACGCTCGCTGTGAGGCAGTGCAGTTTCGGAGCTGTTTGTTACTGCAGCCAAAGCTGACGAATACACCACGTGACAGGAAAGTGTGTTTCATAGACATGCACTCCAGGAACCCATCAAAAGCCTGCCTGAAGGAGAATGAAGGGCAGCTGGAAGGGCCCTACAGGAAGGTTTCCACTGCTTCCCCCTTCTTGCCAGAGCCACACACCTCCATATGGAGACACACCTGGTTTTTGGCATCAGCAACTCGTGCCTCAGCAGGGGTAGGAAGGGAGTCTGGTGGGAGAGGAAACTAAGTTAGAATGCCTCAATGTCAAATTCCTCCCCATTCACAGGCCTCTGTCTTCTATAGGCCTCCAAGCCTGGGCAGTCTGTTTCTTTCACTGCCTAGGTGCTGTAATTAAAAGGCTCTTGAACTTGGGAGTTGACATACTGGTTTAGCCAGCATGGAGAGGCGGCAAGACGCTTAGATAGGTTTATAAGTTCCAGCATCACTAGCCTCTGGCTGCTGCAGTCTGTATCCAAGCCTCTGTGATCCCTAATATTAAAGGACCCTGAAGAAAATGAACACCCTCTTAGCCCAATTCTAGCTGATAGATGTTTTCTTGCCAAACACAGCAGTGTAGCCTATCTGATAGAAACACAGACTAATGCCCAGAGAGGACCACTATGGAGCTCTGGTGCTGTCGGCACTATGGCCTAGGGGGTAACCTGAGAGGTCCAGGATAGGACGTATGACCAGGGCTTAAGCATGCTTCCTTCACTCAGAGAAAACCAGGGCCATTCCCCACCTCCTCAGTCATTTGGATGAAGACTCCAGAGTTGACAGCCATAGTCATCTGCTGGGAAAAACAAAAACCCTCCACCGGCCAGCCTAATATAATGGAAGAGGAGGGAACACACATTTGGGAATGGTGCAAGGGAGCAAGCAGGAACTTACAGTGGTGGGATTCTAACCTTCTTCTAAAACACTGAAAGCTTAAAAGCAAAACCTTACCTGGGAACAGACACATATGTAAATCGATGAAAGTTCAGAAGCTAGGGGTGAAGCAGGGATGAAGATTCAGAGCCGGTCTGTACAGCATCTCATTCCCCACTCCTTAAAGTGGCTCTTGAAGTTGTGCATGGAACCCCTGAACTACATACACTTTGAAAACCACTAAATTAGAGAAATCTTGGGTATTAATAGGCTTAAAGAAAGCTGAAAAAACGGGGAGCAAGGTATCATCATGACTGTTTCTGGGCATTTTGCTGTGAAGAGAATGGAATTAAGTGTCTAGGCCTCCTTTGCTCTGACTTGGCAGCTGTGGTACACAACGGATAAGAGGCCTTCCACAACTTGCCTAAGGCAGGTAGACTGACCAACTGACCTTTCTCAAATATTCTTAGAGGCTAACCTCCTCATTTTCATCTTCAACTGGGCAGGACAGAGTTCCGGGAAAGATTGAGGTCTCCTGTCTTTGTTCTGCCTCCTCCTACTCCCTACACACCCCTTAAATCTAAGCCATGGCCCCTCTTGAGCTCACAAGTCTCAAGCCTGGTGCCATCTCTGCTTTGACCTTTTCTACCTTCAAGAGGGAGGGACCCTGGGGGATGTGTCTAATTCACCAGCACATGGCTCCCCACTTCCTGTAGAGACAAGCTTTCAGACCCACCTATGCATACCACATCCACGGATCCACACATCCCAGAGACCCACCTATGCACACCACATCCACGGATCCACACATCCCAGAGACCCACCTATGCACACCACATCCACGGATCCACACATACCAGAGACCCACCTCGGCACACCATGTCTACGAATTCACACATCCCGGAGACCCACCTATGCACACCACGTCCATGAATCCATACATCCCGTAGCAGATCTGGAAGAGGAGGTCTTGGCGCTGCCATTTTGCTGAGGGGCTGAAGGTCGACCAGATGAGCCAAGAGATGCTGGCGATGAGGAAGAGGGAACCCAGGATGGCAGCTGCGATCTGAACCTTCTCGATGACTGTCAGGGAGATGGCCTGCCACTGCAGGGGTGAGAACGGCGGGTCAGTGGGGGCCTGCAGGCCCTCATCCCATTTCCACCCCATCCCACGCCCTCTTCCTGCTGCTGCCCCAGCCTCTCACCTCTGGATTTAAACCAGGGCTCACCATCGTGTGATACAGCAGCTCTTTCTGAGAGTTTCTGAGTATTAACTTTGTGTTTTTGATATGGAAGAAGCCCATATCACACCAAATGATCAGAAGTCATTTCTGGGTGGGTGAGGCTGAGAAGGAAAGTCCTTGTGGTTGACTATGATGCAGACAGAAAACTGAGAAGGAGAAAGTGGAAATGCAGCGTGTAGGTGGTGTTCCAGGTCCCCAGAATATTCTTTTCTGAGCAACACATTATTTTCTCACTAATAGGTGCTAAGAGGGCACAGGCTTTTTTTTTTTTTTTTGCTTGTTTTCTACAACAACACCTGGCATGTCATTTAATATACATGCTTGAGATTACCAATTCAACAGACAAAGAGAGGCCACAGGATGTCAGGGAGAGAGAAGAAAAACAGTATAATTTACTGACTGTATACTAATGCTGAAATTTCGGTGTTTTGTTTTTTTTTTTAACAGAAAAGCACTATGCTAATAGCTTTGTTGATGGATGGATTGAAGGCTAGAGTGTGGGTGGGTTTCCACTGAAATTCTATGAGTCTATGACTGATCCAGGTATCACAGGCCTAGATGAGCCATGAGTTGGATTTTAGTTTGGGATTTATTCATGCCCTTGCTCAGCAAATATGTACCGGGTGTTCTGTGTGTGTACGCTGCTAGGTGCTGAATATAAAGCAGTAAGCAAAAGCATGCAGACTTCTGCCTTCCTGGGGCCTCACATTTAGAGAACACAAACAGACATATGATTATTTACAATGGCAATCCATCATGACATGTGAGAGCCTGTGACAGGGGATTTCACTTTGAGTTGAGTGGGAGTTTACTAGACAAAGAGAGGAGGCATATGTGTCCAGCAGGGAGAAGAGCATGTGCAAAGGCCCTGTGACAGAAGAAAGCAGGGTAAGTACAAAAACCTGGAAGAAGACCAGAGAGGGTGGAGCAGAGAGCAGGGAGTGGGGTAAGACAACTGGGAAAGGAAGAAGGAATACCACACGGGAGCCTAAAGAATATGCAAAGACTTTTAAAAACTTTTTTGTAGGAATAAACGTGATACTCTTGACCAGTTTGCAGCAGGGAAATGACAGGATCAGGTTTGGGAAGGTGGCATGTGCACATGCTCAGTTGTGTCTGACTCTTTGTGACCCTATGGACTATAGCCCACCAGGCTCCTCTGTGCATGGGATTTCCCAGGCAAGAATACTGGAGTGGGTTGCCATTTCCTTCTCTAGGGGATCTTTACAAACCCAGGGATCAAACCCGTATCTCCTGCATTTGAAGGCAGATTCTTTACCCCTGTGCTACCTGGGAAGCCCTTTGGAAAGTGGAAGGAAGGACTATCTCCTGATTGTAGCAGTTTGTGTAATGCCCTGCAGAGAGCGCCTAGTAGGCATTTCAGAAGTCATGTCAGAACTCCCCAGAAAAGGCGGACAACCTTCCTTCTGCCAACAGCAAGCCCTCCCTGCACATTATACGGCCTAGATGGAAGCACTGATGATTCTGCCTCCTGCCGGGACTGACCAGTGGCCCCTAAGGAACTGTAACTATTCGAAAGCATTTGCTCGCTCATTTAGATGTGGGACATCAGCCTTTACATGTAATTATACAGATAGCATCCTGTTACAGGTAATTGGGCCTTCACATTTTCCACTGCTCTTTCCACCCCGCCTAGGGTTACACATAACAGGAATTTTCCAGAAGATGGCCTGATCCCAAGACTCCTCTAATAGAGGGCAAATGCTTTTTCCAGAGCCAGCCTCCCTGTCTGTGAAGAGGGCTCCTGATTGAGCTTTTTGTTTCTACCTCTATGACATCAACACCCTCCCCTTCTTCTGCTCCAGGCAGAAGAAACCCCAAGTGGAGAGGCAGAGGAAGCTCCCCTTAACCCCTAAAGTCCTTCCTACCAGCCCCAAGCCACTTGTGGAAGCCATACAGCACCCCGACTACGATTTGAAGCAGGAAGAAGAAAGAGCAGGATGGGGTGCTATGCCCAAGGCTGCCCTCCTGTCTGCCCCATGGGAGGCTCCACAAGTCATATGGGGAGCAGAGCCACAAGGAGAAAGGAGAGGACAGGGGAGCTCTCTGGTCTCCCAGGGAGATGGGGAAGGGCTCCCCAGGAAGCAGGCTCTGCCCCTACTGGATCCCCGGAGCTTCTTCATCCCCAGCAAGCTCCTGATCACAGCATCCAGAGACTTCTCCATGCCCCTCTGTGCAGCGAATGGAGAGACCAAGGGGCAAGAGCATGAAGACAGATGATTCTTTCCTTATAACAAGAAGAGGCAGTGAGCAAGGGCCTGGTCACCCAATCCTAGCTCAGCTCTGCTCCAACTCATGGAGTGTGACCTAGGAGAAGTCAATAAATCATCAGGACTTTCAAAAAGTGGAGATAATTGTTTCTTAGAGTATTGTGAGAATTAAGTGAAATTAATCAGTGCTTTGAAGGGTACCTGCCGCCATCATTTCTATTCCCCTTTATATTTTAGCAAAAATACAGTTATGCATGGCAAGGTAGGAATATTCATAACCATACTTAGCAATCTCCATGCTGGGCATGTAGGGTAGAGGTGAAGGGCCAGACTCAGGAGTCAGACCCCTGGATATAACCCTGCTCCACCAGGGTGACCTCGGGCAAACTGTTGACCCCTCTGTGCCTCCATTGTCTCATCTGTAAGTTGGGGATGATAATAGTACCCATTGCATTGGGTTGTTGTTAGTGTTAAATAATATATGTGAACACTTAGAACAACCACTGGCCCCCGGTAAGCACTAATTAAATGTTCATGAATATAATTATAGTTCAGATGTAGCAAAGAGGATGAGAGGCACCCACAGAGCCTTGAGACCACAGGGCTACACTGAAATGCCACCTTTCTTAGGAGCTCTTTCTAGAAACAGAGCTTGCAGAGGGTCACCGAGATAACATGCTGTCATGCCCACTGTTTCTCAGAATGTTTTATGGGGTCATGAACCAAGAGGTGAGACATCAGAGACTTGGAAGACACCCCCCTACTCTGACAGAAGTTAGCCCCGGCACCCCATCCATTGTTCTACTTTCTCTTGGTAGGGCCTGCCTGCTCCATCCTCTACCACAGATGAGGAGGATCAGAAGTTGCCCAACCATGGCTGAGCAGGCAGTCTCACACTTGGCTGAGACTGAGGAGCCCAAGACATGCAACTGGGTCAATTTGGGCCACAACCACACACTACTGCTGCTAGTCCAGACTACTTCCTTCTTCTGGTACTATCTGGAAGAGTGAAATGGCATTTTCTGAGCACATACCACTGAATGCAATGAGGTCCAATCACAATCCAGAAGTAACAGAATCAGAATCTCCAATGACTAGAAACTCACAGTTAAAGACACAGTAGTAGCTTAAGAATAAATTCATTCTTAATTAGTAATTTAAGGATTATTCTTAAGTAGTAACTTGATAAAGTTATTCCAGAGTTCCAAAGAAAAGCAAGGAGAAATAAGAAAGACGTCTTAAGTGATCAATGCAAAGAAATAGAGGAAAACAATAGAATGGGAAAGACTAGAGATCTCTTCAAGAAAATCAGAGATATCAAGGGAACATTTCATGCAAAGATGGGCACAATAAAAGACAAAGTTATTCTTAAGTAGTAACTTAAGAATAAAGAATAAAGTAGAAAGGCAATGTCAATATTGCCATTTGCTTAAGGCACTTATGAGATTAGAATAATCTTTTCTTTTCTTTGCTCCCAGGAAAAGATTCATTGGAAAAGACCCTGATCCTGGGAAAGATTGAGGGCAGGAGGAAAAGGGGGTAACAGAGGATGAGATGGTTGGATGGCATCATCGATTCAATGGACATGAGTCTGAGCAAACTTCAGGAGATAGTGAAGGACAGGGAAGCCTGGCGTGCTGCACTCCAGGGGGTCTCAAAGAATCAGACAACACTGAGAGACTGAACAACAACCCCCAGGAAAAAGGTATCCCTAAATGTTTTTTCCCTTTTTGTGTCAAGGGCTAATGCCTGTTTATGAGCCAAGGACAAAGCCAAGGGGGCACTCGCCTGGTGGGTTTGGATTCTGACCCTTTTCCAAGGCTTGAATCGGCTGAGAAAGAAGAGAAGAGTTAATGCACCCCAGGGCCTGGAATCAGACATTGCTATTTTAAGACACTTCAAGATTTTGAAATGAATAGCTGAGGATGGAACCAGAGCATGGGGAGGCACCTCTTGTTCTGACTCTTTGGTGCACCATCAGGATGACTGAAGTGCCTAGGGGTTTTAAGGCTCCCTTCTAGCAATAATGGCCCCCCTACCCTGGGCTGGCCCCCACTGCAAGGACATTGCAGCTCCGGGTGTTTGCAGCTGCCCTTCCATGCAGAGATCCCAGCCCACCATCATCCCCAGGCCACTTGCTCTGCTGGGGCAGCAGCACTGACTCTCTCTCACCCCCTCAGACAGCAGAGAGACAACTGTGCCAAGCTGCTGGAGTTTCCGCGCCCTCGCCAGCATGCTGGCTAATTGATGACGTGGCAGCTTCACTGGCTGACCGTGTCTATGTGAAGGTATTTTCAGAAGCAAAGCGCCCTCTCTGTGTGTGTGTGCCTCACAGGGGGGAAGCTGTGTGATGTGGAGGATTTATGAGGTGGTACAGGGGCTGTCAGCTCTTCTGGGGATGACAGATGTCTCAGGGCAGGGTGGGAGAGGTCGGGAGGACCGTGGGGGGCGTGGGGGCCTCTGATCTGACAGCCCCACCCCATGTGAATCTGTTCCACAGACCCTACCTGAACCCTGGTCTTCCTGCCCTTGACCTTCATGGACTCTTTATATTCTCTCCCTTTTCCTTCCTGCCCCGTCTTTTCTCTTCCTCTGATTCCCTCTCCTGTCTCGTCTCCGTTTTTTCCCTTGTCATAAGAAGTGTGGTCTGTGGGCCAGGAGCAGCAGCATCACTGGGTAGCTTGTTGGAATGGAGAATATCAGGCCCCACCCTGCGTTTTGCTGGGATTCCAGGCACCATCAAGTTTGGGACATACCATCCAGTCTCTGCTCTCATTTCTTCTTTTCTGCCAACCTCATCGCAGTCTTTCTCCTCACCGTCCCACCCTGCCTATTTGCCTTTTTTGCACTCTCTGTTCTCTCTTTCTTATTGTTTCCTCCCTCCCTCTCCTCTTTGCTTCTTGTTCCTTTTTCTTATTTCTGATTTCTTTTATCCATTCATTTATCCATGAACTCACTTATTCTCTCTTTTCCATCTGATTCTCCATGTTTCCTTCTCTATCTATTTCTGTCTCTTGATCCTACCCCTTTCTCCTCTTCTGGCTGAGGCTTAAGAGAAAACACAAAAATTCTTTCCTGCCCTCCTGCCCACTCTCTATCCTCGGTCTCGCCCACCTGGCCATCTTTCCCTTCCTCCAAAGCCCTGGAGCTCTAAGGTGACTTCACGTCCCGCCGGAGATCAGGGGGTTTGGGAAAGCCCAGCCCTCGCTGTAGCGCCCGAGCTGGCAGCCCCCGGCCGTACCTGCAGAGGGTTCTTTGTGCTGATGGCGATTACGTGGTACTTGTAGTAGCACAGTTCACAGCTCCAGCAGCCCCGCTCGCTGATCCACTTGATGAGGCAAGGCTGGTGCGTGCACTTGACCGAGCCATCGCAGCGGCACGGGCTCAGCAGCTCCCCCTGCAGGGAGAGAGGCGGAGGGTGGTGAGCCAGTGAACCAGTGAGGTTGCGCAGTCGTGTCCTACTCTTTGAGACCCCATGGACTGTAGCCTACCAGGCTCCTCCATCCATGGAATTTTCCAGGCGAGAGTACTAGAGTGGGTTGCCATTTCCTTCTGCAGAGGATCTTCCCAATGCAGGGATCGAACCTAGGTCTCCCGCATTACAGGCAGACGCTTTACCGTCTCAGCCACCAGGAAGCCAGACCTCAGCAATGGGGGAAGGGGTGGGGAGTTTGCCTTCAGAGTTGGTTTGCCCCCCACCCTCCATGTCTCTGGCCAGGCCAGACCACAGACTTGGTTTGGAGGAGGTCTGGGCTCCAGGTTCCCAACTTTAGTGAATTCAACTAACAGTTCTGAGCTCCTGGCTCCTACTCGGTACTGCCCAAGTCCTAGGGTTTCTATGAAAATGAGTTAGAGGATCTCCATGGAAGTTCTCTGCCATCTAACACGGGTGTCAGCCTAGGTAGACTTATCTTTAAAGGTACAGCCAGGGGTCTCAAACACAAATGCTCTCAGGGGCAGACAGGCCACACTGTGACTGAAGCCAGCTGGCGGAATGGATTGGATTGGCGGGTTGAAGAGACAGCCATCATCAGCTGCAGATGTGGGAATCTGTGTTCCAAGGAGGCAAGTGTTTATGCAAAATTTCCCCGTAGTCAAATGTCAACAGCAAACCCAAGCTTTGAATACATGTCATGAAGGTCATTTGGCCTAGCTTTGGAGTTCTGGTCCTGAGCCTTTGCATTCTTCTACAGCACAGCCCATAGAGACCCAGATCCCCTCTGTGAAGCCTCTTGCCCCTGATCCCAGAGCGACAAAAATGTGGCAGGCTTGGCTCCTGGGGACCTAGGAGGCTGAGCAGATGCCCCCTCTGAAGGCCTGGGGCCCTCTCGGCATGTCCCTTGGGACTGGCTGGGAGTCGTTGGGAAGCCCAGTTTGGGGCAGGCTTCACTAGAAGCAGGGAGGCAAAGACAGTGCCAGAGTTGAAGCTCCTTGTGGACTGCAAGGCTGGACTCAGTCTCTGGAGCCTCCTGTGACCACATGTCACATGACCACACACCTCATGACCACAACTGAAGCTTGTGCCCACTCCCTGCTGGTCCTGATGCTGCCGGCCCCAAAGGGCCTCCCTCACTCCCTTCTCTCCTCCCCTTCACTTTCCCCTTTCCTTCCTCGCCTAGAGCCTGTCATTTCTACCTCCTGACTCCTGTCCATCAGCACCTTCATTTACCTTCTCAGGGACTTTAGGAGTGGGTCCCACCCAACTCCCCAACCTCTGCTCCCTTCTGACCCATCCCAAGGCCCCCTTCCTTACTTCCCACGCCCTTCCTCCCCCAATTCATCTATTTTGAAGAGATGCCTTCTGCCTCACTCCTGTCAAAGGACCCAGAAGCTGCCAGGCACAGCCCCTTTCCCTAAGCCCCAGGCTGGTGTGTTTGCAATATGGCCACTGAAGCCATGTCCCTTTTAATTTGGTGATGGTGGTTTAGTCACCAAGTGGTATCCAATTCTTTTGTGATTCTATGGACTGTAGCCTGCCAGGCTCTTCTGTCCACGGGATTTCCCAGGCAAAAATACTGGAGTGGGTTGCCATTTTCTTCTCCAGAGGATCTTCCCAACCCAGGGATCGAATTTGCATGTCTTGTGTTGCAGGCGGATTCTTTATCCACTGATCCACCTGGGAATTTGGGGATTTCACTATTCGAGAAACCACATCTTGTTCCCAACTTAGAATAAGCAGGCACAGGAGCTCCTGACCTATTAGACACAGATCTTTATTTGTGTATTTAATCATGCTCTTTGCTGTAGACTGTAGAAACAGTCCTTTTCTCCCAAGATGCATGGAATAATCTTTCCCTTTCACTTCAACTCCTATCACTCAAAGACTACCCCTCAGCCTGGATGAGATCTAGAGTGTCTTTCTGCACCTGGTGTACATGTTCAATTGCTTTTCTGTCTTCATGATGGTTCCAAAGCCACCTTCTACAGGGAGTCATCCCTGATTTCTCTAGATTGAGTGCAATGCCTTGATCTCTGAGCACCAGTGTAACCTTCTGAGGCCCTTGGCATATGCCTATCCACTGCCCCATCAGAGGAGCCCTAGGAGGCAGGGATGGGAGGTTGTTCATCTTTGCATTCATTCTCCCAGTGCCTAGACTACACCCAGCAAGCCTTCAACAGCCTTTGTGTTTGAGCAAGTGAAAACATAATTCAATTGTCTGCTCAGGTTTCCTGCCTGGCCCAGAGGAATGAAGATGAGACTGCCTATTCCATAAGAACAGGAGCCATGTCCATCTTGTTGACCTTGGGACCGCAGCAATTCACTCAGTGCCCAGCACTCCACACGTGTATGTATGATGAAGGAACCTGGTGACGGAAATACTCAGGGTGCCACCACCTCATAAAATCCTCTCTGATTCCCCACTCTGCTCCTTTTGTGTTGACAGACCCCCTCACGGTGGCTGCAGGCCAGGAACCCTCCCATACCCACTTTGAAAGCACTTCCCCATGTGTCTCTGGGTCACTATACCATGACCTCTCACAGCAGCAATATGCATCTTATGTCCATTTTTGCATCCTTAGCACCTAGTACAGTACGTGAAACAGATACTCCATCTAACTTTTTTTTTGTAGCCATACCACTTGGCGTGTGGGATCTTAGTTCCCTGATCAGGGATCAGATGGAACCCATGACCCCTGCAGTGGAAGCATGGAGTCTTGACCACTGGACTGCCGGGGAAGTCCCATACTCCATCCTGCTTTAACAGTGCAGTGTGCACAGAGCTGTTTGATAAATGAGAGGTTTCGCTCCTCTAGGACATGGCCAGCCTCTGGCTCCAGGTACAGTAGGACAGGCAGGAGATGCCCACAATGCCAGGTGCTCACCACACCCATGGAGGCCTCCAGGTCCTCGATAATGAGTAGTTGCTGTGTGGCTCTGAGAAGAAAAATAGGAATGGGAGGGGGAGGAGAGGTGGTGAAGGAGGGGCAAAAGCCCTCATTATTCATGGCAGCATCTCCTAGGCTCATTAATTCTAACAGGATGAGCTGGGTTTGATTAATCGGGTTGTTAGGCAGCCATGTCAGATTGCCAATCAGGTAAGAGACAGTACTCCGGTCCCCGGCAACGGTGCCAAGCAACAGCGAAGGCTGTTCTCTTTGCTTTCTAACGCGGCAGCCGTGAGACAGGGGAGGGAGAGCCGCTGGCCAGGCATAACTAACAAGACCTGGGCTCACCACCGTGGCTCTGGATGGGGGACCATCCCTGGGGCCCCTAGTTATCTGGAGAAGGAAGGAGCATGACCTGGCCTGGTCCTAGTCCTGGCCACAGACCATGAGGCCAAAGGTGTGCCATTTCCCCTGGAGCTCCCAGTCCCCCACACTTTCCCTGGATTGGACAACCCAAAGGTAGAATAGAGGCTTGCTTTGGGTGCTACAAACACTAGAAAGCAAGGATATCGAAGCTGTTAGAAAAGTTTAACTTTGATGAAGGAAGTGATCCAGGATTTTAGGGAAAAAAAAAAAAATCTGCAAAAAAGCTATTTTAACCTTGGCATTCACATAAATTTTTTGCTTTATGATTTGGCATATTTTTACATTGGGGAGGAGGGCCATAATCTTTTTGTGTTTAGGGCTTCTAAGAGGCCTTAATCTGGACCCTGGACTATCTTTGGCTGGTCAACCTGTGCTTCTCCTGGAACAAGAAAGATGTGAATGAGCCAAAGCCAGATGGATTCAGGTTAGACAGAAGGAGAATGTTCTTTAAAGTCAACTTTATTACAAGCTAAAATGGTGGAACATGGAAATGGAGGTGATAAACATCTCTCAATATAACAGTGACTCCTATTAAAGAGAAAGGTTAAATGACCAACCCAAGGTCACTCAGCCAGTGTCGTGGCCAGAATGTAAAGCCAGGTCTTTCTGACATCAGACTCAGCTTCTTACCACACTCTGCTCATCCGCCTCTGTACTCTGGTTCCTGCTGTCCCTTGCACATCTGTGCCCATGGGTCTCTTCTTGTCTGTCCCTCCCTGCTCCAGCACCGGCCCTTTCACCAAGTCTGGAAGGGGCCCGCTCTGGACCGATTTTCTGTCTCTGCATCATCACCCACAGTTCAGCCCTTAATCACTCTTCAGTTGTTTTCTCTAGGCTTCGGGGTGATCCTGCATACCCCACAGGACCAGGCACCTCGGAGTTACACAGTAAAGGTGCATTCATAGGCTGGATGGGCACCAGGGTAAGGCAGAGGATGAACCCCTCCAGCCCAGCTCCTGAGGGTCCTCCGGCCTTTGGGCTGGAGGATTATCACCATCTTGTCTGCAGTGTTCAGCAAACTCCACAGATCAAAGGGGCTCATTAAATGGAAAGGGCACCAGACACTTCCTGGATGATCTGCTCAGAGCTTTGGGGCCCAGAGACCACCCTGGGAATGACTAAGTCAAGAAAAATCAGATCTTCTCTAATCCCCTGGCCCCCATGGGACACAGTGTAAGGGAGGGGTGAAGAACACAGTATTTGAAAAGCAACCCCTTAGATTTAAATGCATCCGTTTTTCCTTTTTAAATTCTTTTTATTGTGGTAAAAGTCACATAATGTAAAACATACATTGTCACCATGTTTGACTGTACAGTTCAGTGGAACTCAGCATGTTCACATTGCTATGCAAGTCTCAACATCATCACCTTCCTAACTGAAACTCTGTCCCCATTAAACACTAACTCCCCATACCCCCAGCCTCCAGCCCCTGGGATCTACCAAAGTACTTTCTGACTGCATGAATTTGACTGCTCTACATACCTCATGCGTGTGCATGCTAAGTCGCTTCGGTCGTGTCTGACTCTGGGACCCTACAGACCGTAGCCCGCCAGGCTCCTCAGTCTATGGGATTCTCCAGGCAAGAATACTGGAGTGGGTTGCCATGCCCTCCTCTAGGGGATCTTCCTGACCCAGGGATCAAAACTGCATCTCTTACGTCTCCTGCATTGGCAGGTGGGTTCTTTACCACTAGTGCCACCTGGGAAGCCCCAAGTGCCTTGTGTAAGTGGAGTTGTCAAACAGCATTTGTCTGCACCCAAGTATGTGAGAATGCATTTTTAACTTCATATATGTCCTACAAGCAGAGTGTACCTTCTTTTTCCCCACGCCCCTGAGCTATATAGTAGGGTCTCACCAGCCATCTATCTTATATACAGTAGTATATATACACCAATCCCAACCTCCCCAACCCAACCCTCTTCAACACTTACTGGCTATGCAAACTGGACCAAGTCTCTTAACCTCTCTGAGGTTCTCTTTCTTCATTTTTCCATTGCAGGCAACTCTTACCTCCTCAAAGCCTGGCTGTAAGAATGGACTGAGATCATGCAAGCCAGGTGCTGGACGCAGAGCCTGGCCCGAGTAAGTCCTCTTATGAA
Organism: Bison bison bison; assembly: GCF_000754665.1. Classification (NCBI taxonomy): domain Eukaryota; kingdom Metazoa; phylum Chordata; class Mammalia; order Artiodactyla; family Bovidae; genus Bison; species Bison bison. The sequence goes on from NW_011495032.1 coordinate 38,543,541, forward strand.
AATATTACAATTTCAACTTGCCTTTCCGCAATGACTTTAATTCCATAGGTTTTCTACTACAACTCTATTCTATGCTCCCACAATCAAATAAGCAAACCATGCCTTAAGTACAGGGTCAGCCGAGCCTAGAGGGAGATTCTGATGAAAGAAATGCCTAAGAGTCCACCCCAGTGAAGTAGATTAGGGGTTAGGACACAGGTCTCCCAGCTTCTGGCCCAGGACTGCCCTCTGTGTTACCAGGGGTCACTGAGAGTGTTTGGAGTCCTCCTTTCCTGGGGAGGCTGAACGGAAGGCTTCTTGAATGGGTTAAGTGGGGTTATGCTGGAGGCAGGACAAGGTGATCCATAGCTGTGGCTGTGGCTGAGCTGGCGGGTGGGGAAGAAAACAGGATGGATTCGCCTCGCTGCCAAATGACACAGCAAGCTGCAGGAACAAGACTTCAGTCGTTTCTCCATTCACAGATTTCTTCCTGTTTATTCTGCCTTGCTTCAGTTTTTCTCCCCTCTCAATCTGAAAGGACTTGCTTCTGGAGTCCTTAGGTTACCTGGTTGCCATGGCAGTTGGCAGGTAAGCCAAAGACTTCCCCTGCCACCCACATGGGCACCAGGCATCCTTGCCACTTAGAAGAAAGAAAGAAAGAAAAAAAAAAAAACAGCCCCAGTGCTGTGCAGTAGTTTGCAGTTCTGGGAGACTAGAGCAAGGGAAGCAATAGACACAACAGCCTTGGGGTGCAGTTCAGGGACATTTCCCTTTATTGACACTAACATGGTGGTTAAGAGCTTGGACTCTAATCCCAGACAGACTTGAGTATACCCAGGCTTTTATGATCTGTGTGACCCCGGGCAAGTTGCTTAACCTCTCTGGGCCTTCATCAAATATACATGTAGTATGTTCCAAGTTCTATATGAGGTGACAAGGATACAGCAGTGAATGTTACTAACCAAAGTTCTCTGGTCGAGAAAGAAAGACATTTTAAAAAGATAAACAAGGGACTTCCCTGGCAGTCCAGTGGTTAAGACTTTGCCTTCCAAGATAGAGGGTGTGAGTTCGATCCCTGGTTGGGGAGTGAAGACCCTATATGTTTGCAGCCAAAAAACGGAAACATAAAACAGAAGCAGTATTGTAACAAATTCAATAAAAACTTTAAAAATGGTCCACATCAAAACATCTTTTTAAAAATAAATAAATAAGATAAACAAGTAAACTATAAGTACATGGCATGCTGTTATGAGCTATTATGGAGAAAAATAAGCAAGGGAAAGGAAAATGAGATACCAGGGAGGGGACAGGTTGAAATTCTACAAGCGGGGACATTTGACAGAAGACCTGAGGATAATGAGGGAGCAAGCCATGTAGGTGTATGAGACCTGAGCATTTGGGCAGAGAACATCGAGTACAAAGGCCCTGAGGCAGAAGCCTGTTTGCCATGTCCTAGGGACACCAAAGAGCCAGTGTGTTTGGGCTAGAATGAATGGAAAGACTGAGAGTGGATGAAGTCAGAGGTATAATGGGGATCAAGAATGGGGGACAAGCCAGACAAGGCTGGTGGGCTGTTTTAAGGACTTGTCATCTATTGTGAATGGGATGGGAAATCACAAGCATGTTTTGAGCAGAAGAGAGTGACATGATCTGACCGTATTCAACAGGTTCCTTCTGCCTTCTGTATTGAAAATAGATTGGAAGGAAGTAAGGATCAAGTAAGGAGCCAAGAGGCTATTGCAGTAATCCAGGTGAGCAATGATGGTGCTTTGAACCAGTAGGGTAGCAGTGGAAGTTCTAAGAAGTGGCTTCTGGATATATTTTTGAAGATACAGATGTTAAGATTTGCTAATGGATTAGGTGTGATGGATGAGAGAAGTCAAGGATGATGAAGATCTGAGCAGTGAGGGGCTGGAGAGTTGCGTTCAAGTTGAGATGGGAAAGACTGAGGGAGGGGCAGATTTTGGAGGGTAGATTGGGAGCTCATTTGGGAATGTGTCAATTTTGAGATGCCTGTTAAATATCCAAGTGGGAATGTGATATACATTAGTCTAGAGTTTAGGGAAAAGCTCTAGCCTCAGTATATATACTTGAGAGTCACTGGCCTACAGATGGTTTTTAAAGCCACAAACCCAGGAGTGAGGGCAGGTAGGAAGAGGGAGGGCTACCAGAACTGCTTCATACAGGATGTCAAGATGTTGGAGCTTAGAAGATAGGAAAGGATCAGTAGAAAAGCCTGAGAGGGAAGGTCAGTGGGCCGAGAGGAGAATGTGATGTTCCAGAAGCCAAAGAAGAAGACAAAGTCTCTCAAGAAAGAGGGAGCCCTAGCAAAAGCTGCTGATGGATCCAGTCGGATGAGAATATTGGGCAAGTTTTCTCTCAGTTTCTTCTTTTTCTAGATAAAGCAAAGCTATGGACTGAGACTGGAAGTGGGGGAGAAGGTATGGAGGTCTGAGAATTGGTTTACAAAGTCACCTGGGAGAGCTTGGGAGTAATTAGACTAGTAAAATAAAATAGAATTACTGGCGGCACTGAACATCCATGAAATTGGGGGAAGAGGGTTATAAGAATATATATTTATCACCCTGCTTGGCACACAAGCAGGTCTCAGTAAATGCTAGACTAACATGGAAATGGTTATAATAGGTATTATGGCTGATCTTGTCTCAAAGGCCACCTTCACACCTATGTCAAACACTGATCAATTTCCTCCCTCTCTGCCTTCCTTCCTTCTTTGAATAATATTCCCTTCTTATTAATAATTCTAGTGTTGTAAACATCTCAGAGTTCTAACAAGATAGACATTATATCATCTACTACCTCAATAACTTAATGAAGCTAATATCATTTCTCCTGCTTTACTATATGATGATACCCACTCAGAGAGGTTGTTACTTGCTCAAGAGAAAGGCAGGGTAAAGCTCTGTCCATCAGGCTGCCCATACCCACCACTTCTCTGCCAGCTCATGTCACCTGCCTCCCGTCTCTCCTCCCACCCCAGCAGTCTTGTTCATCATATCCTTACCTTTCCAGCCCTGACAAAAGAGATGGCCTTGCTGGATCCTTATTAATGTATAAATGCAAAGGTAAAAACTCTTCTCCCCTTTGCCCCTCTCCTCTGAACCCCATTCCAGGCAGTGTTCACTGAGTATTAATTGATGTGGTGGTGGTGGTAGCGGTGAGTGGGGGACATAATGGAATTAACTCACCCCCCCCACTTCCTCCTCACACTCCCACCCTTGGCAAGGAGTAGACATTTGTTGAGTCAAAATTAAGAGACAGCACTTTCTATAAGCATAGAAATGCGTTAGAAGTTTCTCTGAGATGTAGTCTGTATTCACAAGAAAACATTCACTTGCCTTGTAGATGCTCCACTGTGAAGACTCAGAGGACCAAAAGCCTTAAAATCAGAACTCCCCCTCCTGAGTGGAGTGAAACCTGTGTGTGTGGTGCAGGGGATGAGGAATGGGCACAGGAATAGGAAAAGTTCACTGAGGCTGTAGAGGAGAATTAGGAGGGATGCCAGAGAAAGGAGACTCCTCCATGTCCATCCGAGATGGCATCTGTGATGAAGGACTATTGACAGGGAAGCACAGAACTGTTTTGTGTCACTAACTAGATTGCACATATCTGGGGGGAACAAGCTAACAGGATTACCGACTCAGTGGACATGAATCTGAGCAAACTCCAGGACATAGTGAAGGACGGTGAAACCTGGTGTGCTGCACTCCATGGAGTCACAAAGAGCTGGACACGAACAGCAAGCTAAGAGGAAGGCTTATCAAGGACACATCCTCCCAACTTATGGGTACAACCAAACTGGTTCATAATATCAACCAACTACACAAAGGGGGAACCCAAGTGGGGAAAGTGAATAGAAGGAAAACCTACAAGTTTCCAGCATCTTCTCCATGCAGGACACCAGACAGTGATTTCTTGATTCCACAGAACTGCAAGAGGTCAATGTATCTTGGACTTGGGATCAAGAAAGATGAGCTATCATGAGACCTTCTCACCAGCCAAGGTTGTGGTGGATAAATTGGAGTAGGGGTGGCTCCTGCCACCCAAGGGGATGAGAAAGCAAGCTCCCTGTTTATCTCTGAGAAGCAGGCTGATCGGCAAGATGACCTTCAAAGATCCTGGAATCCAGGATTATACATAGACAAGCCATTCTGAATTTTCTGTGTGTTGTGTTGGGCAGCATACAGGCAGAAATTTGTTTTCTGGCTGGAGCCCTTTCTGGCTGCTCATCCATAGCGCTTTTCATCCGTAGCACTTTACCTGCTCCCTTTCCAGCCAGACCAGGCCCAAGCTTCTCACTTCCTTCCTCAATGACACCAAAGCCGAGCCCTCCAACCTCCTCTATCTAATGCCTGATGGTCTGAGGCAGAACTGATGTAATAATAGAAATAAAGTGCACAATAAATGTGATACACTTGAATCATCTCGAAACCACCACCCGCCACTGCACCCTACCCCCCGCCCTGTCCATGGAAAAACTGTCTCCCACAAAACTGGTCCTTGGAGCCTAAAAGCTTGGGGGCCACTGCTTTAGGAGACTAACAGAGTGTGAACACTGGTAAACAGGGAATCATTGTAAGATAATTTGATTTAAAAAAGAAAACTCTATTACTAAGTAGAAAAAGAAGACTTAAGACCTTAATGAACTTTAGTTATCTACACTAAATTCAATTAACCACATAAATATTTCCAGTTCCCTCATACCGGCAACTTACTTTCACAAACACAACACTACACACACACTCACACTCACATACAAACATATAATCTGCTTTCCTCTTCATGGAAGAGTTTTCAGCCTTCCTGCTCATCAGTTCAAAAAAAGGGTTACAAGAAGAGACATAGGAAACACACACACAAGCCCCAACCAAACCCCCCAAACCATGTTTTTCTATTCATGATAATTTTTTTATTCCTGCACTGCTTTTCTCGCTATAATTTAACTGGAATAAGACAAATGTACCTAGTCCCTCTAACTGCCTTTGAATTTACTCAACTGATGCCAGAAAGAAGAACTTAACCTCACAATAATTGAATTTAAATAACATCTGATTCCATAAAGTCAAACATGATCTGCATAATAAACAAACCAAGCCCCACAAGGGCTGGCAGAAAGAAAGAAGGTCATACTTTATGTGGATATTTCTAATCGTATCTGTATTTCTAATAACCTACACGTGCCATATACTGTCTGTGTGTCTTTCTGTACACTTACCATCACTATTGTTAACAAGGAGCTAAAGTTAAAGGTTGATTCGCCTTCAGTCCTTTGCCTGACTTAATAGAAAAGCATAACTTTGATAAACCTCACTGGCCATAATTGGGTTGTTTGCATATAGCAGAGGGCTGGGCCCGTTTCCAAGGTTCCAGGCCAGTAGGCTGAAATTTCAGAGATTCCAGGTCACCATGTTCTCTTTCTTTCCCACAAGTCAGGCCAAGCCAAGGGCACAAGTCAATGGCAAGTTGAAGGGCAATTACTCAGTGACCTCCTGGGGTCAGCCCTCCACAGTCCCTGTGCACAGGCAGAAGGATGCCCAGCCTCAGTGGTGCAAAATGCTCGTGGAGTTGAAGCTGTTGTGGTGAAATTCTACAGAAATTCTTTTCCAGTCACAGTGAATGAAAATAAAAGTGTTCGTTGCTCAGTTGTGTCCAACTCTTTGCAACCCCATGAACTGTAGCCCGTCAGGCTCCTCTGTCCATGGGATTCTCCAGGCAAGAGTAATGGAGTGAGTTGCCATTTCCTTCTCCAGGGGCTCTTCCCAGTCCAGGGTTCGAACCCTCATCTCCTGCATTGCAAGCAGATTCTTTATTGTCTGAGCCACCAGGGAAGCCGCAGTAATTGATACATGATTTGATGTGTTTAGGGGATACAGCAGAGGTTACAAGTGTAAACAAGCTGTGATGATGTGTCGTACTTCACAGATGCTCTGAATCATGGCCCCAGACACTTAGAATCTTGCGTATGGCCGACTCTAACAAAGCAAAAATGTAGGGTCTTTCCTGGGCACTCTTCCCAGCTCTGCCACCCTCTGACATGGGTTTCAGCTAAGTCTTGATCCCTTGGTTCTCCGAATTTCATACACAGAAGAATCACCTGGAAAGCTTATGTGTTCAGATTCCCAGGCTTTGACTGCAGAGATTCTGATTTCATGCAGACCCATCCCCCTCTCTTGAAGCAAGGTTGGCTAAGACTCATTTGTGAAGCTCTGGACTAGATTTTAGCAAACCTTCTGTCTCCTACATCACTCTGAGGCTTTTAGATGAAAATAAAGGAGGAAAATAAATACCGATCGCTAAAACTTACTGAGCACTTACTATGTGCCAACCCCTGTATGCAAGCTGTGACTGCTAGGTTCAAATCCTGGCGCTGCCACTTGCTAGGTGATGGACGTTGTGCAAGATACCCACCTGCTCTGAGCCACAGTCCTTCATCTACATTGTCCTGCTTTATTTCAGCTGCTGTGTCTGCCCCTCTTACTAACACGAATATGCGCCAGGGGCCAGGTTTGTTCTAAGCACTTGGCATGCATGAGGTAGTAGAGCCTGGCTGCTCGGGCCAGTGGACCAGGCTGACTGGTCTGCCACTGATCACCCATGAGACCCTGGCGAGTCTGCTCAGAAGTAAAGGGAGACCAAAGATACTTCCAGCTCCCCAGAGTGTCATGAGGATTAAATGAGACAGTGCACGGTGAGGAGTGCGTGGAACC
>NW_011495032.1:38550347-38565842 GCF_000754665.1 Bison bison bison
CATAGCGAGAGCTCTTCATAGATCATTCTATGCTGTCGCTCGTGTGCCCATCGATCCTTCCTAAGTCTCTTCACACCCTAACCAAAGGAGTGAGGCAGAAAATTCTGCCCTCTTGCCCTGTGGATGAGGGGTCTCTGTATTTGCTGCACTTTACCACCTTGTAAATGAAACTCATCAGTCTGAAGCCTGTGAGCACTTAAAACTGCCTGGGAGCCTGGATAATGCGTATAGGTAATAAGAGTGTGATGAAGGCCAGGTTCCCCGGGGCTGCTCACTGCCCTATTATTACAGGGAGAGGGAAGGACAGAACGGACGTCCCAGCTCGCCATCCGCCCGCATGTCTCAGTGTTTCTGTCCCTCCCCGAGTCTTCTTCCCTCATGCGCACGTGTGTCTACCTCCTGATATGGGGTCAAGAAAAGGTCTTAAGCCATGAGTGTTTGCAGCTACCACTCCTGTCTTAGTTAAGGCCGTGCATTTCTGTGTTCATGGAGCCAACTGGGAGCTTTGCGATGCCCTTGAAAGTGCAGAGAAAAGAGAGCAGAGTGGCCATGTGTAATAGAGAGCTTAGCAGGGAAAGGGAAGTTTAAGGGGGAAAGGACATTTTTTGCCCTATGATTTCCTTTGCTTGCTTTTTAAAGAGGCTGCAATAAATATCAACACACTGTTCGATTCTTTCTCTGTATAGGACTTGTATCCCTCCTTCATGATGAACTATGTTCAGATTCCACTCCATTTAGACTGAGAAACCTGAAGCATCAGAGAGGGCAGTGGCTTTTCCTAGGGTGGTGCGGTGGGACAACACTGCAAAAGGAGAAAGAAAATAAAAGGATGGGCCCCTTCCTCTCTGGGTTCAGAGCTTCCAAGAGTCTGCCCTACATTTCTGTGATATTGATGCCTCTCACCGGGTGATACCCACTCCAGAGTCTGCTGAAAGTTCAGCCCGGTTCTTTTCACACCTCTCAAGGAAGCGTGCTATTCCTGAAGTGTTGGCTCCAGATCCCCGTCAGGAATAAGTCTGCTAAGGAGAGCTGGAATTACTATGGTGTGCGAATAGACGCCGGTCTGTTGACTCCAAGCTTCTGCTAAGCGGCTCCAAGTGGTTGTAGCTTCTGTCATCTTGGCAATTTGACTTTTTGTTTGAAAGAATTCTGTGTTCTTTTCTTCTGGAGCTGGGAAGCAGGCACTGGTCTTCAAAGACCACCTCTTCATCCTCTAGCCTCTGCTCAGAACGTCTGTCAAGGGGTCCCTGACAGATGGGGTGCTCCTGTTAGAGACAACGCTGGGAAGGGGGACCCCAGAGTCTCCCGGGCTTACCTGTGTTTCCAGTTTTCCCTTTCAGATGTGTACAATGAAGACCAATGCGCGGAAGAGCCTAAGCCTCTACACTTAAAGATTGGGGGATATTTATGGGCCAGCAGTGCTTCCCTCCAGAAGATGGTGACTGTAGCCCACAGTCCCCTTTTAGGGGCCATCCAGTGGCCTCAGTCAAGCCCTGGCTCTCTGACACCTCCCCAGGGACACCCACACTAGGACTTGCTTCCTCAACCCTACCCAGATTCTCAGCCTTCGCTGTAGTGTTTAAGCCTGTATTTCACTTAATTAATTATTAATTTTGTAAAATACTACTTCCTTTTGTTTGCCTGTAACCTCTTTCAGGTGACAAGGTGGTTAAGCAAGAAATCAAGACGTTTCCAAACAATTGTTTTCTGGGATTTGGCAACTCAGTCCCTGTTCTCACTCCCTTTAGACTTCGTGATTGTTTAAAGCTTTATTCATCTTCCCTCCAGCAGTGGTCCATGCACACTGAAAAAAGATCTATTTCTGCCAGTGTAGGAGATGCAAGAGATGTGGGTTCAATCCCTGGGTTAGGAAGACCCTCTGGTATATGAAATGACAACCCACTCCAATATTCTTGCCTAGGAAATCCCATGGACAAAAGAGCTTGGCAGACTACAATTCACAGAGTTGCAAAGAGTCAAACACAATTGGGCACACACACACACACACACACATTGGGACTTCCCTCGTTGTCCAGTGGTTAAGACTCCATGCTTCTATTGTAGAGAGCACGGGTTTGACCCCTGGTCAGGTCGGACACTACTGAGCAGCTTCACTTTCTCTTTTCACTTTCATGCATTGGAGAAGCAAATGGCAACCCACTCCAGTGTTCTTGCCTGGAGAATCCCAGGAACGGTGGAGCTTGGTGGGCTGCCGTCTATGGGGTCGCACAGAGTCGGACACGACTGAAGTGACTTAAGCAGCAGCAGCAGCAGGAAACTAATATCCCACATGCCTCAAAGCCAATAAATAAATGAACAAACAAATACATATTTTTAAAAAATCTATTCTTGACTCCTATTCTCATATCATGCATCATTTCAGCCTTTTGTTTTTCTAGACCTTCACCATCGGTTAGATTTTTAAGTTACGTTTCCTTGCTACATCCAAGACAGCCAAGGATCTACCTGTCCGGAGACTGGGGGAGCAAAGACTCTATCTTAAAAATATGTAGAGATTTATAATAACTCAAACATTTCTTCATAACTATACCCCTCCTACACTTGCACACGTAATTTCCCCCAAATCAGGAACATAATTTAGAGCCAGTTTTTAACTTGTATTTTCTCATTTACACCATGTCATGAAAATTTCCTCACAGTAATCCTTGATTTCATGGCTCATATCCATAATTATTTCCTTAGAAGACAGGTCTGGAATGGAACCACTCATTCAAAGGGTGTGGACATTATTAAGGCTGTTAATACATCCTGGAGGCCAAACTGGCCTTCAGCAAAACGGTGCCCGTTTCCATCAGTACCTGCTGCTATTGGCCCGTGTTTAAGGTCTTGTCCTTTCTCCACATTCTCATGAACGATTATCAGTAGTGCCATGACTATGACCCTGAGAAGGAAAGCTCAGAAATGCAGATGATCTGTTCCTCTCCACCTTTCTTTCTACTGGAGGGAAAGCACAGGAGGTGGCTTCAGAATGGGGGCTGAGTCAGGAATTTACAGCACTGCCACCACCAAGGCAGTCTTAGGAGAGTGCCTCAGCTGTGAAAGAGAACCAGGGGCATGTAGCTAGCTGAAGACTGCAGAATCTTAGCCTGGGCATTGTGGGGTGTTCCTTCTCCAGCAAACTGGTGGATGATATGGATGACTCAGAGTCCTCTGGTCAAGAGTCTCAGCATAGCCCAGTCTCTGAGATGGCAGACTATAAGATTAAGGTACCCGGGGCTGTAGGACTCCACACTTACACTTTGCACCTGGATCATTGCCCACCACTTCTCTTTGAGGTTCCTAAATGTAAGAATGTCACACTGGTCCCAGTAACACCCTTGTGTGACTGGGCAACTCTGTCGCTAAAGACATATCATAATCCAACCTGCATTTTCCCTGCTACGATTTCAGCCTTTTCCTATCTTTTCTTGCACGTGCTTTAAGATCAAACAACTTTCTGACTGTGCCATTTATTAACTATATCAGTTAATTAGGCTGCTAACTATGCTCCTGCATATATATTAAATTAATGACTTAAAATAAAGCCTTTTATTACTTTTCACAAGTCTATAAGTTGGCTGAATCGTTCTGCTGATTTGGTTTGGCTGGTCCTGGCTGGGCTCCCTCATGCATCATGGAGTTGGCTGGAGTCTGACTGATCTAGGATGGATGGTCCACCTCTGCTTGTATGTTTCTTATCATCCAGTAGGATTGCTCAGGCTTGCTCACGTGATGGGGGCATAGTACCCACCACAAGAGAGGACAAGCAAGCCCTGATGCACAAGCACTTTTAAAACCTCTGCTTACATTAAATTTACTAATGTTCCACTGGTCAAAGCAAGGTGTGTGCCTATTTCAGAGTCAATGTGAGCAGGCACTACCAAAAGAAAATGACTACAGGCAAGCATAAAGATCTAGGGCCATTAGTACAATCAATTTATCACATTAGCTCTGTGACCTTGGACAATTTTCTTAACCTCTCTGAGCCCTAAGGACCATCACCTGTAAAAATGGAGTTTTTGAAGGATTCCACGCTATATGTAAAATGTCTGGCACATATTTAACTTCCACTATGTATTAATTTCCTTCTCCTTTCCACCATTTGGACTTTCTCTTTTTTCTTAAATATATATTTATATGCATTACCTTCCACATTCAAAACTTCAGCATGATGACACTAAACATTCTACCTGTGGCTCTTGTTGAACTTTGCTAACTCCTAACCTGTGCCCAAGAGAGGAGGCTCTCAATTAATTCCAGTGGTTGGGAATTGGGATACAAAGGGACTCAAGGAGTCTCCCCCTTCTTCTTCTTCCTGGGACTGTGCCGCTGAGAGATGATCTCTGGCTCTCTGATCCAGCTCCACTACCAAGAGGGAAATAGAATGGGTTAACATGTTTGTATTAACTGATGACTGAATAGAGGCAATGGGATGGGGAACCTCCATTTCCTAATTTAAAGGTGGCCTTGGGGGTAGGATAAGTATCCTGGCCTCCCCTTAGCTAATCGGGCTCCAGAAGAGACATTAATTGCAGCCAGTCCATCCTGCTGGGGAGACCCAAGGCTGCCAGCTCCCTTGCTGGGGACGGAATAGAATTTTAATTGGCTGTGAAAGCATCGTGGCAGGAGGTGCATTAAAGAGTTGATCCTCTCCCCCAAAGCAGGTGAGAGAGGCTTCAAGGGAAAGGCCCTGAGGAGGTGCATTGGCAGCAAAGACCTCACCCTCAGAGGCCATCCCGGCTGTGACACCACTGCCCCAGCACCAGGGCTGGACTCCAGCCAGGATCAAGGACTCTCACACAGTGTACTTGGAGTGGTCAGCACAGGAGCACCAAGCCCACAGACCTCCTCATCTCTGTACTTCCCCTGACTTTCATGAGAGAAGCACTTCGTACTTACTGTTAGCGTATCACCAAGAAAACCAGTATTGCCCACCTCAGAGAGCACTCCAAATATAAGCTTAGAAGTGGAAGTGTTAGTTTCTCAGTTGTGTCTGACTCTTTGAGACCCCATGGACTGTAACCCACCAGGCTCCTCTGTCCACGGAATTTTCCAGGCAAGATACTGGAGTGGGTTGCCATTTCCTTCTCCAGGGGCTCTTCCCCACCCAAGGATAGAATTTGGTTCTCCTGCATTCCAGGCAGATTCTTTACCATCTGAGCCACTAAGGAAGCCCAAATAAAAGTTTATCCACCCCCAGTCTGAGTGTGTCCATTTGTCATCTGTGTGGTTTGCGGCAATGGCACAGCATTCCTATACCACCCTTTCAGAGTAACGTTAGTATTTTTTCACTTAAATAAATTATCATGAGAATGTTGGGGAGGACAGCTTTGGTGGCGATGCGTGTGCTCTTTCTTTCATGGCAATTCCTACAACACACCTATGGGATGACATGTGGAGGTCAGTGGATGTGACTATGAAAAACAGAACAGTGTGAGTTTATTAGTACAGATGCACACGGATGCAGGGTATGGTTTAGGGGACTTTGGGGTAAGTTATTTAACCTCCCTGTACCTTACTTTCTTCATCACTAAAATGACAGCAATAGTAGTACTTATCTACTTTCCCTGTTGGAAAGAATAATCAGATTTAAATGCTCAGAGATTCAATAAAAGTGTTTTCCTGATTATTTCTAGTGAAAGGGAGGTGGAGCTAGTCATTGACCCACTTGCGCTCTGTCGACCTAGTGGTGTAATAAACTTGTTGGTGAAAAGCAAAGCAGAAAAGCAAAAAATACACAAGCAGAATCAGAGCTTTCAGAAAACAATTTTGTGAGACAAGAAGTTGATAGAAATGCAGAATTTTGGGGAAACTATGCTGCATTAATACTTTAAAATGTAAAGGAATAAACATCACTTATAACTGCTATACAGTTTTATTGTGTATTTTGATTTTTGTTATCAAATTTTTATTGAAAGTTTATCACAGATTCAGTTATGGAGGAGAGATGCATTGAAGGAAACTGTTGAAAATGGAAATCTATAATTTATTAGGAAATGAAGACAGGCTTCCAGTTTCCAACTGACAAACACACAATTCAATTTCTGCTCTCACTCCCCTCCCCTCTATTCACGCCTCCTATCTCTTCGTTGGGAAATAAGGCATTTTTCTGATTTAAGCTCAGAACATAGGGTTCCCTGGTGGCTCAGATGGTAAAGAGTCTGCCTACAGTGCAGGAGACTTGGGTTCGATCCCTGGGTTGGGAAGATCCTCTGGAGAAGGAAATGGCAACCCACTCCAGTATTCTTGCCTGAAAAATCCCATGGACGTAGGAGACTGGTGGGCTACAGTCCATGGGGTCGCACAGAGTCAGACGGACACGACTGAGTAACTTCATTTTACTTTCATAAGAATGAAAATAGAATAAAAGAGAAGACTAACACGCAGCATCCGCTCTGAAATAGTGAGAACTTCATCTCCTTAAAGAGCATATGAAAGTCCTCGACTTTTGGGGAAAAGAACTGGAGGAAGATGGCATTGATTTGAGAAGGCAGAACAGGCTCTTGGAAATAGTCGTTTCCACCTGCAAACCTGGTCCCCAGATCACAACTGGGTGTCTGGACTCCTGTACCTGATCTCTCCCAACTTGGATCACTGATGGTTTGGGAGATCAGCAGGACAGCCACTTAAAGAAGTGGACTGGTTGCACGAATCAGCTCACCCCTTCCAGGGACACTTTTTCTCACTTTTCTTACAGCTGCCATATGTTGGCAGGGTCTCCGGATACTGAGCATGTTCCTTCTCTGGTATCCAAGGTACTGAAAAGCATGGCTAGGCTACTTATCTGTGGGTACAGCTATAGACAGCAGGCAAGCTAGTGCCCCAGAGAGTACTAATGCCCAAATTGGGTGCATCCCTATTGGTGAAAGAGATGAATAAGACGCTCTGGGATGAAAGCTTGGCTTTGGGTCCTGGCCCCTCCTCTTGCTGCTGGGCAAGTCTGTTTCTCATCGTTTAAATGGGGGTGGGGAGGCATTGGATTAAATAATCTCTACCAGTCACTGACAGTGTCTGACCTTTTAAGATTCTATAAGGGTCTGTACATACAAAACAACTCAACATGAGGAGCCCTTTGTAACTGAAGTGAGTGCACTCCCTGGGCAGATGGAGAGGTATACTGGGAGTGGCAACCCTGATCACTGGAAGCTCCATGGCCATCTCAGAATCCTGAAGCAGAGAATCCAGAGACAGCCACTGATGGTTGTGCATCTGTAACGCAACAGAGGGAGAGACGTGTAGCCATGGAAATCCTCAGGGCACTGCATTGATCTGCTCCCTAGAGTGGAGAAGGATAGATTTCTATCGCTTTGACCCAGATTGTTTTTAAAGAGCATCTGATTCAATTCTTCATGGCCCATGTCATTCAGCAAGCTTCTTGTCTTTCTTTTGTCTGGCTTCTCAGCTACATAAGATCCTAGAACAAGCCCCATTGATGTGGGGACATAAGCACTCTAGGCATTGAAAAGGAGTGTCCTCCACTGTAAATATAAATCAGCTTTCTGATCTCTATCTTGGTTTTTTACAAGTTTTCTTGGCCCAAATTATGTCTTTTTCAGAACATAATCACCCAGAGCGAAAGGTTGTTATATGAAGGTACTCAGCCCAGTCTTGTAGGGGAGTGGGGAGTTGGGAGAGCCCCTCCCCTCCTCTTTCTGAACCTTCATCTGACAAAAGAGATGAATTATTCCTGAAATGTATATTGTGCAAGGCAAATGTTTATTTTTGTTTTTATTCTGTTGTTTATGTCTTTGATTTTTAAATTCTCATCAGCCAAGTCTGTCTTAGACAGTAGGACAGTGTGGAAAACATTCGTAGACTCCATGGAAACCATTCCACTCAGCAAGCAAGAGTGCTGTATGTGCCCCTTGTAATCATGCACCAGCCTCTCAATGACTGGGAGCTTACTATCTCACCCATGGTGTCCGCCCATTGCATTTTTTAATCAACTTTGCATTTGATTATGATATCATATGATGGCAGAATGAGCCATCACCTTTTTTAATTTTTAAATTTTAAGTTGGAGGATAATTGCTTTACAATGTTGCATTGGTTTCTGCCATTCAGCAACAATGTTCATGTGGTCATGGTGCCTTTTCCTTCACCTCTGCAACAATTCCCCATTACCTGTCCCACCTCCCTCTTCTGCAGTAAAACCCTATCCTTATTCACCATGAGCATCACCTTTCTTGCCCTGACTCTTTCCCTCAGGCAAAAATGCCACAGGCAAGGAAAATGGAGGAGAAGCAGAGAAGAATAGGGGAATGTAGACTGAAATAATCAGACCGGGAGATTGCATGCTTAGTCGCTCAGTTGTGTCTGACTCTTTGGGAACCCATGGATTGTAGCCTGCCAGGTTCCTCTGTCCAGCCTGTGAGGCTCCTCTGTCTAGGCTGCCAGGCTCCTCTGTCCAAGGGGATTCTTCGGGCATGAATACTGGAGTGGTTGCCATTTCCTTCTCCAGGGGATCTTCCCAACCCAGAGACAGAACCCACATCTCCTGTGTCTCCTGTATTGCAAGCTGAGCCAGCAGGAAAGCATTGGAAATTAGGAGCTGCTAAAAGATTCACAAAGGAATGGATGCATAGGCTCTTTATGGCCCCAGCCAAGCCAGCAAATATCCACATATAGAATCAAATTCTATGAGAAAGAGATTCATTCCATGAATCTTTGGCCTATCACCTCTCAACCCAGAATTATCATAGACCCATATGAAAACTGAGCAACTTGTGCTGGGGGGTTGCCCTACATGGTGCAGTCATGTGGAAGGAATCAAGGGCTGGGCACTGCCAAACATCTCCCTATACTCACCCCTTTTCTCAACCCTTTTCCTTTTGCCTTAATCCCTCCAGGAATGGCACAGTGTAAGTCCTAGGGAATGAAGAGACAGGGGGACAATGCCATCTTATTCTGGCACCCCCTGTATCCAAATACTCCTTTCATCCCAACACATCTGCTCAACCACATCCCACTGTTCTTTCACCTAAACACTTTTCATGATTGTCATCATTGTTATAGACATTGTAAAGATGGTTTTGATTTTACCATTGGCACCCCAAGGACATTTTGCTTCTGCATTTATGAATGCACAGTTTTCAAAAATTATTTATTTTTAATTGGAGGATAATTGCTTTACAGTATTGTGCTGGTTTCTGCCATATATGAATATGAATCAACCATAGATACATGCACATCCCCTCCCTCTTTAACGTCCCTCCCACCTCCCACCCCATCCCACCCTTCTCGGTTGTCACAAAGCATCACATATGAGCTCCCTGTATCATAAAGCAAATTTCCACTGGCTATCTAGTTTTCCATACAGTAATGTACATGTTTCCAAGCTACTCTCTCAATTCATCCTGCCCTCTCCTTCCCCCTACTGTGTCCACAAGCCTGTTTTCTATGTCTGTGCCTCCATTGCTTCCCTGCAGATAGATTCATTGGTACCATCTTTCTAAATTCCATATATATGCATTAATATATGATAATAAATGCACAGTTTTAATGAGAGATGTATATGCATCGATAAACTCTTTGAAAATGTGTTTTCCAAAGAGAAGTCCATTTAATTTTTGATTAATCTTTTTAAATATAGAACAGTTAAACTATTTCCACTTTTTTCTATTTCTCATTTAATGTTATTGAGACTTTTCATGGGGATTAATGTTTTTATAAGTAAAATATGTGTTAACCATTTGATTAATGGATCTGGTTTGGGTCCATATTAAAATTCACTAATTATAGCTTTTGTTGTTGAAAAGTTTATTCTGTGGCCTTTATAATCCTTCCAAATTTAATTTTTTTCTGGATCAAAGTTTGCAGATCTGAATTTTGTTAACAAGCTGTGAGTGTTCTGCCAGGTTTTAATAAATTATAAATTTTATGGAAAGCAGTTTTTTTAGCCACTCTACTTTTTCTTACAATGACTGTTTCAAAATGCCATCAGGGTGAAGACGTCCTGCCACATCAGAGCAAGAGTACTTTATTAACTGCCTGGTGCATGTGGACATCAAATAAATGTGATTTCCTTTAAGCCTACAAGAGTGCTGAGAGGTGAGTATTATTATCCCCATTTATAGATGAGTGAACAGAGGCAAGGAGTAATGAGGGCATGCACCCAATGTCACGCAGTGATTATGTGATGCACCTGGGAATTGAACACTCAACTTTTGGATGTCAAAAGCTTTTATTTTTTTTTTTTCCTACCGTATCACACTGTCTCTCTCTTCATTCATAATTGCAGTGTCCACTGGCTGAACGCATACCCCATGACACCTTTTAGGCTCTGGCTTATTTCTTGTTTTCTCTCTCTCATATACCCACCCTGCTGACAAAGCACTCCAAACTGCCATCTGACTTCAGGCCTCACCCCACCCCAGGCAGTGTGACTCTCTTGCTCTCCTCTTGAGTAGATGGGTCCCACAGCCATCCCAAGGGACCCTTCCATTGGCAGCACCTTGCAGGGCTCCTCAGCCTCCAGGATCTTATACCTGATGATCTGAGGTGGAGCTGGTGTAATAATAACAGAAATAAAGTGCACAGTAAAGGTAATGCAGTTTGAATCATCCCCAAACCATCCCTACCCTGGCCCCTGGAAAAATTGTCTTCCATGAAACTGGCCCCTGGTGCCAGAAAGGTTGGGGACCACTGCCTTAGAAGATCCTCAAAGTGTCACTTCAGTGTGTGCCTGCGAGGTCCAGCTGGAAACCTGAATGTGGTGGCTCTGGGGTGTGTGCTTGTGTGTGTGTCCACCCAGGGCAGAAGAGCTGGCTGTGGACACAGGGCAGAGGAGCTTGCTCACAGTGACTCATGGGGGCTCGACCATCAGGCTGGACGGATCCATCAGCAAACTGTCTCATTTAGTCAGGAAGAGTGTGTCTTTTCAGTGGAATACATCCAGACGGTTTCCTTTTTTTTTTTTTTTAAACAACAAATTATGGGGGGATGGGAAGGAAAGGAAATGGAGGGAAAGGGGGAGCGAGAGGGGCTTCTATTTTTAAAGCTTTGCCAGGCATTAGTTCTGTGGAAGTTTCTGTGAGGAAGGAAGAAGGGAAGAGAAGATGGGAGAGAGTAATGGATAGCTGACAGGAAGGGTAAGGTCTAAAACAGTGGTTTTTAAACATTCTTTAAGTAGCCGGAACATTTTCCTCTAAGGTATCCTAGGAGGTATGCCAATATTTGAAACAAATAAAAGGGGAGCTGTGTGAATTGACAGGAGAGTGGACACTTCCAGATCCGCACAGTGCACAGCGACCCCTGAGATAGCTCTACCGAAAACAGGTTGAAGCCCTTTGTTGAGCAGGGTGTAGGAAGAAGACCACATTTCCCTGTATTCATTTGCTGATTCACTCATCCATCCAGTCATTCAAATATTTACTGATGTATGCAAGTGCCACACAAGATCCTAGGGAACGCTGCAGCAAATAAAATAGACACTGGTTGCTATTTATGGTCTAGAGGGGAGACAAACATTTGCAAAATAATCACATGCTGCTGCTGCTGCTGCTGCTGCTAAGTCACTTCAGTCGTGTCCAACTCTGTGCAACCCCATAGACGGCAACCCACCAGGCTCCTCCGTCCCTGGGATTCTCCAGGCAAGGACACTGGAGTAGGTTGCCATTTTCTTCTCCAATGCATGAAAGTGAAAAGTGAAAGTGAAGTCGCTCAGTAAGTGTCTGACTCTTCATGACCCCATGGACTGCAGCCTACCAGGCTCCTCTGCCCATGGGATTTTCCAGGCAAGAGTACTGGAGTGGGTTACTAATCTCATTCATGAAGGCTCCACCCTAATTCAATTCCCAAAGGCCTCACCTCCTATTACCATCACAGTGGGGCTAGGATTTCAACATGAACTTTTTGGGGAAACAAACATTCAGTTTCTAGCACTACCTGTAATGATATTTTTTTCTGTACATGGAACTGAACCTCCCAGTTCCTCAGTGTTTGTAGCTGCAAAGTGAATAGTACCTAACTCATTGGGTCATGGTGAGTATTACATGAGTTATACACAGAAAGCATTTGGAAAAGCACTTGGCACATAGCAGATCACAAATAAGAACTAGATAATATTAATAATTTGTCTCACATATGATGGAAGGGTGAAAGGAGTTGACGGTGTCAGTGAGTCATGGATGCTACACAGTGTTTCCAGAAGTCCTAAGAAAATAGGTTGGTCTATAACCCCTAGGATAAGAGTACATAGTCTTTGAAGCCCAAAGAGTCTTGATTTGAATCTCACTCTTCCGAGGCTGGGTGACCTTAAGCAAGTTACCTTAGTGGGGGTTTTGTTGTCTGCCTAATAGCATTGATGGTGAAGATCATGGCATCCAGTGCCATCACTTCATGGCAAATAGATGATAAAAAAGTGGAAACTGTGTCAGATTTTATTCTTGGGCTCCAAGATCACTGCAGACAGTGACTGCAGTCACAAAATTAGAAGAAAAGCTATGACGAACCTAAACAGCATATTAAAAAGCAGAGACATCACTTTGCCAACAAAGGTCTTCTAGTCAAAGCTATGGTTTTTCTAGGAGTCATGTATGGATGTGAGAGCTGGACCACAAAGAAGGTTGAGCACCTGAGAATTTACACTTTCAAATGGTGGTGCTGGAGAAGATTTTTGAGAGTCACTTGGACAGCAAGGAGATCAAACCAGTCAATCCTAAAGGAAATCAGTCCTGAATATACATTGGCAGGACTGATGCTGAAGCTGAAACTCCAATACTTTGGCCACCTAATGTGAAGAGCCAGCTCACTGGAAAAGACCTTGATGCTGGGAAGATTGAGGGCAGGAGAAGGGAGCGACAGAGGACGAGATGGTTGGATGGCATCTTCAACTCAATGGACATGAGTTTGAGCAGACTCTGGGAGACAGTGAAGGACAGGGAGGCCTGGCATGCTCTAGTACATGGGGTTGCAAAGAGTTTAACATGACTTAGTGACTGAACAACAAAAACAACAAAGGTGACCTGGTTGTCACAAAGTGGGAACCAGGCTCGTGTCGGTTTCCTGTCCTACCACGTGGCCCTGCTCTGGTATAAGCAATGCCTGAGCCCATTATCAGAGTTTTTCACATGAGGTTTGGCGGTGTGCAGACAAGGTGGGGCTACAGGAATGTTGAGCCTCCAGCTCAGGATGTGAAACATGCAGGTGTAGGTGACCCTTAGGTTGGGAGGCTCCTGACAGTAGCTGCTCTCTCGGTGACATCACCGGTGCCTCATTGTGTGATCTGTCTGTCTCTGAGTGCAAGGCACTTAGTGCTCTTTCCAGGGAAGGATGTTCATAAGAATTAATAATCACTAATACTGACCTGAGTGAACCATCATTGGGGTCTATAGATATTACAACTCTTCAGCAGAAATGCACCAGAAATAAGAAGGAGAAGATAAACGATGGCATGGCTTTGTGAGCAGATCCCACTGGGGAAATTGAGGCAAACCCTGAAAAGTCTGTAACCATCACAGCATCTGGGGCCCATTTGCAGGGCTCCAGCCTGGCTCCTCAGAGCCTGAGGTCTCTGGAAGTGTGACCCAAAGCCCTTGTGTACTCCATCTCTACCCAAACGTCATTCAGAGCAGCTCTATTTTAGTCTGCTTTATATATTGGGGTTTCACAAATTTCATTTGAAAATGAAGTTCTGCTGATAAAAATGTTAAACACAGAAATCAGGTTTTTGTTAGATGCTAATTTATTTTATTTCCCACTTTGGATTTTCCTGTTCTGTGGGAGGGTCATTTAAAAGTTTGCAAACACAAAAAGCAGTAATGATGCTTTCTTGTATTTTCATATCACGTACCAGTTTGCAGTGCCATTAATCATGTTTCTTATCTGATTCTCACAATAGCTCAGCAAGATACTCAGAGCAAGACTTATTTCTCATTTGCAGGTGAGGAGAATGGGATTAAGGGCTCTGGAAATTTCCCAAGGAAATGAAAATCTGTTTGGGAACAGACTCTATCAGACCCAGGCTGGTGATGTCAGTGATTCTAATCACAGAGCCAGCAATTTTTTGGTGCTTACTTTTGTCAGTTTCTAGGCTAAGAACTCCAGATATTCTCTCTCTTCGTTCTCACAATGACCCTAGGAGGCATGTAATATTATCAGTAAATTGAGGTTGTGCATCATTAAGCAACTTGCTAAGGGTCACATTGCTAACAGTTTATGCATTGAACTTGAATCCGATCATGAGAAAGTAATTAAACAAATCCAAATTAAGGGATAGTCTGCAAGTAAACAACTGGCCTGGACTCTTCACTCTTCAAAAATGTCAATATCCTGAATGATAGACAAAGCTAGGGAAGCTGGATTAAAAAAAATCAGCTTAGAGAATTAAGGGGACAATCGAGGTTATTAGCTTTTAGCATTGTATCAATTCTAATTTCTGGTGTGATAATTATATTGTACTTACATAGGGGAATATGCTTGTACTTAGGAAGTTCATAAAGAAATATTTATGGGTCTGCAACTTACTCTCAAATGGCTTACAGAAGTTTTTTGATAGCTAGCTTGCTAAATAAGATGGTTAGATGGCCTCAGTGATTCAGTGGACATGAGTTTGAGCAAAGTCCAGGAGATGGTGAAGGACAGGGAAGCCTGGTGTGCTGCAGTCCTTGGGGATGTAGAGTCAGACACAGCTTAGTGACTGAACAACAGGAGCAGCTTGCTGGAGATAGTTGGATATAGAGATAGATATATCTAGATAGATAGACAGTGTGTGTGTGTGTGTGTGTGTGTGTGTGTGTGTCTACCTATCTGCCATATCTATCAGTTCACTTCAGTCACTCAGTCGTGTCTGACTTCTGCGACCCAGTGAATCGCAGCACGCCCGGCCTCCCTGTCCATCACCAACTCCCATAGCTTACTCAAACTCATGTCCATTGAGTCGGTGACGCCATCCAGCCATTTCATCCTCTGTCATCCCCTTCTCCTCTTGCCTTCAATCTTTCCCAGCATCGGGGTCTTCTCCAATGAGTCAATTCTTCGCATGAGGTGGCCAAAGTATTGGAGTTCAAAGTTGAGGAAAACTTTTTTAAAGACAAAGAAGGCCTGTGGAGCTCCTGTTGCTGGATTCCAGGGCTTGCTCCCTAGAACAGCCACAGAAACTGGTTTCCTGAAGGCCAGTGATGGATGTGCATAAGCCAGGATGGGACAGGAGAGCCCTCCAGTGTACCCAGTCCTGCCTACACCTGGCCTACGTTCTGCTTCCCAAACCTTCATTCTACCTTCCCACTAAGCACTATGCTTCCCAGAGTTTGTCCCTGACAGCCCCCAGAAGAGGATCTTGCAGGTTGACAGAGGAGCCCAGCTCTGACGTTTGCATACTGCCCAGACAGTTATATATCATTCATAGGTCATTAACCTGAGCTAAAAAAAGAAAGGACTCAGCATAGTCAGCTGCTAATCCTCAGGACACTGATTTGGTTCAGGTTATACAACCTGCTTTGCCACTCCCGGTCTCCCATTCCCAACTTCCCCTACCTCTTTCTTGGAGAAGGGTAC
>NW_011495032.1:38565942-38569733 GCF_000754665.1 Bison bison bison
GAAGGGTACAGACACAAAAACCTATCATGGTTGTTTTTAATGTTTCCTCCTTGTGCATGGCAGGGGCAAAGTATTTGGAGAGGGAAGAGAATAGTAACCATGGTCAAAGTAAAGTCTCAGGACTATTTGTGGACTTCCATTTCCTGTCTCTTGATCCATCCTCCTCCCATCCCCATAAGCATAAAAAATGAAGGGCTGATTCTAATGGCAGCATATCTTTACAAAGCATCTGGTTTTGAAGATCCCATGGCACTTTACAGATGGTTTCTGGAAAACCTAATTAAGCCTCACAGCGTGTCTGTGAAGGAAGAGGTTTTGATCTAAATCTACCCTGAAGATGGCACAGAACAAGAAGGATGGAAATTATAGCGGAAGGAATTCAAGCTGGAAGAGAGGTAGAATTACCAGATGGTGTGGACATAAAATAGATTTCCATGGCAGCTGATACATCTTTTTCCAAAATATTTTTAAAATAGGAGAGCACTCCTTATACTGGACATAGGCCATTTTACATATCCTGCTCAACCCAGAAGTCCATATAAGGCTGAATTCCCTCCACCACATCTAATTTCAGGTGTGTACATATAATCCAGCCTAATCAATTAGTGGATTACCTTGCGCACAGTGATTGGTTTAGGAATAGGTCACATGACCTAAATCATCTAAGGAGGTCTTCTTAAGGATTTTATGTAAGTTTTGGAGGGAGGCACCATCTTAGTCTGAATTCATGAATTGTAAGTGTAACTCTAGGCTGTTGAACACCATCTTGCTTCCACATGAAGAGGCCTGTGTCATGATGTAGCCAGACTCAGCTACGTGGATCAAGGATGGAATTTGAAATCAGATTGTACCTGCCATTTTTTTCTGAGCTTCCTGTGTCTCTAATATATATGAGACATTAAAGAAACTTGAAGACAGTTTTTGCATAATCTGAATTATTTGGAAAGATGAGTTAGCACTTCTTCCAGTTTTGTACCTGCCATTAAATGATTTCAATCAGCTTATGAATACCATGGAAATTGGAAAATGTTTACTGGTATTAAATTTTCAAGAGTAATTGACATTGCTAGTTGGGTAGCTGTGGTTTTAGCCATGCTGCACCCAGTTCCATTCATTTTGGCTTGCCTGATTTGGGGCTAATACACTTTTTATTTTGCCTGATACAATTTCAGTTGGCTTTTTGTCACTTACAACCAAGAGTGCAAATGGAGCTATAGCTCCATTTCTCTCATTTCCAAGCCCCATCCCATCGTATCCACAGACCCATACCACTTGTCTCAAATGGCTTTGGGGACTTTCTGCTTGGAATTGAGGAAGTGGCAGGGAGAGGGTAGAACTACCAAGTGATTCCCAGTACTCTCCTTGGCATTTAATGATGGGCAAAGCATAGCATCATTTGCTTAGATGAGACCATAGATGGCACCTGACCAGCATAACCACTCAAGGAATGCCAGAGCCCTCTCAACTTTGCTACCATCTGGGCACTTAGCCATGACCTCAGTAATGAATATCCCTTCTTGCTGAGACTGTCCTTTTCACTTTTGGGGCAGCTCCAATCATTAGACAGTTCTTTCTTAAGGTGAACTCAGATATCTTTGTCAGTTATTTCCAATCACTGGTCTTGCTTTCTGGGGTGACAGAATAATTTTTTCCCTTTGCATCATGATAACCTTCTGGTACTTATGGGCAACCCGTCTAGCTTCCTAATCCTACCTATGTATCCTAGCCATTTTTCATGTCCTGTGATTTCAAGTGCCTTCTCACGTCACACTTTTATTAACTCCCTTCTGGAAGTATAAGCTTTAAAAGCTTTATCTTGTACCTAAGAGGTATTAAGCTGACAAGAGAGGTCTATAGGAAGTTCTTACTTCACTTTTCTGGATTTCACACTTCAATGAATGTAGCCCAAGACCAAGTTAGCATCACCAAGGGATAGGAAGGGAGAAGAGAGGGGAAGACTTCTTAAAAATAAAAATGTAACAGGTTCAATCCCTGAGTCAGAAAGATCCCCTGGAGTAGGAAATGGCAACCCACTCCAGTATTCTTGCCTGGAAAATTCCATGGAGAGAGGAGCCTGGAGATCTGCAGTCCACGGGTTGCAAAGAGTCAGATATGCCTGAACATGCATGCATAATAGATTATAAGGAATTTGGAATATATTAGGAGCAGCTGAGCGGAGATACCGCATGTCCAAGGTAAGGAGCAGTGGCTGTACTTTGCTGGAGCAGCTGTGAAGAGATACTCCATGTCCAAGGTAAGAGAAACCCCAGTAAGATGGTAGGTGCTGAGAGAGGGCATCAGAGGGCAGACACACTGAAATCACTGCTTAATGTATGTTACCAAAAATAAATATATCTACCCCAGACTAGATGTAGTATTTTTTGTATAATTGGATTTCCTAATACTGATATTTGTCATCTTCACAGAAAGTGTATTGGTTTTTTTTTTTTTTTTTTTAAAAGAAAGTGTATTTGAAAATAAAGTCAGATGGAAAATTCAAAAAAAAAAAAAGAAAACCAGCCAATCTGATCATATGGACCACAGCTTTTTCTAACTCAATGAAACTAAGCCATGCCCTGTGGGGCCACCCAAGATGGACAAGTCATGGTGGAAAGGTCTGACAGAATGTGGTTCACTGGAGAATGGAATGGCAAACCATTTCAGTGTTCTTGCCTTGAGAACCCCATGAACAGTATGAAATGGCAAAAAGATAGGACACTGAAAGATGAACTCTCCAAGTTGGTAGGTGCCCAATATGCTACTGGAGATCAGCGGAGAAATAACTCGAGAAAGAATGAAGAGATGGAGCCAAAGCAAAACCAACACCCAGTTGTGGATGTGACTGGTGATAGAAGCAAGGTCCAATGCTGTAAAGAGCACTATTGCATAGGAACCTGGAATGTCAGGTCCATGAATCAAGGCAAATTGGAAGTGGTCAAACAAGAGATGGCAAGAGTGAACGTTGACATTCTAGGAATCAGCAAACTAAAATGGACTGGAATGGGTGAATTTAACTCAGATAACCATTATATCTACTATTGTGGGCAGGAATCCCTTAGAAGAAATGGAGTAGCCATCACAGTCGACAAAAGAGTCCAAAATGCAGTACTTGGATGCAATCTCAAAAACGACAGAATGATCTCTGTTCGTTTCCAAAGCAAACCATTCAATATCACAGTAATCCAAGTCTATGCCCCGACCAGTAATGCTGAAGAAGCTGAAGTTGAACGGTTCTATGAAGACCTACAAGACCTTTTAGAACTAACACCCCAAAAGGATGTCTTTTTCATTATAGGGGACTGGAATGTAAAAGTAGGAAGTCAAGAAACACCTGGAGTAACAGGCAAATTTGGCTTTAGAGTACAGAATGAAGCAGGGCAAATGCTAATAGAGTTTTGCCAAGAGAATGCACTGGTCATGGCAAACACTTTCTTCCAAAACACAAGACTCTACACAAGGACATCACCAGATGGCCAACACCGAAATCAGATTGATTATATTCTTTGCAGCCAAAGATGGAGAAGCTCTATACACTCAGCAAAACAAGACCAGGAGCTGACTGTGGCTTAGATCGTGAACTCCTAATTGCCAAATTCAGACTTAAATTGAAGGAAGTGGGGAAAACCACTAGACCATTCAGGTATGAACTAAATCAAATCCCTTATGATTATACAGTGGAAGTGAGAAATAGATTTAAGGGCCTAGATCTGATAGACAGAGTGCCTGATGAACTATGGATGGAGGTTCATGACACTGTACAGGAGACAGGGATCAAGAGCATCCCCAAGAAA
>NW_011495032.1:38570348-38570719 GCF_000754665.1 Bison bison bison
TCAGATGTGCAGATGACACCACCCTTATGGCAGAAAGTGAAGAAGAACTAAAGAGCTTCTTGATGAAAGTGAAAGAGGAGAGTGAAAAAGTTGGCTTAAAACTCAACATTCAGAAAACTAAGATCATGGCATCCGGTCCCATCACTTCATGGGAAATAGATGGGGAAACAGTGGAAACAGTGTCAGACTTTATTTTTCTGGGCTCCAAAATCACTGCAGATGGTGATTGCAGGCATGAGATTAAAAGACACTTACTCCTTGGAAGGAAAGTTATGACCAACCTAGATAGCATATTAAAAAGCAGAGACATTACTTTGTCAGCAAAGGTCTGTCTAGTCAAGGCTATGGTTTTTCCAGTAGTCACGTGATGT
>NW_011495032.1:38570819-38571093 GCF_000754665.1 Bison bison bison
GATCAAATTGCCAACATCCACTGGATCATGGAAAAAGCAAGAGAGTTCCAGAAAAACATCTATTTATGCTTTATTGACTACGCCAAGGCTTTTGACTGTGTGGATCACAACAGACTGTGGAAAATTCTGAAAGAGATGGGAATACCAGATCACCTGACCTGCCTCTTGAGAAATCTGTATGCAGGTCAGGAAGCAACAGTTAGAACTGGACATAGAACAACAGACTGGTTCCAAATAGGAAAAGGAGTACGTCAAGGCTGTATATTGTCACCCT
>NW_011495032.1:38571204-38590757 GCF_000754665.1 Bison bison bison
AGGGTCTGTCTAGTCAAGGCTATGGTTTTTCCAGTAGTCACGTATGGATGTGAGAGTTGGACTGTGAAGAAAGCTGAGCACCAAAGAATTGATGCTTTTGAACTGTGGTATTAGAGAAGACTCTTGAGAGTCCCTTGGACTGCAAGGAGATCCACCAGTCCATCCTAAAGGAGATCAATCCTGGGTGTTCATTGGAAGGACTGATGCTGAAGCTGAAACTCCAATATTTTGGCCACCTAATGAAAAGATTAGACTCATTTGAAAAGACCCTGATGCTGGGAAAGATTGAGGGCAGGAGGAGAAGGGGACGACAGAGGATGAGATGGTTGGATGTCATCACCAACTCATTGGGTGTGAGTTTGGGTAAGCTCCAGGAGTTGGTGATGGACAGGGAGGCCTGGTGTGCATGGGGTCACAAAGAGTCAGAGACGACTGAGCAACTGAATTGAACTGAAGGAAGGAAAATATTTCCTGTAGCCCAAACACCTAGATATAACTAATGCTAACACTTTATCATCTCTAGTCTAATCTTTTTCTTATAAAAAGTTAATTTAAAAATAAAATTTGAAATCAAACTCTGGATACTTATTAGTTTCAGGAATATAGCCTATGTCATTAATTAAGCCACAGTAATATTATTGATAATGATTTCATAATAATCCATACTGTGGCTGAACTTCCAGTGTTTTTCATGTCTTTATTGTCAAACAATTTTTCTCATTTTCGTTTTAATAAACAAGCACATGATAAGCATTTTTAGTAGAGTTTTCTAAGAGTAAGATTAAGGGACAGTAGGGTATGGACATTTGTAAGATTCTTGTTTCTTTCTGGCAAATTCCATTCCAGAAACATCCTCTCCATTCATTTTTCTATCCGTATAAAGTACTTGCCTTACCACATTCTGCTCAGCGTTACTTATAATTTCTTACATTGTGATGAATTTATTAGGAATAAATAATATCTAATTGTGGTTTTAAGTTACATCCTTTGATTATCTGTAAAGTTGACTTTTTAAGGTTTAATGAAAATTTTTAAGTGGAGTAAAACTGATTCCTCTTTTGTGACTTTCCCATTGTTTTTAGAGGCAAATTGTACCTAATTGCTTTTTAGAGTCACAGTCCCTTGATGATTAGTAAAGCTGGACATTTTTAGGCTCACTAAAATGGTTTTTGAACGGAGTAACATCAGTTCCTTTGTAACTTCTTTCATTATTTTATGCCTAGTGTGTTACTTTTAAATAGGAAAAAAATACTGATATAAAACTTTAAAACTTGCAGCCTCCCTAGGCCTGACTGTACGATGGCTGCAGCTACTTCACAGGTGGCTTAGGAGGAGCAATGGCAGGTGACAGAAGGTGGCCCTTGAAGATTTTAAAAGGAACCTAAGTGAGGGCTGCCAGCTTCCTCTTTCTACTGTCTCTAACTCTCCATTCCTCTCATTTTCATTCACTGCTGTTATACGTGATCCCTGGATATGGAAAGGATGTAGAGACATCCAGGGTTTCTCAGGGTTGTAGGGGGAGCATAGATTTTTCAGGACTTCCGAAGGCTGATGTGAATATTGTATGAAACACATCAAAGATATCTGATTCCCCTGCCATTTAAATGATTTGAATCAGCCAGTAAATACCATTAATTAAGGATCCTCTCTAGGCTGAGCCTTGAAATAAGCATTATGGGAAGCACTTAGGGTTCAGGCAATAACAGAAAAAGGGAAGTCATTGCAGAGAGAGGAGACAATGGGGCTGGAAATCGCAATCAGGAGAGCCATTGACTCTAGCCCTCCCACATCCCAGGCTTCGTTTCCCAGTGGCAAACGAAACAGGGACTATAAGAAAACTAGTCCACACGGGGAACTATACTCGATATCCTGTGATAAACCACAATGGAAGAGAATATGAAAAAGTGTGTATAACAGAGTCGCTGCTTTACAGCAGTAATGAACACAACACTGTAATTCAACTTTACTTCAATAACAAATAAATTTATAAAAGAGAGAACTGGGGCCTTCCTTGGTGGTCCAGTGGTTAAGCCTGCGCTCCCAATGCAGAGGGTCCGGGGTTCGATCCCTGATCAGGGAACCAAAATTCCACATACCACAACTAAGCCCTCGAGCTAAAACTAGAGACACCCACAAATGGAAATGAAGACCCAGTGCAGCCAAAATAAAAAAAAAGAGAGAGAGAACTAGTCTGTATTATAGTTGTGTGTTGTAACCACAAGATAACTATTTGGAAACACTTAAATTAGAGTTCTAGTTCACACGTTATACCAAAATAAATTCTAGATGAATTTAACATTTAACAAGTTTTCACAAATATCTTTTGTACATCTACTATGTGCCAGACCCTAAGCAAGGTGCTGGGAATACAAAACAGACCTATGATTTCTGCCCTTCACAGAATTTACAGTCTAGTTGCAAATATTGCCTAAGCAGACAAATAAGGGGCTTCCCTGGTGGCTCAGCAGTAAAGAATCCACCTGCAATGCAGGAGCTTCAGGAGACTTGGGTTCAATCCTGGGATCAGGATGACCCCCTGGAAGAGGGAATGGCAATACACTCCAGTATTCTTGCCTGGGAAATCCTATGGACAGAGGAGCTTGGCGGGCTACAGTCCATGGGGTTGCAAAGAGTCAGATATGACTGAGCATGCATACACCACACTGTTGTAAAGCTGTCTGAAATGACATGGCACAAGTGCACACACAAATAGACAAATAAAATACATAACTGCAATTCTTGATAAAACTTATGAAGGAAAATCACAGCTTTCTAAGAGAAAGATGAATGGGGATTGGGAGAAGTTATGTAACCAGGAAAGGCTCCCTGAAGTAGTATTTATCTGAGACTTGAGAAGTGAGAAGACACCACCCAGCTTCAGAGTGGAAGATCATTCCCTCCAGGCTGAGAGAACAGCAGAAGACCATGGAATCTAGTATAAACACAATTCCTGTGCCTGACACACAGTGAGGCCAAACAAGCTGGAGCAGAGAAAGGTTTATTCCAGGGCCATGGGAGGAAATGAGGTGGCTCATATACTATACAGTCCATGGGATTCTCCAGGCGAGAATATTGGAGTGGATTGCCATGCCCTTCTCCAGGGGATCTTCCCAACCCAGGGATAGAACCCAGGTCTCCCGCATTGCAGGCGGATTCTTTACCATCTGAACCACCAGGGAGATGGGCCAAGCTCCCCAAAGGTTTCAGCAGAGCATTTTCAAAAACCAGATGGGGGATGGGGAGGGTCACCGGGTACAAGATTGGATCATGCACAATTGTCACTTGGCTGGGGTGAGGGAACAGGATGGTGTCATGGGGGTGAACTTTATTAGTCCTCAAGCTCCAGGAGGCCTGAGGCTATGTGCTCAGAGTCATCAAGTAGCTAACCTCTTCTTTTGGTAGGGGGTTTTCACATCTGCAACACAATTCAGGAAAAGTGCATCAAATACATTGTCTGGGTACTTTCAGAGAGAAGCTAAAGCAGAAGAGATTGGGGAAGGGCCTGTTCTGGGAAGGCCCCCTAGAATCCTGCTGGGTTACACTAGAACATGCAAGAAGAAAATACAGATCCATATTTTTATAACCATGGAACAGAGAAGACCTTTCTAAATGCAGTTCCAAAAAACCTGGGACCACAGAAGTTAGTCAAAAATTTTAACTACTTCATGGCAGAAACCACATAAACTTAAAGATAAGTGGTAAGCAAGGCAAAATAGTTATAACTTGTATGACAATAAGTTATTATCTTTACAGTATATGCATGAGTGCTCAGTCGTGTCTTAACTCTTTGAGACCCTATTGTCAGGGGAGTGTGCAATTTCCTCGGTTCGTCTCCCTGCAGCAAAGATTTGAAACAGCAAACCAGTGTTACGGTTCAGTTACAGCTCAGTTTTATTTGGCAAGCCAAGGAAAATATATCCTCAAGGTGTGAGGGTGGGCCAACCCAAAAGAAGAGCCCTCAATCTGTCTTGCCTTCCTCCTTTTATACATTTGTTTCCTCTGCCACACCCTCTCCAGCCCCCAGCCTGCCCCATGTAAATTGGGCTAGCCAGGAGGGCTGTTTCACCTGAGGTTTTCACTCCGGTCCTCGGATTTTCTTTTGTTCCCTTTTCACAGGCTTTTTCCTTTCTTTGTCTTTTAGTCACCGCCATTTTGGACTCCTTTTTCCTATTCTACCTACCTAATACTATGGACTATAGCCTGCTAGGTTCCTCTGTCCATGGGATTTCCCAGGCAAGAGTACTGGAGCAAGTTGCCATTTCTTCTTCCAGGGGATTTTCTCAACTCAGAGATTGAACCCACGTCTCCTGCATTGGCTGGTGGATTCTTTACCACTGAGCCACTTGGAAAGCCCTCTTTACTGTACAGAAAGTAAATATAAGAAAGGTTGCTGCTGCTACTGCTGCTAAGTCACTACAGTCGTGTCCGACTGTGTGCGACCCCATAGACGGCAGCCCACCAGGCTCCCCCGTCCCTGGGATTCTCCAGGCAAGAACGCTGGAGTGGGTTGCCGTTTCCTTCTCCAATGCATGAAAGTGAAAAGTGAAAGGGAAGTCACTCAGTTGTGTCCGACTCTTAGCAACCCCATGGACTGCAGCCTACCAGGCTCCTCCATCCATGGGATTTTCCAGGCAAGAGTACCGGAGTGGGGTGCCATTGCCTTCTCTGATAAGAAAGGTTAACACCCCCCAAAGATGAGGGGGGAAGTTCAAGTAAATTCACAAAACAAGAAACACAAGTGGCCACTAAACATAGGAAGAAATGTTAAACTCCTCTTATAAAAAGAAAAAGGCACATAAAAATGATTGTAAGGGAGCATTTTTCACTCATGAAATTGGCAAAGATTGTAATCCCCAGAACTGAGAAAGGTAAAGGGAAGCAGGTTCTCTATTTCCTGCTGGTAGGAATGTACACTGGTTTAATTTTTCTAGGGAACAGAGAGCAAGTCTGCCTACTCTTAAACTCAGCAATTCCACTTCTAGGAATTTATCATCAGGAAACATTGAGTTCTGCAGAAAGGTTTGACTATGAGACTGTTCATTATAATTTATTCCATCATGATTAAAATCAGAGGTGACCTCAGTAGGGTCATTCATGTAATGGACTACAGTGATGGCATTAAGAATGAGTCTATTAAATATATATTTAGACATGGAAATGTGTTCAAGATGTTAAGTAAAAACCGTAGATTGCAAAACAATAACTTTGATGGGATTGTATTTTGTTTTAAAATATCATATCTATGCATATGTGTCCTTAAAACATTAATAGTGGTTATCTCTGAGTGATGGGATTGCAGGTAAGTTTTACTTTCTTCTTTAATACTTCGATATGTTTTATTGTGGCTCAGCTGGTAAAGAAGAATCTGCCCGCAATGCGGGAGACCTGGGTTCAATCCCTGGGTTGGCAAGATCCCCTGGAGAAGGGAAAGGCAACCCAATCCAGTATTCTGGCCTGGAGAATTCCATGGACTGTGTAGTCCATGGGGTCCAGCAGGACTGAGAGACTTCCACTTCACTTCTTCATGACCTTTTTAGAATGAGCCTGGATTGCTTTTTCTAATAAGAAAACATAAAGCTGTTCTCTTATTGGGGTGAGTAAAAAGTGAGTCATTACAGTTCCCCTGGGCCAGAAGGGACTGGAAAATGATCCTGTCTGTTTCTCTTCCTCAAGAAGGCCTATTTGATCAGCATCACCTGAGCCCTCAGGAACAGGGCTAATCCCCGGGGAGGCGATTTCCGCCTCCAATCCCTTTCTATCCTCGGTTTAGACACAGTCACCCGGTCCACATAAGCCCCCTGCTCAATGTTTTCTCTTTTCCTGGGAAACAAAGCCCTGTGCATGCTATGACTCATCGCCCCCCACCCCTCCCTCAGTTGGAGGCCAAGTCACCGGAGCTTCAGACGCAGGTGTCTGGGGTGACACAGCGCGACACGATGCCTCCGGAATAAGGGCAGCCCTTCCGCCTTCCAGGCTGTGAAATGTCAGGCGTGATTAGAAAGGTCACTTGTCCTGACAGCTCTCTGTGCTTCCCAGAGAGCAGCCTTCCTGCTGGGAACATTCTTAATTGTGCTTCCTGTTGTGGGGGAAGGGGGATCCCTGCCTGCTCACTCACTCTCCCTTACAATAAACGAGGCCCTAGCCTCTCCTCCGGAGAAGGCAATGGCACACCACTCCAGTACTCTTGCCTGGAAAATCCCATGGGCGGAGGAGCCTGGTGGGCTGCAGTCCATGGGGTCGTGAAGAGTCCGGAACGACTGGGTGACTTCACTTTCACTTTTCACTTTTATGCATTGGAGAAGGAAATGGCAGCCCACTCCAGTGTTCTTGCCTAGAGAATCCCCGGGACGGGGGAGCCTGGTGGGCTGCCATCTATGGGGTCGCACAGAGTCGGACACGACTGAAGCGACTTAGCAGCAGCAGCTAGCCTCTTCTAGTCCTCCTGGAACTCGGGGGGAAAAAAAAAATGCCAAGGATCGCAAAACCTAGCAAAAACAGAGCAGCTCTCTGATTCAAAAGAAAAAAGTGAATTTCTAGGAAAGGGGATTGCATCATGGAAGAAGGAAAAACTACATCTTTGGAGAAAAGAAATATGTAGCCTTGGGGTGTGTGTAGAAGTTAAGGAGGAGACAGGTCAAAGAACAGAAAAGAAAAGAAGAAACACACACCAAAGCCATGTCAGTAGAGCAAAACACTGAAAGCAGTGCACAGAGCTACAAAGTACAAACTCTGAGCCCGTGTTCTCTGTGTTTCTGGCCCCACATCCTGAAATGTTGATTCTGCTAGTCAGGGGTGCTGCCCAGGAATCTGTATTATAAAAGCACCCAGGGACTCGGAGCAGGCTGTCTCTGCCCCCTGCATCGCAGAGTGAACTTGTTTGAGGGATTGGATACATCAGAGGAATCCAAGGGGTAGAAAGTGAAGGATGTGATGAAGTGGGGAGAGGAAGAATTATCCACAACAAAGGAAAGGGATGTAGTTATATAAGCCTCTAGTTTCTAGAGCCCAAGTTTAGCCAGAAATGGCTTCTGACCCCACCTGATGTGAGTGCTCCCTGAAGCTATAAATCTCTACTTGCTATCTTTATAGAGGACCTGCACTCCAGTGAAACGTTGGCTGGACAACTGCCCTGTAGCAGAGCTTCCAACATGAAGGATCCTGTTTAAAAGCAGATTCTGATTCAGTAGTTCTGGGGTGGGGCTTGAGACTCTGATTTCTAGCAAGCTACCAAGTCACTTCTGGAACGCCCTGGGTAGCAAACCCCTAGAGGGCAGTGGCTCTCAATCCAGGTGGCCCAGTGCAATTGCCTGATGAGGTTTGGGAAACAGGTATATCTGAGCTGCACTTCCAGAGATTAGCATGGAATTGATGTGAGGCATTACCAGTTCAGGGCTTCCCATGTGGCTCAGACAGTAAAGAATCTGCCTGCGATGCAGGAAACCCAGATTTGATCCTTGGGTTGGGAAGATTCCCCTGAAGAAGGGAATGGCTACTCACTCCAGTATTCTTGTCTGGAGAACCCTGGTGGGCTATAGTCCACGGGGTTGCAAAATGTCAGACGTGACTGAGCAACTAACACACAGATCATCAGTTCAATCCCAGGATTTTCCTGTTTCCTGTGGTAACATCCATCAACCAATTCATGTCAGCCCCACAAAGGCTGACATCCATTGCTTAGGGCACCCATGGAAGGTCACAGAGCTGGGTAGGGATCTGCAGGGGGCAGCCGGGTAGTATTCCCTCTTCTCCAGTAAGTGCCAATTAGGCAGGTGAATATGGAAATCCTGGATGGACACTGGAAAGTTTGAATACAGACTCAGACCCCTGGGCTCAAATATGGCTTCAATTATATTCTACATTTGAGAATAATAATTACAATTATTATAATAATTGTTATAAAAAGCATTTTAAGGTTGACAAAATTCTTTCCCATACATTATAGTACTTGATCTTCAAAACATCTCTGTGAGGTGAGGCAGATATTACACACATTTTAAAGAAGGGAAAACTGAGGATTAGCTTTAATACTGAGAGTCAGATATCAGGTTCCAACTCAGACCTGTGGAGTCAGAGATTGCATTTTAACAGGGTCTTCAGACAACTCATGTGCACATTAACCTCTGAGGAACACTGAACACCTGCCCCCAATCCCCAGGGACTTGGGAGGTTAAAGCAGAGGTTCTTAGGTCACTGGAGGGTCATTTAAAAATGCAGTCTTGGCTCTTGTGAATATGATCTAATTATTCTTGGTCTTGGAATGATGTCTGAACTAGGAAATATGTTTGAGAGCATTTGGTTTAGTCTGTGGCAAAACATGGATGTGGAAAACCACTTCCATTCAAGCCACCTGTAGTGCTTGTGAGACAGGCAGATTCCTGGGCCACACTTCAGACCTCCTGAATGAGGAATCTGCATTTCAGCTGGTTCCCTGGATGGTAAGCTGAAAACTGCTACCTTACATCTGTGGGAGAGAAGTAACATCAATATTAAATTGTTCTTTTAGGAAGTAGACAGCCTTTTTATTCCTGCTTGCATGCCTGCATGCTCAGTCACTCAGTCATGTCCAACTCTTTGTGACCCCGTGGACTGTAGCCCACCAGGCTCCTCTGTCCATGGAACTTTCCAAGCAGAAATACTGGAGTGGGTTGCCATTTCCTACTCCAGAGGATCTTCCCAACCCAGGGACTGACCCTGTGTCTGCTGCATTTTCTGCACTGGCAGGTGGATTCTTTACCACTGAGCCTCCAGGGAAGCCCTGCTTGATCAGGGCTTAAATTATCCATGTTAATATGATGCCTTGATTTATGGAGGGTGTTTTCCCTTCATTGCCTGCAAAGCGTGGGCAGGGCAGAGAGGACCACGCTGCTCTTTGTACATTGCTTTGTGCAATAGATGGGGCTTTGGACAAGTGGAAAATGAGACACTACCAGCCAAAATGAGGTTTCAGGGATTATCTGTGGGTTTTAGTATCTCTATTTTTGTCCCATTGGTTTGACAGCATTATTTCTTCATCTTTGTAGATATTTCTAAGGTAATGGTACTGTTATGTGTGCATTTAGCTTTCACCAGGTCTTGTCAAGGAAGTGCAGCAGGGGGATTGAGCTCTAAAACATCAAATCCAATTCCTGTGGTCACTGAACCCCTTCTCCTCCCATGAGGAACTGCTGGGGCTCTGATGTACATCACCTTCCTGTTTGTTTTAAAGTAAACCCTTTTTACACTTCTCCACAGGCAGGTAAGGAAATACAGAATGTGACCAGGTCGTGTGAGGATGGTGTGAAGGAGATGAATGGAAGAGTAGACATACTGCCCCTCCAAAGAATACTGAAATTCCACAGTAGTTTGTATTGCTGGAGGAGAACAAGTGGAATATATCAACCATTGCTCCAGCTGTCTACACTGAGTAGGTAAAGAAAGCACATATTAAAATTACCAAAAAAACTATAAATTTTTGATGAAAGAAATTAAAGAAAGCACAAATAAATGGGAAGACATTCTATGTTCATAGATTGGAATGCTTAATATTGTTAAAATGTCCATACTACTCAAAGCAACCTACAGATTCAATGCAATCTCTATCAAAACCCCAATGGCATTTTTTACAGAAACAGGAGAGACAATTTTAAAATTCATATGGAACCACAAAAGATACCCTAAATATTTAAAGCAGTCTTAAGAAAGAAGAACAAAGCTAGAGGCATCACACTGTGATTTCAAAGTATATTGAAAAGCTACAGTAAGTAAAACAGTATGGTACTAGCATAAAAACAGACATATAAGCCAATGGATCAGATTGGAAAGCACAAAATTAACTCATGTATGGCCAACTGATTGTTGGCAAGGGTGCCAAGAATGCACAATGGAGAAAGGGTAATCTCTACAACAAACATTGTCACAAAAACTGGATATCCACATGCAAAAAAAAGAAAGAAAGAAAGAAATTGAACATTTATTTTATGTTATACACAAATATCAACCCAAAATGGTTTAAAAATTTAAATATCAGGCTTGAAACTATAACATTTCTAGAAGAAAACATATAGGAAAAACTTCATGATATTGGGCTTGGCAATGATTTCTTGGATATGAAATCAAAAGTACAGTTAACAAAAACAAAATTAGGCAAATAAGATTACATTAAACTAAAAAGCTTCTACAGAGCAAAGGAAACAATCAATAGAGTAAAAAACAATCTATGAAATGGGAAAAAAGTATTTGAAAACCGAAGTCCTGAAGAAAAGGTTAATATCCAAAATATATAAGGAGCTCCTACAACTCAACAGCAAAAAGAAAGAAAGAAATAAATAAACCTTTGATTTTAAAAGTGGGTGAAGGATTTAGATAGACATCTTTTTCCAAAGAGGACATACAAATGGCTGACAGGTATATAAAAAGGTGCTCAATATCAGGAAAATACAAATCAAAACCATGATATCACCTTACACCTATTATGATGGCTATTATTTAAAAAAAGACAAAAGATAAGTTTTAAGGATACGGAAAAATTGGAATCTTTTTGCACTATTGGTGGGAATGTAAACTGGTGCAGCCCCTATGGAAAACAGTATGGAATTTCCTCAATAAATTAAAAGTAGAACTACCTTATGATTCAGGAATCCCACTTCTGATATATATCCAAAAGAAATGAAATCTGATCTTAAAGAGATTTCTGCACTCACATATTAATATTGCAGCATCAGTCACAATAGCTAAGATTCGGAAACCACCTAAATATCCAAAAATGGATGAATGGATAAAGATGTGGCTTATACATAAAATAGAATATTATTCAGCCTTTAGAAAGAAATAAATCCTGCCATAAATGACAACAGGGATGAACTTGGAGAACGCTGAAGTGAAAGTGAAAGTCGCTTAGTTGGGTCCGACTCTTTGCAACCCCATGGACTATACAATCCATGGAATTCTCCAGGCCAGAATACTGGAGTGGGTAGCCTTTCCCTTCTCCAGGAGATCTCAACCCAGGGACCAAACCCAGGTCTCCCGCATTGCAGGTGGATTCTTTACCAGCTGAGCCACCAGAGAAGTCCAAGAATACTGGAGTGGGTAGTTTATCCCTACTCCAGCAGATCTTCCTGACCCGGGAATCAAACTGGGGTCTCCTGCATTGCAGGCATATTCTTTACCAGCTGAGCTACATGGGAAGCCCTAATGGAGAACATTTGGCTAGGTGAAGTGTCAGTCACAGAAGGACAAATACTGCATGATTCCACTTACATGAGTATCTAAAATAGTCAAACTCAGAGAAGCAGACAGAAGAACAGGGGTTTCCAGGGGCTAGAGAGAGAAAGAGAAGGCAATGGCAACCCACTCCAGTACTCTTGCCTGGAAAATCCCATGGATGGAGGAGCCTAGTAGGCTGCAGGCCATGGGGTTGCTAAGAGTTGGACATGACTGAGTGATTTCACTTTGATTTTTCACTTTCATGCATTGGAGAAGGAAATGGCAGCCCATTCCAGTGTTCTTTCCTGGAGAACCCCAGGGATGGGGGAGCCTGGTGGGCTGCCATCTATGGGGTTGCACAGAGTCGGACACGACTGAAGCAACTTAGCAGCAGCAGCAGCAGAGAGAAGGAAGCAGGGAGTTGCTATTCAGTGGCTATAAAGTTATTCAAGACTAATACATTCTAGAGATCTGCTATACACTGTAGTGTCTATAGCTAACAACACTGTATTGCATACTTAAAAATTTGTTAAGAGAATAAGTCTCATGATAAATGTTCATACTATAATTTAAAAAAAAAATATTATCAGGGAAACAAAAGGTTTTTTGCCAAGTAAACACCACTACCCCTTCCCAGTTGATTTCATCTTTTTTTAACTTTTAATTTTATATTGGAGTGTAGCCGATGAACAATGTTGTGATAAGTTTCAGGTGCACAGTAGAAGTACTCAGTCATGCATATACGTGTATCCATTCTCCTCCCACTCCCCTCCCATCCAGGCTGCCACATAATATTGAGCAAAGCTCCCTGTACTATACAGTAGGTCCTTGGTGGTTATCCATTTTAAATATCCCAGCTGACTGCAGTTGCAAGCTGTGGCAGTGACAGGGTGCTGCCTGTCTGTCTCAGGCTAGTCACTGCTCTGGATGCTAGGGATATAACACTGAGAAAAGTGAACCTTGCCCTCACGTGATTCCCATCAAATGGGAAGAGCGAGACCACACACAAGTACTTTAAAATACAAATGTCAGGGGGGTCGTAGGTGCTGTGAAGATGTTTAAATCTGGAAAAGGGATAGAGAGTGATAGAAGCTACTAGAACAGGGTCCAGGGAGGCCTCTCTTAGCGACAAGAATTCAGTGAGGGAATAAGCTGAGTGAAGACCAGAGGGACCACTGTCCTAGACAGAGGAGTGCACGTTCACAGACCCAGAGGCAGAAGCAGTCTGCTTGAGCAAAAACTACATGAACACCAAAATGAATGAGGAGACTAGCAGGAAGTGAAATCAGAGAGACAGCGAGGACTCCATTACTCAGGACCGGATTTGGAATTAGTTAATGGGAAGCATTTACAACTTAAGAGATTTCCTCCCCAACTTTAATGATGTGACTAAGAAGAGTCATCAAAATGGGTTCTTTAGAGCTGGTTCAAAACAAGACATTAGAAAAGGGACACACAAAAGTAAAAGTCATCATATTAGGGAGATGGGATTAAGGAATTCATTTTCCTTTTTCAAAAAAATAAATTTGTGATTGCTGCAATGCTTCTAGAATATAAAATATGTTTTCCTTCAAACACATCTACTACCTCAAGGGAAGGTGGTGTTTCTGCATCCCCAGGTCAGGGAGCTGCACCCAGTACATGTCAGACACTCGTAAATGCTCTTGGACTCGATGAGCTGAACCTCTGGAGAGGAGTTACACATTCCATTTGGAGCAGGAGAGTAAGAAACTCTTCAAGCCCTACCTGAATCAGGTCAATGGAGTCCTGGCTTCTGTCCTTCATCCCAGAGTTTTGCTATTTTCAAATTAGCCATGCCTGTGGGGAGTTTAATGACTGGAGAAGTACAATAATTCTAAGCAAAAAGACTACAGACTTGCTATTAGCCTTTGGGGGAACACAGCCAGCTTGCTGCATGGCTGTTCCTTGACATGCTCATCTAATCTAGAAGCTCATGTAAGTGTATAAGCTGTATCGCCAATCAATGCCTTGCTTGATTTCTTCTTCATCTCTCTAGCGTGCTGGGTGGTGTCAATGGGACGTTGAAAAATCTGCTTAGAATTTAGGACTATTGTAAGACACAAAGGTAGATTCAGGGAACACAAGAACTGAATGTTAAACACATCTCTAAATTATGCCAGCTGTTAAGGTATTTTCCTTTCCATATTTTCCGGGAAAGAAATAAGAAAGCCAGATGTCACATAGTTACTCTTTTTGGCCCCCACTCCTATGGGTTCTTAATTTTCCACCTCTCTCATGAGCATTCAGTTTAGTTAATAATAAAAGCATCTACTGATTGAGCTTCTACTATGAATCAGATTCTCTGGTTAACATTTCAAAGAGCTTAAGTCATTTAACCCTATGAAAAAGATCTTATCACACCCATTTTATAGATTGAAGTAACCGAGGCCAGAAGACATTTGCTCAGAGGCACACAGCCTGTACGTGGGTAACCCAGGTGTAAAGTCTTGTTGTTCAGTTGCTAAGTTGTGTCCAATTCTTTCTTGACCCCATGAACTGTAGCCCACCAGGCTCTTCTGTCCAGGGGATTTCCCAGGGAAGAATACTGGAATACGCTGCCATTTCCTTCTCCAGGCGATTGTCCTGAACCCAGGGATCAAACCCACATCTTCTGCATTGGCAGGCAGATTCTTTACCGCTGAGCCACCAGAGAAGCCTGTACCACACAGCCAGCAAGTGGGCAATCCAGGTGTAAAATCTAGGTCTACCTAATTCCAAAATCCCTGATTTTTTATCACCACACTATATATCCTTTCAGGGCAGATCAGGATGCATAGTGGAGTCTCTTTTCCTTTAAGTGGTTGTGGTTTAGCTGCTAAGTCGTGTCTGACTCATGCAACCCCATGGACTGTAGCCTGCCAGGCTCCTCTGTTCATGGGATTCTCTAGGCAAGAATACTAGAGTGGGTTGCCATTTCTTTCTCCAGGAGATTTTCCTGACCCAGGAATCGAACACAGGTCTTTCGCATTGCAGGCAGATTCTTTACCAACTGAGCTACAAGGGAAGCACCTTCTCTGAAGTTAGGTAAGAGCAGAGAGGAATGGTTACGTTGGAATGCCAGAGCTGTAGTACACAGTTCAAAGACAGCGGGGTTCATTTAGCCTAGGAAATGGGCTTTCCTAGTGTTCGTAGGAGGGCTTAACTCCTCAGTCAAAACTCTGAGGCTTCCCACAATCTGTACTACTTTCCATCCATTCACTCATTCATTCAAACAAATATATAATTAAATACCCTCCATGTGCCAGGTAACCAGGATACAATGGTAAATACAAATAGTGTTCCCCATTTGTATTTGACTCTATCTATCACCTATCTATTTTCATATCTACAGCATTATCCAAAATAAATATTAAATCCCAGTGGTAGTAAGTCCATGGCAAGAGAGCTAAGAAGTGCTGTAAGAGGCAAATACAAAGGGACAGGACTGTCCTTGAAGAAGTGATGCTTGAGCCAAGATATGAATGATGGCTAGGAATTAAGTGGGCAAAAACAGGAAGGAAGTTGCTAATAGAATTATCCAGCCATTCCTGTCCTCTCTCCCTCTCTTCTTGCCATAGCAGAAACCTGAATCCTGTGAAATGGAGATGGGGCAGTACAGGAAATGGATCCTTCAGGTCTCGTTCCTCCAGCCAATGTAGCTCTGGGAACACTGAAAGTTTTATTCACTGAGGAAAAAGAAGAGACAAGATAACTCACGATACAAGCCAGAATAGAGACAGTGCTATTTCATCCTCTGATATGCCTGTCTTCTGGACTACCTGCTCACACTGCTCATCAGAGAAGGGACTGCCACTGTCCCATACACAGCATTTGTTTCATTTAGAAAAAGATGCCCTTTCCTCTAGAAGACCCAAACTTGGGCCAAGGCACCTGGCTTGAAGAGTACAGCATAAGCTAGATTTCTTCCCCTACTGACCAGCCACCATTCCACCCCACCCACAGCCCAAGCCAGTGAACAACAATCCATAGTTGGTGGATCTGTGAACAGACCCCTCTTATACAAGTTTCTGTAACTGAAAA
Source organism: Bison bison bison (assembly GCF_000754665.1). Classification (NCBI taxonomy): domain Eukaryota; kingdom Metazoa; phylum Chordata; class Mammalia; order Artiodactyla; family Bovidae; genus Bison; species Bison bison. The sequence continues at coordinate 38,586,427 of NW_011495032.1, forward strand.
AGCTGTGAAACGAAGACTAGACAGATCAAAATTATTGCACACAACGATGCTTAATTAGGTGTGTGTGTTATGTGTCCTGATGAATAAACCAATTACCAAAGATGGCTAAAGATGTCCAAGAGAAGCAACAGAAATGAGAACCAGCAAAGCCAGTTTCTCCTGGAATGTGTTACCAGGACCAACTTTCCAGGAGACCAGGAGAAAGCAAGAGATAAACATCAAGCCATTAGGAGAGAAGAAAACTGAAAGTACATGATTGACAACTGGTGATGAGATGCTTGGAACAATCAGGGAAGCTGAAGGCTGAGGTCCCTAGAGTCTGGCTTCATCCTGGTTTGGAACAAAGGTTTTTAGAGTAAGGTCTATGAATGAGTTTCATGGGATCTCTGAACATGAACAGTTTTTTTGTGGGGAGGATTCTTAGCATTTAGATTTGAAAATCAAATGCTCAAAATAAGAACCACTGGGACCTCCCTGGTGTTCTAGTGATTAAGACTCTGCACTTCCAATGCAGCGGACTTGGTTTCAATCCCTAGTCAAGGAACAAGGATTCCAATGCCTCGGGGCAGGATTAAAAAAACAAAAACAAAAACAAAAACCCTACTGCTTTCAGGTTATACAGATGACCTGTCTGGATGGATCAGTGTATATTCTGTAAAGACAGAAACTTCTTGTCACGAGATATCCTGAAGAAAACAAAACCATTTACTATTAAGTCATAATTTTCCTTGAGGAGGAACTACCGATGCTCCCAAGTACCCCTGCCTTACTGTATAGAATTGAAGACATTGCACTCTAGAACCCAATGATACCTCTTTGAGTGACTTGGGTTTTCTGAATGAGTGTATTCCAGTTGAGCTATTTCAAATCCTAAAAGATGGTGCTGTGAAAGTGCTGCACTCAATATGCCAGCAAATTTGGAAAACTCAGCAGTGGCCACAGGACTGGAAAAGATCAGTTTTCATTCCAATCCCAAAGAAAGGCAATGCCAAAGAATGTTCAAACTACCACACAACTGTACTCATCTCACATGTTAGCAAATAATGCCCAAATTTTCCAAGCCAGGTTTCAACAGTACATGAATCATGAGCTTCCAGAAATTCAAGCTGGATTCAAAAAAGGCAGAGCAAACAGAGATCAAATTGCCAACATCTGTTGGATCATTGAAAAAGCAAGAGAGTTCCAGAAAAACATCTATGTCTGTTTTATTGACTACGCTAAAGCCTTTGACTGTGTGGATCACAACAGACTGGAAAATTCTTCAAGAGATGGGAATATCAGATCACCTTACCTGCCTCCTGAGAAATCTGTCTGCAGGTCCAGAAGCAACAGTAGGAACCGGACATGGGACAACAGACTGGTTCCAAATAGGGAAAGGAGTACGTCAAGGTTGTATATTGTCACCCTGCTTATTTAACTTATATGCAGAGTACATCATGAGAAATGCTGGGCTGGATGACACACAAGCTGGAATCAAGATTTCCGGGAGAAATATCAATAACCTCAGATATGCAGACAACACCACCCTTATGGCAGAAAGTGAAGAGGAACTAAAGAGCTTCTTGATGAAAGTGAAAGAGAAGAGTGAAAAAGTTGGCTTAAAACTCAACATTCAGAAAACGAAGATCATGGTATCTGGTCCCATCACTTCATGGCAAATAGATGGGGAAACAGTGGAAACAGTGCCTGACTTTATTTTTTGGGCTCCAAAATCAATACAGATGGTGACTGCAGCCATGAAATTAAAAGATGTTTGATCCTTGGAAGAAAAGCTATGACCAACCTAGACAGCATATTAAAAAACAGAGATATTACTTTGCCAACAAAGGTCTACCTAGTCAAAGCTATGGCTTTTCCAGTGGTCGTGTATGGATGTGAGAGTTGGACTGTAAAGAAAGCTGAGCGCTGAAAAATTTATGCTTTTGAACTGTGGTGTTGGAGAAGACTCTTGAGAGTCCCTTGGACTTCAAGGAGATCCAACCAGTCCATCCTAAGGGAGATCAGTCCTGACTGTTCATTGGAAGGACTGATGGTGAAGCTGAAACTCCAATACTTTGGCCACCTGATGTGAAGAACTGACTCATTAGAAAAGACCCTGATGCTGGGAAAGATTGAAGGCAGGAGGACAAGGGGACCACAGAGGGCAAGATGGTTAGATGGCATCACTGACTCAATGGACATGAGTTTGAGCAAGCTCTGGAAGTTGGTGATGGACAGGGAAGCCTGGCATGCTGCAGTCCATGGGATGGCAAAGAGTGGGACACAACTGAGCAACTGAACTGACTGAACTGAAAACTGAATAAGCAAAGTGTGTTTATCAGCAGGTGTTTAAACTTGTAATCCAGCAAGTTACATTCATACCATTTCTGCCTCCTCAAGATTATAATTCCTTTGCTTCCCCTTTGTAATCATCAGAATGATTAGAACATGGGATAGAATGAATAAGAATCTGGACACTGGGGTTCTTCAATCTGGAGTTTAAGATTTGGCTCTTCTACTTAACAGCTGGAGAAATTGGTAGGTTACTTCACCACACTGAACTTGTTTCAACACCTGGTCCAATGGGGATAATAGCACCTACCTTAGAAGATATTGTGTGAATAAAATAATTCAATTAATCCCTGTAAGATACTTAGTACAGAGTGTGTGCAGTCCTGAATATTCATTAGAAAGACTGATGTTGAAGCTGAAGCTCCAATACTTTGGCCACCTGATGCGAAGAACTGACTCATCAGAAAAGACCCTGATATTGGGAAAGATTGAAGGCAGGAGGAGAGGGGGACAACAGAGGATGAAATGATTGGATGGTATCACCGACTCAATGGACATGAGTTTGAGCAAGCTCCAGGAGTTGGTGATGGACAGGGAAGCCTGGCGTGCTGCAGTACATGGGGTTGCAAAGAATCAGATACCACTGAGTGACTGAACAGAACTGAACGTGCCTGATACAGGTTAGAATTATAATTTACCCCGTCACCCTTTTAAAATTTTGTTTTCACTTTTTACTTCTTAAAATTGAGATATAATTTACAGGCAGTGAAATTCACAGATTTTAAGTGGTCAGCTCCGTAAGTTGTGACAAATCCATAAATCTTTTTTTCATAAACAAAGGTCTTATGCTCTTTCTGTTGTCTATATTGTAAAAACGTTTTGTTTCCCAAATGTTGAATTATACTACAATGTATAATTTGTATGAAAAATCTCCACCTTTGCCTCATCTAACGTACAGATCCTAAAATAGCTCCTCCCCACCCCCAGCCCAGTTTAAAACCTGGGAGGAACTTCCTGCAGTCATTTTGCCTTTCCACTGCATCCAGGAGAGGCTGTAGTTTCCGGTTTCCAGGGAAAGTGTTTCTACCTCCTCCCTCAGCTACCTGTTTCAGCTCTTGGCAACACTTAACACTAAAAAATCTCTGTCCCTGTGTGTCTCTGGCTTTTAAGTGAGTAATAACTAATAATGACATAATGCTTTAGCTAGAGCCACAGATGAAGAGGTGGGCAGAGATGTGCAAGCCTGGCAGTGTGAGTGCATGTGTGTAAATGCTGAGCAGGGGAGAGTATGACACAACTCTCACAGTGTAAAACTGTGCTCCAGTGAGCCCGCTCAGCCCTAGCCCATAGGTCATGTGTCTGAAGCCAGGCCTGTAGTTGTCAGAATTTCGGATTTTTTTTCCCCAGAGACAGAAATCTATATTTTTTATGTGAAATATGATTTTTTAATGTCTGGGTTAAAAAAAGGAAGCACACTGCAGTCCAAAAAAAGAAAAAAAAAAATCTGATGCCTGCATGCAGCCCATGTATTCATTCACAATCTCTGCTTTAGAATTATACAGTGTTTTCACATTTGCTATCTCATGTAAGCTTGAATATACCTGTAAAACAGGAACTAAAGAGCTTCTTCATCAAAGTGAAAGAGAACAGTGAAAAAGTTGGCTTAAAGCTCAACATTCAAAAAACGAAGATCATGGCATCCGATCCCATCACTTCATGGCAAATAGATGGGGAAACAGTGGAAACGGTAAGAGACTTTATTATTTTGGGGTCCAAAATCACTGCAGATGGTGACTGCAGCCATGAAATTAAAAGATGCTTGCTCCTTGAAGAAAAGCTATGACCAACCTAGATAGCATATTAAAAAGCAGAGACATTACTTTGCCAACAAAGGTCCATCTAGTCAAAGCTATGGTTTTTCCAGTAGCCATGTATGGATGTGTGAGTTGGACTATAAAGAAAGCTGAGCACCGAAGAACTGATGCTTTCAAACTGTGGTGTTGGAGAAGACTGTTGAGAGTCCCTTGGACTGCAAGGAGATCCAACTAGTCCACCCTAAA
>NW_011495032.1:38590857-38591107 GCF_000754665.1 Bison bison bison
AGAAGGGGATGACAGAGGATGAGATGGCTGGATGGCATCACTGACTCAATGGATATGAGTTTGAGCAAGCTCTGGAAGTTGGTGATGGACAGGGAAGCCTGGCATACTGCAGTCCATGGAGTCACAAAGAGTCGAACACAACTGAGTGACTGAACTGAACTGAACTGAACTGATACCTGTAAGAGAAGTAAAGCAAGCAGATTTACAATCCCGTTTTGGAGGATGAAGAAATTGCAGCTCACAAGTATTA
>NW_011495032.1:38591207-38600600 GCF_000754665.1 Bison bison bison
AGCTGGCAGATCCCAGGACCTAGGGTTCTGTTTCACTGTTTCTCCTGTTACATCCCAGCTTTGCCCTCCAGGGTCTGCAAGAGCTTTTATTCACATCTCAGTGGATGGGGCTGAATGTCACAGTTTATCAGCTATTGATGGAAAATGCAGGAAGACCTGATAATATGGCCAATCTATCAAGATTTATAACAATTCTCAATTTGTATATAACTTACATATACTCAACATTTATAAAAATCAAAAGTAGAGGGAACTAGAAGGAGAAACAAACAAAACCACAATCACAGAGGAAGACTTTAAAACAACTCCCTTAATAACTGATAAAATAAGTAGACAAGAAAAAAAATAGTAAGGATATGGAAGATCTGAAAAACAAAATTGAATGACCCATTTGACCTACAGATATAGATAAAACACTGCTCATACTGATGGCAAAATGTACATTCTTTCTAAGTGTACATGAAACATTTCCCAAATTAGAACATGTATTGTGCAAGTTCTAAGGAAATTTCAAGAAATTTCTCAGAATAGCCTCTGAGTGTGCCAAATTAAACTGGAAATCAATAAAAAAATGAGTAGAGTATCCACCAAATGTCTGGAGATTAAGTAATAAACTTCTAAATAGTCCGTGGGTCAAAGAAGAAATCACAATGGAGATTTCCATTCTTAGTAACAAAAATATGATATATAGAAATGGATGATGTAACTAAAACTTTACTGAGAGCCTTATACCTTTATATTAGAAAAAAGAAAGGCTAAAAAATTGGTAATTTAAGCATTCATCTGAATAATTTATTGATAGAAATAGAATAGCAAATTAAACCCAAAGTAAGTAGAAGGAAGAGAATCATAAAAATGAGATCAGAAATTAATGAAGTAGAAAATAAATGTACAATAGAGAAAACCAACAAAGCCAAAAATTGGGTCTTTGAAAGACCCATAATAAAATATATAGATCTCTAGCAAGACTCATAAGACAAAAAGAGGAAAAGCACAAATTACCCGTATCAGGAATTAAATTCACCACAGACATTTAAGACATTAAAATGCTAATAATAGAATATTATAAATCCCTGTGCCAAAAATTTTAGAAAATGTAGAAGAAATAGACTAGAATAGTACAACTTACAAACCAACATAAAAGAAATAGAAAACCTAAAATCACCATGTCTCCTAAATAAATTAAGTTAGTAACTAAAAACCTTCAAAAAAGAAGCTCGAGGCCCAAATGTCTTAACTGATGAATTATTTCAAACATTTAAAAAATAAATAATATCAATATTATATAAAATCATAAAAAAGAAAAGAGACATATTTTATTTAACTAATATAACTTTGATACTAAAATCTGTCATTAAAAGAAAGAAAATTACTGGCCAATCTCTTCCATGAACATGAGACAAGATTGCTAAATAAAATATCAGCAAATTGAATCCAGTGATATACAAAAAGACAACACACTAGCATCCAGTGTGTTTTTACAGAAATGCAAGGATTGTTTAGCAGATGAAAACCAATCAATGTAGTTCACTTCAGAAACAATGCATATGTTTATTTATTTATTTACAAAGGAGAAAAAATCTTATGACCATATCAATAGACACCATTTTTATTCAAACTATCCTAGAAATCTTAGCCCCTTTCTCTATCAAGAAAAAAAAAAATACAATTCTTTATAAGAATTAGAAATACAGAAATAAAATTACATTATTCATAGTCAATATGACTAGGTACCTTGCAAAAATTAATCTACAAACTATTATATTTAAAATAAGTTCAGCAACATTTCTTGATCTTTAGGACTAATATAAAAAAATCAACTTACATATCAGTGGCAAATGGAAAGTTAAAATATATTTAATAATATCATTTGTAATAGCATCAAGAATTTCAAATACTGAAAAATAAATCTTATGAAGGATGTACACAAAGTTTATATCAAAACTACAAAACATTGCTGAAATTTAACAAATATATTTGCTACTATTTTTACTACTATTTTACTACTACTACTACATAATACTATGTTTACTATTATTAAGTAGATTTATTAAGTTTATTTCATAAATAAAGACATTCATTTTCTAAGAACGTCTATTTGGATTCAACAAAGTACAAATCAAAATCCCATCTTATCTATGGAAATTGATATGTTAATCTTAAAACTTATGTGGAAAGGCATTAGGCTAAGAAGAACCAACACAGTCTTGAATGAAGCTGCTTCAGTTCAGTTCAGTTCAGTTGCTCAGTCATCTCTGACTCTTTGCGACCCCATGAACTGCAGCACGCCAGGCCTCCCTGTCCATCACCAACTCCCGGAGCTCACCCAAACTCATATCCATCTAGTCGGTGATGCCATCCAGCCATCTCATCCTCTGTCGTCCCCTTCTACCCCTGCCCCCAATCCCTCCCAGCATCAGAGTCTTTTCCAATGAGTCAACTCTTCACATGAGGTGGCCAAAGTACTGGAGTTTCAGCTTTAGCATCAGTCCTTCCAAAGAACACCCAGGACTGATCTCCTTTAGGATGGACTGGTTGGATCTCCTTGCAGTCCAAGGGACTCTCAAGAGTCTTCTCCAATACCACAGTTTGAAAGCATCAATTCTTCGGCGCTCAGCCTTCTTCACAGTCCAACTTTCACATCCATACATGACCACTGGAAAAACCATAGCCTTGACTAGACGGACCTTTGTTGGCAATGTCTCTGCTTTTGAATATGCTATCTAGGTTGGTCATAACTTTCCTTCCAAGGAGTAAGCGTCTTTTAATTTCATGGCTGCAGTCACCATCTGCAGTGATTTTGGAGCCCAGAAAAACAAAGTCTGACACTGTTTCCCACTGTTTCCCCATCTATTTGCCATGAAGGAATGGGACCAGATGCCATGATCTTAGTTTTCTGAATGTTGAGCTTTAAGCCAACTTTTTCACTCTCCTCTTTTACTTTCATCAAGAGGCTTTTTAGTTCCTCTTCACTTTCTGCCACCAGATATCAAAACTAATGATAGAACCACAGAAATTAGTTCAGTGTGATATTGAATTAATTTGAAGAGACTAGTGGAACAGAGCAGAATGCCCAGAAACAGGCCCACTTACACATATCAATGGCTACTTGATTTATCACAAATGTGAAATCTCAGGACAGTGAGGGGAAGGCCAGTCTTCTCATAAATGATGCTATGTCAACTGCAAAAGGACTGAGAGTGGCTGGCTTTGAAGATGGAGGGCTTCCCTGATAGCTCAGTTGGTAAAGAATCTGCCTGCAATGTGGGAGACCTGGGTTCTATCCCTGGGTTGAGAAGATCCCCTGTAGAAGGGAAAGGCTACCCACTCCAGTATTCTGGCCTGGAGAATTCCATGGACTGTATAGTCCATGGGGTCGAAAAGAGTAGGATACGACTGAGTGATTTCACTTCCACTTTCACTTTGAAGATGGAAAAAGGGGCCCATTAGACTCTGGCAGCTGAGAAGTCCCTCAGTTCACAGCCAGCAGGCAGTTTACAGCAGTCAGCAGTTGACACCAAAACAGGGACATCAGTCCTATATGCATAAGGAACTGACCATTGCCAACAGTCTGAATGAGATTAAACAAAATCTCTCCTAAGGCTTCCAGGAAGGAGCATGGTGTGCCAACATCTTGACTTTAGCCCAGGGAGATGCACATTGGACTTCACACCTGCAGAACTTAAGAAAATTAATCTGCACTACTTATAGCTACTAAGATTGTAGCAATTGCAGCAACAGTAAAAAACTAGCACAGTGGCAAGGATGCAAGGAAATAAAGACCTTCACAAAGAAGCAGACTCTGTTATCAGAAAAGAATTTGCTAAAACATGGATTTTCCAAAACAGCCAGTTAGTCCAATAAGTAGGCAAATTGACCAAGTTCACCCTGAAAATAACCCATGGAGTCTGGAGTACTGTGAAGATTGGTATGAGAATGGAACCTTCAGAACTATTCCCACTGTTCAAATGGCTAGTGGTAATGTATGATTTTATGCTGGGAAAAATAAACAGGAAAATCAACTGGATAGGATTTTTTAGAAAACTTATATGGGTGGTCCAGTGGTTAAGACTTCACTTCCCAATGCAGGGGATGCCGGTTCGATCCCTGGTCAGGGAGCTAAGACCCTATATGCCTCTTGGGCCAAAAAAAAAAAAAAATCCAAAAACATAAAACAGAAGCAGTATTGTAACGAATTCAATAAAGACTTAAAAAAAAGAAAATTTATATGATTTACAATTCAGGACAAAACTGGTCAAAGCATTAAAAAAGAGATTTCAGCGCAGAACAAAATCACAAAGTTTGTTATACATTCACCATAAATGTGGGCTTCCCTTGTGGCTCAGCTGGTAAAGAATCCACCTGCAGTGTGGGAGACTTAGGCTCGATCCCTGGGTTAGGAAGATGTCCTGGAGAAGGCAAAGGCTACCCACTCCAGGATTCTGGCCTGGAGAATTCCATGGACTATACAGTCCATGGGGTCGCAAAGAGTCGCACACGACTGAGTGACTTTCACTTTCACCATAAATATAATAAAGAGGCCAGAGGTTAAAGGGCCCCAAATCTTATAAACATCAGAAGATGGGTTAAGCAAGAAAAAGGCAGAAAGTATTGCATCAATTAATTCCAGAAATTCTAAATCAAAGCTGATATGCCATTTGAGGAACTGATAGAAGAATGCCCCCAATGACCAGAGATTGGATAAACAGAAAAAGATACATGAGGGACTTCCCTGGTGGTCCAGTGGTTAAGAATCTGCCTTGCAATGCAGGGGACATGTGATCAGTCTCTGATCAGAGAACTAAGATCCCACATATTACTGGGCAACTAAGCCCAAGCACTGCAGCCCATGTGCTCTGGAGCCCATGTGCCACAACTAGAGAGTCTGTGTACAGCCAACAAGATCCTTTCTGACACAAGGCAGATTTCACATGCTCCTACTAAGACTCAATGAAGCCAAATAAATAAACGGCTTTTTAAAAAACAGAAAGAAAATGACATGCAAAAATGTCCAAAACAATTCTATCACAGAAGAAATGCTGAAATTTTAAAATTTAACTGCTAGAAGTACATTTAGGCTGATATGCAATTTGAAGAACTGGCAAATGAATGCTAAAAATACATTTAATTGAAAAAAAGAAATTCACTAGCACATCAGAGGAAACAGTTTCATCCAATATGAGATCTTGGCATTCGGGTTTCTAACAAGGAGTAATTGGGATATGATGACTTGTCAGAAGTTTGCAGAAGACTTGACATGAAAGAGTAAGTAGCAGATAAAAGAGCTCAAGAATCCAGAAGAGAGGGGAAAGGATGGGGGAGAAGGGATAGATAGGGAGTTTGGGATGGACGTGTACACACTGATACATTTAAAATGGATAACCAACAAGGACCTACTGTGTAGCACAGGGAACTCGGCTCAATGTTATGTGGTAGCCTAGATGACAGAGGAGTTTGGAGGAGAATGGATGCATGTATATGCATGACTGAATCTCTGATATTCACCTGAATATTCACCTGAAACTATCACAATGTTGTTAATCAGCTATATTCCAATATAAAATCAAAAGTTTAATTAAAAAAGAACCTAGAGGAGATTACTATAATGAACAGTACAATGAGTGTCTCAAATATGATGAACATTAACCATCAATATTAAACTATTGAGGAAATAAAAAGCAAAATGATTACTAATCCTAAAAAGGCTGGACAATTTTCAGATAAGATAGGAACTGAGAAGTGGTAGTAGTACGTATATCACACATCAAATTTTGTTTACTAATTGCTAGGAACAAATTAAGGAGCTACTTATTTATTAAACATTTATTAAAATTTACTAAACATTTCATTCAGTTCAGTTCAGTTCAGTCGCTCAGTTGTGTCCGACTCTTTGCCACCCCATGAATCGCAGCACGCCAGGCCTCCCTGTCCATCACCAACTCCCAGAGTTCACTCAAACTCATGTCCATCGAGTCAGTGATGCCATCCAGCCATCTCATCCTCTGTCGTCCCCTTCTCCTCCTGCCCCCAATCCCTCCCAGCATCAGAGTCTTTTCCAATGAGTCAACTCTTCACATGAGGTGGCCAAAGTACTGGAGTTTCAGCTTTAGCATCATTCCTTCCAAAGAAATCCCAGGGCTGATCTCCTTCAGCATGGACTGGTTGGATCTCCTTGCAGTCCAAGGGACTCTCAAGAGTCTTCTCCAACACCACAGTTCAAAAGCATCAATTCTTAGGCGTTCAGCCTTCTTCACAGTCCAACTCTCACATCCATTTCATTACAAATGTTTTAAGTGTGGCAACAGAAAATGATGTAAAAAAGTATTCAAAACAAATCAGTAAAAATGGAAAGATTCCCATTTAAAATGTCAACATTCTGGTGTCTAATGAAGAAATATACTTTTTTTTGACTATTAAAGATACTCTCACACACAAAACCCCATAGTTTCAACAAAGGGAGCAATCCTTAAACTGCTGCTGTGAAGATAAAATGAAAGCCATTCCACTCACTCGTAATGATGATCTCCAGAGCCACAGGAAAATATCCCCATGGCTGTAGAAATTGCTTTACAACAATGCTGATCAGTACCTGTGTTGAATTATTTATTCTGTTAATTGGTCATTTAATGAATTGCTTTGCCTTGCTCAATCTACCTGTCTATCTACCTATCATTTTTTTTCTTAAATGGCTATTTTGCAAATTGATCATTTGATGAATTGATTTTTGGCAAATAGCATTAGATTAATTCAGTATTGGTAAATTTACCCAGAACCATGTATTCTATAGCAAATGGGGAACGCAAATAAAAAAATTTTTTTAATCTCCTTCTCAAAAGCAATTTGGCAATTCTTGTTAGAAACTGTAAAAATGTGCATGTTCTCTGACCAGTAATTATACTTCTAGGAAATTATCCCAAGGAAATACTGACAACGTGCAAAAAGATTAGGCTAAATAGATTTCATAATAGAATCTTCTAGCACAGTAAAATATTAAAGACAAGCTAAAAAATGCAGTAAGAGAGGGTTGGTTAAATAAAACAAGTGAATGTGTAAAGTGAACTGTTATGTAGCTTTGTAATTTGTGCTGTAAAAGTATATGTAATGTCTTGGAAAGTTGCTCAAGCATTATTGTTAAGTTTATATAAAAAAAAAAATGGGCTGCAAAACAGACTGAGACTATTCTAGTAAGAGAAAAAAAAAAGCCGTATGTATACAACTGAGTAGATAAACTCCAAAATATTTACTGTGGTTATTTTAGTGGGTTGGCATTATGGATAATTTTAATTTTCTTCTTTTGTTTACCTGAAATTTCTAAATTTCCCACACTGAATATGTGTTTTTTTCATAACGAGAAAAAAATTAAAAATTTAAAATACCTACTAGCTAAATCTGACACTTTTTACTATGCATGTGACTGTGAACGAGCCTCTATATCTTTCTCCAAACTTCCATACTTCTCATCTTCCTTAAACTTTATGCTTCGTGCCTTGTCTTTCCTTTCCGTTCACTAACCTTCTAGGAACCCATAGCCCATGCCATGAACTTTGAAGATGGTTTTAAAGAATTCATATTTCATGGTGGCCTACTGGGCTTTCACCCAATAACAACTGAGTAACAGGCATTCCAAGAGCAAGGGATGCCAAGAGGAGGAAATCACTCCCAGGGTCTCATCCTCAAGTGGAAGAGACAGATGTTTGATCCCAAGCAGCACTGCAATGTGATCAACACTCTGCTGAAAACATGAGCAAGCTGGTGTCAGAGCACAGGGGTCAGCAGTGACTTCCAGAAGAGGTGGCATATGAATTGGAGCCTGAAAGGAGGACCAGCATGAACCACAGTTACTGAATACTTACTACAACCAGGCATGGTGCTGTGGGCTTTGTTCATTTTCTTTCATGTAAGCCTCACTACAGTCACACCAGGTCAACCATCGGGCATCCTCTGCCCACTTTTTCTTAAGCAGTTTAGAACATTAAAGCTTCAGAGGGTGAGTAGTGTGCCCCTGGTCCCTGAGCAGGTCTCTTCTGCCTTGTCCTGTTCTGCTCTGTGTCACAGGGCATGGACCCCTGCTCTTCTTAGGTTCCACTGCCAACTGGTTCAGCCAAGTGGGAGGCTGGGACATAGGAGACGGGAAAGCTCATTTCTTCTCAGCTTCAGGTAGCAACATCACTAGTAGCTATGCAGCCTCCTCAGTTCTAATCCCCACTACACCCCTGACAACCCTTCCTCAGTGTTCCCAGATCTGGCCAGGAAGCCTGGATTCCCAGGCTCCAGTTACCTGCCTCCTCCCTCTGTTCCTTCAGCTTAGGGATGGTACCACCTCACTATATGGCTTCTCCAACTTGCCTCAACATCTCCTACCTGGACTTACAGTTCTACCAATACCTCTGCAGGTGTTCAGTTCCCTCATTGACGTACCCAGTGGGTTCTCTGTTTTCCTGAACAGACCCTGACCCATACACTTTCCCAGCTACTCACTGTGAGCTCAGGCTCTCATGGCTCTTAGACTCCAAAGTCTTCAAATGATGGTCCACATCCATTGTGGCAAGATTTTTAATCCTCACAACAACCCTCTGAAGTAGGTGCTCTTATTGTCTCCCATTTACAAGAGAAGAAGCTGAGGCCCAGAAAATAAAGCGGCTTTCTCAAAGACACACACCCAAATCAGGGAAGGAAGAGTTGGACTAAGGGAGTCTGAGTCCAAGGCTAGGTCCCCAACCACTCTGCAGTTCCCAGGTTGGGCAGGAGGAAGTGGGGAGATAGGAGAGAGGCTCAGGATGGGGGAGAGGAAAGCACAGAGAAAGAACACAGGGTGACCTTGGACCAGTCTTTGACCTTCAGTAGGTCTTCCTTGGTGGCTCAGATGGTAAAGAATCTGCCTGCCATGCAGGAGCCCTGGGTTTGATCCCTGGTTTGGGAAGATCCCAGAAGAAGGGCATGTAAGCCACTCCAGTATTCTTGCCTGGAGAATCCCCATGGACAGAGGAACCTGGCAGGCTACAGCCCATGGGGTCCAAAAGAGTCAGACACGACTGAGCGATTAAGTACACACTGCAATTCCAGAACTATAGTCTGAGATGGTACACCTCAGTGCCCTGAGCCCTTCTCCATCACCTCCCAGCAGTAGCCTCATCATGAGAGAAGAGAGTGCTCTGCCAAGAAATCCGAGTGCTATGTACCCTGCCTTCCTCAGAACCTCCCTCAGTTTCTCCATCCTTAACTGAGAAAAGCGCATGAATCCCTTTGGAAAATCCACCCCTCCTTCCAGCTCCTTGGCATTTGCAGATCGCAGGGAATTGAGGTTGCTCTGACTCTAATTAGCAGGTGCTAAGCAGTTTCCACATTTCTTAGTAAATATGTCAAAACACAAAATCCATTCATTCCTTCATTTCC
>NW_011495032.1:38600700-38601423 GCF_000754665.1 Bison bison bison
TCCCTGAGACACACTTTTCTCTCTTAGCTGCTCAGCTGAGACGTGTTTTTCTTCACAAGAGAGAAAGTGGCATTAACGCTGGGAACCTGGCAGTTTTACAATCCCTTTCAAACCCTCCGCTGCCCTCCTGGTCATTCATCCATCTGCTCATTTGTTCATTCATTTGCCCGCCGTGGGGGCAGGCACCGACTTGGGGCTTTGGGTTTTACTGGGGTCTCTCAAGTATAAAGCAGGCATCAAGAGGCGTCCCACGGAGACCCTCCAGGGGACCCCATAACCACTTAGGACTCTGCCGGGGCGACAGGGGACCAGAGATCCTCGGGGGAGTCGTGCACTTAATTTCCACCATCTCTCTGGGCCTCCTGCCGGGGTGATTCGAAAACATCTCCTTAAATCAAGCGGCAGCCGGCTGGCCGCCCGCTGGGCTCCGCCCCCAGCCCGGCCCCCTTTCCCTCCGAGCCGCCGGGATGCTAAAGCCTATTTCAGCAGAAGCCGCCTGCCTCCTTCCCACACCTTGCCGGCTGCCCTCGCCCCAGACAAAGGAAACAGGAAGTCGAGAGGGTGGGGCCGGCTCTTCAGACCGATCGCCGCTCGCTGGAGCGTGTCCACAAAGCCTGCTGCGTGCGTGGCTTTACAGCCTGGGCTCTGGGAGCCCTGCGTAGTGTTCATGGCTAAAATGAGGGGCCTCTGGGTGGGCTCGGGGCGAGGCAGGGAGACCTTCCA
>NW_011495032.1:38601714-38625809 GCF_000754665.1 Bison bison bison
CCCACCCGAATCCGGTTAAAGCCTAATCCTCCCCACACCTTCCATCGGACGGGGTAAGTAGCCTGTCTTGCTACTGCCTGCAGCAGACTTAGCCATCCCTGCGGGCAGCCGTCTGTCCATCATTTTGTCATTCCAGCACGGTCCCAGGCTCCTAGGACCCCGTGACCAAAAAAAAAAAAAAAAGAAAGGAAATAATTCTTGGCTTTGAGGAGGAGCTTCTGGCTGAAAGAGACAGAGAGAGACAAGCCAAATAATTTCTACCAGAAATGGAAGTGAGGGTGTTCATGAAACAGTATTTGAATATCAGGGCTGGTAAGGTCTTGGACGGCTTCCCAGGTGGCACTAATGGTAAAGAACCCACCTGCCAATGCAGGAGACATGCAGGAGACTCTGATTTGATCCCTGAGTTGTGAAGATGTCCTGGAGGAGGGCGTGGCAACCCACTCTGGTATTCTTGCCTGGAGAATCCCCATGGACAGAGGATCCTGGTGAGTATAGTCATAGGGTTGCAAAGAGTCGGACACAACTGAAGTGACTTAATATACACGCAGGGTCTTGGAAGCTCCACTAGCTCAGTCTACTCGATGATGTGAACACTGGGGCCCAGAGAGGTGAGGCACACTGACCAAGGTCACCCAGTGCAGGACTCCCTTGGGAGCTTCCTGGCTTCTCAGATTGGACATCCACACATTCTTGCCCAGGCTGTGGATAGTTCCACAGATGCCCGTCGGCTCTCTCTTCCTCCCCCTCATTCTCCTCTGAGTCATTGAACTCAAAGTCGTGTCTGCTTTCAGATCCGCAAGTTTTTGCCCTCCCCGGGTACCAGGCCCCAAAGTGTGGGGAGCCCAGGACAGCAGTTGCTAGACCCATTTAAAGGAGTCAGGCAGGCAGTGATAAGTGCCAGCAGAATCATTTTCATTAATTTATACCGTTTCACAGCTCCTCCAATCTGCCTGCTCCCTGCTGGTCCTTCTCTGGCCTGACTGAGATTGCTGTTCTGTTTGTTTCTATTGTCTGAGAAATAAAATGGCTTTGATTACACCCACGGTCTCCCATGCATGACTATATTTGGCTGCCCACAAGGCAGAAGGCACCATCTGTATTCCTCTGCAACTGACTTCTGGAGAAAGTCTGCTTGCTGCTGAGGGGCTTGGACTGGGGTCACCACCAGACCCGACCCTACCCCACCCCCAGCAGCTAGTGTGGATGGAGGGGGATTGAGGGAGAGCTGAGTAAATGGGCAGGATCCAGAGTGGACCAGTTTCCTTCCCATTAGCATCAGATGAAAAGGAGGATGAGGCAAAGGGGTGGTGGTGGTGGTTTAGTCGCTAAGTCGTGTCTGACTCTTGCAACCCCATGGACTGTAGCCTTTCAGACTCCTCTGTCCATGGGATTTTCCAGGCAGGAATAGCGGAGTGGGTTGCCATTTCCTTTTCCAAGGGATCTTCCAGATCCAGGAATCGAACCCAGGTCTCCTGCATTGCAGGCCGATTCTTTACCGACTGAGCTATGAGAGAAGCAAAGGGGTGGAAGCTAGTATTTTTGAGAGCATAAGGCGAGTTAGTCAGTCAGTCAACAAAGAGCATCTATCGTGTGCCAGGATCTGTTCTCAGTGCTAGGGACTCAGAGGTGAACACAGAGGGGCAACTTATGTACATCTGGGCTGAGATGTTGTTTGAAACGTTAGGCAACAGGACCTGCGCAGACATCAGCCCCTTAGTTGCCTGGTAGCCCAAGGGGTCCCCGAGGCCCCCTGCTGTGCTGGCATTAACCCTTTAGTTGCTGGATCCTGGTGAGGCCTGGGAAGGGGAGCCCATGGGAGGAACTGGGACGGCTGGGCTGTTAGAGCCCCAGACAGCTGCTGCTCACCAACCAGCATGGAAGAATTAGGTTATGACAGCAATGTTGAATTTCAGTCATGTGCAAGGAGCATCAGATCAGGGGCCTGAGGAGGGCCTATAGCAAACCGCCTACAGTTAGGGGTGACCTCTGCTTAGCAACAGCCCATAGTTGTCTCAAGGGCAGAAGGGGCCCTATGATTCTGGATCTTCAAGTTTTTCAAGAGTCAGTTCTAGAAAGTGTTTGTGTGTCTGTGTGTGGAGGGCAGGGAGTGGTGGGGGGTGGGGGTAGGGGCTCTTTCTGTTAAAAATAGCTATATGCCCAGTCCAGTTCAAAGAAAATATATCTTTGCCTACACACACCCCCCAAAGCCCCCACTTTGAGCCCTCTGGCCTTAGGATACCAGGAACTGTGTTGCACTTTACAGATTAAACCACAATTAATTCTCACACCCACCCATAAGGTTCCTACTGTTCCCTTGAGTTGACAGATGAGAAGAACCCAATTTGTTTTCTATGGGTACAAGAAAGGGCGGTTATTTGAACCTAGGATTTCCTGTCTCCAAAAGAAGGAAGGACCCCTTCCAGTGCACAAGTGTTCTGGTGCTCCAGTCGGCACTTGTCCTTGTGATAGGTGGGCAGATCTGCGAAGGGGCCAGCACGGGAGCTGGGGGTGGCTGTGACCCGGCTAGGATAGCTACAGGAGTGGTGGGGAAGTATGGGGTGGGTGAGTATAATCTATATGGAGAAGTGGGAATGGGGTAGGCATGTTAGAAAGATTCTGGGGTTTATTCCAGCCAGAGGCATGAGCACATCTGGGTCGTGGCTGGGGAGTCAGGGGTGAGCTGCGGTTTTATTTTCCGCAGATCCTTGCCGACAGATCCTCATGCCACTGTCCTCTCTGCACTGGGTTCCAGCCATGCTCCCTGCCCTTGAAGATGCCTGCTGTGATTGGGCTTGAACCCAATCTGCTTCCACAGGTCTGGGGCCACCAGCTGGTGGGGGGGATCTTGTGTTCTCCTTCTGCAAGACTGTACTGTGATGACAAGGCAGGAGAGAAGTGGTGTGGCACTGAGGTCTAGGACCGGTGAGGCAAAAGGCACTGCCCAAAAAAGAGCATGGAGATAGGAATGTGCATGTCTGTGGGAGGAATGGCAAGTTGGCCACTGTCCAGAAGGACAGGGATCAGTGGACAGAGAAGGCTTAGATGGAAGCCTTCTGGCCATGTTGAAGGACTCTTAGGAGACTAAGACCAAGATATTGAGATATTTTATCCAGTAGGCACTAGGGAGCCATAGAGGGTTTGGCAGCAGAATGTTGGATGAATTAGGAGGCTAGAAAGTAACCTCTGAGTTCCTAACGTGTGCCAGCCCCTTGACATATCCTTTATCCAGGTTTATATATTTTCCTTATGTATCTTTCAATGAATCCTAGAAACAGCCTTGTGAGAAAAGTATTAAATACTTCCACTTTGCAGGGAAGGGTAACTTGTAAATGACAGCTCAGGATTGCCACGGACTGGAAGGCTTTGGGAGACTGGAGGTCGGGAGAGCGGTTAGAAGGCTGTTGTCATATCTAGGGGATGAATAGCAATATCTGTAACTGCCAGTGAAGCCAGGAGGAATGGGAGTGAGGGAGGCGGGAATGGATGCTCAACTCCTCAGAGTAGGACCTAGGGACAGTCAGTGTGGATGGAGCGAGAGGTAGAAGTCACAGCATGTTACCCCCAAGAAACCATCAGCCGTGGAGGGAATTTGGGAGAAGGGCTCAGTTCTCAGAAGACAGTCTCACTGTGGTTTTGGAAATGCTGCAGAGGTGTGGGAAATGTCGTTTTTAATTCCCAGTTTGGCAGTACAGAAGATGGTCTAGAATAGAAGTTTCTCAACAATACTTACCCTTCCTACTTGTAATGCATGCAAACGTTTTCCTATCCTATTCTGGTCTATCTCGTGGTAGGACGGGGAGGCGGGGGGGAGTGGATGGAGGAAGGAAATGCTGGTTGCAACTCAGTCATGCAGCTGACTTCAGGACCCACAAATGAGGTGGTGGTTTAGTCACTAAGTCATGTCTGACTCTTGCGACCCCATGGACTGTAGCCTACCAGGCTCCTCTGTCCATGGGATTTTCCAGGCAAGAATACTGGAGTCGGTTACCATTTCCTTCTCCAGAGGATCTTCCGGACCCACGAGTCGAACCCGGGTCTCCTGCATTGAAGGTGGATTCTTTACCCACTGAGCTCTGAGGGAAGCCACAAATGAGGAGTGGCCTGAAATCTGGACAGGACTTCACCATCAGCAGGGGGATGGAGGCTGGAGAGCGAGTCCTCATTTTCAGTGCAACCGATGTCAGCAAAGACGAGAGGCAGGACCATATAGACATGGAGTGGGGAATTCTGAGTGCCTAATGTGCAGAGGCGGAGAAGGAAATAGCAACCCGCTCCAGCACTCTTGCCTGGAGAATCCCATGGACGGAGGAGCCTGGTAGGCTACAGTCTATGGGGTCCCGAAAAGTCAGGTATGACTGAGTGACTTCACTTTCACTTTCCACTTTCATGCATTGGAGAAGGAAATGACAACCTTCTCCAGTATTCTTGCCTGGAGAATCCCAGGGACAGAGGAGCCTGGTGGGCTGCCATTTCTGGGGTCACACAGAGTCGGACATGACTGAAGCGACTTAGCAGCAGCAGCAGCAGAAATGTGCAGAGGAATATAGGGAGGAGGACTTCTTTTTTTTAAATAAGTAATTATTTTAACTATTTATTTTGTATTGGGGTATAGCAGATTAACAATGTTGTGACAGTTTCAGGCGAACAGTGAAGGGACTCAGCCATACATATAATGTATCTTTTCTCCCCTAAAACCCCCTTCCAGAGGAAGGAGGGCTTCTGAAAGGCCACATGGTTTTGGAATTAGATCATCAAGGACCTTCCAAGGAATATTTTCAGTCGGTGGTGGAGGTAGAAACCAGGTTGCACAACTGGATGGGCATGAGGAGATGAAAGAGAGAACGCTCCCCCTTCAGGAGAGAGTAAAGATCTGAACACGCCTGTGTCCGGAGGAGAGGGAGCCAGGGAAGAGCACGTGATGGAGAGGGTCTGACAGTGATGTATGTGGGTACAGGGAGAGGGTGGTAACAGCGGATGAAGTCCTAGGGGTGGTGGAGGATGCTGGGGCAAAGAGCACTGGTGTGGTCACTCTGGGAGGGAGGCAGTAGGAGAGGAGGAGGGACTAGGTAAAGACAGACATTTGCAGAAGTGAAGAGGGAGCGATGACCAGCAGGAGGGGAGAGACGATGGCCTTTGAATGGCTGACCCCAATTTTCTCAGTAAAACAGGAGACAAAGTCATCTGCTGGAAGGAGGCTGGCAGCTTGATGAGAATGGGGAATGTTGGAAACAGCTGCGGGAAAGCATCCGTAAGCAAGGCAATGAAAGAAATCCTGAGTAGTTGGAGGACCCGTTCAGAAGACTTGTCTGTGAAACCGGTGATTTGCTGGTTTCAGAACCTCTGTTCTCTCCTATCAGATACATTCAGAGCAGGGACTCCCACTTCTCCCTAAGGTTGCATACTGGGCTCCGTCCATGCCAAGGGCAAGAGAAACATTGTTGATTCACTGCTAAAAGGCCAAAGCACACAAACCATTGTGCCGGATATTTTGAAAGCAATTTTGCCTCTGGGCTTTCCAAAATAAGCACCTTCTTTTAGATTTCTGATTCCACTTGCAATACATCTCTTGACAGCACAGCCTAGCCCATCTGGACCTATCAATCAGCCCTTATCATCAGAGGGAACTTTTCTGTCCTTCCCCTCCCTGGGATTTGCAACCCTGTTTGCACATTGGAAATGCTTAGGGAGAGTTAAAAATACCAAAGCCTGGTCCCACCCCTAATGACTGACCTAACTGGTCTGGGTTTGTGGCTGGACATAGGAAGAATCCCCCCACCAGATAATCCTAATATGCCTGCTAAGGATAAGAACCCCTGAGCTCCTTGACACTCAAGGTGTGGTCTGTGGACCAAAAGTATCCGCACTGACCTGGGTTCTGTTGGGATGCAGATTCTCAGGCTCCACTCCAAATGCCAAAATCAGATTCTACAGTTGAGCAAGAACACCAGGTGGTTCACATGGCCATTAAAATCTGAGAAGCTCCATACCAGAGATCTAACTGCTTAGGCCCTCCCTCCTGCCCTGTGTAAGATCAAACAGGAGGGTTTCAGTGATCATGGCTCCTTGACTCTAAGCAGCCTGGTGAACCACTGATGGATGCTTGCTCCTAGAATAGGAAACCAGGCACCAGTAGCCAATCAATCAACAAATTCCTCCCAACTTACAGCAGGTAGACACTGAGTACCAGAGGTGTTGTCCTGGGGTATATTAGTCTACAGCATGGTTAGCTGGAACATTCTTGAAGGGTGATCAACTGTCCAGGTTGGTCTGGGATTGTCCCAGTTTTAGCACTGTAAGTCCCACATCTTGGGAATTTTGTCAATCTCTGGGGAAATTGGAACGATTGTCCACCCTATGTTAAGTGGCATTGAGTAACATTTAGAATTGATTTTACCCCACATATCCTACAAACATGGGCTTTTCCAGGTGGTGCAGTGGTAAAGAATCTGCCTGCCAGTGGAGGAGACGGGGGTTCAATCTCTGGGTTGGAAAGATCCCCTGGAGGAGGGCATGGCAACCCACTCCAGTATTCTTGCCTGGGAATTCCCATGGATAGAGGGAGCCTGGTGAGCTACAGTACATGGGGTCACAAAAGAGTCAAACATAATTTAGGGACTAAACACCACCACCTACATCTTCCCTGGCATGTGTGCATCCAACAGTAACACACACACATAACTTATTTTCTTTGGGGCCTCAATTTCCTTATCTCATAGAAAAGGAAGTTCCCTTTCTCAAATCATACTGTTCTATATGCAAGAAAACCTGTAAATATTTTCTTGCATGAGGGTAGGTAATAATAGTGCTGATGAGTGATCAAAGTAGAATGATCAACTTTGGAATGATCGTTGATGCTGTGTCTGCCAGGCCTCCACAAGGATGAGCAAGCACAGAGGGTCTGAGAAGACTATGGGGCCTGGTGACATTTTGATGACACTTTGATGACATTTTATCTCATCTCTCTAGCTAGACAATGGCCTATAGGTGAGGGACCTGAAATAAAAATATGCCTGAGTCTGAAATGAGATGCTGTTTCCCACCCATGTTAGAGGGACCTGGTGTATTTAGAGTCCCTGGGCCTCTGGACTCTCCTTTGTCAACCTGCTGCAGCTCCCACCTGGCTCTGGCAACCTGAGGTGGTTGGTACCAAGGTGATCACCCACATCAGAGGGACCCCTGTGTCCCCACTCCTCAGACGGGCTCTGTAAGGCAGCCTCTTGGTGGAAGCAGAACTGGATTAGGCCAGGACGGGCACAGGTGCAGCCCCAAGTCAAGATAGGCTCATTGCTGCTACAGCTGATCCCCTAGAGAGGTAGATATGACTCTGCTGAACAGAGTACAGAGAATGGATGAGAGAATTCATGTGTATTGAAACAAACAGGGTTTCTGGAAAAGCTCCTCCTTCTGCCTGGAATGCCCTTCTCTTCTGTTATCTTGAACAATTTCAAGCCCCCTGCACCCGCCCCACCATAGCTGTCTCTTCTTGTGAGAAGCCCACCTTGATCCTGTGTTCCCAGAGCACCTGGCACAATTCTTAATCCTCTCCATCCTGGATTATAGTGGCCCCACCTGCAGTTATAAGACTGCAGAGCTCCTAGAAGACAGGAGCTGTGGTCCAGCTCACTAGGATAGCCAGGATGCTCAGTGCAGCTCTGGCACAAAGCAGTTGCTAAATAAATAAGTGCTGAATGAATGAACTAGATGTTTTACACCACTCCTGTGGGAGGAAGACAAAACAAGTTGATATCACAGTCTCAACAAAATCCACATACTGACTTCTGCAAGGTATCTTGTGGTCTGTGAAGCTAGAAACACACTCCTTTGCCTTCTGTAACCTCTGAGTCTAACTTTAAACAGCAACACTTTAATGTATATATAGGGAACTTGGGGTGATATCCAAATGCACTATGAAGCAGACATATTTTATAAAGGCTATATTTTATAAAGATTGTCAGTGATAAAAGTTGAAATATAAATTATAGGGTTACCTCCAAATTCACTAGAAAATTCAATTAATCATAAATGTATCCCATTCCTCCACTTTTTCCCTCCCTAATCTCTTTCATTCTCCAAACATCCCGATAAATTAACACTTTACTACAACATGTTTCCCTGGAGAAGGAAATGGCAACCCACTCCAGTATTCTTGCCTGGAGAATCCCATGGCCGGAGGAGCCTGGTAGGCTACAGTCCACGGGGTCACAAAGAGTTGGACACGACTGAGCGACTTCACTTCACTTCACAACATGTTTATGTCTTAGGAAGTGAATGAATGAATATTCCTGTGACTGGCAAGGGGCTGGGGAAATGTTTTATTCCTGTGAGGGGCAGATGTAGGCTCTAGTTGCTGAGGCAGCCTTAGCATGTTGCCTTCCATCCACCTCTCTAGATCCTGGTTTCTTACCCCAAGAAATTAGGAAAATAAAGTTTGCTCTTTCCTCCTTACCAAAGGAATATGAACCCATGTCTGTGTATGCATTGGAGGATAATGTAGCTCCTGGACCCACAACTGAAGCTTCCAGATAAAACCTCAATTCAGGGACTTCCCTGGTGGTCCAGGGCTTAAGACTCTGCCCTTCCACTGCAAGGGATGTGGGTTCGATCCCTGGTTGGGGAACTAAGATCCCACATGCTGTGTGTCATGGCCAAACAATGAACATTAATAAAGTAAGAATAGTAAAATATTTTTTAAAAGAAATACTTACAGAAAAAAACCTTAATTCAATAAACCAAGAAAGTTTTTGCAGAGTTATTATTACCAGGTAGGTGCCCCCCAAGAACAACCAGCCCAGCAGGTTCCACTTACAGAAAGGCCAGCAGGACCAAGTCCCAAAAGGCTGGCCTTGGGAGGAGAAGCTTCTAGAGAGGAGTTAATGCACCCCTCCCCCATTTGCATGAAGCCCATACTTTAATCCACCCAGTTCTCTAAGGAGAGCGATTCAGGGTCTTTGAGCAGAGCAGGGTGATTTGGAAAGCAGCAAGAGGGAGAGAAGATTAAGCTGTGTGGGAAATAATCCCGATGAGGAGAGGGTAGATCTCGTATAGCTGGCATTACACAGACTCCCACCTGGAGAATTCCCGCTACCCGTCCCAGCATGGTCCCTCAAGGATAAGCTCTTCTAGAGATCCTTCTCTAGCTTTCCCTGACGTTGCTAGCCACCCCTCCTGTGTGGTCCTTCAGCACAGTGGGTGTGACTCTGGTCCAAGGTACTCATTGTTTTGATTATGTCATCTTATGGTTGCTTCTCAGCTTGCCAGACTCTTCCCTGGAGCATCTTATCTCCACATCCTCAGGGCGTGGGTGTGTTCACTCAATGTCTGTTGACTGAGTAGTCACACCGATCCTTTTGCTGCCACCAAGCCAGGTGGACCAGAAAAAAAAGGGACAACAGGACATTTTTATCTTTAAATAATGACCTTTGGGGACGGAAGATCCCTTAAGAGGTCATCAAATTTATTCCCCTCGTTGAGCAAGACTGATGAAGGGCCCGCTGGGATGCACTCTGGTCCTGTCTGTCTTGGCCCTGATTGTCAGCATCACTGTGCCACAAAGCTGTTTTGTCTGCTCTCAGCTAGGGCCTCCTCCCCTGAAAAGCCTGTTCAGTAATTGTCTTTTAATAACACTTAATTAACCAGACAATAAGCCATACCTTTCTATTATGGAAAATTCCAAACATACATAAAAGTAGAGAGAATAGAAGAAAGCATGAAACCCATCACCCAAATTTAGCATTTATCAACTTACGACCAGTCTTGTTTCACCTTTAGTCACTAGATTATTTTGAAGCAAATTCCAGCCATCATGTCAAATGTTAGTTAGTAGACAGGATAAAGATTACCTCTCTCTATGTGTTTTGAGGAGGAGATAGCAGAAAACTTTTGAAATCAAACTACATACGTTTTCAAAAGCCCCAAACTGATTTTTTTCTTTTTTTTTTTTTATTGCAGACAGACACTTAATGGATGCCAGAAGTAAGAGACAAGGCAGTGACTCTCAAAAACGTCAGTACGGAGTTTGTAAGGACCAGACCCCTGGGGCTCTCTCTGGAACAAAGATGATTGAAAGGCAGGAGCAGTCAAATGGACCAACCCCCTCAAGCGCCGTTTTCTTTTGTGTTCAGTAGATGCAGTTCACATGCAGACACGTGTCCACTCACTCACTCCCACCCACAGACAAACACACACCACAGGAGAGGACATCTCTTCACTCCTACTCACACTTGCCCTCAGTCACCGGTGACTGCCTGCTTTGGGCAATTGTTCTCTGAACACATAAGTGAACCAGAGTCCCAGCATCAGAGAGCTTTTCTTTCTAAAGTAGCCCACTGCTCCATGGAGGCTTAAGTCTGTGGCTCCTGGAGAAATCGCCACAGGATGAATCAAATAAACAGCCCACACTCACTCAATGTGCCAAAGCGCTCCTTTTTGGGTGTCAGGTTAAGAAGTGTTAAAAAAAAAAAACATTGCATAATGGCCAATGCTCTTCATGCTGATGATTATGAACTCTGTTTATGTGCTCAAGATCCTGTATTGGGAAAACATTCCTGCCCACTCAACACTTTTCATTGCTCAGGAGTCACCCTGTCAATTTCAAAGCACTTGGCACACAGTCGTCATATCTGGGACATGTGTGAGGAATGTTTGTCATGCTCTGCAGACAGAGGGGTAAAGAGAGACCAGACAGAGAGTGAATGTTTAGCTGGAGCTCCTTCCTTGTACTATAGTAGGTGTTGTCTACTCAAATTCTCACAATATTTCTATGATGTTATTTCTTTAATTTGCTCCATAGAAGCAAATTGTTGCAGATAGAAGACACTGAAGCCCAGGGCATTGAATGGATTTGCCCAAAGTTGCTTTCAGTTTCTGAGTGCCAGAGCCTAGATTCTAACCCAGTGTTTTTAACCACCAAACCCATACTATTTTTTCTGTGCCTTTTTCTATATCCTCCCCCCCTCCCCCGCCCCCAATTTTTCCAAGTATGAGAAACTACCCCCTATTTAAATTATTTTTAGTTTTCAACTTTTCATTTTGAAACAATGTAAGACTCATTTGAAAACTTGTTAACACAGCTTCCCATAAACCCTTCACCCAATTTCTCCAAAGGTTAACATCTTATAGAATGATAGTACAATGACCAAAATGAGGAACTTAGCATTGATACAATGCCATTAAGTAATTGCTACATCTTATTAGCAACTGTCCCACAAAGGGACAGAAGCAAGTCTGGTCCAGACTTTCTCTGGTCCAGAAGCTAGCCCAAATCACACATTGTATTTAGTTACTGTATCTCTTTAGCCTCCTCCAGTCTAGGGTGATTTCCCCTACATTCTTTATCTTTCATGACCATGACCCTTTGGTTTTTTTTTTTTTAGCCTGTCTCTTTAAATACTAAAGAGGGGCTTCCCTGGTGGTCCAGTGGTTAAGAGTCTGACTGCCAACGCAGGAAACATGGGTTTGATCCCTGGTCAGGTAAGATCCCCCATGCCGCAAAGCAACAAAGCCCATGTGCACAGCCACTGAAGCCCGTTTGCTGTAGAGCTGGTGCCCCACAACAAGGGGAGGCAGCACAATGAGATGCCCTCGCACCACAACAAAGAACAGCCCCCCTCACCGCAACTAGAGAAAGTCCAAGCAAAGCAACAAAGACCTAGCACAGTCAAAAATAAATTAATCTTTAAAAAAAATTTTTTAAATACTAAAAGAGTTCCACAAACCCTCAAAATGACTATACTTGTACTTTGTGTGTGCATTAGTCACTCAGTCACGTCTGACTCTTTGCGAGCCCATGGACTGTAACCCACCAGGCTCCTCTATCCATGGGATTCTCCAGGCAAGAATACTGGAGTGGGTTGCCATTCCCTTCTCCAGGGGATCTTCCCAACCCAGGGATCGAACCCGGGTCTCCTGCATTGCAAGCAGATTCTTTACCACTAGGCCACCCGAAAAACCCATACTTGTACTTTGAGTATCCGTTAATTGAGAAAATACTTATTGACAAGAAGCTTAACAAACGTGAAAGATGCTTTTGATTTTGTTCGTCCTGGTGGCTTCCATGTACATTTGGAAAATTTTATGTGTATCTGTGAAATAATTTTAATTTACTGACAATGCTTGAGTATGTTTAGTTTCACCTACCCCTGTGATATTTTGGAAGCTTCTCCTGATGTCAGCAACCCACAATCATACACACATCAAGGCAGAGATTCTCAAAGAAAGTTTAGAGAAGACCACTGAAAGCCTGGCAGATCAGATAACATTAACAACTAATGTTCATTGCATCTTTGCAATTTTATTGTGTTTGTATTCTACTCTTTGCCAAGAGTTTTGTATGCATTACATCATTTGAGCCTCACAATAGTACCTTTAAGATAGGCACTATTATTATCATTCCCATTCGACCATGGAAGAAATTAACATTTCTGTCTGTAAGTAACTTGCCCAAGGTCACATACCTACTGCAAAGCAACCCTTCAATTGGAATGTAGTTCCGCTTGGCTCTGAAAGCCCCATATTCTTATCCATGCCAATTTTCCCATAAAACATCTCTGACGTTTTGCTTCCATTGTTCCAGTGTCTGGAAAAGTCTTCATTTCCTGTTTTCCAAATTCTTTCTCTGGTTCAGTCTTCAAGGCTCCACTCTTAGGTCACTGGGCTTCCCAGGTAAAGAATCCACCTGCCAGTGCAGGAGACACGGATTCCATCCCTAAGTTGGGAAGATCCCCTGGAGGAGGAGATGGCAACCCACTCCAGTATTCTTGCCTGGAAAATCTCATGCACAGAGGAACCTGATGGG
The DNA here is from genome assembly GCF_000754665.1 of Bison bison bison. Taxonomy (NCBI): domain Eukaryota; kingdom Metazoa; phylum Chordata; class Mammalia; order Artiodactyla; family Bovidae; genus Bison; species Bison bison. The sequence goes on from NW_011495032.1 coordinate 38,614,511, forward strand.
CTACAGTCTATGGGGTTTCAAAGAGTCAGACGTGACTTAGCGACTGAGCACACACACACACACACACACACACACACGAATGTCATTCTTCTAGGAAGAGTTTTTCTATTGGGAAAGGAAGAATTGGATTTATAACCTCAGATATTGCTCCTCCGCCTGATAAGGCATAAAAGAAGACAACAGAACTAGAAGGGGCTTGGACATTCCCTCGTACCACCTCCTCCTTACATAAATGAGAAAACAATAACAATGGCTACTAACACTTATTGCATGCCTACTGTGGGTCAGCAGTGCTCTAAGTGTTTGGCATGTGTTAGCTCATCCAAGTCCCATGGCAACCCTAAGAGGGAGGGACACACAGTGTGGAGAGAGGGATTTCCAAAGCTCGTGACATCTGAACTTCCTCTCTTTCCAATCACCCAGGAGAATGACACTCCCCACCCCTGCTACGGGGAGTTAGACAGAGCCACGTCTCTAGATCCAGCCAAGTTGTAGGCAAGAGCGATGTGCCATTCCAAAAGTGGAGCACTTCATTGTCGGTACTCAGTGAGCTGTGAGGGAGCACGCTGTGCGCCATCTGTTCCCTTACTCCGGGACTCTAGGGCTTCCCCCAGAGGCCCTGATTTGACTTTGCTCAAGAATAGCCTCTGAACATCATTCAGGAATGTGAATTGATGGCTGTATTCGTCAGGGAAACTAGCATCCGCTGGGCAATGTCTTTACACAGTCAAAGTTCGCGTCTCTCCCTCATGTCAGAGTCACACAATGGTTAGACTTTTTCCCATCTTGTGGCTGTCCCAGGTGGGACTTGAAGCTCTCAGATCACTGAGACAGGGATGGAGAGAGATGTAAGAGTCATCAATTCCTTCCTCCTCACTGAGAGACCTCCTTCCTAATCACATGGTCCTGTGCTCACTTACCCAACTACTGCCCGCTCCTCTATGAGGGCCCACAGCCTTGTTTCTTACATGTCAGGGAACCTCAGGTCTGGTAGAAACATTTCTTCTCCCACCATTTGGTTTCCTCCTCCAACTCCTGCCTAATAACACTATTCCTGTGAAGTAGTCCCCTACTCGAAATTGTCAAAGCCAATGGTTAGAAATACAGCTTCCAGGGCCCATGGCCTGGGACTCTGCATTTTCCCCACACCTGAGGCACTTCTTGGTGGCCACAGATATTTCAGGGCAATTGTAAAGTGTGCAACCCATGTCAATGTTACCCAGACTTCAGTCACTTACACTGTTTGACATATTCATACTATTATTTTCTTCATAGTTAACATTTTTCTCTAAATGTCTCATACTTTTACTTCAGTAAACTTATTTCTAAAGGAGACTTTTTGTCATTACCATAAGCAAAAAAATAAAAGCTATCAGTAACTATTAAAAGAAGACAAGTTGTGCTACATTCATACAATAGAATATTGTGTGTGTGTGTGTTCAGTTGTGTCTGATTCTTTGTGACCCTGTGGACGGTAGCCCACCAGGCTCCTCTATCCATGGGATTTCCCAGGCAAGAATACTGGAGTGGGTTGCCATTTCCTTCTCCAGGGGATCTTCCCAACCCAGGGATCAAACTCACACCTTCTGCATCGGCAGGAGGGTTCTTTACCACTGAGCCACCAGAGAAGCCTCCCCCGAAAAAAGAGTAGACACACACAAATGCAAGAGAAACAAGATTAACAGATTCTAGCTCGATGTTGCTGTGTGTCCAAAGGCTCTGAGTGTGGTACCTTCTCTCTTTGTTTACAGAGGAGATTGACAAGCATTAAAAAGACATGCAAGACATGTTATGAGATTTATGAAAATCTTTTCATGTTATGAAAATCTCCAGAGATTTTCTCCTGACATAATCATAAGATATGAGAACAAAATATCAAGAGAACAACATTCTCACTTGAGGATCCATGTTATTTACCATCATGTCTGTCTAGAGTATCTATCCCATCCCAGCTTTCAGAAATGCTAGTCTAGGGATGACCCTAAATGGAAAACACCTTGCTGTCACCTGAGCCGGTATTTCCACTGCCAGTTCCTCAACACGCTCCTCTCTGTGCACAGCCTATTCCTGGCATCTAGGGATTTCAGAGTCCAGAAAAGTGTCTTTCTGCACAGTTCCTGCCAACAGAGAGTGTTATTTAACAAAGATTGGTCGGGGACATGGTGATGATTGAGATGAGACACATATGTTAGAGGACTTCCCTGGTGATTCAGTGGTTAAGAATCTGTCCTCCAATGCAGGGGACATGGGTTCAATCCCTGGTCAGGGAACTGAGATCCCACATGCTATGAAGCAACTTTGTGCTGCAACTGCTGAGCCAGTGTGCTCTAGAACCCGTGCATCACAAATGGAGAGGCCTCACAATGCGATAGAGACCCAATGTGGCCAAAACAGAAAAAAGAAAGAAAAATATATTAGGACTGAGGGATCCAAGCAGGAGAGGATGGAGGTCCAGCTGAATCAGGAAACGCAAGATAAAAAGTCAGATGAACAGAGACATTGGATCTAAATGTGTGTCCCTGATGCTCAGGCATGAAAACAGCTGGGGCTTTCTGTAGTCAAAGCACAGCTTTAATCAGCGTGTCTGATTTTTTAAGGTTGTTGTGAGAGCAGGTGGTAGGAAAGACAGCAGTGTGATCTGGGGGCCCCACTCTGGTCTCCAAGCTACATGGACAGAATCAGGTAAATATTGTTCTCACTTAACGAACAACTGCTGTGTGCCTAGAACTTTAATCATGCCCACTCCTTATGTGTTCAAGCTCAGCACTTTATTCCTGCTTTATAGATGATGAAATCTAGGTCCAGGGAGGTTAAACAAGTCACATAGCTGGGAAGGACCCCAACCGTGATTTAAATCCATGTCTTTCTGACTTGGAATCCCATGTTCTTCTCATCTTTGTACAATTGGATGAGAAAAGATCTGTTCTTGGTCAAGTGATCTCAAGCCAGGATAATGATCACTATGATTCCTAGAATAAGAGTCATTGCTATTTGTGATTCTAGAATCAGAAAAGGAGGTTGGATGGGGTGGAATGGTTCATCCATTTCCCCCTCATTCAGCATTTTAACTTATATACACATATATATACACATATATGCCCGTGTACACACAAGTGAATATGTCACTAGGAACCAAAGATAACACTGCTTGTCTGGAATGTGCTAGGAAGGAGGGGAAAGGATCAATATCAAATCCCTACTGTATGCAAGGGTTTCCCAGGTGGTGCTAGTGGTAAAGAACCCGCCTGCCAATGCAGTAGATGTAAGAGATGTGGGTTCGATCTCTGGGTGGGGAAGATCCCCCGAAGGAGGACATGGCAACCCACTCCAGTATTCTTGCCTGGAGAATCCCATGGACAGAGGAGCCTGGTGGGCTATGGTCCACAGGGTCACAAAGAGTCAGACCTGACTGAAGCAACTGACCATGCGTGCACTGTATGCAAAGCCCCATGTTAGACATCAGGGTGGTTTCAAGAGGCTTCTTTTGGAGAAACTGATGTTGCTTCTCTTCAACCACATCCAGATACCATGAAGGAAACTAATCTGATCTGTCCTCCTCAGCATCTCTGAGCACAGGCCCTGTAGATACCCTCATCAAAGCAATGAACTGGCTACAAGACTGGGTCTTATGTGTCTCCTACGTGGGTTTGGATCACAGAGCCTATATTTGCAGAGCCCCCTTTTTTCTGACAATTTGCATCTATCTAGAACTCAGACAATAACTTCTGCAATTTCACCTGTCTTGTCATGCAACAGTCAGTCCTATGTCCACCCCATTTTACTTTTAACATGCACAGACGGCAGTATCAAAGATGGACTCTACGTAATACACACAGCATCTAAGTGACTATCTTACACATGATACTTCTTAGAGGGGGATGGTATACAGTTCGGCCCACACAGTATTCACTTGCCAGATCGTTTACATCCGGGCTCACTTCCAACTTGGCTTCCTTCCCAGCAAACAAGAAGCAGCTCGCTCATTCCCACACTCCTTTGAGGATCCCCTCCCCCTCAAACCAACCACCCTCCCCCAACTCACAAGCCACAGCTGGGCTTCTCCACATACCAGCTGGAAAAGAGAGCAGAGGGAGAGAGAGGGAGATACATTGATTTCCAGGATCTCTCATTTCTTCTTCCAGGCTTTTTTTGAAATCCATATTTCAGCTCTATAAATTCTCTGTATGGGGGCCTCAGCTAGAAGCCACACCCAATAAATTAGCCAACCCACCGCAAGCAGATGCAGGCTGGCAAGTGAAGAAGGATTACTCCAAAGTGAGCACCATGCAGAGAATCTACAGAGAGTTGAGGTGAGAATCACTCCAGCACTGTCAAGACACTGGCTAACTCCCCTCCTCCACTTCATGCTTTATTCATATGCATGCATGTGCACGTGTGTGCATGTGAATCACTAAATCTGGAAAATAACCAGGGGCCCAATGGTGAGGTTTAAGCCTCCTTACATCATTTCCCAATAAAGCATTAGAGCTTTGTTGAGACCCCTCACCAAAGGGTCCTTGGAACTTCCAGCTAAAATAGGACCAGGACTGTCAAATCCAGCAACTGGGAAACAACAGTGGGGAAAAAATCTCCAATGGGAAAATGAAAATAGCTCACACGTGATTTGGGAGAAAGGTGGTGACAGGTGTGCTTCCCCTTTCCTGGGATGGTTCTGCATCCTAGGTCCATGATGGTGTCTGTTGCCTGCCATTCAGGAAATGCTCGCTCTCCTATTTTACATGCATGGAGCAAATTCAGGATTGCAGCCATCACATCCTCATCAGCACCTTAGAATTTCTACAAACACAGGACAGAGACTGTTCTTTGTGATCTTTGCTGAAGATACATTTTTACAGGCCATGTGCTATATAGACCCTGGAACTAGATATTCTGAAACTAGATGACCCTTTGAATTAGAAAAGGATGCAGACCCTTCTATTTCTGCTTAGATTAAAATCTCTCTGGACCCCAAGCAATCTCATAATGAATCCCAGGTCTCAAGCTCAAAGGGGATTTTGAGGGTCATTAGTTTCAGATGTCCACTTGAGCCCCCTTTCTAAGGCAGCCTATACTATCTTGGAGACAGCTTTGATAGAAAGTTCTTTCTAATATCAAAACCCAAGTTGGCTTCCCAGGAGATTCCACCACTGGCCAAGGCATTGCCGTTTGTGATCACAGAGGACAACTCTGCCCCTTCTTGTGTGCAGCACATGGTCAGCCAGTGAATGTATTTTTCTCTTTTTTAGTCTCTTCTCCCCACTTCCCATACCTGTGGGGCTGCCCATTGCATAAGTTCTAAAGGCTCATTCATTTAGCAAATACTTATGGAGCATAAAGCCAGGAACTGGACTGATAAGCAAATCACAACCAAGTCACTGCTTCCAGGGCTCTTACAGTCCCTTTGCAATGCCTTCCTTAAACTCAGGCAAGGGGGCCCCTTGCTATAGTAGGCTCCACTCTTCCTTCTTCAGCTGCATGCTTTCCATAGCATGAGGAGCCTGCAGGGACCCGCAGCCCCTTTCTAGAACATGCTTTGATTACCTGAAGCCCTGGAATTCCTGCCTATGTAGCTATGAGCCTGCTCCCCAAACCTTCATGGTTCTCCTTCTTCAGGCTCAAAAGGAGAGAGACAAGAGGAAGCTCTTTGGAGGTGGTATAGATAGAGCTTGGACAAGCCAGTGCGTGTGTCACATGTGTATGTCCAAGGCTTGTCACTGTACAAGAAGGAGCCAGCAGTGGAAGGAGAATCTGAACAGAGTGGCCTGTTGACCAAGGGCCTAGTGTCCCCATTTGCCTAGCACAGAATTCAGAGGACCCTAACAGTTTTGAATTCAGACCTGTTTTCCTTCTTGTTTTGAAGGTATATCCTTCCAGGACAGAATGATATAATGGACTTTGTTTAACAGTTTGTTAGCTGGTTTTATTACTTCTAAATATTTTGGCCTATGATATGTGAAAGGGTTTTTCCAATAGTCATGAATGGATGTGAGAGTTGGACTATAAAGAAAGTTGAATGCTGAAGAATTGATGCTTTTGAACTGTGGTGTTGGAGAAGACTCTTGAGAGTCCCTTGGACTGCAAGGAAATCAAACCGGTCCATCTTAAAGGAAATCAGTCCTGAATATTCATTGGAAGGACTGATGCTGAAGCTGAAACTCCAATTCTTTGGCCATCTGATGCGAAGAACTGACTCACTGGAAAAGACCCTGATGCTATGAAAGATTGAAGGCGGGAGGAGAAGGCGACAACAGAGGATGAGATGGTTGTATGGCATCACCGACTCAATGGACATGAGTTTGGGTAAGCTCTAAGAGTTGGTGATGGACAGGGAAGCCTGGCGTGCTGCAGTCCATGGGGTTGCAAAGAGTCAGACATGACAGAGTGACTGAACTGAACTGCACTGATGATATGTGAGACCATATCCATGCTCTTGCCCTGTGGTCCATAAATGTTAGGTATGGGTCTATTCTTTGTGGATATAGATATTAATTAATCACACAAAGAAGTATAAAATTGAACCATGATGATAAGAAAAATAATATGCTATTTCTTCTCTCCTAAAATGCTCTATTTGATCTCCATTCCCAAAGTTCTCCTTGCATCTGGGGGTTCCCAGTTTCCATTGAACCCAGCAACACCCTCTTCTCCTACTTTCTGAGATCCAAAAACTTTGACTAAAATATTTCACATTACTCTGGCCCCTTCTGAACTTGGAGCTCCAGAGAAATAAATCCCAGGAAGAATAAGGGAGGCTGACCAAGACTAAATCCCTTCCAGACTTACTTATTTCTTGCTTTTCATTAGGTCCAAAACAGGTACCCCATCACCCGTCACCCCCTCTACTATGGTAGATTCCCTCTTTGTACCCACTCCAGGAGCTCCACAGCTGACCCAGGCTGGGAGATGGTTTCACCTCTTTGTTAACGTATTCTTGTGTCTCACAACTCTTCTGCTTCCTGCTGTCTAAACTCAGCCTATTTCTTCTCACTTAGTCTGCAGCAGCATCAGAGAAACCTTCTCTGACTAATTGGAGAAAAGGTAGCAAATTCATCCACTTGTCTCTCTGAATAGGCACCCCACACTTTAGCTGCTTTTAAGCATGCATCTCTTCCTTGCCCTGATATTACTGTAATTCACCTGCGACTCACTGTCTGTGTGTTCTTGATCTCAATCAGCCTCTGTGATGTCTGGGTTAGATTGTGAAACTCCCAGAGGGGGCAGGCCCACATCTGCCCTATGTCTCCAGACCCTGCTCAGCAGAGCAGCAGGCAAAGGTGGGCACTTAATATAGACTTTTGATGATGGAAACAGAAGAGCAGCACTCTGTCTAGAGCATTGTGAGTGAGCAAGAAGCGAGCTGCCACCCAGATGGACCACAGCACAGCAGTTCTCCTGCCAGCCTGGAAGCTGGAACACACTTTTCCTTTTAAACCAAGTATGTGGGAAAGGGGACAATGTCTTATCTCTGAGATAACAAGAGCAACAAACACCGTGTCAGCACTGCTCTAACGGTGTTGACCAATCTGGTGCTCAGAACAACGTTTTGCATTTTGGGACTGTCATCATCAGGCCAGTTTTACAAATGAGAAACCTGAAGCACAGAGAATCTGTGCAAATTGTTCAGGCCTCAAACTGGGGCCATCTGGCTTCAGAGACCTCCGCTTACCCGCCACGGCACACTTCCTGGACATGAACTAGGGCAGCTTCAAGCACAAATGGAGAGCGAAGGGCTGCCAGCCAGGCTCTTGTCCCATGCTCTAATGGATCCTTGACCGACTGATCCCTGTCCCACCCAAATGACTGGCTATGGGGAGGAGTTGGCTACTCAGGCAGTTGTCCAGTGTGGAGCCAAGTTGGCCTTCAAAGCATTTGTTCACACCCCACCCCTCTCTCTCTCCTCCTGTCCTCTCTTCTGTTTCTCAAACATACTAGGTGTGTTCATTCCTGGGTCTTTGAACCTGCTGTCTCCTCTACCTGGATAACTCTTCTTCTAGACCTCTGTATGTGTCCCTGGGTCATTTGCATTACTTAGGTATCAGCTCAGATGGTATATTCTTAGGGCAGCTGCTCACAATCTGTCTGTGTAATGTAGCTCCCAAGCCCTCCCCCTCCTTCTTGTCTAACTCATTTTCCTGTTTTGCCTTCATCACAGCACTCAACACCATCTGAAATCACTATCACTTTTTTTGTCTGCTAGTTTACTTGTCTATTTCTGCATCTTCACTTGAACATTAGCTTCAGGAGACCAGAGATCTCATCTGTGTTGTTCTCTCCTGGAAACCCAGGGTCTGAAACAATATCTGGCATGCTGTAGGTGCCCAACAAACATTTGTTAAATATATGCATGTGTGAATGAATAAATACTAAGTCCTTTAGAGATATATATGAATTTGGAACTTGTTGTATCCTTCAGTTGCCTGCCCCTCACCACATACATTTTAAGCCTTTGGCAGGAAGAGACCAGGTTTTCAGCTTTGGCATCCTTTTAGCCCCTGGAGTAGTGGCAAGTGACCGAGGAGCTGTTCAGTTCCTTTGTCTGGTCAGAGGAAAGACCAAGACATTCAGCTACTGAGATTGCAGACTGTCTGCATTAGCTGCAAGTCCACGTGTGAACAATTGCTGGACAGCTCCCTCCCTGAACAGAAAACAAAATACTGAAATCTCAGCTTTTCACTTTCTGCCTGCGTCTGACTTCTCTTTCTTCTTTCTCTAGAGAGTTTTCCCCATCTCCTCCCCTTTGTCTCCCTTCCTCACTGAAATCCTGTGAAGAAAAACAAGCAAAAAGTGGGAAAATGTGTTCACATCTCACACATGCGACTCTTGTTTCTAGTATAATACAACCCCATTAAAATCTCCTGGCTCCTGCCCAAATAAAGCAAAACCTCAAAACATAATAATCATATGCAGAGGGTGCCTGATTTGATCCAGACTTAGTATCCACACTATCTCCCATCCCTCTCACATAATAATAGAGCTCATTTCTTTATTGGGGCTAGCTTTTTTTTTCACTCCATGCTTTATTTGTGACACACTATAAAAATAACAAACAAGAAAGGAAAGCTCCTAACCTTCAACCAGACCTTATGTCACTTAAGGGTATTTCACAGTATTCCTAAGAATTTTTTTTTAAACAAAATATTGCTTTACCATAAGCAAAATATATGTCATTATATATTAATCCCTTTCAAGTCATTTTCAGGCTCATTATCTTCTGGATCCTCTCAACATACTTATAAGGAAATGTGGGGAATAGAAAAAGGTTCTTTTAAATCACAGAAGTTGGAAAAGGGACCCTGGGGAATAAAGAAATTGAAGGAGTTCACACAGCAGATAGATACCATCCAGAACAGGTTCCAAGCCCTGTTGTTTGCTAGAGACAAGCATATTCTTGCCAGAAGCCACACTCCCAGTGCCCCTGTGACATTCAGACCTGAACCAGGCATACGGGAGAAGAAATAAGTCTCTCTCTCTCTCTCTCTCTCTTTATTTTTTGAGAAGACGGGGCTTCTAATGGGGACAGATGCTGACTGGGAGCAGCCCAAAGTGAAACACACTTCCTGTTCTCAGCTGTGCCACTCCTCCTTGTGTCTGCACTGGATGCCCAGCCCTGGAAGAGGGGCACTGAGCAGGCACCTGGACCTTCCTGCTGAACAGGAGTCTTTGGCTCTAGGCTGCAGTCCAGTTGGGACTTTTTGGCAATCCTAGTCAAAAAAGGGCTTCCCTGGTGGCTCAGGTGCTAAAGAATCTGCCTGCAATGCAAGAAAACTGGGTTCAATTCCCAGGGTAGGGAAGATCCCCTGGAGAAGGGAATGGCAACCCACTCCAGTCACAAAAGGAGGAACCCTGCCCTCAGCCTCTCAGAGACATTTATTCACACTGAGATCAACATCACTTCCTCTCATAATGCCTGGGCCATGGCCCCAGTCATTTTCTGTCCTGAAGTGCCCTGCTCATTCCAGGCAAACACGAGATGAATGAAAATGTCCACGAAGCCTGTCTCTCAAAGACAAAGCCTTCAACAGAAACTAGAGGGTGCAGCAGCATGTCATCCTAGTACACCATCACTTGTTGTAGGAGCACCCAGAAGCCTGACCCTCACTTTAGGGAAGCTGGTGAAGAAGGGGCTGATGTGTGACCATATATCCCTGCCCAGGGTGCAACTGAATGTTCCTTCTCCAGCATCACTAAGTCAGATTTTCAGGTGAACCTTTCTTATCTGGGATTCTGTGGGTCAGAACTGTGTTGCCACAATTTATGATTCCAGAAGAATGTGCACATATTCTCCAGCACTGCAGACACTAGATTGAAAATGGGGCTAGAAGGGGTGGTGTGAGTATGTCTTTGAAAATCTGAATGTGTCGGGGTAGGGAGACCCCTTGGCCTTGGGAAGACTCTGGTCCATAAGGTACTTGGCATCTCTATCCGGATGGGGAGAGTTTAAGGGACTTTCTAAGTTCATGTGCTTTCAGACCTGCCAAGGGGAATAGTTATGATCAGACTCCCTATTTCCTTCTCCACTTTGCTTAAACTCCCTCTCACCCTATTTACCTAACACTTTCAACCTAGAAAAACTTGAGTCTGACAAGAAGTGTATTAGCAAACTGTATAATCTTCACAAACTTACAAACCCTCTCCATTTCCTCCTCAGTAACTAAAACACACTGCCAAGGATGTCAATATAATATGGGAGGGGATCATCTCAAAGGGAAGAAACAGATGTAGGCTGTTAAGGACAAGATCTCCATACACTATCAGAGAGAGAAGAAGTTTCAATCTGGAACTGAAGACAGTCTGGAGAAATGTCACTAACGACAAATCAGATACAAGGATATCTTGGCAACAAGCATGAATGTACCACCAAGTTCCTTCATTTCATCCCTTCCAACTTCCAAATCTTCCCCTCTGAGGATGCTTATGGAATTTTGGGATGGAATCGAACATATGGAAGGAAAATGCAAAACAGGCTCCACCAGGCACCAGAAACCTCTTGGGAAAATTTAACCACATGAAACATCACTGGGGATCCCTTAAAGCTTACAGTCCTCCTGCTAGAGACAGCATAGGGCAAGTAGGTGAGTAGGAAAAGGGGGAGAAGGGTCTCACCTGTTCCGGCCCCTGGAAGCAGATGCGGCAGAGTGGGGTCCTCATGCCACTGTCCAGGCTGCTTCCCAGTGAGTAGCGATCCTCAGCCTTCCCTTTACAGAAGTCATCTGATGAGGCACTGCTGAGCAGCGAGACAGGTGGCTCTGTGGCTGGGCCACCCCAGTCATCTTCCACAGAAGGTGGCAAAGGCGGTGGA
>NW_011495032.1:38625909-38680089 GCF_000754665.1 Bison bison bison
GGAGGTGGCAGGGGAGGGGTCTCCCTGCTCACCCCTTCTCGAGGGCCCCTCCAGCCTGCCCACCCCCCGGCACCCAGAGCCGGAAGGGTGTTGTTGTTGGCCGCCAAGCCAGGGGGCTGGGGTTCTCCGTGCATGGGCAGGGGCGCTGGAGGGGGGCGCCGCAGGAGGAAAACCTTCAGGTCATTGAAGAGCATACGGCAGCGGCACTTGAGTAGACCCTGGTGGCGCAACATCTGGGGAGCTGGGGTGCACAATCCACAGCAGTACCAGGCACAGCAGCAGCACCACCACCAGAGCAGCCCACTCAGGGGCATCAGCATGTGCCCAGTGGAAGCAGAGGGCCCGGTAGGGGCAGGTAGAGTCTTTGCGGAGGATAGGATGGTCTGGGGGGTCCACAGTGTGTCTGTGTTATGATGGAGGGAGTCTTCGTTCTTGCTGGCTCCTCTTATATCCCCTCCAAGTAGCAAATAAATGACTCCCAGGACTGGCAACTGAGAGTCACTGGTCCTGAACTCTACCTGGACAGCCCCAAAAAATCGTCTTGCCCCTCCTACCTCTACCCAAACCTTAGGCTTTCAGCGTGTCTCCCTCTTTGCTTTTGACCTGGTAGCACTGGTACAGGCAGGGGGATAGAAAAAAAAGTTGAGGATGGGCTGTTAGGGCCTTGAGATCAAAGTCTGACTGTTAGAAAGTTCCCTGGGAAGAGGCTTATTGGGTTTTTCTCAAATTCCCAGGGAGTGGGAAATTTCTTCATATAAAAGGGTGAGGAAGGTTATCAATAAAATTTGGAGTGTACTGAGCTGGGCTTAGAGCAAACTAGCTCAGTGAAGAATTGAGGACTGCATGTGCTAGAGAGAAAAGAGAGTTTCCCTTAGGTAGCAGGAGGTTGGTTTTGAGGGCCTGGGGGAGGTGAGGAGGGGAAGAGAGGAGGTTGGGAGAAGTTTCAATTCTCCTGGGCAGAAAACTGGGGCAATTAACCTCCAGAAGCACCAGAGTTGTTTTTAAGAGAGCAGTGGGTGGTGGGGAAGGGATCCAGGTGATACTGGGCAAGGGGCTTGTGCTTTGCCTCTGCAGCGGAAGGGCTGCACAGAAGAGGGGAAAGCCAATTAGGAGAAGAGAGGTGGGAAAATCAGGGACTGGGGACGGGGAAAAGAAAGGGAAAAACAGAAAAGATCGTTTAACCCTTGCAGAGCCACCTCCTTCCTGAGCGTTAAGATCCTGGCTACAGGAAGGGTGTGTGTTTGGGGAGTGGGAGGCAGTGAAGCAGAGATAAGGGGTAGAGAAGAGGGGCGTGCGTGTGGGAGAGAACTAGGGGGAGTAGTTACATGATCAGAACCCCCTGCCCAGCCCTGTGGCAGTCTGTAAACCCTCGGCCCCCTTCCCTGGCTCCATCAAAGGTCCCTTGGGGCGAGGGGCAAGGGGCGGTAGAAGGGCAGGTCCGGGCGGGTGAGTGGCCTCGCCTTCTCGGGTTGCTCCTCTGGGCCGCTGTCGCCCTCCTTCTCTCTTTCCGGATCTGCCCGCGGCCACCGATGCTGCTGTGGCGGCAGCGGTGACTGCTTGTCGGTGGCGTCCCGGTGTCTCCGGGGCGGGGGCCGCTCCGGCTCGTCCTCTGGCTGCAGCTCGCCGTCCGACGCGGCCAAGACTCCCGGCTTCATGATCCTCCGCCTCCTCCTCCTTCCCGGGGGGCCAGCTCTGAGCCCCCGAGCCCAGGCAGCGCTGCCATGCAACCAGAGGCGAGGCAGGCGTAGGGGTGGGGGCGGCTGGGGAGTGAGGAGTAAGGGTAATAAAAAATGAAATAATACTAATGAAATAAGAATAATTCGGTTCTCAAATAATCAGGAAAGAGCGCTTCTAGAGGGGTGGGGGCGGAGAAGGGCGGCTGCCGGGTCTTCACGGCAGCTCTGCCCCTGCTACCCCCACCAAGGGCGGCCTCGGTCGGCTCTCTGCGCGCCCCCCCTCCCAACCCCTCCCTCCTCTCCGCTGCCTCTAGCTGGCTGGGCTCGCTGTTGCTACCTCTCTTCGTAGAAGCAACGAGGTAAGGCTTGTTTGCAGTACCAGCTAAGGGTGGGGAGGGGGGAACGAAGCAGCGTGGCCGAGGTGGGAGGTAGCCAGCACTTGACTCCGGCTGGGTCCTCGCGACTCCCCAAAAACCATGTATAAATATATCTCTTTGAAAAGGCGAGAGGAAGCAAATCAGATTCCAGGCTGCTGCCAGGTGTTGTCTCGTCTTCCGCCGTTGCTCAGCACCCGCCCGCCGCGACTGCTGCCCCCCTGGCTCAGTTCCCAAAGGGGTGGTGCTGGAAGGGAGGTGGCAGGCGGTGAGCTGACCGTCCGAGGTCTGGAAGCAAGGTTCCTGGAGCAGAGAATCGGCTCTCAGCTCTCTCCACCGCCGCTGCTGCATTCAGCACCCTAGGCGAGTGGACAGCTCCCACCCAGACCCAGAGCGTCACGCAAGTGGGGGCCTGACGCAGACGCCGGGGAGGGATTGAGGAGGGAAAGAGACTAGAGGGAGAAGGAGAGAGGGGAGAAGGGAAGCACTGTTCGAGGGAAGGGGATGGGGAGGGACCAGGCGAAAAGGAAGGAAGGAGAAGGAGGGATTTAGGAAGGAAAGGAGGAGGGAGCAAAGTGGTGGAAGAGAGAGAAAGGCAAGTGGGGTGGAGGGGAGCATTCGGGTACTAACTCGTACATTTGCCCCCAGCTTGGGAGAGTGTATCAGTGTGGTTGGCACCGCTATAGAATTTCTTCCCGCTGTACACTGTTACTGCCCCCTCAACTCACATACACAGAGACTTCTACATCTCAACCAGAGTCCCATTTCCCTGCTCATATAAACATTTTAAGCAGATACCAGTCTGCAAACTTTGAAAGACAGAAATTTTTGTGATTCTTGCACTGATGCTGGGACTTGATGGAGACTAAGTCCCTCACATGACTAGGAACTCATGAGAAGAAAATATTTCTAACAGGGAGAGATGCTAACACCATTTTTGCCAGTTTTTTCTAGAATATAAATTTCTAGACAGAAATTTTTCTGGGTCCATTTAAATTCTATGCACCTAGGTCAATGATAGCATGTGGCAGGTACTTAATACATATTTGTTGAGTGGATTATGACCACTTTCACCAAAGTCATTTGTGTTAGTTGCTCAGTTGTATCTGACTCTGCAACCCCATGGACTGTAGCCTGCCGGGCTCCTCTGTCCGTGGAATTTCCCAGACAAGAATACTGGAATGGATTGCTATTTTCTTCTCCAGGGTATTTTCCTGACTCAGGGATTAAACCCAGGTCTTCTTAACTGCAGGTAGATGCTTTACCATTGGAGCCATCAGTTCAGTTCAGTCGCTCAGTTGTTTCCAACTCTTTGTGACCCCATGAACTGCAGCAAGCCAGGCCTCCCTGTCCATCACCAACTCCCGGAGCTCACTCAAACTCATGTCCATCGAGTCGGTGATGCTATCCAGCCATCTCATCCTCTGTCGTCCCCTTCTCCTCCTGCTCCCAATCCCTCCCAGCATCAGTGTCTTTTCCAACGAGTCAACTCTTCGCATGAGGTGGCCAAAGTATTGGAGTTTCAGCTTTAGCATCAGTCCTTCCAAAGAACACCCAGGACTGATCTCCTTTAGGATGGACTGGTTGGATCTCCTTTCCGTCCAAGGGACTCTCAAGTCTTCTCCAACACCACAGTTCAAAAGCATCAATTCTTCAGTGCTCATCTTTCTTCACAGTCCAACTCTCACATCCATACATGACCACTGGAAAAACCATAACCTTGACTAGATGGACCTTTGTTGGCAAAGTAATGTCTCTGCTTTTGAATATGCTTTCTAGGTTGGTCATAACTTTCCTTCCAAGGAGTAAGCATCTTTTAATTTCATGGCTGCAATCACCATCTGCAGTGATTTTGGAGCCCAAAAAAATAAAATCTGATACTGTTTCCACTGTTTCCCCATCTATTTCCCATCAGGAAAGCCTAAAACCATCATTACTCCAAGCCATAGACCTCTTTCAATTGTAATCATAAGAATCCAGAGCAATATTACAGCCTCATCTTAGCCAATGTCTCCAGCTTCTCCTCTATTTGAGCCTTTCACTGAGCCACTGACAAGAAATAATTTGAGATGGATGTTAATTTCCTCTCTTATTTCTACTTCTGACTCATGTCATCCTACTCCATCCGTCTCAATGAGTTGCTAGTGAATAGAAAAGTGTCCTTAAATGTGAAGAAAAAGGAAAATTTAAAGTGGTCTGTACAAATACTCAGTACTTAGCAGCTGTGGGCTTTGGTCATTTAAAACTTAGGATTTCTTTCTTGCCTTTCCTCATAACCAATCCCTCTGTCTTCAGCCTCCATGCATGTGTGTGTGTGTGTGCGCACACACAAAGCCAAGGTCACAGACTTGGACAAACTATCCCAATGAGTCATCTCCTTTAAAAATGTTGGAGCCATAGACAGAGTAGCATGCAAAAACCTCTGTTTCAAAATATCATTGACAGCCCTATGAGTCACAAGAAAACTATCCCTTTGCTGCCATCTCCTTCAATGATTCTTTCCTACAAGTTCTAAGGAGCAAGGATTTAAGTATGGGTCTTGGTTAACCCGGGGTGGCTACTTGCTTGAATCATGCCTCAGAACCCACCACAGATGCTGACACCTGGGCCAAGGTGAGTAGTTGGAAGAGGATGGTGCTGTTAACAACTCCAAAATAATATGTATTTTATTCATATGAACATGACTACTGTGCTACAGAAAAGATTTTCTTTGCTTAAAAAAATCCATCTTATCTCAAAGAAAACTCTCTGTGCTCCACATTACCTTGTGCTTGCCTCTGACATTGTGCAAATTAGTCTTTAATAATGATTTCATCATATATTCGACTTCCCTGGTGGCTCAGAGGGTTAAGCATCTGTCTACAATGTGGGAGACCCGGGTTTGATCCCTGGGTCGGGAAGTTCCCTGGAAAAGGAAATGGCAATCCACTCCAGTACTATTGCCTGGAAAATCCCATGGACAGTGGAGCCTGGTAGGCTACAGTCCATGGAGTTGCAAAGAGTCGGACACGACTGAGCAATCTCCCTTTATAAGACTCAGAAATCCTTGAAGGCAAGAATCCTTGAAGGCACCTAAAGTCTTCTGGGTGATCAAGAAAATGAATGTTTCAGAAAATTTTAAATTGTTTTTAAATTAAAAATAAATAAAAATTAAAAAGAAAATGAACGAGTGATGGATGGCCTTTTTGTTTCAGTGAAGCTATCATATTTTTCCTCTTTATCCTATGCACACCTATGTGAATGCTCTCATACATGACTGAATATCTGTTTTACCCGAAACTGAGTTTCAGGATTTTATGCCAATAAAACACTGGTCCCAAGTATGTCATGGAAATAAATTGGGGCAGGAGATACAAAAGCCATAAGGAGCTTTACTCAGAGTCATTGAAAGGGGTGATATCCATAAGAAGACTGTCTTTTCCAACTCTTTCACTGACAGCAAAAAAGATTTCTAGAAACAGAAAGCTGCTAAGGGTGGGAAGCAACAAGACTGTTTTCAAAAAACCTGGAAAGCTTGAAAGTTCTGTTTTGAACATAATGTAAATGTTGAAAAATGCCTCACTGAGTCAGATTCTTCTGATACTGATGATGAAACAGTAGTTGTGAGCCCCTTAAGAATTAAAGTCATAGATCAATGGGTCTCCATTTAAGCATTCAAAAAAAACATTTACTAAACACCAATTATAAGTAAGGCATTGTGTTGGAAGATGTGGGGAACATAGAAATGAATTGATTGAAACTGAATCCTTTAAGGTCTAGTACTATAAACTTATACAAAATCATAATATAAGTTATAAAGTAATAAATACTACAAAGGTATTCAAATTTTGAAAAATGTTTAGAAATAGGTGGTAATTAATGCTTACTCCCTGGCAGCAGTTAGGAGAGGTGGGAGGAGGTGGAGATGCCAGAGCTGTAGGAAAGGTTTTTTTTAAGAAGTGACATTTGAACTGAGTTAATATGTAGAATTCAGAGGATGGATGTATATTTCTGGCAATGGGAATGCTGAAATAATTTGATTCTTCCATTTGCCTGGAGTGGAAGTTGCTTGAAGGTAAGTAGCTAGAAGTAAAGTTAGAAAGGTAGACTGAAGCCAGATTACAGAAGGCCCTGAATGCCACTCTGGGAGAAGATTTATTCATTGACCAGGTACTTGTTTTAATGGTTTTAAAGATTTGGAGCTGAAGGTGAAGGGCAGAAATAAACTTTATCTCTTAGCAGGTTAATTAACTGGATGGGATTTCACTGCTAACAGGTGAGAAGCAATCAATATTTTTCATTTCACGCCAGAAAGTTCTCAGCTCCTTAATAGATTTATTCTTTTAAACGAGGTTGTTTTCAGATATATTTCATTACATACAGGGATGCTGGGGGTCATATGAATTAAAAGAGTAGAAGAATGAGAGGCTCAAAGGAATAGTCTTCAGGAAGAAATATTAGGAGATGCAGAGATTCAGAAAAGACTTATTACAGAGGCCATTGCACTTTTTTCAGCAACCAGGGGAGCCCTAAAGGGATGCCATCTAGTAGCTATTGTTTCTTTTCCTAGACAGAGTACTCAGGGTGGAAGGCATTTTACAGAGGCTAGGGGGAAAAAGATTAGGTGACTCTGTGCCTAAGATCCAATAGCAAAGTAAGGGCTAGAGCTTACACATCTTCTAATCCTCAATACAGTTTGCTTTCCGTTAATTCAGTTTAAATACATGCTGCTGCTAAGTCGCTTCAGTTGTGTCCAACTCTGTGCGACCCCATAGACAGCAGCCCACCAGGCTCCCCCCGTCCCTGGGATTCTCCAGGCAAGAATAGTGGAGTGAGTTGCCATTTCCTTCTCCAATGCATGAAAGTGAAAAGTCAAAGTGAAGTTGCTCAGTCGTGTCTGACTCTTAGCGACCTCATGGACTGCAGCCTTCCAGGGTCCTCCGTCCATGGGATTTTCCAGGCAAGAGTACTGGAGTGGGGTGCCATTAAATACATAGTCCCTTTATAGTGCCTCAAGAATAATTGCAGAATTACTGTTATCATGCAGATTATTAATAGCTATCATATACCAAGCCACACATCTTTTGCAAATGTACTTATTAAAAGTAGAAATTCCTTTATGTGGCAGCCTGGATGGGAGGGGAGTTTGGGGGATAATGGATACATGTGTATGTATGGCTGCGTCCCTTTGCTATCCACCTGAAACTACATTGTTAATTGGCTATACCCCAATACGAAATTAAAAGTTAACAAATTTTTTAAAATAGAAATTCTTAAGAGCTGCCCCAAGTCTACTGCACATGAATTTCTTGGGGAGCAACCTGAGAATCTGCATTTTAACAAGTGCCTTGCCCAAGTGACTTTTTGATCCTCAAAACTCCTTAGGTGGTAGGTATTTTCCATACTTTGTGAATAAGAAAACCAAGGCTCAGAAAAACAAAGTTTAAAGTTATATACAGTTGGTGATCAGCAAAGGCAAGATTCTGATTGAGGCCTAAAGTGTATGTTCTTCTTATGATGCAACACTGCCTTTTAAATTAAGCTTCCAAGGGCCATATAGAATCCCATATACTTATTGTCTGTCATACTGTGTCCCATGTCAAAAGATAGTTCAAAATGAGGGCTAACGTGTGGCAGGCAGCTTCTAAAAGGGGCCCTAATGCTCCCCACTTCCTGGTACTCATGCCCTTGTATAGGAGTGTGGGCTGGACTTAATGACTTGTTTCTAATAAATAGAATATAGTCAAAGTGATGGAATGTCACTTCAGAGATCAAGACTGTGACTCGCCTCTTGCTGTCATTCTCTCGCTGGCTCTTCTCAC
This sequence comes from Bison bison bison, assembly GCF_000754665.1. NCBI lineage: Eukaryota > Metazoa > Chordata > Mammalia > Artiodactyla > Bovidae > Bison > Bison bison. The sequence goes on from NW_011495032.1 coordinate 38,633,761, forward strand.
CTGCTCACTCTGATGGAAATCAGATGCAACATTGTGAGGTGCACCATGGAGAGGCCCATGTGGCAAGGAACTGAGGACAGACAGCCTCCAGCCAATAGCCAGCAAGGAACCAAGGCCCTGAGTCCAACAGCCCACAAGGAACTGATTGCCAAAAATCACATGAGTGGGCTTGGAATCAAGTCCTTCACCAGCTGAGCCTTGAGTCTGGCTAACATCTTGATTACAGCCTCATGAAAGAACCTAAGGACCCAAATATGCTATGCTATGCTATGCTAAGTCACTTCAGTCGTATCCGACTCGGTGAGACCCCATAGAAGGCAGCCCACCAGGCTCCCCCGTCCCTGGGATTCTCCAGGCAAGAACACTGGAGTGGGCTGCCATTTCCTTCTCCAATGCATGAAAGTGAAAAGTGAAAAGTGAAGTCGCTCAGTCGTGTCCGACTCTTAGCGACCCCATGGACTGCAGCCTAACAGGCTCCTCTGTCCATGGGATTTTCCAGGCAAGAGTACTGGAGTGGGGTGCCATTGCCTTCTCTGGAGGACCCGACTAAGCTGTGCCTGAATTCCTGACTGATGCAAACTGTGAGATAAATGTAGTTGTTTTAAGCCCCCTCTCTGTTGTCACAACCCCCACTCCAACACACATCTATAGAGACATTTACCTCTCAACCAAAGTCCATTTCCTTGCTTGTAAGCATTTTGAGTTGATATTCACCTTCAAGTCTTTGAAGAGATGAAGTTAAGGAATCTCTCATTTGAACTTCGGCACTTGGTGGAGACTAATTCCCTCAGGACTAAGAACTCTTGAAAAGGAAATGTTTCAAACAGGGAGTGAGATGATAGGATCATTTCCTTCCATTTCCTCTCCTAGAATTTAAGCTCCATGGGGCAAGGGAGGGTTTTGCTTTGTCTTGTTTTAATGTTTTGGCTTTGGTCCATTTTGATCCCATGTGCTTAGGTCAGTGATGACATGTAGTAGTAGCTGCTCGATACATATTTGCTGAATGGATTATGACCACCCTGACCATCAGCATAGCCATTGTTACCATGACTCTTTCAATTGTGGATTTTAAGAATCTAGAGTAATATTATAGCCCCAGCTTAACCAATATCTCAGCCTCCTTGTCCAATAAGGGATAATAAGGAATAATTTGCGACACTAATAAGGAATAATTTGAAATGGAGATTTTCTCTCCTATTCCTGCTCATGACTCATGTTACTTTACCCCATTTCTCTCAAGGGGTTTCTAGTGAGCAGAAAAGTGTCCCCAAATGTTAGAAGCATATTAAGTTTTGGAGTAATTTGTTCCACAGCAATTGGTAACTCATACATAGGGCACTCAGTAATGGTGCCTGTGATTTCTGTGCCCCAAAGCACTCTATTCTGACCTCAGATGGAGAGCTTGATCATTCCCAAGACAATGCAAGTGTCCGTGTGAGAGATCACCAGGAAAAAGAACTGTTTGGGTATGCTTCATTGATAGGCTGAACTTAAGACCTGGGAGAATGCCTCTTAAGCCTTAGTGTGCTTTAAAGATCAGCTTGACTGCATGCTAAGTCGCTTCAGTTGTGTCCAACTCTTTGCAACACTAGGGACTGTAGCCCACTAGGCTTCTCTTTCCATAGGATTTCCCAGGCAAGAATACTGGAGTGGGTTGCCATGTCCTACTCTAAGGGATCTTCCTGACTCAGGGATTGAACTCACATGTCTTATGTCTCCTACATTGGCAAGCGGGTCCTTTACCACTAGTGACACCTGAGAAGCCCAAAGATCAGTGTGGGGGCTTGTTTCCCTGGGTGCAGATTCCCTGGGTAGATTCTCATCCAGAGATCTTGACTTAATATGTCCAATATGGGGCTTGGGTTGCATCTTTTTGTCTAGTTCCTCTTGAGCTGCCCTGTGCAGAACACTGGCTTAGAAGACAAAGTTCAGAGTCAGGACCTCACCTTCCCACCATCAGCTGCCATGTGAGCAGGGCTGGCCATTCCCTGGCTCTGAGTGGATAATTCTTCTCCAGACAAGAGTGAGTTAAGAGCAAGTTTCAAATCAATATCAGAAAAAGGCAACACAGTGATATGGAAAAGGTGCTGAGAAAAGATTTGTGCATTTACCACTGGAATCTAGACCATTGTTGGTGACAGGAATTCAGTAGGAAGCAAGATAGATGAAGATTTTGCTGTCACAAAGTTCACATCCCAGTGTGGAAAGCAGATAAATAGACAAATAAATAAAACAAGTAATTTCATATGGTGAGAAGTGCTATAAAGAACCGTAACAGGGTAATGTGATGGGGAATGACTCACTAGCACATGTATTGACTGGAAGGAAATAGATGGTGAAGACAGGGGAGGCTTCCTGATTTTAGACCAAAGAGGTGAAATGGAACTACTGATGCAAACATCTGGGGTAGAATGTTCCAATCAGAGAAGTCAGCAAGCATAGAGCTTGAAGTGGAAATGATGTAGCATGTTAGGAGAACAGAGAGAAGGCAGGTGTGACTGGAGATGAGGGAATGAGTGGTGGGGTGATGGAAAATGAAATCAGAGAGGAGGACAAGAATCATGTCATGCAGAGTCCTGAAACAATGGTGAAAGATTGCATTAAATTCTAAGTGAGCCGGGAAGCCGCTGAAAAATTTTAAGTAATGGATTTCCATTTTTTAAAAGGTCACTCTGGTTGCTAAGTAGGGAGTGGATTGGATGTCTACCATTTCTTGAACAATATGTTAGACACCATGCTGAACACTTTATATGCTTTGTCTTATTTAATCTTCACAAGAAATTTATTGGTTAAATAATATTTTTCCCATTTTAAAAGAGAGGGAACTGAGGCTCAGAGAGTTTAGTAACTTGCCCAAGATCAAACAGTCAGTGTGTGGTTATGGTGGTTAATAACAATGGTCATCAACATTTCTGATTCCCTTCCCCTTCCTGGATACATGTAAAACTATAGTTCCCACCTCCCTTTGCAACTGCGCAGGGTTTTGTGGATGATGCTGCCAATGGATTGTGACTTCAAGTGACAAGATATTCCTGGGACGACACATTGCAGAGCTGGCATGTGGTCCTCAGTGCCTGATTTCTTTGTCACTGAACTCACAGGAGCATGTGTCGAGATGGGTGTGCCATGAGTCCAAAGCAGCCTGGACCACTGAGCCACCACATGAAGGCAGCTGCCTTGCAGAGTCACTGAGACTTGCAATGTCTTGCTGAGAAGACCAAACAAACTTGCATTGTGTTGAGAAACTGAAAATGTGGTGCTGTTTTTATTTCAGCATAATGTAACCTGTCTTGACTGAAGTATCCTTAACTACTAGGCAATACTGCTTCTCCTTACCTCAGTATTCAGGAGACCTCTTAGATAAAGTCACGGCCTTGGAAAGATGAGAGAAAAAGGACCTAAGGAAAAAATGTAATCCTTATGAGGACAACTACTGGAGAAATAAAAGAGGAAAGCGATTAGCAGAAAATCATGCTTGTGTTTCTATTGCCTACTACATCAATCAAAAAATAATAAAGAAGATAAAAAAGAGGATTTCTTAGAAAAAATATTTATAGTTAGGGCATAAGAGTTTTTGCTCATGACTAAGAAATCTGAGGCTATGGTTTTTCCAGTGGTCATGTATGGATGTGAGAGTTGGACTGTGAAGAAAGCTGAGCACCGAAGAATTGATGCTTTTGAACTGTGGTGTTGGAGAAGACTCTTGAGAATCCCTTGGACTGCAAGGAGATCCAACCAGTCCATTCTAAAGGAGATCAGTCCTGGGTGTTCTTTGGAAGGAATGATGCTAAAGCTGAAAGCTCCAGTACTTTGGCCACCTCATGCGAAGAGTTGACTCATTGGAAAAGACTCTGATGCTGGGAGGGATTGGGGGCAGGAGGAGAAGGGGACGACAGAGAATGAGATGGCTGGATGGCATCACCACCTCGATGGACATGGGTTTAAGTGAACTCCAGGAGTTGGTGATGGACAGGGAGGCCTGGCATGCGGCAATTCATGGGGTCGCAAAGAGTCGGACATGACTGAGTGACTGAACTGAACTGAACTAAAGAAATCTGAAAGAGATGGGAATACCAGACCACCTGACATGCCTCAAGAAACCTATATGCAGGTCAGGAAGCAACAGTTAGAACTGGACATGGAACACACTGGTTCCAAATAGGAAAAGGAGTACATGAAGGCTGTATATTGTCACCCTGCTTATTTAACTTATATGCAGAGTACATCATAAGAAATGCTGGGCTGGAAGAAGCACAAGCCGGAATCAAGATTTCCAGGAGAAATATCAATAACCTCAGATATGCAGATGACACTACCCTTATGGCAGAAAATGAAGAGGAACTAAAAAGCCTCATGATGAAAGTGAAAGAGGAGAGTTAAAAAGTTGGCTTAAAACTCAACATTCAGAAAACTAAGATCATGGCATCTGGTCCCATCACTTCATGGGAAATAGATGGGGAAACAATGGAAACAGTGTCAGACTTTGTTTTTCTGCGCTCCAAAATTACTGCAGATGGTGACTGCAGCCATGAAATTAAAAGACACTTACTCCTTGGAAGGAAAGTTATGACCAACCTAGATAGCATATTAAAAAACAGAGACATTACTTTGCCAACAAAGGTCCGTCTAATCAAGGCTATGGTTTTTCCAGTGGTCATGTATGGATGTGAGAGTTGGACTGTGAAGAAAGCTGAGCACTGAAGAATTGATGCTTTTGAACTGTGGTGTTGGAGAAGACTCTTGAGAATCCCTTGGACTGCAAGGACATCCAATCAGTCCATTTTAAAGGAGATCAGTCCTGGGTGTTCTTTGGAAGGACTGATGCTAAAGCTGAAACTCCAATACTTTGGCCACCTGATGCAAAAGAACTGACTCATTGGAAAAGACTCTGATGCTGGGAGGGATTGGGGGCAGGAGGAGAAGGGGATGACAGAGGATGAGATGGCTGGATGGCATCACCGACTCGATGGACATGAGTTTGGGTGAACTCTGGGTGTTGGTGATGGACAGGGAGGCCTGGTGTGCTGTGATTCATGGGGTCTCAAAGAGTTGGACACGACTGAGCGACTGAACTGAACTAAACTGAAGAAATTAATTGTGGCTGCTCCTCTTTGAAAAATAATTTTGCAAACCATCTCTAGGGAAGAATATGGAAATGCTTTCTGCTTTGGAAGAAAAGCTCTAAACTACCGCCCTTCCACCTGTGAGCAGGATAGAACCTCCATTTGGGTCGCTGTCCCCTTTGTGGCCCACTTCTTGGATCAATAAAGAGAATTTGTTGGGACTTCCCAGGTGATCCAGTGGCTAAGACTCCACCTTACATTACAGGGGAACAGGTTCGAACCCTGGTCAGAGAACTAAGATGCCATGGAGTAACTAAGCCCACATGCCTCAACTACGGAGCCTGCACGCCACGACTAGGGAGTCCACGTGCCCCAGTGAAAGATTCCACATGAGGCAGCAAAGACCCCCTGTGCCACAACTAAGACCAAACACAGCCAAATAAATATGCACATAAATGTTCATTATTTAAGATATTTATTATTGCTAGATTAAGACTGTCTGTTAATCTTAACCTCCTTCTCCTTTCAGCTTTATATCACTCATCATTCCCAAATCCTGAGGATTGACAAACCATGTCTCCATGTCTAAGTTTGCGAAGAACTCAGATAATGAGGCCAGCGTCCCCATATCTAAAGGCATTTTATGTAATGAATTACAGTCTCCCATGGCTTCCCTGGTAGCTCAGCTGGTAAAGAATCCACCTGCAATGCAGGAGACCCTGGTTTGATTCCCGGGTCAGGAAGATCTCCTGGAGAAGGGATAGGCTACCCACTCCAGTATTCTTGGACTTCCCTAGAGGCTCAGCTGGTAAGAAATCTGCCTGCAACGCAGGAGACCTGGGTTCAATCCCTGGGTTGGGAAGATCTCCTGGAAAAGGGAAGAGCTACCCACTCTAGTATTCTGGACTATATAGTCCATGGAATTGCAAAGAGTGGAACACGACTGAATGACTTTCACTTGGTTGCATTCAGTTCAGTTCAGTTCAGTCGCTCAGTCGTGTCCGACTCTTGGTGACCCCATGAATTGCAGCACGCCAGGCCTCCCTGTCATGTTAAGACTTTCACTTAAGGTTACAGGATATCTGAGTTTAGAGAGATTACATTGGAAATCAAGATACTAAACATGACCTCATTTTATTTACTTAAAATATAATAATACTTTCTGCCAGAAAAAAAGAAAGGAAAAATAAAAAAGGATTGACCAAGAAGGTGGCACCTATTGCCCACATATTCATATACCTATGGATGAGAATACAGAGTGCCTGGGCTTATCCACATTCCCAAGCATGTCTACAAACTGGGAACAACTATGAGAGGATTTGCTAATTAGCATCATGTTTACACATTTATTGTCAACTTTAATTACTTGTTTATTAGAACAGAGGCTTCCCTGTTTATTACCATCATTATGGTGTGTCAGTAAGAGATAATGTTTTCGAATTTCACAAGTATGTGTGAATTGCACAAATCTTGCCAGCCCTAGCTAGGACTGTCAGTGAAAATGCTCAGAGAAGATCATTCTCAAGGAGGCACAGAATCTAATATTCACTAATAAGGAGTTATCTTGCCTGAAAGAACTGCAAACTTTCCCCCAAGCAAGGGATTTGCAGCAAGATCCTTCTTACTTCAGTTCAGTTGCTCAACCATGTCCAACTCTTTGCAAACCCATGGACTACTGCATGCCAGTCCTCCCTGTCCATCACCAATTCCCAGAGTTTACTCAAACTCATTCCATTGAGTCAGTGGTGCCATCCAACCATCTCAGCCTCTGTCATCCCCTTCTCCTACTGCCTTCAATCTTTCCCAGCATCAGGGTCTTTTCCAATGAGTCAGTTCTTTGCATCAGGTGGCCAAAGTATTGGAGTTTCAGCTTCAGCATCAGTCCTTCCAATGAACATTCAGGACTGATTTCCTTTAGGATGAACTGTTTGGATCTCCTTGCAGTCCAAGGGACTCTCAAGAGTCTTCTCCAACACCACAGTGCAAAAGCATCAATTCTTCGGTACTCAGCCTTCTTCACAGTCCAACTCTCACATCCATACATGACCACAGGAAAAACCATAGCCTTGACTAGACGGACCTTTGTTGGCAAAGTAATGTCTCTGCTTTTGAAAATGCTATCTAGGTTGGTCATAACTTTCCTTCCAAGGAGTAAGCGTCTTTTAATTTCATGGCTGCAATCGCCATCTGCTGTGATTTTGGAACCCAAAAAAATAGTCAGCCACTCTTTCCACTGTTTCCCCATATATTTGCCATGAAATGAGGGGACCAGATGCCATAATCTTAGTTTTCTGAATGCTGAGTTTTAAGCCAACTTTTTCACTCTCCTCTTTAACTTTCATCAAGAGGCTCTTAAGTTCTTCTTCGCTTTCTGCCATAAAGGTGGTGTCATCTACATATCTGAGATTATTGATATTTCTCCCGGCTATCTTGATTATAGCTTGTGCTTCATCCAGCCCAAGTTTCTCATGACATAATCTGCATATAAGTTAAATAAGCAGGGTGACAATATACAGTCTTGACATACTCCTTTCTCTATTTGGAACCAGTCTTTGTTCCATGTCCACTTCTAACTGTTGCTTCCTGACCTGCATACAGATTTCTCAAGAGGCAGGTGAGGTATTCTGGTATTCCTATCTTTTTCAGATTTTTCCACAATTTATTGTGATCCACACAGTCAAAGGCTTTGGCATAGTCAATAAAGAAGAAATAGATGCTTTTCTGGAACTCTCTTGCTTTTTCCATGATCCAGCGGATGTTGGCAATCTGATCTCTGGTTCCTCTGCCTTTTCCAAAACCAGCTTGAACATCTGGACTTTCATAGTTCATGCACTGTTGAAGCCTGGCTTGGAGAATTTTGAGCATTACTTTACTAGCATGTGAGATGAGTGCAATTGTGTGGTAGCTTGAGCATTCTTTGGCATTGCCTTTCTTTGGGATTGGAATGAAAACTGACCTTTTCCAGCCCTGTGGCCACTGCTGAGTTTTCCAAATTTGCAGGCATATTGAGTGCAGCACTTTAACAGATTCATCTTTTTTCAGATGTGTAATAGCTCAACTGGAATTCCATCACCTCCACTAGCTTTGTAGTGATACTTCCTAAGGCCCACTTGACTTCACATTCCAGGATGTCTGGCTCTAAGTGAGTGATTACACCATTGTGATTATATGGGTCGTAAAGATCTTTTTTGTACAGTTCTTCTGTGTATTCTTGCCACCTCTTCTTAATATCTTCTGCTTCTGTTAGGTCCATACCATTTCTGTCCTTTATTGAGCCCATCTTTGCATGAAATATTCCCTTGATATCTCTAATTTTCTTTTTTTCTAATTTTTTTAAATTTAAATTTATTTATTTTAATTGGAAGCTAATTACTTGATATCTCTAATTTTCTTGAACAGATCTCTAGTATTTCCCATTCTCTTATTCTCTATTTCTTTGCATTGATCACTGAAGAAGGCTTTCTTATCTCTCCTTGCTATTCTTTGGAATTCTACATTCAAATGGGTATATCTTTCTTTTTCTCCTTTGTTTTTTGCTTCTCTTTTTTTCACAGCTATTGGTAAGGCCTCCTCAGACAGCCATTTTGCTTCTTTGCATTTCTTTTTCTTGGGGATGGTCTTGATCCCTGTCTCCTATACAATGTCATGAACCTCTATCCATAGTTCATCAGGCACTCTGTCTATCAGATCTAATCCCTTGAATCTATTTCTCACTTCTACTGTATAATCTTAATGGATTTGATTTAGGTCATACCTGAATGGTCTAGTAGTTTTCCCTACTTTCTTCTATTTAAGTCTGAATTTGGCAATAAGGAGTTAACAATCTGAGCCACAGTCAGCTCCCAGTCTTGTTTTTTCTGACTGTATAGAGCTTCTCCATCTTTGGCTGCAAAGAATATAATTAATCTGATTTCAGTGTTGGCCATCTGGTGATGTCCATGTGTAGAGTCTTCTCTTGTGTTGTTAGAAGAGGGTGTTTGCCATGACCAGTGCGTTCTCTTGGCAAAACTCTATTACCCTCTGCCCTGCTTCATTCTGTACTCCAAGGCTAAATTTGCCTATTACTCCAGGTGTTTCTTGACTTCCTATTTTGCATTCCTTCTTAGCACTAGTCCAAGCTTCTGTTGAGCAATGTTAGATGGTTCCTTGATATGTGTGTTCTTATTCCATTCTCTACAAAGGTCTGCATAGTCAAAGCTATGGTTTTTCCAGTAATCATGTACGGATGTGAGAGCTGGACAATAAAAAAAAGGCTGAGTGCTGAAGAATTGATGCCGTTGAACTGTGATGCTGGAGAAGACTCTTGAGAGTCCCTTGGACAGGAAGGAGATCCAACCAGTCAATCCTAAAGGAAATCAACCTTAAATCTTCATTGGAAGAACTGATGCTGAAGCTGAAGTTCCAATACTTTGACCACCTGATGTGAAGAGCCAACTCATCAGAAAAGACCCTGATGCTGGGAAAGATTGAAGGCAGGAGGAGAAGGGGACGACAGAGGATGAGATGGTTGGATGGCATCACTGACTCAATGAACATGAGTTTGTACAAACTCTGGGAAGTGGTGAAGGACAGGGAAGCCTGGTGTGCTGCAGTCCATGGGGTCGCAAAAAGTCGGACACTGCTGAGAGACTAAACAACAACAACAAATTCCTTTCTCATCACAACTCTCTAACTTAGGGATCAGTGGTCCCATTTTCTAGATAAAGAAACTAAGACTCAGAAAGATCAAGTAGCTTGCACTGTGGGACATGCCTAGGATCCAGATCCAGGCCTTTCTTCCTACAAAGTCCGTGCTATATAGTCACACACACACATCCATTTGTCACCTAAGTGTATTGGAAGAGAAGGTTGACTAGGCTAGCTTTTTTGGAGTACGTAACTACAGGGGTGTATATAAAGGGGATTGCTGAATGACAGGACCAGGAGAGAGAGAGAGTCTGGAGATTAGAGGGGCAGAAGTGTGACAGCATGTTAAAGTAGGGAGATGGTGATTGGAACAGGTTGTATGATTTGTTGAGGAGGCTTCCCTGGTGGCTCATGCGGTAAAGAACCCGCCTGCAGTGTGGGAGACCTGGGATTGATCCTGGGGTTGGGGAGATCCGCTGGAGGAGGAAACAGCTACCCACTGCAGTATTCCTGCCTGGAGAATCCCCATGGACAGAGGAGCCTGGTGGGCTACAGTCCATAGGGTCACAAAGAGTTGGACGTGACTGACCAACTAAGCACAGCACAGCATTTACTTATACACACTCACCTGCATAAATTTTAAATGGATAGTAAATAAAGTTCCTGAATCCAATTCCTCTGTGTGTGTGTGTGTGTCTAGGTTTCACCACCACAACAAGTTCTCTGACACCAGCGGGCTGTCTGAAAATACAACTCATTTCTGACATTGTCTTCCTGGAGATAGCATTAAATGCCACAGGTAAAGGGCCCAGTCCCACAAGACTGCCTTCAGATGTCAGCCACGTGTCTATGTTGTTAACCATATTTTTGACTGACTGACTATACATCAGAGGTTTCCACAACCCCCTCCTAAGATTCAATTAATTTGCTAAGATCATTTGCAGAACGCAGGGAAACCCACTTTTCATTGGCTTACTGATTTATTATAAAAGGATGGTAAGGGATACAAAACCAACAGCCAGAGACATAGAAGGCAAGGTATGGGGGAGGGGAAGGGAGCTTTCATGCCTTCCCCAGGGGCACATCTCTCCCCATATCTCTATGTATTACCAACCAAGCAGCTCTCCAAACCCTGTTTTTTTTTTTTTTTTTTTTGAGTTTTAATGGAAGCTTCATTACTTAGTTATGATTGTTTAAATCCATTGGCCAATGGCATTGATTCAACAGCAAGGTTCTCTCCTCCCCAGAAATCGAGGGGTGGGACTGAATATTCCAGCCCTCCGGTCACTTGTCTTCTCCTGGCAACCAGCTCCCACCCTTGGATAGGATCCAGCTCCCACCCTTGGATAGGATCTGAACCTTTTCTGAAGTGTTTACAGGAACTGAGAATGAGAGACCAAATATTATCCTGTTGCTATTATCACTCAGAAAATTCCAAGGGTTTGTGGAGTTATGAGCAAGGAAGTGTGGATGATGACCAAATATCTGTGAGAAATAGCTCATATTTCATATCTCGTCTGATTGACCAAATTTTATCTTTCCTGTAAATCACAACATGGCAGATAGCTTAAGGGATTTTGGCACACTTAGATCCTCATGTAACAACTTTCTGTCAATAACCACATCTGATCAGAAGGTATAGAAATGGGAACTATGGCAGGGACTGCAGATACAATTTTTAACTCCGGGTGACATTCTTTAGAACATGATGTTACAGCATGCACATGGATGGTTTCACGTTACATCTTCCTCTTATGATTTATAGAACCCAAGTCTCCCTTAGTTTGGAAGGTCTATGAATCCAGATGCTCAAAGTGTATGAGATACAAGGTGACATTAACCAGGATGCGATGGGGCTTTCCTTGTGTTTATACTAATTCCAAAATTCCACATCACATCACAAGCACAGTTAAACTTTTGTGCTATCCCTGAAGGGGAGACGCAACATACCCTGTGAATCCCCCAGGCGAAAGAAGGTATATAAATTCAAGGTTTTATTATTGCTACATATGTATCTAAAAATCAATATTTCTATCTGTCTGGCTATCAATCTACACGTGTACATTGGCTGGCCATTTAAAACAGGCTTTTTAAAAAGCCACATTGCATTAGCAAGCTCTCTGTTAAAATGGGTTATGCATATGTGCATGGCTAAAGGTTACAGAGTGTGGGAATCACTGTACACTGTAAGCCGGGGAGTTTGTAGTATAAACACAGTTACCTTTCCATTCGGGGCTACGTTTGTATTTGTACATCTCTGATGCCCGTAGTCACGTGTCACTCGAACAAGATAATACGTTACAAAGAGGATGGGTCAGTGGAGGGCTTTGTCTGCATGAGAACGAAAGCCCTCATGTGGGGCCAGATGTAGGGTGGACATATCAGAGGCACATCCAGAGGATCCTGGGGAATCTTCTGCTGAGACCACCTCCCCTTTTGTCCCAGCCTGACTCAGAGTAGGCAACTGCCCTCTCAGGACAATTGAGAAGCACATTCCGGCTATCATGTCAATGGTCCTCATTGTGGGCTTTATGAATATTTAATGATATCATTTGCCTTCCCAGAAAAAGAGCTCAGAGAAGGCTGCTCAGTCATAGGTATAAGCAGTGGACAGCAAGGTTGTGGTTGACATGGAGCAGACTGGCTAGTCATTTCCCCTCCAGGAGCATCCCCAAACTGCAAACCCCAACAGATGGCTCCAGGCTGAGGATGTGGCAGAGAGAGGACAGCGGTCAGGAGCCGTGGAGAGGAAGAGGACGTGCTGATCTAGCGTCAGGTGACCACGGCACGCAGTGCGAGGGAAACCAGAGACTCATTTTCCACTTACATGTAAGAGTGTGGCTCAAATTCAGGCTACCACAGAGAATTTCATAGAATGGTAAATAAGAATGAGCCACATTGCTCCTCTCATCCCACCCCAACATTTCACAAACTGGGAAACTGAGGCCCAGATTGTAACCAATCTCTGAAGTCATACAGCCGTTTAGTGGCCAAGCTGTTTATATATTCCGTTTTTGGAATGGTTAGGTTATGCTGCAATAACAAACAGCACCACATTTTCATTGTCTTAATGCAATTAAAGTTTATTTGACCTTTTCACCAAATTAGTACCATTTCTAGGGACTCTGAAGGTCAGCTGCCTTCATGTAGTGGTTCAGAGGTCCAGGCTGCTTTGGTCTCATGGTACACCCATCTCGACACATGCTCCTGTGAGTTCAGTGACAAAGAAATCAGGCACTGAGGACCACATGCCAGCTCTGCAATGTGTCAGTCCAGGAGTACCTTGTTACTTGAAGTTACCATCAATTGGCAACATTACCCACAAAACTCTGAGCAATTGCAAAGAGAGATGGTAAATATACTTTTCCATGTATCCAGGAAGGGGAAGAGAGTCGGAAATATTGGTGACCGCTGTTATTAACCACCATAGCCACATAACGGCTGTTTGATCTTGGACAAATTACTGAACTCTCTGAACCTCAGTTCCCTCTTTTTCTAAATGGGGAAAATATTATCTAACCCATAAACTTGTTGTGTAGATTAAACGAGATAAAACATATTAAGTGGTTGACATGGTGTCTGAAGATATTAAGAAGAGGTGGCAAGAATACACAGAAGAACTGTACAAAAAAGATCTTCACAACCACGATAATCAAGATGGTGTGATTACTCACCTAGAGCCAGACATCCTGGAATGTGAAGTCAAGTGGGCCTTAGAAAGTATCAGTACAAACAAGGCTAGTGGAGGTGATGGAATTCCAGTTGAGCTATTTCAAATCCTAAAAGATGATGCTGTGAAAGTGCTGCACTCAATATGTCAGCAAATTTGGAAAACTCAGCAGTGGCCACAGGGCTGGAAAAGGTCAGTTTTCATTCCAATCCCAAAGAAAGGCAATGCCAAAGAATGCTCAAACTATCGCACAATTGCACTCATCTCACATGCTAGTAAAGTAATGCTCAAAATTCTCCAAGCCAGGCTTCAACAGCGCTGGTTTTGGAAAAGGCAGAGGAACCAGAGATCAGATTACCAACATCCGCTGGATCATGGAAAAAGCAAGAGTTCCAGAAAAACATCTATTTCTGCTTTATTGACTATGCCAAAGCCTTTGACTGTGTGGATCACAATAAACTGTGGAAAATTCTGAAAGAGATGGGAATACCAGACCACCTGACCTGTCTCTTGAGAAACCTGTATGCAGGTCTGGAAGCAACAGTTAGAACTGAACATGGAACAAAGACTGGCTCCAAATAGGAAAAGGAGTACGTCATGGCTGTATATTATCACCCTGCTTATTTAACTTGTATGCAGAGTACATCATGAGAAATGCTGGGCTGGAAGAAGCACAAGCTGGAATCAAGATTGCTGGGAGAAATATTAATAACCTCAGATATGTAGATGACACTACCCTTATGGCAGAAAGTGAAGAGGAACTAGAAAACCTCTTGATCAAAGTGAAAGCGGAGAATGAAAAAGTTGGCTTAAAACTCAACATTCATAAAATGAAGATCATGGCATGCGGTCCCATCACTTCATGGGAAATAGATGGGGAAACAGTGGAAACAGTGTCAGACTTTATTTTTCTGGGCTCCAAAATCACTGCAGATGGTGATTGCAGCCATGAAATTAAAAGATGCTTACTCCTTGGAAGGAAAGTTATGACCAACCTAGATAGCATATTCGAAAGCAGAGACATTACTTTGCCAACAAAGGTCCATCTAGTCAAAGCTATGTCTTTTCCAGTAATCATGTATGAATGTGAGAGTTGGTCTGTAAAGAAAGCTGAGTGCCGAATAATTGATGCTTTTGAACTGTGGTGTTGGAGAAGACTCTTGAGTCCCTTGGACTGCAAGGAGATCTGACCAGTCCATCCTAAAGGAAATCAGTCCTGAATATTCATTTGAAGGATGACACTGAAGCTGAAACTCCAATACTTTGGCCACCTGATGCGAATAACTGACTCATTAGAAAAGACCCTGATGTTGGGAAAGATTGAAGGCAGGAGGAGAAGGGGACGAGAGAGGCTGAGATGGTTGGATAGCATCACTGACTCGATGGACATGAGTTTGAGCAAGCTTCAGGAGTTGGTGATGGACAGGGAGGCCTGCTGTGCTGCAGTCCATGGGGTTGCAAAGAGTCGAAGATGACTGAGCAACTGAACTGAACTGAACTGAAGAAACAGGTGTGAGTGCCTGTTCTTTAGGCTCATGGAATATTAGGTGTGATCAAGGCACATCATAGCCTAGTGTGACCATCTGGCATGAGTCAACCTTGCACCTGCCACCTGTCTATTGCTGCAGGCTCCTTTGGATGTTCAGACAACACACTCGGAGACTAATGAAGATTCAATATACAGATGTGTGGGTGTATTCAATATAAGATTAAGGGAACCAGTGGGAAATGTTGAGTAACCTTTAGGCCTGAGGTCACAGGGAGGAAGGAGGTAGTATTATGGAGCTTAAATGAATGTGGCACCGTGGAAGGGGAATCAACCAACAGAAGCACTAGTGAGTTGAGACACTCCCAGACCATGGCAAAGCCAGCAGGAATCAGGAGGAGTAAATATGCAAGTCTCTCTCTCCTCCTTTCTTTTCATCTCCTGAAGTTGCCAGCCATTGACCAAAAACAACTGGAAGACAGAGGACAAGGGGGCCTGGGTGATACGGTCCACAGAGCCCAGCTCCAGAGCAGAGGAGTCATCCAGAGTTGGGGATACACATCACCCCTGTACCCAAGCTCTCCCTCTCTCTGCACCATTGTAGACTGCCATTTCCTCCTCTCCCTTCCCCTTCTCTGCTAGTCTTGCTTTCACTTTGCCAGGTTGACTGAGCATTTTCTTCGGTGAAAAGTGCTGCCTGAATGGAGGTAATTAAAGCCACAGAACTTCTATCCACCACATGGAATGAGCAATTCACAGGAGCCAGCCTTGAATGTTCCTAGACAATCCCATTGACCGCCTTCTGCTGCTGCTGCTATTTAGAGTCAAAGTACAAACACAATTCTTGCCTCTCTAGTCTGTCAGGGATGGGGTGGTGGGCAACTGGGGTTTTGTTTATTTTTGTTTTTGCTGACTAGCTTCTATGTACCTCATCTTGATGACCATTCCTAATTCTCTCTGGGGTATTACCCTTTCTTCTCCAATCCTCAGTCCATATCTTTACATAGAGTTAACTCATTCCTGGCTCAGAGGTAGAACATGTAATATAGGCTTAAACCAATCATTGCATCTAATTCTCCTGCACACAGTAGTTGGTTCAGAAATGGATGTGAAATGCAATCAGATTGAGAAAATATAGGAAGATTTTGTTAGAAATACTGGAAACAAAGACTGTTCATGAGTTCCAGACAGAACATTGTAGAAGACATCAAGGTTGACCTTCTAGCAGTCATTGCACCCTGGATGCTTGTCTAAGCAAGGCTTTCTCAACCTCAGCACCACAGACGGTTCTCTGTTGTGTGGGCTGTCACTGTTCATCGAAGATGTTGAGCAGCAGCCCTGTGTTCCACCCACTTAGATGCCAGTAGCACCCCTCACTGCATTTATAACAGCAAGAATGTCTTTGGATTTTGTCAAATGGCCACTGTAAGACATGGTCCCTGGCTGAAAGCCACTGATCTGAGTAACATGGTAATTTTATCCAACTTGTCAGTGGTTGGTTGAAGAATGAATGGGCAAGTGGGGCAATTCTATACCATAAAATATAAGAAGTCTTCCAGGAGATTCTAGGGGACATTTTCTTTTTTTGAAGAAAGCCATAGGAAGAGGTGGTTTTACTTCTTTTCCTGCACCTTGCAATGTCTACATATGACACTTGAAATTTCAATAGCTATTATGTGACCATAAAGGCTCTTCTTCTAACAGAAAAATTGATACTGGAAATGAGGAGCAGAAAAAAACTTGGCTCCTGATGACATTGTTGAGGCACTTAATTAGCCAGTCTGGATCTCACTGTATCTTTGGATTTCGCTTTGGGTGAGCTGAATGTTTTTCTTACTGATTACACTAACTTGAGTCAAATTTCCTGTTGTTTGCAACTCAAGTTCTCTCTCTCTCTCTCTCTCTTTTTGTCATAAGACACTGAGTTTTTGTTTTTTTTTTTTCCTTTTAGTTCAAGTTATCTTAAGTGACATGGACTTTAGAACAGTTGCATGCAAGGCTGGGGGCTTTCAGATGTTCTCTTGTGATCACAAAGGGAGATTCTACCTAAGACTTGAGAAAATACAGAGAATGCAGGACTGGGAAGTGAGAAACGAAATGTAATTTAGCGACAACGGTTCAGGCACATAAGACAATGCATTTTCTTTGCTTAGGTTTAATCTATTAGAGTTGGGTTTTCCGTGGACTTCCCTAAGACTCCATGCTTCCACTGCAGGGGGCATGGGTTCCATCCCAGGTTGGGAAACAAAGATCCCTTTTGCTATGGCAAAAAAATAAAATAAAATAAACAGAGTTGGGTTTTCTATCCCTTGCAATAAAAAATCATCTAACTGATACACATGAAATAAGGATAGAGTCTCCAGTCACCTCAGAGCAGATGAGAGATAGAAGCACTTTGGATGCCAGTCCACCCAAATTAATGCAAACCCTTTGGCTGTGTCTGTACCAGCAAAAGAGAATAAGGCACTACCCAGCCTTCCCCACCAGCCCACCTTCCCCAAATACAACAAAGCATTTCTGCCTAAAATATTAAGAAAATTATGAGCATCGAATATGGACACGTGTCACAGTTTCAAATTCCACTGACTCATTGTAGATTTTGCCTGGATGATACAAAGACTTATTTGATCATCTTGGGAGATATTGGATTCATAAGAAGGAAATCCAGATACATCCTATCTCACTTTCTCATTTTTCTGGGGAGGAAACTGAGGCCCAGGGAAGGGAAATGATTACCAAGGTCACATGGTCACTGAGAGGCAGAGCCAAGAATAGGGGCCACGCCTCTTGACAATTCCATCCCCCTTCAGTCTCCCTCAGGTCACCTGGCCAATATTGTTTTCTGAAACAGGCAGAGACTGGGGACTTGGCCTGACTTTCTGGCAATGGGAGAAGTCATTCCACCAGCAACCACATCTTATTCGTGGCATCCATGAGAACACAGGCTTTAAGATCTTTCTGGGACAGCTGCATCAGCAGCCCTGGAAAGCCCTGGGATGGGCGGGACCCTCACCCTCAGCTGGGACAGATGGCCAGTCTGGCGAGGCTGGTCTAGCTGCTTGTTCTTCAGGCAGAGCAGGAGCCAGCTGGATCCTGGAAGGCGGAATACATGGAGATAGCAGAGTGGGAGAATGGGCCCCCCCAGTGGCAGGAGGCACTGACTCTTTTGTGCCACCAAAAAATTCAATCCAAATTTAAAGCTGACACACAGGTGGAGTGGGCGGGCCTCTCTGATTTGATGGGTTCTCCCAGGTTCTGGCTGCCTAAAAATATCCCCTCTACCCACCTGCCTAGGACACCCTCCCTTCTTATCAGGCCTGCAATTCCTACCATTTGAGTTGTGAAGGCTTTAAATGACAAAGGATGGAGCACTGTTCCCAGCAGGTCACCGTTAAAGCCAGTTTCCCAGGAGTGGAAGGGAGGCCCTTGCATCTGCTCCTTTTAGCACAAAGAGCTAATACTGCCAGGAGCTCAGAGAAGACCGGAATGGCCTACTTTACAATTTTTGTCCAACTGAGACACCAGTCACTCGATTCATTCATGCTTCTGGGACCAGGGCCTTGAGGAAATTAGGCAGCGGGCATTAGAGAAAATAAGGCAACGAGACCTCCAACAAAGCATCGTTTTCTGTCTTTCTTTGGCTCCCATTTGGGTTGTCTCTCCATGGGGATCTGGGTCCAAGTTGGAGAACTTTTTCACAGGCTTGCTGTAGCCAGCAGTCGAGAGCTGCCAGAGCTCTGCAGGGCTCTCCAACCACTGTTGTTGTTTTCCCCTAAATTCTTTCCCACTTCATCTTGCCATCACTTCCCCTTGGCCAATCCCAGGGGAGAAGAATTTTAATCCTAGCATCCTCTTGAGAAATAGGGGGCTGAAATGGTGGAGGACAAGGCTGGGAAGTGGGAGAGAATCTTCCCTTGCTAATTGATTTTGTCCACCCCATTCCAACAGGTGTCAACCTCCGTCCTCGCTCTGCCGGGGGCTGGGACCAGGGATAGAGATTGACAGGGAGGGTCAGAGGAACAGTTGCCGGCCGGAAGGGCCTGGCAGGCAGCTGCTGCTGCTGCTACTGCTGCTGCTAAGTCGCTTCAGTCGTGTCCAACTCTGTGCCACCCCATAGACAGCAGCCCACCAGGCTCCCCCGTCCCCGGGATTCTCCAGGCAAGAACACTGGAGTGGGTTGCCATTTCCTTCTCCAATGCATGAAAGTGAAAAGTGAAAGTGAAGTCGCTCTTTAGCGACTCTGACTCTTAGCGACCCCATGGACTGCAGCCTACCAGGCTCCTCCATCCATGGGATTTTCCAGGCAAGAGTACTGGAGTGGGGTGCCATTGTCAGAGTGATTAATGAGCTTGGGTTTCAGAAGCAAACAGCCCAAGAAGGGGAGCCTGGTATTCACGGGACTGAAAGTTGTGCTAAGAATTCACAGCCTATACCTTGAAGGGGAAACGCTCTGAATGCTTAAGGAGATGCTGGGTGTGGAGTTTACTGGTTAGAATCAGGGTGGTACCTTGGTTTGGCTGGGTTCATTCATTCCCATTCATTAATAAGGGGCATGTCGGTAAGACTGGAGAAATCTGATGAATGGACTGATGTCAGACCATTCTGTGATTGTCTTTTCTGGGCAAGACACATGCCTCTGGGGGAAGAGAGGAGGGCCTGTCCTTGAAGCAAAGGGATAGTCTCATTGTCAATCACCCTGGCACGAATTTAACTGGATGTTAGCCATAAGGATAGAAGGAGGAGGGATTTGTATAAGGAAGTAAAAAAAAAAAAAGTATTTGTTCTTTCCTGAATAGAATGTCTCCTCAGCTGGCACCAAAAGACCAAGAACAGCCCTGGGATATTTCTGGTGTGAGTGCGTGTTGGGCTGGGGGAGGACTGCCCTTTGTCAGTGGAGCCAAGCTGGGGCCCAGGAAGGAAACTGATCCGAAGGATGAGCAAGGGATTTTGATAATTCTCAGCTTTCCTAATTTCTTCCATTAATCCCAGACTTAGAGAAAAATCTCCCTAAGGTTTACAGCCCGATCTCAGTGATGCTGGAGTGGCTGAGAGAAGAGGCTGATACCCGTGTGGGACCCAGCAGCAGAGCAGAGAGCATCTCCTCCCTTGAGATCACAGATGTGCATAGAATCAGTGGCAGCCATAGGGCAGTGGCGCGTGCATTTGCAGTCACTCAGTCATGTCCGACTCTTTTCGACCTCACGGATGGCGGTACCCAGTAGGAATATCATGGAGATCAGTGGCTGCGGCAGTGTCCTTAGGGATAAGGCAGAAAGAAATAACCTCATGGCCTTTTTCCTGGACTTGGGTAAGACAGTACTCTAGGAAACTTTCCAAAATGATTTGAGGGTCTAAGAGGGCTGGGGTCTCAGTTGAGGTCACTGTAATTGAGGCACAGACATGTCCCAAGGAGCCCAGCATTGTGTTGGGTTCCAGGGACAGAGGGATGAATCAGACAAGAACCCTTCCATTAGGACCTCCTCTCTAAATGACTGCACCCCATCTCTCCAGGTTGTCTGGAACCAGAGGACCCTGGGTGGGAAAGGTCATTCTGAATCTCCAGCTCAGAGGGACCACTTGGTTTCCTTTGCATTGTCCATGTTGCAGGATCACGGTTCAACTTTAAGAACCACAGGCTTATAAGATCTGTAAGAAAAGTTGGAGAGTTTCCTGGCGACATCTAAATGGCAGGAGCTGGTGGGGAAGAAGGCATCCAAATCAGTCCCTTGACAAAGGGGTGCTTTCCACAAGTTGATAGAGAGTATCGCCCTCACTCCAAGCCAGAGGAAAGGAGGTGAGTCCTGTGGCCAAGTGTGCAGGCTCAGACAAAAGGATTCAAATCCTGTTATGTGCCATGTGCTCAGTCGTATCTGACTCTTTGTGACCCCATGGACTATAGCTCGCCAGGCTCCTCTGTCCATGGAATTCTCCAGGCAAGAATACTGGAGTGAGTCACCACCACCAGGGGATCTTCCCCACCCAGGAATCAAACCCACATCTCCTGTGTCTCTTGCACTGCAGGCGGATTCTTTACCTACTGAGCCACTGGGGAAGCCCCACAGACACGAGGATTCAGGTCCTAGTTGTACCTCTGTAATCATGGAGATGTTATTTGATCTCTCGAAGCCTCCATTTCTTCATCTGTAAAATGGGGACAGTAATGGCAACTACTCACAGGGAGTCTGTTGAGAATCAAATGAGGAAAATCTGTGTCAAGGGCTTAGTGCTCCGTATGGCACATTAAAACTGCTCCGTGGATTTCAATTATTTAAAAAAAGGTTTTCTTTTTTCTCAAAATGTGCTGGAGTTGGGATTATTTGCCCTTTTTTTTCTGCTTCAAAGTACATGTCAGCTGTAAACCTTGCTGCTTTTAATATCATCAGTCATTACCAATTGATGAGAATACTCCTGTTGAAGCTCTTGGCTCTTCCACTTTCTGGCAATTTCAGTACTTTTTTCTGTACCTCGCAGCTTCTGTTACGGTACCTCAGGCAAGAGGTAATGTTCCGGTCATCTCCTGTTGTGTAACAAACTGCACTGCAATTCAGTGCCTTAAAACAGCAACTGTACATGTTTTATCTCATGAGTTTATAGGTCAAGAACTTGGGCAGGACTTGACCGGGTGATTCTTCCACTCCATTTAGTGTTGCCAGAGGTAATTGGTTGATACCTGGTCTGTGTTGGTGCAATGGGCTAGAATTCTGGGCTCCGCTGGGATGGTCAAGTGTTTACACGTAACCTCTCCTGTATGGTGGCTTAAGGTAATCAGACTTCTTACAATGAGACTCAAGATTCCGTTAGCCTGTACAGCGACAGTATAACCTAGCTTCAGAATTTCTAGGATATTAGTTCTACCACATTCTGTTGGGTAATCAAGTCACTAAAGCCAGATTCAAGAAGCGGAGAATTAGATTCCACCTCTCAAAAGTAAGAGCAGCAAGGAATTTGCAGTCATATTGAATCTACCAGAGGTAATGAAAGCATACAGATCAATATTTGTAATGTAAAAATACCAACCACTGGGGGAAAAAAATAAAAAGAAATATACATGATCGTTTATCCCCTCTATGAATGGAGAAACTCTCTAAGCATAAGAGAACTGAAAGAAACCAGAAAGGAAAATTAGAGTTCAAATTTCTGTATTTCAAAAGCATTGTAGGGTTTCCCTGATGGTCCAGTGGTTAAGAATCCACCTGCCAATGCAGGGGACATGGGTTCGATCCCTGGTCGGGGAAGATCCCAAATGCTGCAAGGCAGCTAACCCAGTGCGCCACGACCACTGAGCCTGCACGCTGCAGCCACTGAAACCCATGAGCCTGGAGCTTGTGCTCCACAAGAAGAGAAGCCACCACGGTGAGAAGCCCGTGCACCACCCCTAGAGAACACCCCCCGCTGCTGCAGCTAGCAAAAGCCTGCTCTCAGCCGAAAATAAATCAACAAATCTTTCTTAAAAGCATTGCAAACAAAGTGAAAAATAAACAGAAGCCACAAAAATAGCTACCATACATAATAGATTAATATCACTAAGGTGGAAAATTAATACAAATCAATAAGAAAAAGAAGTTCAACAGAAAATTAAGGAAGTAAATGAATGGACAATTCCTCCCAATAAGAAATGCATATGACTACTGAATTCGAGCATAAAAATTCAATCTTACTCCAAAAATAGACATTAAAACCACTGTAAGGTATTCTGTAAACTCCTTGACCTTGTCTGACCAAAAATACTCTCCTGATACTAACAAAGAGCTGGGAGACAGTCATTCACAACAAACCTCCTGGAAATCAGCTTAATAATAAATATCAAGTTCTTATCAAATGCCATACTCTTGGAAAGCTATTTCTATCTTCCAGGAATTTATCCTAAAGAAATAATTATCAGCATGCACAAAGATTTAGAGAGGAATATACTCACTGCAGTATTATACAAGATAACACAAAATTGAAAGAAATCTAATAATAAGAGATTGCTTAAATACATTTCAGTATTTTCACATAGCATAATACTGTGCAACCATTAAAAAATAAGGTAAAGTATGATATCAATACGAGAAAATTTTCACAATTTATCGTTAAGGGAAATCTAATGCTGTACGATTCCATTTTTGCACAAATAAAATATTTACACAGAAAACAATGCTGGTCTGACGTATATATCATTGCTTCCACTACTCAGAGCCACTTGAAGGTACAAATCTACTATTAATATGTTCATGTGACTCTCACGGGTTGAATTGTGTTTCCCTCCCCAACCAAAGCTTTTGGAGCCCTAGTAGTCGTACCTGTGAATGTGACATCATTTACAAGTAGGGTTTTTGCAGATCAAGTTAAGATCACTAAGGTGGTTTGACATCCATTAGGACATTGTCCTTATAAAAGAAGAAATTTGGACATAAACATATGCACACAGAGAAAACACTGTGAGAACGAAGGCAGAGATTATGGTGATGCAGCAGAACCCAAAAAAACCCTGAAGATTCCAGCAAATCACCAGAATCTAGGGAAGAAGCACAGCCTTCGGGAAGACTCAATCATGCAGACACCTGGATCTCAGACTTCTGGCCGCCAGGACCACGAGACAATGGATTTCTGTGGTTGAGCCACCCAGTCCACGGTGTTTTGTTATGATAACCCTGACAAACTCATACAGCTGTGTCACCCTGTCTACCTGATCAGACTGCCTGGCCTAAGCTGGCACTGTCAGAGTCATCTTGGAACTTGGAATTGGGACAGTGAAAGGAGCAGGGAGACTGACCATCCTGGAGGCTCCAGGGCAGACAGCAGGGCCACGTGTGCACTAAGGAGTGAGCTAAGGGAAACACTCTTCAGAGACCGAAGATTGGAGCAGATGGAGAGATGAAGCCGAGATGCCATGAGAGCAGGGTCCCAAAATCCCATGGAGCCAGAAAGAGCAGCTTCAGTGTCTGCTGGAATGTTGTTCTCTTGAGGCCCAGAGATTCTTTGTGCCTTGCAGGGCTCCCTGGGGCCCACCGCTGCCTCTGATAACATTCCTGAGTTCGGGTCAGCCAGAGTAGATGTCTGTTCCTTAAAACTCCAAGAGCGTTGATGAGAGCACGCAGGAAGGATATACAGCAAATATCAGTACTGGTTATTTCCAGATGGTGCTTCTTATTTCATTCCGAAAGTTTATCACAATTTCTAATTTTTCTACAAGTAACCTATATATGTTCTATATTTTTAGGCTAACTAGAATAACTTATTTATTGTTCATTTACAAATAGTTATTGAGAGTTTTCTGTGTGCTGGGCATTGAACTCTAAGAATGCAATGAACAAACCCATAAAATCTTTGTCCTCATGGAGCTAAAGATAAAGAAGACGCATAAATAAAATATACAACATGTTAAACAGTGATAAGGGATAAGGAGAAAATGAAGCGCAAGAGGGAGACGGAATTGTCAGGTGAGGTGGAGAGTTTTAATTTTAAGCACAGTGATCGGGGAGGATTTCGCTGAGCCAAGACATGGGGGCGGTCAGAGAGAGAGTCAACTGAATGTCTGGGAGAAAAGTGCTTCAGGCAAGTGTAGAGTATCTGAGGTATGAGTGTGAAACTTTCCTGGAAAGTTCCAGGAAAATTAGGATGGCCAGTGTATCTGAAGCAGAATGAAAAAGAGGGAGAAGACTGGGAGATGAGGTCTAAGGTATAATCGGGAAGAGTCAGGCATGCCATCTGTGGTCCTGGGGGTCATGGTGAGGAGTTTGAGTGTTTTGGATTATTTCTCAATCAGGTTGCAACAAATTATCTCAAGACATAGTGGGTTGGGCTTCCCTGGTGGCTCAGTGGTAAAGAATCTGCCTGCCAGTGCAAGAGACGTGGGTTTGATTCCTGACTTGGGAAGATCCCACAGGCTGCAGAGAAACTAAGCCTATGCACCACAACTATTAATACTGAGCCTGAGTGCTACAAGACTACTGAAGTCCCTGCGCTCTAGAGCCCATGTTCTGCAGCGAGAGTAGCCACTACAGTGAGAAGCTTGTGCACGCAACTAGGAAGTAGCCCCTGTGAAAATCCTGCAGAGCAACAAAGACTCAGCACAGCCAAATAAAGAAATAAACATTAAAAGAAAAAAAAAGACACAGTGGCTTAAAAGAACAGCACACTTTAGTAGCTCATAGCTTCAGTGGTTCAGGCTGGACACTGCAACCAAGATATCAGCTAGGGCTGTATTCAGCTGAGGGCTTGAGAGGAGCTGGAATGTCCACTGTCAAGGTAGCTGATTCATACGGCTGGGAAGTTGGAGCTGAATGGCGGCAGGAGGTCTTAGCTGCACCCCCTGAGTGTCTCCATGACATGGAGACCAGCCCAGCTCTGCACTGAATGACCCAAGAGAGAACCAGGTGAAAACCTCAAAGTCTTTTATGGCCTGGCCTTAGGAGTCACATTCCATGAACAATATCTTGCAATATCTTATTGGTTACACAAGTCAGGCCTATTCAATATGGAGGGCTCTAAACAAGAGGGAGAATATTAAGCCACAAGCATCATTGGGTGCCCATTTGCAAGCTGGCTACCAATTATTCTGTTTAAATGTTGCTTTCCAATAAATGCAAAGAAAGTGATTTACAGCGTTCAACTGCATCCTTCTTTGCCAGGTTTGTCTAAATATAACCATACTGAAGAATCAAATAATTCTACAGTTCTGACTTCCAAGGGACCTAATCTATGGTAGTCAATCTTTAATCTGTAAATCCTCTCCTGATATGCTATTTGTCTCCAGGATAAAAAAAATCTTACTAAGATGCTTTAGTTGTAAATAGCAGGCATCGACTTTAGCTGGCTTGAGCACAAAGAAACGGAATTTGGGGGAAGGAGTCGATGGTGTCTCACAGAGACGATGGGAGAACTCGGTTGCTAAACCCAAAGGAGGACTGGGCTTCCTTGGTGGCTCAGACAGTAAAGAATCCACCTGCAATGCAGGAGACCCAGGTTCAATCCCTGGGTCGGGAAGATCCCCTGGAGAAGAAATTGGCTACCCGCTCCAGAATTCTTGCCTGGAGTATTCCATGGACAGAGGAGATTGGCAGGCTAAGTCGCAAAGAGTCGGACACAACTGAACTTCCAACACTTCACTTTTCACTTTCAAAGAAGGACAGGAAACAAAGTGGTTCTGGAAACCCGAGCACCTGAAGTCTATGGGTCTTCTCTGGGAGCACTGTTAATGTGAAAGCTGTCGAACCCTAGAGTCCCAATTCGAGATGCCAGTTTCTTGTGAAAGAGCATCTGACTGTGGAACGGAGCAGGACTCCGTGATCCTTGTCCCACCCCCCAATGCCACCACATCTTCTGCCTGCTTTTTGCCTGTGGAAAGCTTCAGTTGAAGAATACGTTTAATCAGAGACGTGAGAACTGCTGAAACAAAGGAAAACAGTTTAAGGAGACTAAACAATAATGATGTAGTCATTAAGCATAGCCAAGGACCTTTATTTCTTTCTCAAGAGCTGTAGGTAATATTCTGAGCCATAGCCTGGGAGCTGTCGTACAGATACCAAAACACCAAGTGGAGAAGGTAACTACATGATGACCAGACTGTACCCAGGACTTGAGCTGCCACAATTCTGAGAAGTGATCGCAAAGAAATGGGAACCAGTGCATCCTGGAACTGAAAATTAAGTACCTAAAACAACCAAGATGATGCTAGTCAGACCACTGAAGACCAATTGAAGATGATCCTTAGAGATGACTATGCTGTTTCTGCATGTAGTCCCCCCACACCAACGCCCGACTCTGTCTATAAATGCTCTCACCCCCTGCTTGTTGGAAGCGGGGAGTCGGCCTTCGGACAGATGTCTGCCAACCTCCCTTCTCTACCACTGCCAGTTGCCAGCATCTGAAGTGAAGCAAACTTTCCTTTCCACCAACCTGTCCTGTTTACTGGCTTTTAAGCAGCAGAGCAGCCAGACCCCTTACTCATATCCTTTCGGTAACAATTGGGTTGATTGAGTGTGACCCGCCTCCAGCTAGACCAATGACCTGGATTGAGGGCAGGGGAACAGGGAAGCAGCTTGTGATACAAACTCTACCTGGAGGGTTCACCTTGAATATTGTGTGGAGGATGTTCCCAAAGAGAGTGAGTCTTTGCGAGTCGAGCAGCCACCCCAGGAATTATTTTCTATAAAGCTCACAGACATACTGTATTCAAATGATCACCACTGAAATTTCCTTTTTGGCATTTTTACATCTGTCTGTATTTTTACACAAAATTATTTTATTATCATACCAAAAAAAAATGAAAAATTCTTTTGTCTTGTTTAATATCCAACTCAAACTTGCTTGTCTCAAGGTGTTATTTTACATAAAATTTCTTGTCATTCAATTTTTTTTTTTTTTTACATTTAATTTGATTCACATTTTGGTTTTTAGCCTAGCATAGGATCGTGGGCACTTTGGAAAAATGTGGAGTGATTTGGTTTGTCCCAGTGATGAGTAGAGGTCCCGTTCCTGTCAAAGACAGCCTGGGACCCCAGCAGCTGGATCTATCACAACTTGAGCAGCGATAGCGATCCTTTGCATGGCTCACCCTATGCTCCACACAACTTTCAAATGTCCCACTAGATATTTACAGAGCTGGAAACTCATTTATAATCATCTGAGCTTTAGAATGTAACTTCATTTTATATGTAAACAGAAGGACTTCCTAAAAGGGCTTTTAATATACACTAAGTATATCCCAAGAATGGAACTACTATGCAAATCGCAGGAAGACTGTATTTGATATTTTGTTCAGTACTTTACCAGGAGCTGTTCACCAGTTTGGAAAGTCACATCACTGACAGTAAAAGCTGTGCGTGGCAACTGAGTCTTCTATATCCCTGGATTAGTCTTCATTCGTAGCTGTCACATTGGTGGTAATATTACTTTGAGGAACTCGCATCTATTTCATGACGTTGTCTAGCGTAGTCCTCTTCTGAGCTGCTACCTATTGAAATAACCCCCCAAGTTCTATTTCTAGCCTCTTTCAACTTGAAGTCTCTCCCAGCCCTCTTCTTATCATGCCCAAACCAGACATGGAAGGCTCCAACTGCATGTGTCTCAGGATAAAGCCTGACATCCAGGTTTGGAGGGAATAGGAGCGAGATGCTGATGCTGGGAAAGATTGAAGGCAGGAGGAGAAGGGGACGACAGAGGATGAGACGGTTGAATGGCATCACCGACTCAATGGACATGAGTTTGAGTAAACTCTGGGAGTTGGTGATGGACAGGGAGGCCTGGCGTGCTGCAGTCCATGGGGTCGCAAGGAGTTGGACACGACTGAGCGACTGAACTGAACTGAGGAGTGAGAAGGGGGCATGGATTTCCTGAGCTCCCTGTCAGGGGAGAGGACCGGGGAGTGCCTCTGTGGATCACAACAGAAAGGAGATGAGCTGGGGCTGGCCTACCAGAGGAAAACCTTCGTGTCTCACTCCTGCCACCACGGCTGCTGCTGCCACCACTGTCAACATCCAGTTTCAAAAACCAGCTCCTCATTTACAGGCTTCAGATCCACCTTACATTTCTTGAGCACTGCCACTAGGCCAGCCATCATGGTACCAGGCGTCCCAAAGCACTGAGGTGGGTGTTACTGCCCCTTATTTTACTGATAAGAAAAGGGAGGGTGAGTTTCTACAGCAAAGAATGGAAATCCTCCTAAACCCATCTCCCTGCTTCCAGAAAGGCTTGGATGGTCCTTCCCACCTTCCATGCCCTTTGTCCCTTTCTACGCCGGTGAAGGCTGGGAGGAGAAGGGGGCAGGAGGAGTCCTGGCCAGATGGCAAGGTATTAAATCAGATGACTCTGATTGAATAATTTGTTGCTCTTCTCTTAATTAAAAGGCTTTTCCCTAAATGACTTGCTGATCACACAGGCAGTATACACTGGTTGGGCAAGAATTGGGGGCACCAAGGGAGATCTAGACTGAAAGGGGAAGCTGTGAAAAAGAGGAGCCCAAAGGGTAGAAGAGGCCCGACTCATGCTGGGGGGCAGTTTCAGGGGCTCCCTCTCTCTTCACCCCTGAAATATGTTCAATCTAATGACAGAGACTTAGGGAACTGGTTCTTCTCTGGGTTTATCTGGAAGCTGACTCAACCATAGGACTCTTGAATTTCTGAGATCAACATGTAAGATTCATTTTATCTAACACATGGCTTGACACTCAGTTTCCCCCCAAGTGCCGTCTGGCCGTGAGAAGTGGTTAGAGGACGCTTGGAGGGTTTTGCATATATAATGTTATTTATACGCTTGATACACTGGAAAGGTGGTAAGGTGGTGGGGAGGGGGGCGATGACTCGGGGATCCTGTTGTTCCAAGCATTGTCACGATCTGCAGTTGCAATCAAATGGCATAATTTAATAAGCTCTCTATTTCTTCTGTACAATTACAGTGTATAAGTCCCTGTGACGAAAATCTGCTTCACAGCAATTATCATACAGTACCATATTTTCAAAGCTTCAAATGTAATTAGAACGTGTTATTGATACCATTGAGCTAAAGATTTAAACTTGAAGTTTATTCGTGAGGGATCGGTTCTGTGAATATTGATACTCTGCCCTTCGATTGCAGTTGGGAATTGGGTGGAGAGGCCAAATTCAGTCAGAGCCACGTAACACCCCCCTACTGAGGCACTCCCCCCAACAGCTTGTCCTTTAGGAGAACACCCTGTCAATCTGTAACTCTTTCTCTTAAACACCATTTCATTTAATTAACCAAATTTTCCTCAGCAGTTTTTGTTTGTTTTTGATAACGGGCAATTTTTAAAGTCTTTATTGAACGTGTTACAATATCGCTTCTGTTTTATGTTTTCGTTTTTCAGTCACAAGACATGTGGGATCTTAGCTCTCCTATGCGAGTGTGCCAAGTTGCTTTAGGCATGTTCTACTCTTTGCGACCCTATGAACTGTAGCCCACCAGGCTCCTTTGTCCAACCCTCACCCCCTGCTCTGGAAGGCAAACTTATAACCATTAGACCTCCAGGAAAGTCCCTTCCTCAGCATTTGTGATTCCGTCAGGTTGGATCATCCTCGGAGCTACCATTTTTCCCTAGTTATTTCTGGACATCAAATTCCTACTTGTCCTTCAAAAGCCAGTTCAGGCACCACTCCATCCACTTCCACTCCCTTGTCCCGTGGGCCCTCTGCACCCACCATCGCTCCAGACAGCAATGATCTCCTCGATAACCCTCACAGACATGCATTCTTTTCGTATCACATTTTGACACACATCTCCTATCTTCCCCT
This sequence comes from Bison bison bison, assembly GCF_000754665.1. NCBI lineage: Eukaryota > Metazoa > Chordata > Mammalia > Artiodactyla > Bovidae > Bison > Bison bison. The sequence goes on from NW_011495032.1 coordinate 38,663,836, forward strand.
AGACTAGAAGCTCCTGGAGACAAACATTTTCCTTTTATGTTTCTCTTCCAATCATGGGGCTTTCCCAGTGGCCCAGGGGTGAAGAATCCTCCTGCCATGCAGGAGACATGAATTTGATCCCTGGGTCAGGAAGATCCCCTGGAGAAGGAATTGGCAACCCACTCCAGTATTCTTGCCTGGGAAATCCCAGGGACAGAGGAGCCTGGCGGGCTATAGAACATGGGGTCACAAAGAGTCAGATAGGACTCAGGGACTAAACAACAACAACAATAGTTTCAATCATGGACAATTGGCATCTTGCAGGCAAATAATAAAGAACAGATGCTTCTTACTTTGTTTCATCCATTTGCTATTATGTTATCAGTACCACCACCATTTTCATTAGAGTAGCTTTGTAGAACATTTTAAGCTTTAACTCTAGAATAATAGCTTACATCTATTAGCTTACATCACTTCCTATGTTCCAGGTGATAGGCTAAGTGCTTTACATGATCTGATTTAATCCTAAAAGTAAGTCTCTGGGATAGACTCAATTTTTCCATTTTATAAAGGAGGAAGCCAAAATAGGAAGAAAGTAACGTACTTCAATACAAATGCAAAGATCAAAGTGCAGAATGACATGTTCAGCCTGTTACCTTTTATAGAAAAAAGAACAAGGGTTAAATATGTTTTTACTTACATAGGTGGCACTAGTGGTAAAGAATCTGCATGCCAATGTAGGAGACATAAGAGAAGCAGGTTTGTCTGCGTCTGGGTTAGATCCCTGGGCGGGGGAGAACCCATGGAGGATGGCATGGCAACTCACTCCAGTATTCTTGCCTGGAGAATCCCATGGACAGAGGAGCCTGGTGGACTACAGTCCATGGGGTTGCAGAGTCAGACACGACTGAATATACCCAGAAATATATGCACTAATGTGATGACCAATATTGACTGTTGGGCAGGGAGGCTAAAAGCCAGAGGTGCAAGCAGAGGCAGATTCAAGTCTTGGAGGCACTGAAACTCATACAGTTTGGTCAGGACAGCGTTTAAAGAAAAAATAATATAAAATGAATAGAGAATCTGGTACCTAACAGGGTCTTAGAAGAGACCCATGCAAAGAGGTCCCTGAAGCTGAAACTCATATAACTTCATGTTAAATCTGCTTCCAGCTGGAAAAAAATAGTTCACTGTATGTGCTCTTATATGTGCGTAGAATTTGAATCATGTGAATGTATTGCCTATTCAAAAAATATATTGCTTTTAATTAATATTTTAAAATACTCTCTCTCCAACAGATAGCATGAAACAGGACTTCTAAATTGTTCAAAAAGCAAATCACTGTTTTCATTTGTTGACAAGCAGAGAAGGAAGTGCCTGTAGTAAGCTAGAGAGGACGCTGAGAAGGAATTCTGGAGTCTCCTGTTTAAATGGAAACAGGGTATCAGAAGGTTGGGAATTTACACCCATCATTTGAAAATAGAGACTCTGGGCCTGAATCTAAAACTTACCGGATATCACTTAATGTGATACTTACCGGACTACACATCATTTGCTGCACAAGTAGGGTTAAGGAGAAAGTCCCTGCTCTTTCAGTAGCTTACAAGAGCAAAATAAAAACTCAAATCATAATGAGCTGATTGCTCAGAGAAAGGTTGATTTCCTGGCAACAGGGGCTGTAGGACCAAGGAGGTGAGTGGACTGGATGCTAATGTTCTTTCCCAAATGGATCTGATGGCCCGTGGTTTGCTATTAGTCAGCCAGGAGAAGGAGGTCCTTTACTGTAAACTACCTAGAAAGCATTCGTTCTCTTAACCACTCAATTAGGATAATTTACCCTCGTGATATATGGTACTGTTCCTGCTCTGTGATTTAGTCTGAGCATGCCTCCTTCTAACGCACATGGAAATAGCTCTGTTTGCAGCAGATGGCCAACCTGCATCCCCACCACCCTAATGCCTCACCCTGCAGCTTGCAGCCTGGCTCTGCGGAAGGGATTGATTGCAAGCCCCCAGGTCAACAGGAACATAAAACGGCTAGCAGCTCCCTCCATCTCTCTCTCTCTCCCATAGACAGAAAAAACTGCACTTGCAGAGAATTTGGAATGGACACTAAGAAGAATTGTCTGACAGGTAAAAAATGTGAAATACTGGAGTCAGGGTAGGAAGGAGAGGTGTGTTTCCCAGATCCAGAGGAATCCCACACTTTGGATGGTTATTTACATGCTGTCTAGTTAGGGTGGCGACAGCATGCAGCCCTCAAGGCCACTTAAATTGAACCCTACTTTTGAAATTCCTTATTGATTGAAAGACCTTTTTGTTTGTGTGATGTTTCATTTGAATCAGGAGTGGATCCCCTTTCTTTTTCTATTGAAGGGAGGGAAGGCAATTAACGGCTGCAGAAGTAAAAATTAAACCAATATGAGTGGGAAGGGACTTCCCTGGTGGTCCGGTGGATAAGACTCTGTGCTCCCAATGCAGGGGGCTCGGGTTCAATCCCGGGCCAGGGAACTAGATCCCACATGCTGCAACTAAAGGTCCCACGTGCTGAAACTAAGACCTGGCAGAATGGAGCCAAATAAATAAATATTTCTTCAAAACAAGCAGGGAAAAGCTGCTGCTGCTGCTGCTGTCGCTTCAGTCGTGTCCAACTCTGTGCGACCCCATAGACGGTAGCCCACCAGGCTCCCCCGTCCCTGGGATTCTCCAGGCAAGAACACTGGAGTGGGCTGCCATTTCCTTCTCCAATGCATGAAAGTAAGAAGTGAAAGTGAAGTCGCTCAGTCATGTCCGACTCTTGGCGACCCCATGGACTGCAGCCCACCAGGCTCCTCCGTCCATGGGATTTTCCAGGCAAGAGTACTGGAGTGGGGTGCCATTGCTTTCTCCGAGGGAAAAGCTAGAGGAGGGAAATATAAACTGTTAGTCTCACAGTCTTTGGCAACTGAAAACCAGGAGAAATTCATGACATACAACAAACTACTAAAAATGTTTTATTTCCATGATGTGGGCAGGCTGGATATGGGGTTAGAGAAACAGAGGTGGGAAAAGGGAAGAATAAAAAGGTAATAAATGTAATACTGTACAATACAAAAAAGAAATAGTAAGAGACAAAGCATAAACAGATAAAAGTGAAAGTCGCTCAGTCACATCCAGCTCTTTGCGACCCCATGGACTATACAATCCATGGAATTCTCCAGGCCAGAACACTGGGTGGGTAGCTGTTCCCTTCTCCTGGGAATCTTCCCAACCCAGGGATCAAACCCAGGTCTTCTGCATTGCAGGTGGATTCTTTACCAGCTGAGCCACCAGAAGAAAGAAGAGTCCAGACAGAGTGATGCAACAGTAACACAGGCTGGGATCATGGACTATTATTCGCCCCCTGGTGGCCTTCAGGGATATTGCACCAAGCCAATGACTCCTAATCCGAAAGACCCTGATGCTGGGAAAGACTGAGGACAAGCAGAGAAGGCAGCGACTGAGGATAAGATGGTTAGATGCCATCACTGACTCAATGGACATGAGTTTGCACAAATTCAGGAAGACAGTGAAGGACAGGGAAACCCGGAGTGCTGCAGCCCATGGGATCCCAAAGAGTAGGACATGACTCAGCAATTGAACAACAAAACAAAACACAAATTGGGTGCTACCACCTGGGCAATTTCCCATGGGGTGGATTATCTACTGTGTATCAAACATACAATACTGAGCCAAGTCTGAAGGTTCTTCCCTTGTTGTAGCACCTACAGAGGAGCAACCTGGATAAGAAGTAGGAGGCAGGACATCTGAGGTCAAGTTTGGGCTCCAATGTTATCTATATCTTCGAACAAGCTACTTATCTCCTCTTTGCCTCTATATTCCTTTAATCATGAAAGAACAGAATTTTTCTAATTCATAGTTCTGTAAAGAAGCTCCCTAGTATACAGAAAAACACAGCAATGTGTAAAAAAGTTCTGTTTACTTCCCCAGCTTTCTAAGCAACTTCAGGTCCATTGCCACCAGTGGGAGGTGAGCAATGGGTCTCTCTTTGCATGCTGTGTGCTGGCCTCTGACAGTCAGGCTCCCTGAGAAGGGGATTTGGTGCTGGAGTCTTCCTCCACCATCTTTCTAACATGACCGTCTCGCCAGGCCACCATGCTCTCTGGTCTGGACTCCTTCCTACATGGCTTCCCAAAAGGCCTTCCTGTTGGCACTCTCCCCTTCCTCCAGGGATATCTCCACTGAGCAGCAAAAGCAATCTTCCTAAGACACCAAATCACACTATTTCAGGGTGAATCCTTCCAGTGGGTCCCCACGGCTCCCTAAACAAAATCCAAACATTCATGCAGGATCCTGGCATGATCCTACAGGCCTCTCTGGCCTCCCTGGGTGCCCCCCACCTTCCCTCCCACTGTCCTGCAGCCACACATGCCTTCTTTTAGCTCCACAGACACACCCAGCTCTTTCTTGTTTGGGTCCCTTGGGCTGAGGACCCTCCTCCCTCCAATATTTTCATGACTGCCTCCCCTCATCCTCTGCTGTCAGCTTCAATGCCTTCCTTTGAGGAGGCCTTTCCTGACCACTGTGAACTAGTTCCTTCCATCTTTCCTTGGGCCCTCCATTTAGGTTTTTCAAAGACTTATTATTTAGTTTGTTTCCTTTTCATCTGTATGTGTCTGCCTCCCCAACCAGACTGTAAGTTTTAAGAAGAAACGGTGACATCTCTGGGTTTTTATTGACTGTGGCAACCCCAGGGCCTTTACATAGCATATAAAGGATCACAGCAGGTCCTTGAATTGTTGCTAAATGAATATATGAATAGATGGATGCATAAAACGGAGTTTGTGATTTTGGAGAAACAAAAAAGTAAAATTTCACAGGTTTAAGGAAACTGGAGCAGGATATTGGGTGGGGGGTGCTTTTGGCAAAGTCCTTGCAACAGAAATGTCCCAGGTTTGAGGGAGAGGTTTGTGAATTAATCACAGCCACTAAGACCCAAGTGTGTTGCTCAGTTGTGTCTGACTCTTTGCAGCCCCACTGACTGTAGCCTGTCAGGTTCCTCTGTCCATGATGTTTTCCAGGCAAGAATAATAATTTCTCATCTTTATGAGAAATTAAAATGCTTGGAGAACATTCACACCTAACTGTGGAATGCACAGTGTAGAAATGATACTGAGTTTCTGTCTTTATACATTTAGAGCTTTGGCAGGGCAGGGAGGTGGGGGGTTCGGATGAGAGGAGGGAGAAAAACTCAACTGTCAGACTCAAAGCAATTAAGTCCATCAGAATGGAACAACCGCTAAGGAAGGTGAATTTCTTGGCTTATAAACCTTCACATGGCTCCTCTGTGCTTTGGATATGCAAATACCTTTACTGACTGGCAGCACTTGAGGTGGGAACAGCCTCCTTATCCACCCAAAGTCTTGCATCTGCTCCCAAATCTTATCACAGTGCTCTAGGTGTAATTAACTTGAGTGACGGCAAGCCCTTGAGGTGCCTGTCAAAAATTCCCTTCCCAAAGGACTGTCACTAGGGGATCAGAAACAGGGAAGGGGGAAACCCAGTGCCTGCATCACTAGCGTGTAAGCTCCAGGGAAAGGGCTGCAGTAGGTACCCAGACATACTGCTAAGCAAGGGCAAGCATGCAACAGCTACTTGTATGTTTAGTGTCAGAAAAAGTCCTGCGGTGGGACTGATGTTCCACCAGCCCAGCCTCTGCCTGGTCCTTGCTGTCAAACACAGCTAAATCCTCTGGTGTGTTTTTACAATACACAACGGTGCTGTCTGAACCTGCAGCTGATCTGGCCTCTGTCTCCTCATTTGTAAAACCGGATTTAAAATTCCACGTCGTCAAATGTATTTGTGAATCGTGTATCTACACTATTGATGCATATTGGTTCACTGCTAACAGATACAAAAGGGGTGGACTGTTTTTATGGTTTGTCAGATAAGATACAGGACCCTCAGATCAAAATTTTAGATACATAATAGCTTTTTAATAAAAGCATGTCTCATGGACTATTGGGGACAAATATTTGGGACATTTGCTAAATCTGACAATTTTAGTTATTTGTCTTCTATCCTCCAAATAATGTAACCTTTTGGAGGAACAGGAAGTGGATCTTATCACTGGAATCCCTTATAAGTGCATCTGTCAGATTTTTGGATTTCACAGACTAAATATTATTGGTATTTTTGAAAGGGAAACTACTTTTAATTTTGCTAAACGAAGACATTTATGACATTCTTCACTTTCCTAAAGAAAAACCAGTTAATCTTTTAAAAACTATTGTGCTGGCCAAAAAGTTCACTCGGGTTTTCCCACACTATCCTGAATGAACTATTGGCCAACCCAAAACAAAATGAGCCTTCAAGCCATTTTATGTAATTTTATGTAATTATATAAATCATTAAAAAATAACTTTACAAGCTACTTATCACATTTTCCTTTTGTTTGTGTGCATATAAGGCAACCAGGCAATGTTTCACACCAGCAGACACCGCCCAGCTGACCGGTGTTTGGGAGTTTCAGCTGTGTGGTGTTTATCTGATGGCCTCGAACAACGTTTGTTTTCTTTTTTTTCTGCTGTAGCTGCGAGGAAGCTGAGTCAGTCTCGAGCTCAGCTTCTACAACTACTCTCACCTTTCCCTCTAATCTTTGTCTCCCATGTTTTCCTCCAGGACTTTAAATCTCTTCAGTGAATGAATTTTTTACTATAAGTTGCCTGAAGAACTTTGGAAGTACAGAAATTTAAACAAAGAAGCCTTGCATATAACAGTACTCAATCAGTGGTGCTGTTGACAAAGCAGATGTGAACACTGAGTGGTGTTTGATTAGTTTACTTTCTGAAAACAATTTTTTTAAAACCGAATTCTTAGTCTAATTTCCTATTTTTAGAATTTTAGAATGTTTGCGCTAGAACAATAAGCACATCTTTTAGTTAATCTAGACTTCCCGAATTAGGATTTGATCCCATGAATCTATAGGAATATTAGAACCCAAGCTCTGCTGGTCCCCATGCCTGCTTAGCACACATCAAAGGGCAATATGTCATTTTACAAGTAAGCCAACTGCCAAGGGCAGTGACTGTTGTATGAATGGGTGGCAGACGTGAGTGGAGTGCCCAGCACCCAGCTTTTTAGCAAATTAACTGACTCTATTGGGGGACAGAAAGGGCAGGGACAGATGTTCATTCATTTTTGCTCACACTATATAGTAGGAAATGGCTTCTGGGTATAAGTAATGAAAGGCCTAAGAAGATATTTGAAGGCAGGAGAAGGGGACAACAGAGAATGAGATGGTTGGATGGCATCACCAACTTGATGGACATGAGTTTGAGCAAGCCCAGAAGTTGGTGATGGACAGGGAAGCCTGGTGTGCTGCAGTCCATGGGGTTGCAGAGTCAGACACAACTGAGTGACTGAATCGAAGATGTCTCTCAAATAATAGCAATGTCTCTCTCCCATCTCTTCTGAGATTTCACAGTTCCCTAAGTGCTTCTCCTGTATTTTCTCAAGTTGATCCTTACCACAAGAAGATTTAGAAAGGTGGTACTGTTTTCTTACTGTAACTTTACAGATGAGGAAATAGAGGTAGGGTCACTGTGTTGACTTGGCCAATGAAAGGGGTGGAGCTGAGGTTTGAACACTATGCTTAACTTCACTCAAGGCCTGTAAGACAGGCCAATGCCTTTGTCATTTAAAAAACCTGGTTCACTGTTTCAAAAGTCACACAAGTTCTATATGATTATTTTAAGAAAATTCAAGTAATTCAGGAAATTCTAGATTAAAAAGTAGACTACTGTACCCCATCCTCCCTTGGTTGTGAACTGAGTTTATACACACTGATAGGTAAGGATTTTTTTTTTTAAATGGACCAAAATGTATGCATTGATGTGCTTTGTTTTCCTGAACAATACATCTTGGTCGTATTTCCAGATCTTTAAGTAATGATATACCTGTTTGTTTTTAAATGTGCCATGTTTGGAAACAGAATAGCAATATTGATGATAGGGGAATATTGTACTTACCAACAATATTTAACAGTGGAGTTGATTATGGAATGGAAACAGGGCTCACACTGGTGCTCAGAAATGGGGTAAACTGACTCTGAGAGTGTCAGGTTACTAATTTTCTCTCAAGTGGGCTCCAGAGTCAGAACCACAAATAGGCTAATAAGGCTTTGAAAAAGTTATCCAGTAGCCGTTCATTTTCCTATCTGTAAAAGGGGGATACAAATACCGTGTGTTCCTAAACATTGTAGTGAGGATTAAATGAGATAGTTCAGAATAAATGCTCAACACAACGACTGAAGATGAAAAGGATGATTATGACAATGACAGTGATGACAATGCTAATTCTCTTTTGGTTCAAGAAGGTCAGGTGGGCGTTGGAACAGCAGGTGATGCTTAAATTGCAAAGTTATCAATATCAGGAACCGGTCCTCCAGGACTACCAAATCCGACTGCCCATCTCTCCATAGTACTATGAGATTAGCCACAGATTCAGGATCTTTGACTTGTCAAATGAAATCCTTGTGTTATGATGATGTTGTATACTTTGCACAGCTCATGCTGCTTCCTTCCTGGGTGCTACTAAAAATAAGGAAGAGCATGGAAAAACAAAACAAAAACCCCACAACTCTGACAGTTCTTCACAGCAAGACTTCAGTTTTGGAAACCTCAACAACTCTGGTTTAATGATCCGGAGTTTGGTGAAACCTTTCAGGGAATTGTTTTTCAGTCGCTCAGTCGTGTCCAACTCTCTGGGACCCCATGGACTGAAGCATGCCAGGCTTCCCTGTCCTTCACCGTCTCCCAGAGCTTGCTCAAACTCCTGTCCATCCAGTCGGTGATGCCATCCAACCATCTCGTCCTTGTCGTCTCCTTCTCCTCCTGCCTTCAATCTTTCCCAGCATCAGGGTCTTTTCTAATGAGTCGGCTCTTCCCATCAGGTGGCCAAAGGATTAGAGCTTCGGCTTCATCATCAGGAAATGGAGGACTACAATTCCCAGGGTGGACTATTTCCACCCCGCCCATGACGTTGCGTCTCTCCTAATTCTCACCAGGTTCCTAGCTCAAACTACAAATCCCAGAAGGCTCTGCAGCACCGCTCCGGCCTCCCGCCTCCTGAACTCTCACTTTTTAAAGGGAAACTCGGACCGCTTTGCCCACTGGGAAATGTAGTTCCTCGATGACCGACCCTGCCACTAACACTACCTCTCAGGCCAGGGAACTGAAATAAGGCGAGCCAACTGGCGAGCACTCGAGTACCTGCGCCTAACCGGTCACCGGAAGAGCAACTTGGCTCAGGAAGGCTCTGGAGACGCGCCTGGGTTCGGGGTCCGGCGAGAATGAAGCTCGCGGTCTAGGTCTCACCAGCCGAGAAGGTAAACTGGGAGGAAGGCGGCGGAGAAGGACGAGACCAAATACCAGCCTGGAGCAGGGAGTGGCCAACGGAAAGGGTGAATCCAAATGGAGATGATAGGGGTGGGAATGGTGCTTCCGTCCTGCCAAGTCTGGGGGGAGATGCGCGCCCCCAAAATAGGGTGGAACCCAGGTCCTAGCAAAAAGAAGAGGGGCTTCCGTGTAGTGGGGTGGCTTTACGGTTTGGGGCTGATCAATGGGACCTCATCCGACGGCCTCGTCTCCCCTGGCTAGTGGAGGCTGCGCACCAGGCCTTGGGCCTGTAGAATTTGGGGTCGCGGCAAAGCCCTGGATGGAAAGTTTAGGCAGGAGTGTTTTGCCCAGGGAACCAGAGAACTTGAGCGGAGCCCCGGGAACAAAGCCTTTCTCTAACCCCTTCCTTACTGTTGGCGGTTGGGGGAAGTGGGAGGTCTCTGGGGACAGATGTTTGGGGGTTCTAGTCAAAGACAGTCGCAGGAGGAAGGAAACCTTTTTAACCCCAGGCTCTTCTCAGAGTACCCCACCCCTACCCCCTTGTCATCTCTGTAAACATTCCGTGGCACACTGAGAGCCGACTCTATTCTGAAACAAGCCAGAGAAGTTAGGGTAAAGAGCCTGGGCCTAGAATGCTGTAAAAGTGGCTCAGCTCTCGGAAAAAGGACCTAGGTAAATTAATTGGGGGATAAAATCAGGCTTGGGATACAGTATGTAAAAGATCCTGCTGTGCTGTGCTTCGGTTGTGTCCTACTCTTTGTGAACCCATGGGCTGTAGCCCACCAGGCTCCTCTGTCCGTGGGATTCTCCAGGCAAGAATACCTGCATATCTTAGGGCTCTTGCTTTGGCAGGTGGGTTCTTTACCACTCTTCCAGGGGATCTTCCCAACTCAGGGATTGAACGCAAGTCTCCTGCATTGCAGATGTTGGATTCTTTACCATCTGAGCCCCCAGGGAAGCCCAGGAATACTGGAGTGGGTTATGTATCCCTTCTCCAGGGGATCTTCCCAGCCCAGGAATAGAACCAGGGTCTCCCTGGTGGCTCAGCTGATGAATCCTCCAATGACACCAATTTCCTACAACACGTCCTCTGCATGCCGCTGCTGTTTCCATCCACGAAACCCAGATGCTCTGGCCTAGCTGTCTCACAGACAGTGGGATGTAACCCAATTACCTCATCACGAACATCTGCTGAAAATCTTGACATACTAATTAACAGAATGTAGTTCTAAGAGATCCACGAGTGGAGTGAGGGGAATAGTCAAGTGGTATTAAATTAGGCCCTTATGTGGCTTTTCAAAGGCATTATTTTACTTCTTCCCAACTCTCTTCTTATTCCAAAAAATACCTAGCTTGACTCGTTTCCTTAGAGCATCTAGAATCAATGGTTCTCAAGAGAAATGCTGCTGCTGCTACTGCTGCTAAGCTGTTTCAGTCGTGTCCGACTCTGTGTGACCCCATAGACGGCAGCCCACCAGGCTCCACCATCCCTGGGATTCTTCAGGCAAGAACACTGGAGTGGGCTGCCATTTCCTTCTCCAATGCATGAAAGTAAAAAGTGAAAGGGAAGTCGCTCAGTCGTGTCCGACTCTTCGTGACCCCATGGACTGCAGCCCACCAGGCTCCTCGGTCCATGGGACTTTCCAGGCAAGAGTACTGGAGTGGGGTGCCATTGCTAATTTGTAGTAAATTCATCTATCTCCAAAATACAGGACCTGTATCTGAGGATATGGATAGAAAAAAAGAATTATACCGTACTCTATGAACACTAGCTGGCTTTCCTGGTGGCTTGTTGGTAAATAATCTTGCCTGCCAAAGCAGGAGATGCAAGAGCCACAGGTTTGAACCCTGGGTGGGGAAGATCCCCTGGAGAAGGAAATGGCAACCCACTCCAGTATTCTTGCCTGGGAAATCCCATGGACAGAGGAGCCTGGTGGGCTGTCATCCTTGGGGTCACAAGAGTTGGATACAGTTTAATGACTAAACCACCACCTATGAACAGTGGTTATGGATGGATGATGAGATTACAGATTAATTGTACTCTTTTCTTTACATCTGTATGTAGTATCTGGCTTTGTACAATGAGCATGTATTACTGTTTTCACCTTACTTTTCCAAGAGTCACTTGTTGCTCCTTGGTTGTAGGTTTACCACCTGCAGATTGCCTTGCTAGGAATAATAAAAGGATTCAATTTGAGGGGTGAATTTAGTGTGCAGTCTGTGTGATGTTAATGTTTTTTTCCTTCTTCCAGGTTGGAAAGAGGCTATTTTATAAATGTCACGTCACGGTATGTAGTTGTTTTGGTCTATGTCAGTCTAATCCATTATCCTTTCTAGTTTGAAATACTCCCTTCTCTTTATCTGATGGATTTAGGTTGCACCTCGTAACTTGCTTGGGATCTGATAACTGACTCATCTTGGCTGGTGGATGAGAGGGAGAAAAATATTGCAGTTGAAATACCTTTTCAACTTTGGATTTGATTGACCTTGCTATTTGCTTTTTTTATCAGGGTCATGGTTTTTGTCATATGTGTGTGTGTGTATGTTTAATTATAAAAGAAATTTTAATATATCCTTTGTTTATACTCCTTGTGCATTTCCTGGGACAAAAGCTTGTTGAAATCAAGGTAAGCAAAAAAAAATTTTAAAATTAATGTCTATTTCCATGTTGTTTTTCCTTTCTCAGCTTTTGCCAAGTTTCCGATTACAGACTGACATTCCTGCATGAACATCTCCCCATTAAAATGTCCTTGCCTCTTACAGAGGAGCAGAGGAAAAAAATTGAAGCAAATCGGCAGAAGGCTCTGGCCCGAAGAGCTGAGAAACTATTAGCAGAACAGCATCAGAAACCTGCCCAGTCCAAGCAGGGCCCATCCCAAAACCTCCCCCGAGATCCTTCTAAGTCAGGGAGCCATGGCATCTTTTTCAAACAACAAAATCCCAGCAGTTCATCTCAGGGTGACCAGAGACCTCAAAATCCCCACAATTTTCCACCCAACACCTCCGAGCAGGCGAAGGGGATGTGGCAGAGGCCAGAAGAGATGCCCACAGCCTGCCCAAGCTACCGCCCACCAAATCAAGTGACTGTCGCTGGGATCTCCCCACCCCTGGCAAACAGTCCTCCAGGGGTCCCTAGCCAACAGCTTTGGGGTTGTGAGTTAGGTCAAGGTCATCCTCAGGCTTCACTCGAGACCCAGTCAACACCCTTCGCTAACACAACTCACGAGCCTTTGGCCAAAGTGAAGAATTTCCAGGAGACAGCAGCCTCTTCCTCTGGACAGCCTCCTAGGGATCCTGAATTAGAGGCCAGGATGACAAGACCCTCCACCTCTGGGCAGAACATTTCGGGGAGTGTGATGCCCAGGACAGAAGGAAGACTGCAACAGAAAGCAGGGACCCCACTGCACAGAGTGGTAGGCTCCCAGCAGGGAAGGTGTATCCGGAACGGAGAGCGATTCCAGGTGAAGATTGGGTACAATGAGGCGCTCATCGCAGTGTTTAAGAGTCTGCCCAGCAGAAGTTACGGTAATGAGTCTTCCAACTGGTTCTTTCAGATGTTTTTTTTTTTTCCCCCCTACTTCTAGAGTCTCTAACAGTTTCTCATAAATATGAAGAAGATGCATTGGCACATTCTGTCCATCCAGTTGTTAGAAAATTTCTATTTTAGTTCATGTTTCCTTTTGTACTAGGCATCCCTTCCAATAGCTGCCACGCCTGGGGGCTGCCTCGTGGCCCTGTGGAGAATGGATGCATAGTTTTTCACAGGCCCTCCGCTGCTGCCAGGTGCTTTGTGTGCATTGTAGCACTTATTTTTTTTTGATGTGATAAGCAGATGTTATTTCCATTTTAAAGGCGATAGAACTGGCTCGGCCAGGTGAAGTGGCGTGCTCAGGTTAGTTAATCCGGAAGGGCAGAACCAAAGTGGCTATCCTCAGGTACGTTTGCTGTCTGTCCTCCCCGGGGATATTGTACCTCAGCAGGGGCTTTTCAGTCAACTGTGCTGAACTTAGCATGCATGCGTGCATTCATTCATTCACTCATTCAACAAGCCTTTATTGAATGTCCAGGTACTGCTCATGCCAAGTCTTTGGCCTTATTGTGTGCAAACCGGGTACTTCTGTTTCATTTCAGATCCTGCCACCAAGACGTGGAACTTCAGCATGACTGACTATGGTCCCCTAAGTAAGTAGGTGTGTAGTGCCCCCTCTTGCATGGAGAAGCTGCTCTTGAGGAGTTCCTTAGAAGTAGCAGATGTAGTCTAGCTGGTAGTTCACATGGCTTATGGGGTGCCATCCCAATGTTCCTCTTCTCACCATGGCCAGCCTAGTGAGGCAAGTCCTTGGGAGGACATCACTGATCATATTAACAAAAGCTAACACTTAAAAGAACCTGCTACATGCAAGGCTGTTCTGCTGCTAAGTTGCTTCAGTCGTGTCCGACTCTGTGCGACCCCATAGACGGCAGCTCACCAGCCTCCCCCGTCCCTGGGATTCTCCAGGCAAGAACACTGGAGTGGGTTGCCATTTCCTTCTCCAATGCATGAAAGTGAAAAGTCAAAGTGAAGTTGCTCAGTCGTGTCTGACTCTTAGCGACTCCATGGACTGCAGCCTACCAGGCTCCTCCATCCATGGGATTTTCCAGGCAAGAGTGCTGGAGTGGGGTGCCATTGCCTTCTCCAAAGGCTGTTCTAAGCCCCTTATGTATTTGCTAACTCTTTTATTCCTTATAACAACCATTTTACAGATGGGAAAAATGAGGTCCAGAGAGGCTCTGTAACTAACATAGGATCACACACAACCAATAGGTTGTGCAACTGGAATTCAAACCCAGCCCATCTGACTTCAGAGGGCCTATTCCCACCAGATTGTGGGCTCCAGCCATGCCAGGCAGCTGTGCGGGCCCTGCTGCCAGGAAGAGTAACAGTTCAGCAACAACACAAACCCCAGGGCGCAGAGAAGGGCTGGTGCCAGGCTGTGCCACATCTGTTGGAGGTCAGGGCTCCCAGCTGCACCATTCCTGTCTTCTGTGATCTTGTTGCCTATCCGGCAGCAAGGTTTGGTGCCTTCTGAAGCCTGGAGGCTGCACCTCGTCAGTGTCAGCCCCGTTCTGCTCCTCCTTGCTGGCCGTGTCAGTGCCCTCTCTCTCCCCACCCAGTTCAAAAAGGGGAAAGCAGAGGATCCACGGGGAGGTTACTCCTCTGCAGATTTGGGGCATGGAGTAGAATTCTCTAGAATCACTAGTATAGTTTCTGGAAGTGATGAGACAGCCCCCTGCAGAACTTCCTGTGTTGTGTGTGTGTGGTTTTTTTTTTTTTTTTTTTGCCTCCTCCACTTGAAATGTACACCATTAGGTTTGGGAGAGCTCACTTCTACCATTATTTTATTTCTTTTATTATTTTATCTATTTATTTATTTATTTTTGGCCATGCTGGGTGTTCGTTGCTACTTAGGGTGTTCTCTAGTTGCAGTGTGCAGGCTTCTCACGGCAGTGGCTTCTCCTGTTGCAGAGCACAGGCTCTAGGGTGAGTGGCCTTCAGTAGTCGTGGCATGTGGACTCTGTACTTGCGGCTCCTGGACTCTAGAGCACAGGCTCAGGAGTTGAGGCGCACGGGCTTAGTTGCTCTGCAGCGTGTGGGATCTTCCCAGATCAGGGGTCGCCTACATTGGCAGGCAGATTCAAAACCACTGAGCCACCAGGGAAGTCCTTACCATTATTTTAACCCATTTATTGCGTGTTAGGAAGGGGAGAGACAGTGCTCTGAGTTAACACTGCAGGTCTTGCTACATGGTGTTGCATTGTTGTATATTAAACCAGTGATTTCCAACGTTAGGAAATCTTTTTCATGTCCTGTGTTTTTTTCTTTTTTCTACTTTTATATATGTATAAAAAAGTAACCTATAGAGACTGTTTAAAGTCTCTGTTTTGTTTGATTTGTCATCTTTTTACTCCTGTTCTCTCTCTGACCATAATGCATGGTGACTCATGATATCTGCTTTTGCAAATTCATTTAGGTTTTCTGTGCAGTGTGATTATTTCTGGTAATGCTCCACATATTTTTTTTTTAAACTTTGTTGGGCACAAAATTCTCAGTGTAGCTTTCAGATGAATTTTGCTGAACAGGAACTGTTTTGCTCCCCGTATCCTTGTCAGTGTTTTGCACGCACAATCTGCTTCTACCAAAGTGTATCTTGAAAACCCTTGCAGCAATCATGAATTTGTGCCTCTATCCTTCTCTCTTCATTTTCAGATGGTTCATGTTTGCTGTGTCATCTTAGTAGATTACACTTTTCATTAGTATAATTTATGAAGACTGTCAGTCTTTCTGTTATTTGTTTGAGTTCACCTCTGAACTTTGACTTTTTAACTCTACCACACACTCTTTGAACCCTACCACACACTCTTTGTAGGCCATGTGGAAAGTATATCAATGGGCAAAAGAAGAAAAACCAGCCCCCTCATCTGCCCCCCCATCTGTCCCCACTCACTATTAGCATTTTAGTTTTGTTCCTTCCAGCCTTTTTGCCTGTGCATTAAAATGTACAATGTTTTATATATTTAATATAATTTGTATCTTGACTTTTTCACTTAGTGTTCCTGCATAAAGCATTTTTATTAATTTTTTATTTATGTATTTATTTTGGTTTGCACTGGGTCTTCCTTGCTTTGTGCGCTTTGCATGAGCTTTCTCCGGTTGCAGCAAACAGGAGTTACTCTTAGTTGCAGTACCCAGGTTTCTCACTGTTGTGGCTTCTCTTGTTGCGGAGCACAGGCTCTAGGATACAGGCTTCAGTGGTAGCAGCAGCAGGCTTAGTAGTTATGGCGCACGGGCTTAGTTGCTCCGAGGCATGTGGGATCTTCCTGGACCTGGGATCAAACCCATGTCCTCTAAATGGGCAGGT
>NW_011495032.1:38680189-38686518 GCF_000754665.1 Bison bison bison
GACGTAGTTGCTCGTAGGCATGTGGGATCTTCCTGGACCTGGGATCAAACCCATGTCCTCTAAATGGGCAGGTGGATTCTTATCCACTGTGCAACCAGGGAAGTTCTAAAGCATTTTTATTTTAATGGTGCATGTTAAACAGTTCATTCTAAATGATGAAAATGGACATCTCTGTTATTGAACCGCTTTGGCCTCCAAAAGATGATTTAATGTTGTTTTTTGTACCTTTGTGTTTTCCAAAATTTCTTCCAAAAAAAATTAATGGCTATATATGGAAGATTAACTAAATAATTAATGGAAGGCTATATAACCTTCCATTGTAAGAATGTGTCATAAATTGGGTAAATCATGTTCTTTTGGTTTAATATTAATTTGCTTCCAGTTTCCCTAGTATCAAAGCTGTAAGGAACACCTTGGTCTATAAATTTTTGTGTTTTCAATTTATGTTAGTTGAGACAGATTTCCTAAAAGTTGAATCATTATGATGACTTTTTATAGCTCTTGCTCTGTGTTGCAAGATTGTTTTCCAAAAGATTTTCGATATCTATTTTTTCTAATTCTGCAAGTTTAATAAGTAAAAATTGGCTTTTTATTACTCTGATTATTTGCAGAGTTGCATGTTTCTCAAATGTCTATTGGTCATTTTTCCCCCCTTTTGAGTTGGTTACCTAACGTATCTTAGTGGTTTCAGTATTTTTTTTAAGTATGAGCTCTGTTCATATTTCTTGCAGATATCTTTATTCAGTAGTTTTGCCTTTCATTTCAGTTTGTGTTTTTTGACTGTTTAGTTTTATGTTGTCAAATCTATTAATCTATTAAGTGCCTCAGTAATAGAGAAAATAAGGTTTAAAACTGCATTTGTGGCCTGACAGTCCTGTGTCTCCTTCTTTGTCCTCCCAGTGAGGGAAAGAGCACTGACCTGGGAACAGGGTTAAGGGGCTGATTTCAGGTGTGTTGATTTCCTTCAGTGGCTTCTCTGACATAGCTGCGGGAATTATCTAATAAGTTTATTCATCCTGGTGAGACCCTGCTTCTCCCTGTTCATTTCTGAATTCTAAGTTTTAAATTGGAAAACCTAAAGAACAGAAGAGTTATATTCAGGTAATCCTGAGATCTCTGAAGTAAAGTCAAGTCGCTCAGTTGTGTCCGACTCTTTGCGACCCCATGGACTGTAGCCTACCAGGCTCCTCTGTC
This sequence comes from Bison bison bison, assembly GCF_000754665.1. Lineage (NCBI taxonomy): Eukaryota > Metazoa > Chordata > Mammalia > Artiodactyla > Bovidae > Bison > Bison bison. The sequence continues at coordinate 38,681,384 of NW_011495032.1, forward strand.
CATGGGATTTTCCAGGCAAAAGTACTGGAGTGGATTGCCATTTCCTTCTCCAGGGGATCTTCCAGACCCAGGGATCGAACCCGGGTCTCCCACATTGTAGACAGACGCTTAACCGTCTGAACCACCAATTACTCTCTGAACCTCCAGTTAAAGCTCACCTGCTCACCTTCCCCATCTAACTACACCTCTTGTCTCCTGCCTGCCTAGCAAACGTCCTTGTCACCCTGCTTCTGCCTCCTCTCCTATCTGCCTGAGCGTGCCAGGGCCTTAAACGTTACCAGGTCATCACCTCTGTCCTTTTCTTCTTCCGCAGTGAAAGCAGCCCAGCGCCTCCCAGGGATCACCCTGCAGCCTTTGGAAGGAGCCGAGGGCCACGTGGAGTCACCCTCCACCAGCAGTGGCATTATAGCCAAGACCGGCCTTCCTGCAGCTCCCTCCCTGGCCTTTGTCAAAGGGCAGTGCGTGCTCATCTCCCGGGCCCGCTTCGAGGCAGACATCAGCTATTCAGAAGACCTGATTGCACTGTTTAAACAGATGGATTCCAGAAAATATGGCAAGTAGTTGGCCTCGGCCTAATTCCCAGAAGGCAGGGTGGCCCATGATCTCAGAGCAAGGTGTTCCTGTCTCTTTAAATATTCAGAAGTGACTTTCTTGGCAAAGCCTTCCTAACCTGCTCCTCTTCCTGTGGAAAGGTGTTCCCTAAATTGTTACCGATAGTTGAGCACGTAGTAGGGTCTGCTTTGTCCTTAAAGGCCTCCCAAGGAGAAGACTCCTTCCCTGGTCACCTGGGCAGTGTCTGCTTAGTAGAAGCAGGTAAGTTCCTGCTGTAACCGCTTAAACCCATTTAGTTTTATCTTGTTCTTAGGAGAGCTTGAAATATAGGTGTTTTCCATAAAAATAATTGCCAGCCTGGTAGGCTCCAGTCCATGGGGTTGTGAAGAGTTGGACACGACTGAGTGACTTCACTTTCACTTTCATGCTTTGGAGAAGGAAATGGCAACCTACTCCAGTGTTCTTGGCTGGAGAATCCCAGGGATGGCTGAGCCTGGTGGGCTGCCGTCTGTGGGGTCACACAGAGTCGGACACAACTGAAGCAACTTAGCAGCAGCAGCAGCAGCAGCAACAGCAGACTCAGTTCAGTTCAGTCGCTCAGTCGTGTCCGACTCTTTGCATAGACTAAGCCAGTGGTTTTCAGGCTTGAGCCCGCCTCCCAACCACCTAAAGCAGTGGGTAAATCACAGATTGGCTGATCCAACCCCCAGAGTAAATGTTGATGCCTGGGTTCCCACCAAGAGCAACTGATTTAATTGGCTTGAGGTGGGGCCCTGGATATTGGCATTAAAAAGGAAAAATCTTCAGCTAATAATCAGCTAGGCTTGAAATCCACCAGACAAAGCAGAGCAGTATTGCTTGATTTTTTTGTGTGTGTGTGAGGTTCTTCAAAAGCTGCCACATCAGAATAAGGAGCAGAATTCTGAACTTCTGGGTTTCATTCTTAGCTTGGGCCTTGTTGCTTTGCAAAACAGTGTAGCTTTTGTATTCCCATTCTTGAAATGGTTTTAGCTTTTTTTTAGTCAGGTTAGAAGGGCTTCCCAGGTGGCACTAATGGTAAAGAACATACCTGTCAATGCAGAAGACATAAGAGACTCGGGTTCAGACTCTGAGTCGGCAGGATCCCCTGGAGGAAGAAGTGGCAGCTCACTCCAGTATTCTTGCCTGGAGAATCCCCATGGACAGAAGAGCCTGTGGGCTATGGTTCATAGGGTTGCAATGAGTCGGACACGACTGAAGCAACTTAGCACAGCACACACAGGCAGGTAGAAAGCAAACCTTTAAACCTCTTGCCTTTGAGACATTATGCTCAGGCAGCATCGTGGATGAAGCCTCTGTGGAGTGACTTGCGTAGCGAGCCTTCCTCGAGGTTGGGGATCCTTCAGGAGAGGGTGGTGCTGGCTGCTGCCTTGTTACCCTTTAGATGGATAGAGTTTTGACTGGTGAGACCCGGCTGGGGAGTAGGGTTTAGGTGTGATGCACAGGGCCCAGTCCAAGTCCAGAGAGTGTTGTCCCCCCGTCCCCTGGACCCCTTAGGTCTTCGACCTCTGCTTGGGGCGGCCCTCAAAAGGCAAGTACCGATGACCTGTGACTTCTGATAAGTGTGGCCTTTGAAATCACACTCCTGACATGATCTGCTGTTTGTGGAGGAATGAGAACAGCAAAAATATTCATGCCCAAACCCTGCCCAGACCCACTAGATGTTAAAACACCATGAGTGGATATTTTTTCGCCATAGCAGTTACTCACGGGCCTTTCCATTTGCTGCCCTGCTGCCGTCAGGATCCAGCTGTTGCCAGAAAGGGCCTCCTGCACTATTCCACGTCAGGAGTGGGCTGTCTGCTTTGGGTCTTTCTGTCACATTACACCTGGGCCGCCTTGCTTCTCTCCTGACGTGGACCTGGTGTCTGTGATGCCTTTTCCCTAACCACCTTGCTTCCTCAGTAACCAGACAGAGAAGAATCCTCTTGTACTACCCAGAAAGCATTTACTGAGTTGCAGCTTACTTGATTTTCTCAAAAGGTAGATTGGTAGGAAAACCGGAAGTAACGAGTCAGTGCTGGGTAGGGAAATGCTCACCCTCCTTAGTTAATAACGTGTGTAGATGATGCTATACTCCACTAATCAGAAGATGGCATCATCATCATAATAATAAGTTATCATTGTTTACCTTTTTTTGAGTGCATTGTTTGCCAGACCACTTTTATAAGCATTTTACATTTAAATTTTACATAATCCTTACAAGAAGCCTATGAAGCAGGGCTTTAGGATCCTCCTTTGGCAGATGGTGGGAACAGAGGCACAGAGAAGTTATGTAACTTGCCCAAAGTCACACAGCCAGGAAGTGGCAGACCTGGGATTTGACCACTCCGACCACACGTAGCTTGTTTTCCATGCACAAAACGAAGCTACATGGTGCCCAGCTTATAGCGCACTGAGGAGCCAAGGACATGGTCATATAAGTTTCTTGGCTTAAAGTAAGCACTGAATAAGTACAAGCTATAGTATTATCCCAGCCTTGGAGATTCAGGGCATTTCTCACCTGCTAGGCCATCCCTGGTCCTCTGTCCATGTAACTCTCTTTGTCCCCACCCTTAGCAGCCCAGTGCCATCTCCACGGCTGCTTGTCTTTCCTCCCTAAATTCTGTCAAAGCCTCGATGAAAGGTGGTGTCAGTCTCTCTATCCTCGCTGCCCAGCACAAGGTTAGCACAAGGTGCCCACCGCCCAAACTTCCTGGGGTTTTGTGAAACCAGGGGATGAATTCGTAAGTGTGGTGACCTTGCAGGAGGGCAGGGTGTCACGTTTGCCTGTTTGTCTCTTGTCGTTGCAGATGTCAAGACCCGGAAGTGGAGCTTTCTCCTGGAAGAATACAGTAAACTCAGTGAGCTGCCCATCTTGCTTGTTTATATCATGCTGTTGTTAAGCCTTAATCACATGCCTCGGATTTAATGTAGTTTTTTTTTGAAGATCGATTTCTTTACTTTTGACTCTGCCGGGTCTCCACCGTTGCACATGGGCTTGTCTGTAGCTGTGGTGAGGGACCATTCTTTAGCTGCCGTGTGCGGGCTTCTCTTGTTGTGGAGCACAGGCTCCAGAGCAAGGTCTCAGTAGTTGTGGCACGTGGGTTCAGTTGCCCCGATGCATGTGGGGTCTTCCCAGACCAGGGATTGTGTCCCCTGCATTGGCAAGCAGACCGCTAATCACTCTACCAGCAGGAAGCCCCAGCATAACATATTTTAGAAGAATCACCTCCTTCCTCCCCTCTGCTGCGATAACATGGCACGCTTGAGTGCAGGACTGGGAAAGGCGAAGATGCTCTCAGCCATGCCCCTGCACTCTGTGATAGTGGCTCTGTGACAGCTCAGGGAAATGCAGGGCCACATGTTCCATCAGGCTGCGGCGGTGCTAGTCAAATACTCGAGGCCTATGCACCCTCCCACCCATCACAGAAGAACGAGAAGTGAGTGTTCGTGGGCTTTGGGAATCAGAGGCAAGCTAGGATTGCTGAGGTTAGATGGAAGCTACTTTAGGTCCCCTGTAAGAGCGGGCTCTTCACTTACTGCTAGAACCAGATGGTCTGTGGAAGCGGGAGAGCCATAGTGGTAACGGGCTTCATGATGGGCTGAGTTCTGCCAGAGGCAGAAGCCAAGGCCAGGGCACATCGGTGTTTAGTACACGCTTTGGAGCCTGACCAAGGGAAGGGCTATGTGTACAGATACAACTATGAGAAGAAGTCAGTTTGGGCTTATCATTTTGCTTCTCTGTGCTCTGCTTGGGTGGGGCAATGAATGAATTCCAGTATGCCTGAGGAAGGGGTGGGGTGGGGTGATGGGTCATATCTTGGCCTGTCCTGGAATGCTCGTGTGTCACCCGTCTTCCAGACTTCAAATCCTGCAGGGTGTGCAGCTGGCACAGCACAGGTTCCCCCTGCGTGACCCCTGAGAACCTTCTGGTCCCAGGGATGGTACCTGTCAAGCCGGGAGAGACATTCTCCAGCGCAGTGGGGGTGGGGAGGTGTCCACCAGGCTAGGGGTGTAAGGAAGAGGTCTCTTCCCTCTGTCTCCTTCCTATGTGATTTACTGTGTGACATCAGGTAGGTAGCTCAGTATTCTGGGTCGCGTTTGGCCCTTCAGTTAAAAAAAAGGGGGGAGGGAAAGTATTTAATCCATATCTATCCTACTGACAGAAATTAAATATGAGGGAAGAGCATTTGATTCCTTGAGGGAAAACTTGCTGCAGATTTGGGGTTCAGTTTGAATATGATGAGTTACTTATTTAGTGTCAGCAGCCACTAGCTGAGGCAAAAAGGGTGGCTGACATTTATCTGAGACTCCTTAGCTGCAACTGTTTGGAGATTGTGGCATGAACAAATTATTTGGCCAAAGCTGAATTTTTGATGAGCAGTCAAAGTGAGTTTTTCTCTCTCAGCCCTTTGTCTTTCAATCACAGAAAGACATGTAAATATGTGAGCTATGAAGCCTTTGACTTTTATGGAACACCAAAAAGCAGGACATTTACAGCTTTAGGAGATGAATGTAACGTTGAAAAACCATGACTTGCAGCTCACGTAGCGTTATATAAT
>NW_011495032.1:38686618-38691462 GCF_000754665.1 Bison bison bison
CGTGGGCCATGGACTCATTGAAATATGTGATGAAACAATGGAGTCTTCACTGGGAAAAATGTACAGAATGGCCACGTGTAAGGTTGTGTTTTTTTTTTTTTTAAAAAAAACATTTATTTTGTTTGTTTATTTTTGGCTGCCTTGGGCCTTGGGTTTTAGTTGCAGCACTCGGGGTCCGCATTGCCTCTCTAGTTGCAGTGCTCAGGCCTTGTTGCTTTGCAACATGTGGAATCTTCCTTCCCTGACCAAGGATCAGACCCTCGTCCCCTGTATTGGAAGGCAGGTTTATTACCACTGGACCACCAGAGAAGTCCCCACATGTAAAGATTTTGTTTTTTATATTACTAATCCCATGGACCTTGATTTAAGAATTCTAGAGTTAGGACTGCTTTTTTTGCATTCACTATAATGATGGGCTTCCTAGGTGGCGCTAGTGGTTAAGAACCCACCTGGTAATGCAGGAGATGTAAGAGACACAGGTTTGATTCCTAGATTGGGACAATTCCCTGGAGGAGGGCATGACAGCCCACTCTAGTATTCTTGCCTGGAGAATCCCATGGACAGAGAAGCCTGGTGGGCTACAGTCCATAGGGTTGCAAAGAGTCAGACACAACTGAAGGGATGATAATGGTTCATAGACTATAACAGAGGTGCAACAGTGACCCCGAGTGCTGATTTTCCGTGTCTTCTTGTTGTTGTTCAGTCGCTGAGTTATGTCCGACTCTTTGCGACCCCAGACTGCGGCATGCCAGGCTTCCTTGTCCTTCACCATCTTCTGGAGCTTGCTCAAATTAATGTCCATTGCGTTGGTGACACCATCCAACTATCTCTTCCTCTGTTGACCCCTTCTTCTCCTGCCTTCAATCTTTCCCAGCATCAAGGTCTTTTCTAATGAGTCAGTTCTTCCCATCAGGTGGCCAAAGTATTGGAGCTTCAGCTTCAGCATCAGTCCTTCTAATGAATATTCAGGATTGAATTCCTTTAGGATTGATTGGTTTGATCTCCTTGCAGTCCAAGGGATTCTCAAAAGTCTTCAACACCACAGTTCAAAAGCATCAATTCTTTGGCATTCAGCCTTCTTTATAGTCCAACTCTCACGTCCATGCATGACTACTGGAAAAACCATAGCCTTGACTAGATGGATTTTTCTTGGCAAAGTAATGTCTCTGCTTTTTAATATGCTGTCTAGGTTGGTCATAACTTTTCTTCCAAGGAGTAGGCGTCTTTTAATTTCATGGCTGTAGTCACCATCTGCAGTGATTTTGGAGCCCAAAAAAATAAAGTCTGTCACTGTTTCCATTGTTTGCCCATCTATTTGCCATGAAGTGATAGGACCAGATGCCACGATCTTAGTTTTTTGAATGTTGAGTTTTAAGCCAACTTTTTTTTTTTTAGTTCTTCTTCACTTTCTGCCATAAGGGTGGTATCATCTGTGTATCTGAGGTTATTGATATTTCTCCCGACAATCTTGAGTCCAGCTTGTGCTTCATCCAGCCCAACATTTCACATGATGTACTCTGCATATAAGTTAAATAAGCAGGGTGACAGTAAACAGCTTTGATGTTCTCCTTTCCTAATTTGGAACCAGTCTGTTGTTCCATGTCCAATTCTAACTGTTGCTTCTTGATCTGCAGATTTCTCAGGAGGCAGGTAAGGTGGTCTGGTATTCGCATCTCTTGCAGAATTTTCCACAGTTTGTGGTGATCCACACAGTCAAAGGCTTTGGTGTAGTCAATAAAGTAGAAGGTTTTCTGGAACTCTCTTGCTTTTTCTATGATCCAGTGGATGTTGGCAATTTGATCTCCGGTTCCTCTACCTTTCTAAATCCAGCTTGAACATCTGGAAGCTCTCACTTGGTTCACGTACTGTCGAAGCCTAGCTTGGAGAATTTGAGCATTACTTTGCTAGCTTGTGAAATGAATGCAATTGTGTTTGAACATTCTTTGGCATTGCCTTTCTGGATTGTAGTGAACACTGACATTTTCCAGTCCTGTGGCCACTGCTGAGTTTTCCAAATTTGCTGGCATATTGATTGCAGGACTTTCATAGCATCATCTTTTAGGACTTGAAGTAGCTCAGCTGGAATTCCATCACCTCCACTAGCTTTGTTTGTCGTGATGCTTCCTACCGCCCGCTACTTTGCACTCTAGGATGTCTGGCTCTAGGTGAGTGATCCCACCTTCACGGTTATTTGGGTTATTGAGTTCTCTCTTATACAGTTCTGTGTATTCTTGCCACTTCTTCCTAATATCTTCTGCTTCTGTTAGGTCCATAACATTTCTGTGCCCATCTTTGCATGAAATGTTCCCTTGGTATCTCTAATTTTCTTGAAGAGATCTCTATTCTTTCCTGTTCTATTGTTTTCCTATATTTCTTTGCATTGTTCACTGAGGAAGACTTTCTTATCTCTCCTTTCTATTCTTTGGAACTCTGCATTCAGTTGAGTATATCTTACCTTTTCTCCTTTCCCCATTTCATAGATTGGGGAAAATCTGGACCCAGAGAAAGGAAACAGTTGTTCTTCTTGTCAGGGAGCCTCGCAGGGTCACAGTAAAGTCTGATTAAAATTGTGATTCTGAGTTTGTGATGTGACCTGCTAGGAGATGGAGAAACCAGGTCTGTGAACTAAGAGACTAGGGAGATGAAGTGCTGCATATATCGCAGTTCCATTCCTCTGGTAACAGATCATAAACCTGGGGAGTCTGGACCTCTCTCCCACCCCTAGGTCTCGTATGTGGAATCAGATTATTGACCTGAGCTAGTGACCATGTGCCTCTGAAACTAATTAAGAAATAACAGTAAGACCTGAGAGTGTGAGTGCCCACTGCAGATACAGTGGCAGCTCCGATCTCCAGGTCAGGCCAGTCTCCTCTGAGTGTTCCTCCTCCCTCTTCTCTCAGTGATGACTCATGGCCTCCTGGCCACAGCGAAACTGGCAGCAGGCCTTCTGTTTTCCCCTGCCTGTCACAGTCCAGAAGGGTTCCTCATCCCCAAATCAGTGATTTCGTCTTGTCGGCTGCTATTTGAAAACATTCACATCCACATCTCTCCGCCATGTGGGCCAGCAGCGTTCTGCCAGAGAGCTGTTTTACAGAAACGACTTCTCGATGACTCATGAAGCCAGATAGCACATCCATCTGATCTCCCAGCGCAGGGAAAGGGTAGCAGAGAGTTGCTGACAGAGAATTCAGGCGGTCTCAGAAACACACTCTGTGGGCTGAACTGGCAGCGTAGGATTTGGGGAGCTAGCAGTCGATAGGAAACAGAGTAGAGCTTTCTTTTTTCCCCCTTGAGTGGCTGAAAGGACATAATGCGCACAAAGCCTTGCATCCCACCCCCGCTGGATCATCAGCCCTTTCTTAGCTTTCATCAGGTATCTGAGTGCTGAAGATCACTGGATTAAAATGAAAATGGGTTCTGAAAGCACATGGAGTGCTCAGCCTTTTGAAGTGTGCAGAAATCAGCACGCTCAGATTTAATTTGGAAGCTTACAGTGTATGTAGGCATCAATACGAACAGTCTATCTTTTATTAAAGCCATCAGCGTTACCTAATTTCTTATCAGAGTGATGCTATTCATGCAAATGGTTTCCAGAAATATGCTGAGAAAAGATTGAAGGCAAAAGGAGAAGGGGGTGGCAGAGGACGAGATGGTTAGATAGCATCACCAACTCAATGGACATGAATTTGAGCAAACTCTGGGAAATAATGAAAGATAGAGAAGCCTGGTATGCTGCAGTCCATGGGGTCACAAAGAGTCGGACATGACTTAGTGACTGAACAACAACAGAAATATTTAGGGAAAGACAAATGGATTTAAATATATTGAAAATGCAACCCAATTTAAGGTGGTGGTAGATGGCTCAGCCTCCATATTCACTTCAGTATTTACAACCGGCAGTTGATGGTTGTGGCTGAAGGCTTTTGGAATACCTTGTGGGGAAATTAAGAACACATGAGCCTGTGGAATAGAGACGCAGCAGCCTTAGAATTTCAAGTAACATGGGTTAGTAATGAAATGGACCCAAGTTCTGTCTCTGATTCCTTCACCTGGATTCCTGGAGAATCCAATGAGCCCCTTGGTGGGTTACTACGACTCTCCCAGGATGCCCCTGAGAGGTAAAGGGTAAAGAGCAGTTGAGGATCTGTAGACACTGGTCACTCTTCTAGTTAGATTTTTTGAAGGAAATGATGAAAGGGAAGATATCTTGAAAGCTGCCACTGTGGGACAGTAGGCTGTGACTGGTAGTTCAATGATAATTCTACTACCAGGGATTTCTAGCTCTATCTTTTCTCTAACTTTAAATTTTAACTGATGTTATCCTGCCTTCCCCCACCCTACAGAATTCTGTTTTATTTGGAACTTGGGTTGTTTTGTTTTTTTTCTGTTTCTTTACTGAATAAAGAGGTTTTGTTTTGTTTTTCTTTTGAAATCAGGTGAAGCTAAATTCCTTCAAAAAAGAAAAATCAATGCAATTACTTTGCTTTCATTTCCATTTCATTTCATTTCCTAGGTCGTTTGTTTTTCCCAGCTAGTTTTATGGCTCTAACTAGAAAAGTCTCTCCATCCATTATATTGGCGTGTGGAAGCCACACGCATGGAAGGAAAGTGAAGACCCTGAAGTATAAGCTTTAGTTCAAAGAGAGCCATGGCCACGCCCAGTGTAGACTCTAAGCTAAGCAGGGGTTGGTAAAGTTCTTTTGTAAAGGGCCAGACCGTTCATATTTCAGGCTCTGTGGGCTGTGCTCTCTCTGTCCCAGTGACTCAGCTGCACCATTAGGCACGATAGCCACCATTGACTGTCTACTAACACATGGGCACAGCTGTCTCCACACAAACTTTAT
>NW_011495032.1:38691562-38697788 GCF_000754665.1 Bison bison bison
AAACTTTATTTATCAGAACAATAAGTAGACTGATTTGGTCCACAGGCCACCTCTCCCAAGAGGAGATGCTTTTTCTCTTACGGAAAATGTCCAAAGTGCAAGGCCATGTGCATTGTTCTCAGTCGGTGGCCTTTGCATGGACGCTGCCCTTTGTCATTATTTATGAATAGCGCTCCTGTCCTACTGATTTTTCTCCTCCCCCCACCCCACCTCCTGGCTTGTGATATAATTTAATTTTATGTATTTTTTTTGCTTTTATTTATTTTTAATACTTTTTATTTTGTATTGGAATATAGCCAATTAACAATGTTGTGATAGTTTCAGGGGACAGCAGAGGGACTCAGCCATACACATGTATCCATACTCCCCCACGCTCCCCTCCCATCCAGGCTGCCGCAGCTGCTCTTCTTTCTTGGAAACACCTCACAGTTTCTCTGCAAGGACCGCAGTGCTTTCTTGCCTGTGGACAGCATGTAGCTTAAAGTTCTCCGTCTTCTCAAGTATCAAAACCAAAATAAAACATAAGGAGAATGAAAACAAGGCAAGATTTATTCATTCTAATCTTGCTTTAATTGGGCTAGTTTTTGAAGAATATGAGTTGTTATTTATTGAAAGGAAGTCATTTTTAAATGACTTAAGGTTAAAAAAGATCAGTCACAAAAACATGTTAGTTCTTTCCAGTGTTTGCGTAGCGTAGTGAAGATCAGTTTTGCGTTACTGAGCACCCTCTTGTTTGCGGACATCAAGTACAGAGGGAGAAAGCTGGTGCTCTGCCATGCATCTGTCAGCGCCCAGTTTTCTCTCCAGTTACTTTTTTGAAGAAGGTGGCACACTGCAGAATTCCAGCCCTTGAACTTTGTATGTCAAAGCCCCTTCTTTTTTCTCCCAGAAGTCTTGGGCATTAACACTCCAATTCTTATACCTCTGTTCTTTCTAGTGGAAAGAGTGCGCGGCCTTCCACAAGTTCAGCTGGATCCTCTGCCCAAGACCCTCACCCTGGCTTTCACCGCTCAGCTCCAGAAGACGTCTCTCTCTCCTGTGGCAGACATCCCCGAGGCAGACCTGTCCAGGGTGGACTCCAAGCTTGTGTCTAGCCTGCTGCCCTTTCAGAGAGCTGGAGTCAAGTAGGTTCTTCCTTTGTCTTCTTGTGCTGTCTCCCGTTCAGGTTTATCGATCACCATGACCTAGGTTCAGATGCTCCCTCTTTTATGAATACTCCTCTTTCACAACCTTCTGAAAGCATCTAGGGATTAGAATTAAACAGCCCAAGTGTGCCATCACCAAAGCCTGATTGTAACCATTGATTTCAAATTCCCTAAGTTAATCAGGGAATTCCCTAAGTTAGTTCCCTAAATTAATCCCTAACCTAGACAGCATATTAAAAAGCAGAGACGTTACTTTACCGACAAAGGTCCGCCTAGTCAAAGCTATGGTTTTTCCAGTAGTCATGTATGGATGTGAGAGTTGGACCATAAAGAAAGCTGAGCACCGAAGAACTGATGCTTTTGAACTGTGGCGTTGGAGAAGACTCTTGAGAGTCCCTTTGACTGCACAGAGATCAAACCAATCAATCCTAAAGGATATTCAGTCCTGAATACTCATTGGAAGGACTGATGCTAAAGCTGAAACTCCAGTTCTTTGGCCACCTGATGCAAAGAACTGACTCATTGGAAAAGACCCTGATGCTGGGAAAGATTGAAGGCAGGATGAGAAGGGGATGACAGAGGCTGAGATGGTTGGATGGCATCACCAACTCAATGGGCATGAGTTTGAGCAAGCTCCAGGAGTTGGTGATAGACAGGGAAGCCTGGTGTGCTGCAGTCCATGGGGTCGCAGAGTCGGACATGACTGAGCGACTGAAATGAAGTTAATCAGGACTCTGGATGGCAAGGGTGCACAAACTCTACTCAAAATAGTGTAAGAAGTAACGTACGTGTCCTCGGTCCATGCCACCCACAGGCCCACTGCTCACTTTCCCACCTTGGTTGGTCACTGGCTTCTGAAGGGCAGAAATGCTGTTTTCAGGCAATTCAGAAAGACCTGTGCAGCCTGGAATTCTTGTGGGCCATGCCAACTGCTGATCAGAAGAGGGGATGTCCTCTGTCTTTTCTGTGTAAGAAGAAAAGGAGAAGAACTAGTCAGTTGGCTTATTATCAGGGTCCTGAGCAAGTGATCAGTTTTGCAGGAATTCCGATGAAAGAGGAGTGGTGTTTGGAGCAGGAGACCAGGTATCTGGCTTTCGGAGATCCTTTTAGCTTTTCCTTGATTCATCATGTGAGTCAAGCAAGTTACTGTCACTGTGTCTTGGTTATTTTTCTCATTTTGGGGAATACTAGTTATAAGAGAGACACTTTCCCAGCAGTTACAATGGCACCAAGCACTGTTTTAAATATTTTAGACATTGTGAATGCCTGCTACACTCTCTGGAGTAGGTCTGGCTGTTATTCCACGTGACAGCTGAGGTACAAGGAGGGTATAGATCACTTGGATAAAGACACACAGCTCCCAGGTGGTGGACTTGGAATCCTAACCCAGGCCAGTGGGGCTCCAAAGGAGTGGAGTAGTAATCCATGCCTTATTCACAAACTGTTAGCCAGGGCTCCTGCCCTGGAGGGTCAGGGTCACGGTTGCAGGCTGCTAGGTAATGAGCCACAGTGCCCCTCCTAGACCAGCACTCTTGCTCCATCCTTCCCTCTGGACATCATTCTTTTCTCCAGTGTTTTCCGTCTTTGCCACGCTTACGCATACAGAGTCCTCTGTGACCTTGAGAAAAACCATATTTTGATCCCACCGTCTTTCCTTTCTTCCCTTCCCTTCCCAACATCCCTCCCGTGACAAGCACAGCCTTCCCAGTCCCTCTTTAAAGAGGCTTTCCCACTCTCTTCCCTTCCATCCCGTGGGCCTCACCTGCACCAGGCAGAGAGCAACTCATCTTATTGGAAACTCTGCCTACTTCGCTTCCATGACCTAAAGGTCTTGGAGCTTCTCCCTACCCTTTGACTACACATTTCCCTGGTAGCTCAGCTGGTAAAGAATCCACCTGCAATGCAGGAGACTGCTGTTCAATTCCTGGGTCGGGAAGATCCACTGGAGAAGGGATAGGCTACCCACTCCAGTATTCATGGGCTTCCCTTGTGGCTCAGATGGTAAAGAATCTGCCTGCAATGTGGAAGACCTGAATTCAATCCCTGGGTCGGGAAGATCCCCTGGAGGAGGGCATGGCAACCCACTCCAGTATTCTTGCCTGGAGAATCCCCATGGACAGAGGAGCCCGGCAGGCTACAGTCCATGCGGTCGCAAAGAGTCAGACACAGCTGAGCAACTAAGCACAGCACGTTGTCCCTGTTTGTAGTCTTCTCTAGATTATTACCACCCTGCCCCCTGTGGCCCCTGTCTTCCTTCTCGGGGGAGAGGTCTCTCATGAACAGGTAGCCCCCACCCAAGCAGCGGTGTGGCTTCCTGTGATATGCGACGGCAGTTTAACCGCCACCCTGGGAGGTGTGCTGTGCTGTATCCTGACCTTGTCCACTTCAGTTTCGCTATAGCACAAAGAGGCCGCCTGCTGCTTGCCGATGACATGGGCCTGGGGAAGACCATCCAAGCCATCTGCATAGCGGCCTATTACCGGAAGGAGTGGCCCCTCCTGGTGGTGGTGCCGTCATCTGTGCGCTTCACCTGGGAGCAGGTCAGTTCTCCTGGCGTCATCACGTTAACAAGGACAGTTTTCCTCAGAGGCAGAGTCACCACATGACTGTTCGGGGGCAGGACCCAGGGAAGCTCCGAGGCTCTGTGTCAGCTGAGGGCGAGAAGGGAGATGAGATAGCCTCCTGAGGTCAGGCCCCTGGCCTTCAGGAACACTCCAAGCTCCAACTCACCTGCGTCTGTTACAGACGCTTCCTGAGTGCCTCTGGTGTCCCTGCTGACAACACCTTTCACTTAGGTTTCAGAATAGTTTTACTCCCTTTATTTCCCTTAATCCTTAAGTAGCCATGTGCAATAGACACGAGATGTTAACCCCACTCACAGATGAGAAAACTGCCCCTCAAAGAGGCTAAGCACCACGCTTACTGCTAGTGAGGGGCGGTTCCGGGACCTTGAGGTCACACCTCCTAACTGGGGGCTCGGGATTTTACACCCAGTAGCAAGTGGTGTGGGTAGGAGGTGCTCTGTCTGCTGGGCAACTTTTTGGCTGAAGAACCTGGCACGACTGTTGTGTTGTCTCTCAGCCATGAGCTTGTCTAGCATAAACCCAGGGATCAGAGTGGTCCTGTGAAATGAATAAAACTCTCCATAAGCAGACGCGGTGAGGAAGGAAGACGTGGTTCATTGTCCGTAGCTTTCCCCAGCTTCATGCTACTCCGGGGCAGCTGTCGGCTTCCCCAGGCTATGGCCGTTCATAGGGACAGGGGTAAGACAAATAAATGCAGGAGGGTGGGGAGGGGGCAGACCGAGTGTACCTGCAGGGGGCGCTAACCTTGGTCCACCTGGAGAGAGTCAGTGATGGCTTGGCGGGGGTCCCAGCTGGCGGCTGTCGGGCCAGAGCCTCACTTGGGTTTTGTTCTCTCCTGTCACACCCAGGCCTTCTGTCGGTGGCTGCCGTCTCTGAACCCAGTAGACATCAACGTCGTGGTGACCGGGAAGGACCGCCTGACAGATGGCTTGGTCAACATTGTCAGTTTTGATCTTCTGAGCAAGTTAGAAAAGCAGCTAAAACCCCCATTTAAAGTTGTCATCATTGTAAGTGACTCGACAAAGCCTTTCAGTACCTCCTCCCTGGGTAAAGGCTCCCTGAAAGCTCCACGAATGTCCACATCTGTAACTTCATGGAGCCTCCCTAGGTTTCTAGAAGAGAAATCACTGGCTTCATTTTGTAAGGAACTGGTATTTCATTTCTCTCAAATATCAATTCTCAGTCCTGGCTATATATTAGGATCTTCTGGGGGCTTTTTGGAAAATGGTGATCTGCTGGGTCTGTGCTGGGGGTTTCCAGCCCGCCTCCTCTCCCCACGGGGGGTCACGATGGAGCCCGAGGACCCCAGACAGCCCAGAACTCCAGGAACTACAGCCTGGACAGCACGGGCCTGCGCCTTCATCTGCTGCCCTCTTTGTCGGCATGACCCAGGCGTGCAGTTCAAACAGCTAATAGATTTTCTTTCAGCCGATGTAAAGATGTTCCCTCCCACCACAAACACATACACACAAAAGCACTCATTACCCTTTTTTAGAGAAGCTTTCAGAGTCTTGCTCCCAGATGTGATGGTATGTCTTGTAGTTGCCACTTGCCCTCTTCTAACTCCTCTCACGCTCCAGAAGGAAAGTCTGGAGAGGCTGGCCTCCTCTCCAGCATTCTGTGTCCACAAGACTCACAGATATAACCCTGAAAAGGTGTGAGTCTCTCCCATCCCCGCCCACATCCGGTCAGCTCCTAGCCCAAGTCCAGGTAACAGACGGTCCGTGGTGGAGCGTGCGATGGATGAATTCCAATGTAAGTGTATCCTCACTTCTCCTCTTGGCAGAACAGGCGACCCCAGTGCCTCCAGGTGACATGAAAGGGTCTTTATGCGAACATGTGACTGGAAAACTGCCAGTGGTATTTCCCTCCTCTAAAAATAGGATTCTCTGTCGACAGTGGCTCCCCAGACCTTGCTGCTTGTGTTGTCAAGCGCACATCTCGTCTAGAGAGAGCGAAAGGGAAGGGCTCTTAGAAAGCTCTTGGTGAGCCTCTGAGCCATAAGGCTGCAGTGGAGGCTCTGCCTCAGGTTTCCCAGCAGCAGGTTGACTGCAAGGGAGCCACCTTCATCCATTTGCTCAGCCAACTAGAGGGTCATCCCTGTGCAGGGCCATGCACTGCTGCGGGTAGGGAGGGAGGAGGTCAGCCTCTGGCCTCCAGGGAGCCATAGCCCAGCAGGACAGACAGAAGCACACGCAGATCGTCACAATCCATCCCAGTGCCTTCAGAGACGTGGGAGCCAAGGAGGTACTCAGGGAGGGGAAGGAGACTGCACACGCTGGACAGCAGCACCAGGCGCCAGCACGGGGCACACCCAGGTCCTCAGCACACTGGTTAGTGGGAGGTGTGTCTTAGAAACCAGCAAAGAGATTTGTTCAGTGCAGCCGGTGAGGTGGGCAGGGCAGGGCAGGGGCATCGCCAGCCCCACTTTGCAGGTGGAAAACTGTCCCTGAGAGATGAAGCGGCTTGCCTACAACATTGCGGAGAAGATGCCAG
>NW_011495032.1:38697888-38731720 GCF_000754665.1 Bison bison bison
CCTTAGCCACGCCCACAGCCGTCTCCCTGAACAAGAAGGGCGATGCTGTGCCAGGGTCAAGCTTGACGTGGGCTCTCTCTCTGTCCATGCAGGGTTTGGCCGTGTCTACTTATGTGACTGTTTCTTTATAGGATGAATCCCACTTCCTCAAAAACATTAAGACTGCCCGCTGTCGCGCAGCTATGCCCCTCCTCAAGGTGAGTGCTGCCAAGGGCAGACTTGGTGCCTGAGCCCACGGGGTGCTGAGATGCCCTGTGTTTTGTTTGGCTGGACAGGGGTCCAAGGGGAGCAGGGGCTGCAAGCCATGGACATGACTTATCATTGACTCAGGCGTCTCTACTTGGGACTTCGGTCCCAGATTCACTCTTCTTCCTAACGTGCTGCTGAGGAGCTAGTGGTCAGTGTAGTTGTCTGTCATACATGAAGACCTGTTGAAGGTCACGGGTCGGGTCAGGATTCACTCCGGACCCTCCTTGGGGGCCTCCTGGACAAGGCAGAGCTACAGCCTCCAGCAGTGTCTCGTCTTAAACTATTGAGGAGGACCTGCCTGTCTGCTCAGTGGTTTGTGGGGCAGAGCTCTTGGGGTGCTGGGAACCAAGGGCAACCAGTTATACAGACTCAGAACTAAGTGTGAGTATCAACTGGGTATTGTGGGTATCAGCCACAAAGCTGAGACCTGCTTTATAATAATTAATATTAATCTGTAATAATTAATAATAAGATGATACCATTTTCTGGGGCCATCCTAAGGCTGATTGTTAACAGAAAGGTCAGCTGTCCACACGCTTTTCTGGGGGGGTCTGCACCTGTGCTGAGCGCTTTGACTGCATGAGTCCTGGCTTCCAAGCAGAAGGTGTGTGTGTGTGCTGTGTGTGTGCACAGTGCAGCTTTGAATCTGTGCAGAAGCATTCTATTCTGACCTGCCGTATAAGGGCCATGTTGTGTGTGTCACACACTTTGGTGTCTTTTTTGGTGTGTTCCAGTCCCTCCACTCCCAACAGGGGGAAAGCCCTACATTTCCTTCCATTTTTTTGTAGTGAGCTTTTTCCTCCTTTAGGAGAAAAATATTGTACAATTGGAAAAGTAGTCTTTTTTCTCATAACAAGGTGAAAATATCTCACAGATGACTCTGGAGCAATCTCCTTTGATTTGTATGAACTGAGCAAACAAAAGTGCCTGTTTTATCTTGGGTTCTAGTAAAGCGGTCTTTGGGTTGCAGTGTCATTTTAAAAATGCAGCTTTTATTGCCTTAAGCTTTATTGTACTAAGCTGGAGAAAACTAATATGCTAAATGTTGGTGAAACTTACTAGCACTTGAACATTTTTTCTGACTGCCCACAAAAAACACTCAAGTATCTACTCATTTCAAGTTTGCTTTGCATTCGGAGTAACTGGTAACATGATACATCTTCCAAAGCAGGATTGTATTTGCTCTAGACTTAAAAGTACTTTACGTAAAAGCTTCATTCTCTGCTCACGTTACCTATAAATGTTTATAGGTTGAGAGCCCTTTCTGCACACACATAAATGAAATGTTTTCCCCAGAGTGGTGACCCTTGTTTTGGGAGGTTTTAATATGTTTTCTTTTGAAAAATGTTAATAGACTTTGGTACCGTGGTTTCAATATTACAGCCATAACTAAAATTAAATCTGTACCCTTGATTGTGTAGACAAAAGAAACTGCACAGTAGGTAGATGCTATCATTAAAGATATACTAAGAAAGCTTCTCAGCAACTGTCTTGTTAATGCTCTCATCACCTGGCAGGCAAGCCGGACTTAAATATTGGTTTCTGAAGTATGTGCTTCTGAGCCAGACCTTTTAAACAGTGTTAGTATTTTTCATGTCTTGGGTATATTTCAAAGTGACACATTTAAAACAAGTTTTTAACTGCGAACTAGTATATATTACTCTGGATTTACCGTAGAACTTGGGTGAATTAACGTATCAAAACAGGACCCGTGAATATAGCCTGTTCATGGGTGTCTCAAAACCATTGTCATCCATAACATTGACTTTGCATGGTGCTAGACTGTTGGCACCTTTGAGTAGGGGTGGAGGATGAGGCATCCTGTGTTAATTCTATTGATCAGACCTGTCATCTCTCTGCTGTATTTTCATCTAGATCACAGTTCCTCGACCTTGGCACTGTTGACATTTTGGGCTGGGCAATTCCTTGTTGTCCACAGGGCCGTCCTAGGCATTGTATTAATAGGATGTTTAACAGCATCCCTGGCCTGTACCCACTAAGTGCCGCTGGTACCCCCAGTTGTGACAACCGGAGTTATCTCCAGATACGGCCAAGGGTCCCAGGTGGCATGTGTGGCACCTGAAAGTTGCTCAGTCGTGTCCGACTCTGCAACCCCATGGACAGAGGAGCCTTCCAGGAATTCTCTAGGCCAGAATACTGGAGTGGGTAGCCTTTCTCTTCTCCAGGGGATCTTCCCAACCCAGGGACCGAACCCAGGTCTCCCACACTGCAGGCAGATTCTTTACCAGCTGAGCCACCAGGGAAGCCCAGGTGCAGGAGGAGGGGAATTACACTTCCCCATTTCTCTTGAGAACCATTGATCTAGATGCTCTAAGGAAACGAGTCAAGCTAGGTATTTTTTGGAATAAGAAGAGAGTTGGGAAGAAGTAAAATAATGCTTTTGAAAAGCCACATAAGGGCCTAATTTAATACCACTTGACTATTCCCTCACTCCACTCGTGGATCTCTTAGAACTACATTCTGTTAATTAGTATGCCAAGATTTTCAGCAGATGTTCCTGATGAGGTAATTAGGTTACATCCCACTGTCTGAGACAGCTAGGCCAGAGCATCTGGGTTCCGTGGATGGAAACAGCAGCTGCGTGCAGAGGACGTGCTGTAGGAAATTGGTGTCATTGTACCCTGGGAAAGGTGGCATCTTTCTTTCCCTATGGCACTGTTTTCCCGGGCTGCTAAACAAAGTGGTTCTGTTTTCATTTCCTGTTGACCCTTGAACAACGTGGAGGTTAGTCCGCCTTTAACTTGCTTATAGTTAGTTGGCCCTCCGTATCTGTGGTTCCCCCACATCCTCAGATTCATCCGTGTGGTTGAATTTTCAACCTGCTGTTGAAAAATATCTGCTTAAGTGGAACTGTACAGGTCACACCCATGGTGTTCAGTTGTGTGAAAGCAAGCAAGACAGAAAGCTATATGGGACAAAACTGAAACTAAAATCATCTTGAGACTTCCCCGGTGATCCAGTGGTTAAGACCAAGCTTCCACTGTCAGAGGGTGGGGATTTGCGGGGGCGGGGTGGGGGTCAATCCCTGGTTGGGCAACTAGAATCCTGAATGCTGCATGGCATGGCCACAAAAAAAAAAAAAGAAAAATAGAATAACCTTTCATCCCTCCCAACACAGAAAACTTCTGTTAACAGTTTGGTTATTTTTCTGACATGTCAGTTGTAGGACAAGATCGTTTTTAATGGCTTATATGTGGTATGGTTGCATCCCATAACTTAACCCTTAGCGTGGGACACTGTTTAGCTGTTATAAATAATTCTGCAAGTGAACACCATCCGTATATTCATAGCTTGCATACCTTGTCCTCTTAGGACAAATTCCTACATTCGGAATTTCTGGGTAGTGATCTTACCTTCTGACAGCTGCCTCTGAAATTCAGTCTGACCATGCATCACCATCTTCACTCTCGCTCAGCCCAAATCATCACACGGTCTTTTTCTCCTCGTGACCTCAGCCCTGAAGGGTGTCAGACTTTTCCCTGTTGAGCTGTGAGGTGTGTGTTTGAGTTTTCTTTAGTGGTGTTTTATTTATAGTGCTTTTTATTGTTAAACCAGTTAGATTATTTCTGTAGAGAAAGAATCCCACCATCCTTCCTAATAAACAGGTTTTTCTCTTTCTGTGTGAGTAGAGTCCTTTCATCTCTGTTGATTGGCTAGACCAGATGAGACTAGTGATCTACGGTGTATGAGCTTTTTCTTTTCCTTTTTCATTAAAGCTGTTTCACCAGATGGCATATGCAAATAGTACAAAGGAGTGTACACTGAAAAATAACTTGTGCTCACCTTGAATCCCCAGTCCCTTGGTTTAGTTCTAAACATTGGTCTGTGCCCACATCAGGACATGATGTGTGTTTCCTATCTCCCTCCCTAGAGTATTCTACCACTGTTTTTTACCTTTCTTTTTCCTCTTGATGATGTATCTTGGTAATCATTCCATTTCATTACTGATGACAGGATCTCATTCTCACAAGTAGTTTTCTGCTGCATAAATCTGTCGTAAAGTGTATCATCCGTTCCCTTTTGGTGGATTTGTAGCCAAGCTCTGGGTGTTATATGCAGTACTACATACATGCTAAGTTGCTTCAGTCGTGTCTGACTCTCTGCGACCCCATGGACTGTAGCCCACCAGGCTCCTCTGTCCATGAGATTCTCCAGGCAAGAATACTGGAGTGGGTTGCCATGCCCTCCGGGGGATATTTCTGACCCAGGGATCAAACCCGAGTCTCTTAATGTCTCCTGCATTGGCAGTCACATTCTTTACCACTAGTGCCACCTGGGAAGCCCTGTAAAAACACTCTTTGAGAGCAAGGGAAGTGTGTTAGTCTCTCATTGTGTCCACTCTTTGTGACCCTATGGACCATAGCTTGCCAGGTCCCTCTGTCCATGGGATTCTCCGCTTAAGAATACTGGCATGGGTAGCCATTTCCTTCTCCAGGGGATCTGTCTGACTCGGATCGAACCCGGGTCTCCTGTACTGTGGGCAGATTCTTTACTGTCTGAGCCACCAGGAAAGCCCTGTGGCCATCTTTTCATTGTGATATAAAAGCAGGGAGTAGGAAACTCAGCCTCTCTGCGTTCTGAAGAGATGGCTCTCTGCCTCTTCAGGTCAGAGAGGGAGTGGTGTCAGCTGGAGGGCCTGCTCTCTCCCCCAGGGTGGTCAGGCCATCTGCAGAAGGAATCCCCTGCTTGTAAGAATCATCTAACTTCTCTTGACACTAAAGAGAAATCTTTTTTTTTTTTTTTGCGTTATTCCACTGTGGGTTTCTTGGGTTCAGTAAGAGTTAACTCAAGGCATTCAGTTCAGTGTGGATTGGTGTAGCTGTATGCATTTCTGCTTTCCTAAACGGGATGTTCCGGAGGTGGAGGGTGACATCCACACCTTGAGCAGCCGGGCGTGATTAACGGCCTTACGTGTGACGGCGATGACAGTGACCCGTGTTGGGGCTGAGCGGTTTAAATCATTCCATAGTAGACGAGACTCCCTGTTGGCTTCTTTTCAAAGCTGGCCTTTTTCGTTTTCCATAATGCTGCCTCTGCTTTTTAACACCCACAAGCATCCATTTTCATCGGTCCCATCACGCCCTATAGGGTCTGGACAGTATATGGGAAGGCTGACTCCATAGTAACTCTGGCCTGTTACTCCCTGGCAGAGAACCCTGGAGTTAATTTCCATCAGCTAATCTGTGAGCTGCTACCCAGACTCCATCCCCAGGCTATAGCAGCGGTGATGCCAGTGATGTGGGGAATAGGTTCAGGATGATGAGCTGATTTGCTCTTACTGATAAGACTTTTCATTTCTCCCGTCTCATTGAAATAGTCTTGAGCCAAGGCAAGCGATGCCACAGGCGTCATTCAAGAAGCTCCTTGTTATTTTAATGAATCTACATCAAACCTTGCAGGAAATTAGAAGGCCTGGGTAATTGAACTGTGGAAAATTATAGCTGGAGAAATTCATAGCTCTCCTGTCATAATGGAATTAGGTATCGGTGGTTGCTCAGAGGGCAGAAGTGCATCTTGAGAAAGGTATATATTGTATATTTATAAAGAATCATCTTTCTTCCCTCTGTTGTACCTTTATTTATTTATTTTTATGAGGCCGTGTATCCATCTGAAAACCTAATTTCCTCCCCTGGGTGATTGACTGCATGCAATTGCCTTATGCTGCTGTCATTAACTCAAGGTTACAGTGGTTAGCAAGCTGTTTCTAGACAACTGAGCCCCACTGTAGGGTCCCTTCCCAGAGCTGAAATGGATTTTACCTCCAGTGATTTTTGACCATTCTGCGTTCTAATCCGGTGGGGAGTGTCTCCTTTTTTTTTTTTTTTCCCGCACCCTCTTTCTCATCTGAGTAAGAAGTAGGATTTGGGGTCTGATCTCCTTGGGTCAGGTGGATGTCAGGGTAATGAGGAATCTGAAGCCTGTCATTGGAATCGACCAACTGTTTAGACCCATCCTGCCTTTGGCTGAGCAGCCTGCTGCAGGCCTGGACTGCATTTAGGGAAGATGGATCCAGGTCCCACCTTTTAAAGTCCTTATTGACTGCAAAACGAACTTGAGCCAGGGATATCCAGGCTCAAAGCATTGTGCAGCTGGGTTAGTGACACTTTTTTTTGTTGTTTTTTCTATTTTTCTTCTAAAGAAAATCAAATAGAGGCTTAACACACAGGCCATCGCGGATTCTTCCTCCTGGGAGTGAGAAAGGGCTGGTCCTAGGCGCCACTGTCTGATCACAGGTTCTGCTTGGATGTCAGAAATCCATCCTGGAAAAAGTTCAGAGCTGCTGCAGTCTCCCATGTTTCCTCTTCCAGTGCTGGATTCCTCATGTTTACTGTGCCGTCCCTAGGACACTGGTTAGCCTCCTTGTGAATGTTTTTCGGCATACAGTGGATACCCACTGAGTGCTTACTTTGTGCTAGCCACTGTGCTGCAGAAAATCAAGGTGAACCCAGCTCAGTCCTTGATCTCAAGAAGCTTGCCGTCTAGTTGAGGGAGTCAGGCAAGATAGAACTCAGTGCAAGGGGCTAAGTGCTTAAATAGACGTGGACCGAGGGCTCGGCCAAGGCAGCGTGGAAGATGACGCCCAGCCTCTTAAGGGGTCCAACCATGACGTTCTCGGAGCACACGTGCTCCTTCTCTCTGATGGTGGTACCTTCGCCTAGAGTTCCCAGGCTGATGCCACACAGAGCCCTGGCGTGACGCCAGTCTTAGTGAGTTTGGAATCTAGATCCTTGGGTCTAAGACGAGTGAACTTGGGAAGCACCAACGGTCAGAATGCCAGGAGGCAAATGTCTTCCTTCGTGCAGGATTCCATGGAATATACTGTTCCGGGGCCATCGGCTCCAGCTCCTAGTGAGAGGGTGCTGGGCACGTGCCCTGTATGTCCTGTGTGTGCCTCAGCGTCTTTGGCTCTTTGTGTTCTAGGTTGCCAAGAGGGTGATCTTACTGTCAGGCACACCAGCAATGTCCCGGCCGGCGGAGCTCTACACGCAGATCCTCGCCGTCAGGCCGACCTTCTTCCCTCAGTTCCATGCCTTTGGACTTCGCTACTGTGGCGCCAAGCGGGTATTTATTCTCCATTCCCTCTCTTCCCCACCCACTCTTCACCCTGATTGTCACACTTTCCTTTTTTATTTTATAATTTTTTTAACACCAAAAAAACAGTTTGTATTGGGGTCTAGCCAATTAACAATGTCGTGATAGTTTCAGGTGGACAGTGAAGGGACTCAGTCACACATATGCATGTATCCATTCTCCCCAAAACCCCGCCTCCCATCCAGGCTGCCACATAACACTGAGCAGGGTTCCATGTGCTATGCAACAGGTTTTTGTTGGTTATCCATTTTAAATACAACAGTCACACTTTCCTTCTTGTTCCTTCTTTTCCGCCATGGCGTGGTCAGAAGGGACCGGCCATGGAGCTGGATTCAGATTTTAGCTCCGCCTCACCTCTCACTCTGACCTTGGAGTGTCCTCTATGGTAAGACAAGAGCAGCCCCTCCTAGTTCTAATGCTCGATAGTATTTTCTGGTAAAGCGACCAGTGGGCGGTGCGCAGGTGCCTGGAGCTCCGAGAGCCTGCAGCTCTTGCCCGACTGGAGGACACTGAGGTGAGCTTAGATGAAGCCAAGGCCCCCCTGCTTGGTGCATGGAAGACAGAGGATGCCTTTGAACAGGTGGAGTGGGGGGGCGTGGTCTCAGGCTGCCCTGGTGGGCTTGCAGCAGTGCGCCTTGGCTCGTAGATGTTGACTCATGATGGTGAACTGTGTCTGGTCTGCAGGCCAGAAGCCTCTGACCTACCGATTATTTGTCTGTGAATACAGAGCCAGAGGAGCGGCTGCCCCTGGAGCTGCAGTTCACAGAGCCGCAGTCCACACAGCCTCTCTTCTCCAAAAAGGGCAGAGCAAACCTTATAGACACAAATGCTATCATGATTTCTAAAACCTCAATTTTTTTTTTAAATTGAAGAAAAAAATTAATGTTGTGGGAAATAAAAGAGTGAAAAAAACAGTCAGATGCCAAACTTCCCCCTTTACTGTCTGAGCCACCAAGGAAGCCCTCAGACTTCCCCCTTAGTTAATTACTCATTCTCATGCCGGCTTCTTTCTTGCGGGTGGTGCCCCTGTCACAGAGGCTCTAGCTCAACTCAAAAGCCTTGTTACTTCAGACCTCAAGGATTGCTGTTTGGTGACCAAATCACAAATACGCCAAGCTGCTGTTTGCATGGCTGGCCCTGACACTTTGGAGAAGTGGCTGCCCCCCACACTACCTGAGAGAGAAGAGCCTTGCTGTACAAGTTCATGACATAAAAAAGATCATCTGCCTTATTTTAAAATACTTCCTGAAAAGAAAAAAGCTTTCCAAGTACTTTAAAAATATCCACTTATATTCAAAGTACTTATCGTGTAACTTGTGGAGCCTGGCAAATTTAATTGCACACCATTTTTAGCTGGTCACTGAGGCAAGAAATTTCTGTCCTTGAAAGTATTTAAAGCTGTACACTTCTTTAACTAAGTTTCCCTGTGGATCAGTCCAAATTAGATTGGACACGGTTGTCTTGATCACTCAAAGCTCCCACGTGTGATTTATACCTCTGTCCTCTTTGCAAGTGATCCACTTTCTGCAAAGGATTTTCTCCTCCTCGACAGTCTGGTCCCTGATGGTGTCTTGCTGAGCCAGGGGTGGTAAGAGCTAGAAGCAGAGCTCGTTGCCTTTACCACCACACCATCCCTCCCTGTGTTCCTGGCCACCATCTTTGCAGTCCTTCACATCCTCAAATTCACCCTTTTCCTCCTCCTTGCTGCCCCAGCACCCGAGAAAACAAAGTTAGTACCTTCCCCATCTTTGTATCCTTCCTTCCACTTAGACCAATGTATCCTTCCTTCCACTTAGCCCAATGCCTGCTGCCTGATAAGTTTTCAGTAAAAGCTTGCTGAAGTGTAGTTATTCCATATATTAAAACCTTTGGTATTATCAGGTTTTAACCTGCAAGATTAAGAGCTGATAATATTAGAATGTTCGAGCATAATACCTAAATTAATTATGATATCCATTTGTTCTGGCATGATTTTTATATAATGCAGCCAGTAGGCCAGATCTACTTTTTTTTTAATTGTGGCCAGATTCTTGCAATAAAAGAAGCCACTGAAGAGAATGCCCCATACTGAGCTCATTTTCCACCCCGTGGTGTGAATGCATTTGCTGAGAACTTCCAGTTGATTTCAGAGCATTTTTTTTTTTAAAAAGAAAGAAGCAGTTTTTGATCATTTTATTTCTCTACCTTTGGCTGTCTCTTCCTGTCTCTAGTTTAGCAAAGGACACCTGCCACATCTCCACCGTTATACTAGGTCCACTGGCCCTCGAAAATGAGCAAGCCTAGCCCCTGCCCACGGCGGTTCACAGTACAGGGTGGGGTGAGGCATGAGGGAAAATGAGCAGCTGAAACCCTAAAGCAGCAGGCACCCCGGCTCCCTCATTTTCTACAAGACCGTAGAAGTCAGTCCTATTTCTGGTAAGATTGTTAGCGAAGGGCAGGGTTTTTAATTGGTAACGTCCCCTCCAGCTGTATGGCAGCAAGTAGGCATTCTCACTCGCCGCCGCCTGTGAGCTGCTGGATGAAGGAACCATTTTTATGAAGGACGGCCTGGGTGCTCTAAAACCCACCTCTGGTTTCAACCAGATGCGGCTGCACCTGTGGTCTGGTTCTCCCCTTCTGCCCCCACCACTGTGGCCACTGTGATGGCATCCACCAGGTCGTGCTTGGTGAAACCCACACTGGGGAAGAACAGCTTTGTAAATAAATCCCTGCTAACCCCATCAAATAAAGATATCACAGCATCATCTATTACTTTGGGCAGTGGACTCTGGGAGAAGCCCTGAGGAAGAGTCTTTCAAGCTCATTTGATGCATAGGAAGAGTCTGACAAGCTGAATATCTCGTTTGTTCTTTTTTTTTTCAGTATTTATTTGTTTGGTTGAGTCAGGTCTTAGCTGCAGCATCTAGTTTCCTAACCAGGGATCAAACCCAGGCCTTAAGCATTGGATGCAAGGAGTCTTAGCCACTGGACCACCAGGGGAGTCCCTCTCGCTTGTTCTTGAATGTAACAGGCACCAAACCACTTGACATCTTCCCTTTGCTGCTAGAAAGCTTAAAACCAAATTGTGGGATGCCATGATACACATTTTTGGTTCACCTCATTTCCAACTTTGTTTCTTCCTGTTCCCTTCCTGGTTCTCATTTGATTTCCTGGAGGTTTGATTCATCCCTCAAAGCCAATTGAAGTTCTATGAACAAGGCCAGGGGAGGAGAGCCTTGTGAGGAAGTTGTCCCTGGGGGTCACTGCCCTGTCCCCAGGTCCTGAGGAGTCTCACAGGCTGTGTCTTGGTTCTGCCTCCACAGCAGCCCTGGGGATGGGACTACTCAGGCTCCTCCAACCTGGGGGAGCTGAAGCTCCTGCTAGAGGAGGCGGTCATGCTGCGACGCCTCAAGGGTGATGTCCTCTCCCAGCTCCCAGCCAAGCAGCGCAAGATGGTGGTGGTCGCCCCAGGCCAGATCAACGCCAGGACCAGAGCCGCCCTGGATGCCGCCGCCAAGGAGATGACCACCAAGGACAAAACTGTGAGTCGGGGCAGCAGATGGGGATTTGGAAGTCCACGTGGGCACTGCCGTTCCTTCCCAGGAGGGGCGCCGTGGGGGTGACCAGAGTCCCCTGCTGTTGTCTTTCTGTAACCTTTCCCTACCTCCCAAGGCCAGGATGGTGAGCCTGCTTCATTTCTCAGCCTATCTAGTCTGCTTCCCAAATCTCTCATGAGTTTTCAGCTTTCTCCTTGGGTAGATCACTGTTGATGGACAGTCATAAAAATAAACCCCAGGGGAACGACAGGATGGTGATACATATTCTGAATGCCTCTAAGAAAGTTGGAATTTGCATTCAGTTTATTTTGAGGGTACCTCTGTGTAGTCACAGTTGTTAGAAATTAGTCCTAAGGGTATTTGGTGTACATGTTAACCCTCAAACCATCCCATGTCACTTGCTTTAGTCAAAGTAACAAGTTAACATTTATATAACAGAGTTTTCAAACCTTCTTACCCTTCAGTCCTTATTACAGTCATTTGTGGTTGGCAGGAAGTTGGCACCTCCATTTTATTGAAAGGGAAACTGAAGTTCACAGAGATTGGGATTCGACCAAGGTCTCACACCTACTCCATGGCAGAGCTGATGCTGTACGCAAGGCTGTTAGCTCTGTATTTTAGGGCTCTCTCCACTACGGTGGCTTTATCTTTTCAAAACACTTTCATTTCCTATCTGCCTTTGGTGTCACACTGTGCTAAGTGCTATAAAGTAATCTGTACCAGCTCCGTTTTTGTCCTCATGGGATAAAAACCTTGCAATTTTCATTCCCAAGAAAATAGCAGTCATTGACATTTTTTGACATTATCATAGAGCATTATCTGGGCTTGGTATTACCCTGTATACAGAAACTTAGATCTAAATGAGATACCAGCCTCCTGGGAGAGTACAAAATAAATAAAATGACAAGAGACAGAATGTGTGATTCTTTTTTTTTAATGTTATCTTCCCATGTGATGAGCAAAACTGGCTAGTAGCTTTTAAGAAACAGTGTAGGATTTTGCACTGATATTAATACCTTATCCAGCTGTGTTTAATTTATGCTATATTATACACAATAATCTGGGTGGCCTGGAGGAAATGAGCAGGCATAATCTCTTTGCTGTGGAATTTTCAAATAAGGTTCCATAACATCACTGTGGACATACAGACCAGTGGTTCTCAAATTATATTTCCGTGGAACTACCAGAAGAACTAAGGTGTTCTGTTGCTAGAATCAGTGTCAGTGGCCTTTTCCACTCATTGAGATACAAACTCCATGAATGGAAATTTTTTCTCAATTTTAAGCTTTTTCTTAAACCTTTCTTAAGCCATTAACAAGTCTGCTAACTTTTGCCCATCAGTGAAATCTACCAAACAAGAAAACCAATGAACATGTATAGCATATATATATACTATTAGTGGAAAAAATTCAGATGCATGTTATTTTTAAATGCAAAGGTATGAATGTTTATAGAATGCTTTATGAAGTGTTTCAGTTCCTTGTATGTGTGGTGGAAGAGAGTCTATCAGTATTTCATGGGAGTTTCCAGAGAATAGCCTTGCCTGCACCAGTTCACCTCTCGAACCAGATGGAGAACAGCCAGTGTAGACAACTGACAAGCAGTCAGTGGGGATTTGAATTGAGGACGAAAGTCATTTTAAGTGGTCAGGAGGCAACTGTCAATTGTGCAGAATAGCCAAAAAAAAAGTATGGGAATCTTGAACTTAGTGCAGCAAGGTTTGAAAGGATTTTAAACTTTAGGCCAATGTGCACGGTTAGGTGAGTGGCACTTTATGATTTCAGGTGTAACCTGCATGTTTGATTTCTGAATTAATAGGGGATGATGTGAAATTGACTAGGCTGAGCCATGGAAATCAGGAATATTGGATGTTTATAACTCCCCGTGGCTATGCAGGTCCCTTAAATTCTTTGGGATTTGTTGGTATTTTCTTCCCTGAAAAGGGAAGCCACAACCTGCCTCCTGGGCTTGGTGCTGGAAAAGTGCAAAGGGTTGGTGGCGGTTGCTCTGAATCCCACCTGTTGTGTGATTGTTGTCACTGCTTCTTCACCCCAGAGTCTTCAAGCTATTTTTCAGATTGTGAAAAAAAAAACCCTAAATTGCACTGTAATTCTTCAAGAATCAGTGGAGAAGAGCCCTTGAGCCCTTCTCAGCACAGTGCTTGAGAATTGCTCTGTGCTTCCTTGGTGTCTTGGGAAATTTAAGTCTGTCTTTGAGAGAGAGAAATTGAATAGATAAAGACTGCCTTCAGCATGGTGCTAAAATACTGTATTCTTTTTGATAGGATAAATTCTTGAAAAATGTTGTTTTCTTTTGTCTTCTTTAATGTAAATTCATTTTTTATAATGGCAAATCCAAGTAGCAAATGAATTTATGAGCATGAGCCTTTAGAACATTAGAACCTTTCTTACCATAAAGCCACAGATTTAGTGCGCTGCAAACCATGGATCCAGCTGGGAGCAGTCCATCCCCCACTCAACCCAGGAAATAGAACCAGTGTCTGTGGGGGCTTGGACCAGATGGCCATCAACGTGCCTTCCAAGCCCTGACTGCCTGTGAAACCCTGAATTGAAAGAGTTAAACTGGAGACTCATGATTTTGTGTGTTGAGTCTGTGAATCTGCAGAAAGGACCCCACCACCCCCATTTTTAATAGTGACTCTGCAGCCCCAAGTTTCCCTGTGATTTTACACATTATGGTGGTTCAAGCAAAGCACGGCTAACCTGTCAAAAAGCGGTTCTTTCTTTGTTCCCTCACACCTTCCCATCCAGAGGACGACATTTTTTGAAAAGCTTAAATCACAGAAGCCAAGGTGAAGCAGCCAATTTATAAAACATAACGTACAGCGAAAGCTTTTTCTCATTTTCAGCCGAAATAATAGATAGCTTTTCACCAGCTAAGAAAAGCTGACTCTAATCATCCTTTGTCTAAAGCCGTTTTTTGATCAGCAAGACTAGGAGCAGAAAAATGGAACTGGTTCACGCAGACTTCCTGGGGATGGTATCAGCTCACCTTTCTGCTGTTTGACAATCCATTCAAATTCCCACACAGAGAAATTCAGAACCCCAGTGGATCTAATTTAATAAAAGTCTAAGAGGCAGGAACAAAGAATGCGGGTTATTTAAAATTTCCCAGTCCAGGGCTGGCAAAAGAAGTAAGATAGTTATTGGGCTAATATTATGTCTACTCAGTTTGGGGAGCTTCTTTTTTTTTTAAAAGATAAACTATTGATTTCTCCTACATTAAAAATACAGCAGATATCTACTGTATAAAGTCTGATCAAGAAAAGTGCTTATAATATGTGGGCTTCCCTCGTGGCTCAGACGGTAAAGCGTCTGTTTACAATGTGGGAGACCCGGGTTCGATCCCTGGGTTGGGAAAATCCCCTGGAGAAAGAAATGGCAATCCACTCCAGTACTATTGCCTGGAAAATCCCATGGACAGAGGAGCTTGGTAGGCTACAGTCCACAGGGTCGCATTTATTAAATGTTTTTTATCACTATATGATAAAAAATAAATTGACCCATCTTTTGATAATTTTGACATGTATCATTTGGGTATTTTCTTCTATTAAATCTATGTGTATTTTGCTTTAAAATATTTATTATTTATATATCAATATACATAGAACTTATGTACATAATAAGCAGCGTATACATTTTATTTTTTTATTTTTAATTGGAGGAGGTGGTTGTTGTCATTCAGTCACTGAGTCGTGTCCAAGTGTTTGTAACCCCTGGACTGCAGCATGCCAGGCTTACCAATTGGAAGATAATTGCTATATAATGTATTGGTTCCTGCCACACAAAAGCATGAATCAGCCATAAGTATACATATATATCCCCTCCCTCTTGTGCCTCCCTCCCACCCCTATCCCACCCCTCTACATTGTCACAGAAGACAGGGTTGAGCTCTTTGTGTTATATACCAACTTTCCACTAGCTATCCATTTTACACATGGTAATGTATGTATTTCAGTGCTACTGTTTCAGTTCATCCCACCCTCTCCTTCCCCCACTGTGTCTACAAGTTCATTCTCTATGCCTGTGTCTCTGTTCCTGCCCTGCAAATAGATTCATCAGTACCATTTTTCTAGATTCCATATGTATCCATTAATATATGATATTGCAACATACATGTTTTAAAAGCAGAATTCGGATCTTACAAGCATACATCAAGTAGGGGAGAAAGCAAGTTACAAAACTAAATCTGTGCACTTTTCAGTGTTGTTATATGTTCTTTTAAAACATAGTATTTGAAGACTGGTTTTCCCCAATGGCTCAGCAGTAAAGAACCCACCTGTTCAATGCAGGAGATGCAGGTTCGGTCTCTGGGATGGGAAGATCCCCTGGAGAAGGAAATGGCAACCACTCCAGTATCTTTGCCTGGGAAACAGAGGAGCCTGGCAGGCTACAGTCCATGTGGTCGCAAAAGTGTTGGACATGACTGAGCAACTAAATAACAACAATAATTTGAACACTGCAGAATATTTTCTCACATGTCTGTGTAATAATTTTGTCAGTCTTTGTAGTTGGACATTTAAGTTATTTCCGATTTTCCACTATTCTAAATGACACTACACTGAAAAGGCGGTTTACATCTGAATTTGTGTACCTCCATTTCTATCCTGAAGATAAATGTTAAGGATTGAGTTGCTGTATCATAGGATAGGGAGTCCCTGGTGGCTTAGACAGTAAAGAAATCTGCCCGCAGCGCAGGAGGCCTGGGTTCAATCCCTGGGTCGGGACCATCCCCTGGAGGAGGGCATGGTAACCCATACCAGTATTCTTGCCTGATAAGTCCATGGACAGGGGAGCCTGACAGGCTACAGTCCATGGGGTTGCAAAGAGTCGGACGCTACTGAGTGACTCACACACACACATCACAGGATATGGGCATATTTTGAAGACTTTTGCTACATACTGACCAAAAGGGTTAGCCCAGAATACCATCCCCTTGCTGCTGCTGCTGCTAAGCCCCTAGCTGTGTGTAATAAGGATGTTTTCTCACACCCACATCGTCTCTGGGCATGTTAAATCTCCGGGCAAGGTTTCTGAAAGTGCTTTTTTACCATTTCTCCATCTGTTTTGCCCTCTCCTTTTCTAATAGCAGATGTGGAGTAAGTGTGGGTGTGGGGAAGGATCTGACAGGAGTCTCTGAAGGGACCCAGGGGTTTATTTTGTGGATTGAGTGGGGTGCAGTCTGCTCAAGGCATGCACACTGCCGGTGAGGTCACCAGATGGGAGCCTGACACTGTCCGGTCAGCATGTCCTTCCAGGGACACATTCGGTTGGAGAGCCTCACCTGCTGCCAGGGACCCTTTGAGGGACACGAGTGGACCCCATGTGAGCTTATGGGCCACACACGGAAAGTTGGGTGTGTGTCTGGAGCCTCATCAGAGTCCTGACCACGCCCAAGGCTGAGAAACAAGGCACACGCACCCCCCCCCCCGCCCCGACACACACACATACGCACACACAGAACCACATGTTCGCCACGAGTTCCTAGGAAGTTTGAGTTGTTAAACTGAACTGCTGCCACAAAATAGGAGCAACAGTGGCCACCACCATGACAGCCAAAAATGAAATGGACCTGCTGCCCCGTCAGTACCCCCATGGATGCCTGTGGCTCTTGGGTCTTTTTCTTGTTTCTCGTCAAGACCTAGACGAGAGATGCTGTTTAAAACCAAACAACGATTTTGACCAGGTAGCTTTTCCTCTTGTCTTGTGGTGTCCGTCATTTAAGGTATGTCCCGCTGTGGCTGCTTCTCTGAGTTGTAATGAGTTCAGGGCCATGGGTGTTATTACTGGCTGGGCCATCTCTTTGTCCCATGAGGGAGCTGCCGTGTCAGTCACTGGCCTCACAGGGCCCAGGCCCAAACTGTGGGAGCATCTGTAAACCCACACTGGAATGGGATGGTGGCTCTACCAAGGCTGGTAAGAGTACCTGTCATCTCTGGGAGCCCAGGAGTGATGGTAAATGTTCTCTCATATTATTGTGAAACTATTTAAGCACCTCCTGTGTTAGCATTCCTTAGTGGGATTTATTTAGATGCAAACACTAAAGAAAATATGGTTTCTTCTCAAGGGAAGTCAGTTGCCTGATGGGGACACAGGGCAGAAACACATGAATAAAAGTATTGAGATAGTATTTGAATACAGTGTGTCAATTGGAATTGATTCAGCACGTCTTAGAGGTGAGCTCAGTCAGTTGAGTATGGACAAAACTTGGCAGGAGGAAAGGACTAGGGGAACGTCTTGGACCAGTGTCACATGTAAGTTGTCACCAGACTGCAATACCTGTAGTAAACAGGTGTGCTTAGCAAGGCTGCCTTTCAGCTGAGCACCTGAATTTGGTATGGTTGTTGAGGTACCACCTGAGATGTCCTTCCAAAGAGCTCGTATGTTCCTTGCCTTGTTGGATTCTCACGACAGCTCTCAAAGGCTGACGGAGGAGCTATAACGCCGTGTCTCCCAGGGTCCAGACAGTTGCCATAGCGTGGCTAAAGCAAGCGGATAAGTCAGGGACTCTTGGCTCTGCCACATGATATTGGGACCTATAAAGCTCGTGGTGGCAATAATTACATCAGTCTATTGCAGAGTTCTCAGAGTGGGAGACTTTAAACTCTCCCTTTCTCTTTCCACAGAAGCAGCAGCAAAAAGAAGCGCTCATTCTCTTCTTCAACAGAACAGCTGAAGCTAAAATTCCATCTGTCATGTAAGTGGTCACCAAGTGTCACTCCTCTCTCTCTTTTTTAAAAAGAAACACCTGTTACCTTAGTCCATCAGGATGGCTTTATTGTTCTGTAAGAAATGATTGTGTTAGTCACTCAGTCATATCCGACTCTTTGTGACCCCATGGACTGTGGCCCACCAGGTTCCTCCGTCCATGGAATTCTCCAGACAAGAATACTAGAATGGGTAGCCATTCCCTTCTCCAGGGAATCTTCCTGACTCAGGAATTGAACCCGGGTCTCCTGCATTTCAGGCAGACTCTTTATCATCTGAGACTTGAATCCTAATTGCCTTGAATATACAGTTTAAGGCACCACAGCCTCATGGCTCAGGAGGCATAAGTAGGCCTGTAGCTGGAACACCTCCTGGATGTGACTGAGGTCCCTGAGTGATCATGTCTTAACCCAAGTGAAGTGGAGCTGTGGCCACTTCCAAGGAGGGCAGAATAACCCAAACACTGAAGCGAACTGTTCCTCTTCCGAGAACTGTGCTCACTTGCCTGTAGGAGGAAATTAGGGGTTTCATAGAAGACTTAGAAGCTGCCTTTCAGAGAGTCTCTAGTCTTCTCCAAAGACATGATTCAGCCATCATTTACCTAAATAAGAAAGAAAGTGAATGTCAGGGTTTGTTCAAAAGATACGGGCAAGTGGCTGTTGTCACACTTGAGTCTCCTTCCGCCTTTTAAACTAAAGCTGAAGTGATTAATTCTGTCCTTAAAATTATTCAGTGACTTGAAAAAAATTGTCTGCTTTTGCTAAAGAAAGAAACCCCCACTGCTTTTCACATATCACTGTGATAGAAGTTTGAAGCGAGTCTAACGACGTGGAGCTTGCCTAATTTTTATTGTTTAACATTCGTATGAGACTCCGGCAGGATAACAGTCCAAGTGATTAGGTTACAATGAAAGGAATTCAGCGTGGGTTAAACTGAGCCACGCAGCCTCCCCGGCCCCTCACTCAGCCCCTGCATCGCCCAGCCTCCCTGGCCTCTCCCTCTGCATCCTCATATGTGGTTGGAGAGTGAGTTCACCTCATTGTTCCAATTGCAGGCTCTCCACATGGACCACTGAGTGTTGGGCAGCCCTCCTTCACCCTCTGGCTACTACCCTTTTCATTTATGATACTGCTATGAGACTAATGAACTCCAGGTGTGGTTTTTATAGCCTGAAAACTTCTCTCTCAGACACCAGCCGGAATTGCCCCCACCAACCCATTTCTCATGTGCCCTGGATAACAGATGGCAAGGGTGTCAGCCCTTCCTTTGCTCTCTCAGCTTGTGACAGGGTCCCTTGAGTGCTGGCTCAGAGCCACCCATTCCCCCTAGGAATTTAAATCTAGCTATTTTTCCATCTTGTAAAGAAACTTTGGTTATACCTTGACTTAGTATGGTTATGCTGCTATAATAAAACTATCATAGGCCATGTGCCTGAACAAACTTGTATTTCTCACAGTCCTAGAGGCTAGGAAGTCCAAATTCAAGGTGCTGGCAGATTCAGTCTGGTGAGAGTGCTCTTCCTGGCTTGTAGACAGCAGTCTTCCTGCTGTGTCCTCCCTTGCAGAAGGGGCACGGGTACTCTTGGGGCTCTCTTTTGTAAGAACACTGGCTCCATCTCCTCCCATAGGCCCCAACTCCCAATACCCCCAACTCCCAATACCGTCACATTGTGTGTGTGCTAAGTCTCTTCAGTCCAATTCTTTGACCCTATGAACTGTAGCCCACCAGGCTCCTTTGTCCAGCAAGAATACTGGAGTGGGTGGCCATTTCCATCTCCAGGGGATCTTCCTGACCCAAGTATCGAACCCTCATCTCCTGCGTCTCCTGCATTGGTAGGCAGGTTCTTTACCATTAGGGCCACCTGGGAAGCCCAAACCATCACACTGCGGGTTAGGATTTCAACGTATGAGCTAGTGGGCAGGGACACAAACATTCAGTCCCTAACATATCTTATACATACTTTTTCAAAATCCTATGATAAATTATATAGTGATTGATAGTTTCCAACAGTTCTGACATCTATTAACTCATGTCACATTTACAGCCTCTTCGTGAGATCAGTAGAATAAGTTAAAATGTAGAAACTGAGTAAATCTCATGTAAATCTTTAAACTTCAGAATCAAACAGCTAGTAAGTAGAAATTAGATTATAAATCTTAAAACTCCAGTTTCCTCTGATAGTTGCTTTTCTTTCTTTCTTTCTTTTCTTTTTTCTTATTTGCTGTTGTTGGTTTTCATTTTAATGGACATCTTTCAATATAAAGCCAAGGTTATTGTGGTTGGCAAATATTTCCAGCCTGGTAGCCTAGGGACTGAGGAAGGCAGAGCAGCAGTGCCATGTCTGAGATGCAGAGGGGAGAAAAGCATTAGGAAAATGGGGGGCCGTGGTGTTTATGGCCTGAGCAAGTTGATTTTATGGCCTTGTGACTTTTTGATGATGTAGTAATAAATGTTTTTGCTTATATCATGGTAAATTCTGTCTCTCAAACTAATTAGATTCTATTAGTACCAACAATTCACAGATTGAACAATTCACAACTCCATACTATGGTTGACCACAGTGTTTTTTGAAAATAATTCTTAAATGTTAAGAAGAGCGTCCACTTACCTTTTCACCACCTGCCCATACTGTGATAGGAAGCCTTAGAGATTTGACCCATAAAGAGAGTGGTGTCTGTTCTCTACCCAGACACCCATGTGTGTGTCCTGTCCACTGAGGCTCACATTCCTGCTGCCTGTGCAGGAGCCTTGACCTGTATTGAGATTGGGAACCCTCTGCAGGGCGCTAATGCCAGGGCAAGCCTTAGGGTCTGCTGACTGAGCGACCCTCCTCCCTACAGCGCTCAGGGGTCACTGCCTTCCTTTAAGGCCACAGCTAAAGATAAGGAGCAGAAAGTCAAGAAAACAACACATTGCTAGGGACTTGTCTGGTGGTCCAGTGGTTAAGACTCCAAGTTTCCAATGCAGGGGGTGTGGGATCAATTCCTGATCAGGGAACTAAGATCCAACATGTCCCATGGCACAGCCAAAAAGTAAATAAGAATAATAAAAATATTTTTTAAAAAATAAGTACTTTAAAAAAACCCACAGTGGATGGAGAAGAGAAATAAATTAAAGGGAGGAAAAAAGACCACATAAACAATGCCTTTTCACTTGCTATTCCTTGGCCTCGAAAAGAATTCACTTAACACTGTCTTAACTGCAGGCCCTGGCGTGCAGTCTGATGGGGAAGGGAGCTGGAGGGCTATCCCTGACGAGTCTCCTGAGTATGAGTACATGCATTCGTGTGCATGCTCAGTGGTGTCTGACTCTTTGCGACATGACTCCTCTATCCCCCAGGCTCCTCTGTCCATGGAATTTCCCAGGCAAAAATACTGGAGTAGGTTGCCATTTCCTACTTACTTCTCAATACTACATTGCCAGAAATTTGATTACTGTCAAGAATCCCTTAATCCTTGCCCAGGCATTTTCAGATCTATAGACAGCACTTCAGTTTTTATTGAAAACACGCTTGAATGATAGTAGCAGCCAAAGTGAAAACTGTTAATTATCTAGTATGATCTTAGGTTATAAGAATGTTTCAGTAACCTGTCAGAAACATGTAAAACATGAAGATACTTTGACTTATTTGTGTTTGGGAGATGACTAAAAAGTATGGAAGAATTCTGTACATGGCAGAAGATGACTTCCCTACACCTTCTGAGGGCGAGAGGGAAAGGTCAGCTCTCAGAGGAGGGAGTGGATGGGCCAGGGAGGCAGGTACCCCAAAGGTGTCTGCCACAGATGCAGTCACTTTTCAGTAACTAACTTCAGTCAGATTGCATATGTTTTCAATTTATTGTTGTCTTTGTTAAATGCAGCGAATATATCCTGGACCTGCTAGAAAGTGGACGAGAGAAGTTTCTTGTGTTTGCGCACCATAAGGTGGTTCTGGATGCAATTACTAAGGAGCTTGAGAGGAAGGTATGCACCCTTTGAACTTCAGCACAGGATGCTTTCTTGTTTGTGTGTTGGCTGCTGAGTTGTTTTGAGCAGGCTGAGGTCAGATCTGAGCAAGTGAGATGAAGTTTTCCAGAACCATTGCTGAAGACTTTCTGAAGGATTTTTCTTGCTTTTAGAACCATGAACATGTTGTTTTAACCCATCTTTTAAAATTTTTTTTAATTTTAATTGCTTTGAAAGTGTAAGTATTAGCTGCTCAGTCATTTCCAACTCTTTGCAACACCATGGACTATAGCCAACCAGGTTCCCCTGTCCATGGGATTCTTCAGGTGAGAATACTGGAGTGGGTGGCCTTTCCCTTCTCTAGGGCATCTTCCTGACCCATGGATCGAACCCAGGTCTCCTGCGTTGCAGGCAGATTCTGTACTGTCTGAGCTACCAGGGAAGCCTTACTGAGGTATAATTACAGGTACATGTGATCTGTCTGTACATGCGATGATTGGGATGAGTCTCTGGGCAATGATGCTGAGTAGAGACCACAGCCCCAGAGTTTACATAGTGTTTATATAGCATTTCTGACATGGAACATTTTAGAAATGCAGGCCAGATTAGTAAGGAGCAGGTGGGTGAGAGCGAAGCAGGAGGGAAGTGGGCAGGGCTATAAAAGGGCCACGGAGCATCCCTGTGTGGTTAGAACCATTCACTGTCTCCACTGTGAAGGCAGATATGTGAAAACCCACATGTGGGATAAAACTGTATAGAACACATACACATGAGTCTCAGTAAAATGGAAAATTGAATACGGTCAGTGGATTGTATCAAAGTCAGTCTCCTGGGTATAATTGTGCTATAGTTTTACCAATATTGGGCTTCCCTGGTGGCCCAGATGGTAAAGAATCTGACTGCGATGCAGGAGATCTAGGTTTGATCCCTGGGTGGGGAATATCCCCTGGAGAAGGGAATGGCTCCCCACTCCAGTATTCGGGAGAACTCTAGAAAATTCCATGGACCAGGGAACCTGGTGGACTATATATAGTCCATGGGGCTGCAAAGAGTTGGACACAAGCCAACGACTAACAATACTTCAACTTTTACCAATATTATCACTGGGGTAATGGACGAGGAATCCCTCTGTTTTATTGCTTAATACACACGCGAACCTACAGTTCTGTCAACACAAGGTTCAGTTTGAAAGGAAAGGCCAGAAAAAAGCTTGGAAAGCAGTTCAGAGGGCGCCTGTTGGAGCTCAGAGCCCCAGCAGCGCGGTTCTCTGCGCACCCCTGCCCAACCGCCTCTCTCCCTGTTTCCGCAGCGCGTGCAGCACATCCGTATCGATGGCTCCACCTCCTCGGCCGACCGCGAGGACCTCTGCCAGCAGTTTCAGTTGTCCCCGGGCCCTGCCGTGGCCGTGCTGTCCATCACCGCCGCCAACATGGGCCTCACCTTCTCCTCGGCTGACCTGGTGGTGTTCGGGGAGCTGTTTTGGAACCCTGGGGTGAGGAGCGCTCGTCGGGAGGGGCGGGGTGGCGGCGAGAGGCGGGGCTTGTGTGCGCTGTCCCTGGTGCTAGCGTCATGGCCCCTGGTTGTCCATCAGCTTCATAAACAGATCTTAGGTCTTCACAGCACCCTGCTTTGTAGCAGGATTATCGACTCCATCTCATTATCAATGGGTAGGCTGATGTTCTGAAGAAACCTCCGGATCCATCTCTCCCTGAAGACGCTGGGGGCTCAGAGAGCATAGCTGTCACTTAAGGGGAGCGCATGGCAGCCCCGGTCCCAAGCCTCTGCCTTCCCACCCTGAGCCCCTTTGATCCACCACCCCTGGGAGCCACTTTAGTGATGGGGCCACAGCAGGGCGACCACGGTGGTGTTCCCTGGACACCGCCACCGTGCCCACTGGCCTTATCTGATGAGCTGACTACTGTGGCAACAGACGGAAGACATTTGTTGGGACTTGTAAAGTTTTCTCCTCAACTGCAGAAAGAAGGTCTTTCCCTCCTGATGTCCTGACTGCGTGTGGCTCTCACTGCCACACGCTGGCAATGGCCATAACGATGACGATGGGGGGCTTAGAGGTGGAAGGCTTCTTAGAATAGAAACCATGGCTGGTGGGTTTCATTGTTCGTTGTAGGGTTTACCATGGTATAAAAAAGCCACCCTACCCCCGATCCTATCTGGCCTCTGCCCAGGCACAGTATTTTTATCTATTTAGAAGATAACTTTTCATTACACGGAGGAAGACAGAAAGTATGCCGGGTCCCCTTCATCACGGCTGATGGCAGAGCTGCAGCTCAGCCTCCCTCCAGCACCGGGCCCAGCCCTGGGGAGCGTCCACAACTGCAGCTACAGATTGAGTTCCCCGTGATGCCCAGTGCTGTGTTTGCCTCTCCCTTTTGTCAGACGACAGGTTGTTTGTGGGCACAGGCTCGCAGGCCCCCGGCCGTGTGACCCACAGTGAGGAGGCAGGGCTGTGATGGACCGAGCAGCCTCGACCTGTCTCCATCCTGCCCCACGCCCTGCAGGTGCTGATGCAGGCTGAGGACCGGGTGCACCGCATCGGACAGTTGAGCTCCGTGAGCATCCACTACCTGGTGGCGAGAGGCACGGCTGATGACTACCTCTGGTGAGGCCGCTGGCTGGCCCAGCAGTTGGGCTTGACACCAGTGATGTATTTTCTTTGCTCCCTGAGAGCCTCTGCTTTGGGGGAGCTCTCCAGGGACCCACACAGAAGACTCACTGGTAGTGCCCTCCCCCTTTCATCATGACCCTGTCTGGCCCCCTGCACAGCATTACTGTGACTGCAGGCGGGTGGGGGGAATGAGGAAACCTTGCAGGAATAAGAGTACGTGGCTCCTTCCCACTGACCTGAGAAAAGGGAGGAGAACTTACTGGGACAAAATGTAGGTGAAATTTTGTTTGTAAAACACTCTTCCCAGACGTGAAGGCTCTTGCTTAGACAGGGAAACGCCCCCTTTGTCCCCTCGTGATGTCTGCTGGTACCGTAAGGCAACATTTTCAGTGCTGCTGCTGGGCCATCCAAAGAAGTGGCTCACTTGGGTCATGCAGTGCTTTCTTAGCAGAACTGGGATAAAATGTTCAACTCTATGGAGTTTCATATCCATTACCTAAGAGAACGATCTCAAAATATTCCCTCCCAGTTCCATTTCTCCCTCCTGATAATAAGTTTCTTGATTATCTAATTTGTCTCCACTGCCTCCCTCTTTCTAGCTGATGACTGAGGTATCTTACCTTTACTTTGTGTGTGGCTTGCTTCTTCTTCCCTGTCTCTGTTAGTGGATTTGTTATTCAGGCAGCTCATAACAGCACAAGGTCCAAAATTTTGTTGTAATGGCATTTATTTCATACACATCTCCCAGTAGAAAGAACTTTGAGTCTGATATCTGAGCCCTGATTTGGTTGGTTTACAATAGAGAGGAAGTATGTGTTTCAGGATGGGTGTTCGTGCCTGGAGAGTTGCAGAGATGTGAGACAGTAAGCTGTCCCGTAAGCACAGGAGGGGTGGTCTTGTAATCAGTCTGCTGGGTCCACGCACTGCAGCTCCTTTCTTCCCCAACAGGCCCCTGATTCAAGAGAAGATTAAAGTTCTGGGTGAAGCCGGGCTCTCTGAGACCAATTTTTCAGAAATGACAGAAGCCACAGATTACTTCTCCAAGGTAACACCAGCCCATGGCTCCCTGCACTGGGGCGTCCTGAGGTTTGGAATAGGAAGATGTGAATCACTCCTGGAATCTCCCCCAGACTGAGAGCCGAAATAAACGGCTGCAGTCGTTCTCAGGCCAATCCATGTGTGCATCCCTTTATGGAGAAGTGCTGACATTAACTCCTGCTGCTTTTCACATACCCTCCTAGATCCTCCTAAAACCAGAGCCTCCAAATGCTGCCATCAGGCCAAACTGACAAAAAACACCCCATGCAAACTGCTAAATTGCTGCAAAAAGTACATAGCATCACTCAGCAGGCTGGCCACCAGAACATGTCCCCAGCCCACAATGGGGAGTGTTTCACATAGGGTGTTGTTTTCATGTACATATTTTCCCCTCTGTAGCTGCATTTTATTCTCAGTGTCTCCCCGTTTTATAAAGGGGTGAACAGAGATTTGCATAGGAGTAAGACTAG
Source organism: Bison bison bison (assembly GCF_000754665.1). NCBI lineage: Eukaryota > Metazoa > Chordata > Mammalia > Artiodactyla > Bovidae > Bison > Bison bison. Next base: position 38,723,594 of record NW_011495032.1, read on the forward strand.
CCCACAACTGCCCTGCAAATCTCTGTTTACCCACTCCAATATTCTTGCCTGGAGAATTCCATACACAGAGGAGCCTGGTGGGCTACAGTCCATGGGGTTGCCAAGAGTTGGACACGGCTGAGTGACTAACACTTTCACACAAGCTGGCCCATAGTCACTGGTCACGTGAAGCCAGCTCAAGGCAGAAGGCTTCCGGGCTCCGCCAGCACTTCCTGTGTGACAGCCTCTTATTATCAAGGAGAGTAAGAGGCCCATGAGCATCCTTCCGTGACCAGCTGGGCCTTGTCAGAAAGGCTGAGAGGAGATCTGTTTGCCTCTGGCGAGAACAGCCTGGGCCCAGCTGGCCTGCCCTGGCCTAGCTCTCCAGCCCCATGGCACCCACAGCCCTTCTTCCTCCATTTCTGTGAAACAAGGAAGAGAGGAGTGAGAGGTGCAAAGACTCCCAGGGCTGGTCTTCATTCACCTGCTCAGGTGGTTGACGAGGAAGGTGAGAATTCAGGAGGTCCTGAGAGGATTGTTTCTAAAGAGTGAACTTGGACAGAGGTCTGAGCCTTGTGCTGAAAGGCAGCCTTGCTCTTCAGAAAACTGAGGTGCCTTCTCCTTCCTGTGGAATCACTGAGCATCAAAGCTGAGTTTAAATCAACACAGTCTTGTAGGTGATTCTAAGACTTGTCTGAGGGTGTGATCTTTACATTTACTTAAAACTAAATTCTTTTTTCAGGATGTAATTATTGGGATAAATTGGACTCAGGGGAGATATAATATAAATTATCCTTACAGTTAATAAGCCAATTTTAAAAAACAACTTTATTTTTAAACTTTTTAAAGAATTCTCTAATTCAGTTGAATAATGACTGTTTTGACAGAGCCTTGCTTATTATTTGCCCTTTAAAAAGAAAGAGCCTTATTTTTAAAGGATTCTCAACTAATAAGAATAGGTTTATTTATAACTCATTTATTTATACTGGCCTGACCCTCAGTTGCTCTGAATTAAGACTTTCTGCCTAAAAGTACAAATGCAAGATAATACAAACGGAGTTTATCAATATTTATTTTGATTAGTAATTAAAACTGAAAGCTTTATCAACTGTTAGGACAAGAAAATGTTGCCTCCTTGTATAGGAGCCAAAAGCAAAAAAGGTCATGTCTGCCTGCCTGCTGAGAGGGAAAGTGAAATATTTGTCTGATCTTGGAATTTGCTTCCCTTTGTGTGTGCTCCAGATTAGCACAGAGCTTTGCCGTCACAGACTCCAATGAATGTGGACAGTTACTTCTATCTGGAGTAGGCTGCCTTTTGAGCAGCATTTCCTTGACTTTTAGTTGCCCAGACAGAAGCCTGATGAAGGTTATCGTAGAGGAGGGCACATGGCTGCTATGAGCCTGATCTTAATTACCTTTAATGTCATGTCCCATCTGAATATTTGGGATCCTGAATGGCTAGCAAATGTAGGGCACAGGTTACTGAATAATCTAGAGTCCTTGCAGCATCAGTTTTCAAGAACTTAGTGTCACTGTTGAAGGCTTTCATGAAAGCAAAAAGTGGCTAGTTGGGTTGAGACCTGACTACAAAGGGCCTGGAAGCAGACTTGATGAGGTAGACACAGGGTGCCCAGTGACGTGACAGGAGAATCTTAGTAGAGGGCAGTCTAGAGGGAAAAATCAGGCCTGGGCCAGACCTGTGGGCAGGTGATGTGGGACGAGGCCTGAGGCAGGAAGTGCAGTGAAACCATTTCAGGTCCAGGCAGGTACAGAGCCATGCGGCCCAAGTAAACAAACTGCCTTCGAGGAACCTAGGAGGGATCAGAGGGAGAAGCCAACCTTGATGTGTGAGATACGGAATCAGGACACCCCGGTGATCACAAGCCAGGGGGACTGGGTGAGAAGTGGGAGACCGTCAAAACCAGGGAACAGAAGCTGGTTCGGAGATGTAGGATTGAGGTGAGAGATGGCTGTGGTTTTTAGACAGGTTTGTTTTTATGGACCTGTGGGAAGTCACTGGAGACACTGAATATGTGCCTCTGGGTTGAATGATGGTCAGGGCTGGGAGCCAAGACAGAGGAGAGATCAGCAGAGGGGTGAGAACGAGCCCAGCATGTGTTGTGGTCGTGACCACTGGATGTGATTCTAGCCCTACACTGTTGTCATCAGCACGTAGGCACAGTTGTAATCATTGTAACTTTAGGGGAGTCAGAAATGGGTGCGTGTATCTACTTATCAGTATGTTAAGTGTATGTTTTATAACCTCTCTGAAAATTAGGTATAAACCATGGCTGAACACACTGATTTGGGAGTTGACTTAGCAGTTTAACCTCTTAGTGGAAAAAGGCCTTGGAGGAAGTGAGAGCTTGGGAGCTATTTCATCACTGAGATAGTGATGTGTAAAGTTAGAAGGGAGAAGCATTCCCAACATAAATTAGTGTGAGAGCAGGTCCTTTGTTGCTTTCACAACCATTTCTTTTTCTTTTTTCCCAACAAGCAGTAGAGAAGAAGCCAGACATGAAGGCAATAAGGCTGCTCGAGTGATAAATGGTTTACTGAGCTGGTCCCACAGAGGTGGAGGAAAAGTCAATGTTAATGCCTGGGTACTGATGTCTTTTCTTCCTCTGATGAAGGACTCAAAGCAGCAGAAGATCTACAACCTATTCCAGAAGTCCTTCGAGGAAGACGGAAACGATATGGAGCTCCTGGAGGCAGCAGAGTCCTTTGATCCAGGTTCCCAGGACACGGGAGACAAGCTGGATGAAAGCACATTGACGGGCAGCCCAGTGAAGAAGAAGAGATTTGAATTTTTTGATAACTGGGACAGCTTTACCTCTCCTCTATAAGAGGAGGGGGGAAAAGCATTAAAAATAATGGAATTTATTAAAATAACATAAGGCTTTTTATTTTTTTTGAGGCGTATGCTCCTCTCGTCCGTACTTCAATGTTGGTCTCTGTCTCCAAGCCCAGTGGGTTACCAGGCCAAGTGTCAGCATTTCCTTTCATTATGTGTGGGTTTGCCTGGGTCTTAATTAACCTTAGCTGGACCTACCGAGAAACAGATAGTAGGTCGTAGTAATGGTGAATCATGTTCTTTAATTAACAAGGTGCTTCCTCCATAGCCCCTGAAATCTAGATTTTTTTTAATGTATTGATTCCACAAATATTTATAGAGCACTTAATATGTGCCAGGCCCTGTTGTAGGTGCTGACAGCAGTTCACTAAACAAGGAAGGAAAGTACACGCTTTTGCCAAGGTTATCATATTAACAGGAGAGGCAGTATTTTTCTATGAAGAAAGGTAAAGTAAGCTAAGCGTGTAGAGCAGGGGTTGACAAGCTTTTTCTATAAACAGCCAGAGAGTAATTAATTTTGCCTTTATGGGTCAGGATGTTTGTGTTGGAACCACTCAGCTGTGCTGCTGTGGTGCAGAATCAACTATAGACAATCCAGAAACAAGCGACTAGGGCTCTTTTCCAATAAAACTCTATTCCAGACACTGAATTTTGAACTTCATATAATTTTCATATGTCATGAATTACCATTCTTCTATTTTCAACCATTTAAAAATGTAAAAAACTGGACTTGGCTCACAGGCCCTACAGAAACAGGCAGTGAGCAGAATTGAGACCACAGACCATAGTTTGCCAACCCCTGGTGTAAAGTAACACCATCCAATAGAAACAAGACATGAGGCACATATGTGATTTTAATTTTCTAAAGAGTATTTTTAAAAACAAAGAAGGACCAACTTAGTAATACTTTCACCCAGGACAGTCAAGGTACTGTCATTTCAACATAATCACTATTAAAAAATTGAGAAACTTTTCACTCTTTTTTTTGGCTCCACTGGCCTTCGTTACTTTTGCACAGGCTTTCTCTGGTCGTGGCGAGCAGGAGCTACTCTTTGTTGTGACCTGTGGGCTTTTCATTGTGGTGGCTTTGCTTGTTGTGGAGCATGGGATCTTGGCTGGTGGGCTTCAGCAATTGTGGCACACAGGCTCAGTAATTGCGACTCATGGGCCTTAGAGCTTGGGCTCAGTGGTTGTGGCGCACACAGGTTTAGCTGCTCTGAGGCACGTCGAGTCTTCCCAGGCCAGGGATCGAACCCATGTCCCCTGCATTGGCAGGTGGATTCTTGTCCCCTGTATCACCAGGGAAGTCTGAACCGTTTCATTCTTTTTTTTCATACCAAGTCTTCAAAATCTTTGACACTCATACCAGCGCATCTTAGTCTGAATATCCACGTTTCTGGTGCCCAGTGACCACTTGTGTCTCGTGGCTCCTGTGTTGGGCACCACAGCTTTAGAGAGGGGAGAGAGGAGTGGAGTAGCACATGGGAAGAGTAAGGCGATGACATTGAAGAGAGAGACTGAGTCCAAATGGTGTAGCACTTCTGGGTCCTGGTAATGGGTTGATTTTTTAATTTCATCCTGAATATGAAGTCACTGACTGGTTTTGAGCAGGCGTATGAGGCAGTCTGATAATATTTTGAAAAGATCACCCAGTTTGAGTGTAGAAAATAGATCGGGAAGGATGAGCAGAGGGACCAGTTGGTAGGAGGGGCTACTGAGCTCTAGCCACTGACCACGGGGGACACTCAGGTGTGGTTGAACAGGGAGCAGTGTGAAGGAAGTGAGCAGTTGGAGTCTGGATAGATCTTGGATGTAAAGCTGAAAGGATTTGTGGATGGACTGACCGTGGGCATTTGAGAAGGTAAGAGTCAATTCTGAGACCTGGGGGTTTGGCCTCAGCAAAGTGCTAGTACTCTTAGCCACTTTGAGATTAAAAAGATGGGAGAGAAGGGGACTTCCCTGGTGGTCCAGTGGCTAAGACCCTATGCTCCCAATGCAGGGGGCCCAGGTTTGATCCCTGGTCAGGAACTAGATCCCACACTACACAGCTAAGAGTTCACATGCCAAAACTAAAGATCCCACATGCTGTGCAATGAAGAGCGAAGATCTTGCTGTAACTAAGACCCAGCACACACACACACACACACAAAGGTGGGAGAGTAGAGGTTGGGGTCAGGGAGAAGTCCACAGTTGGTTGTGGACTTACCAAGTTTGAGGTGGCCCCTGGACAAGCTGTGGCAGTCCTGGCGACTCCTGCCCAGCTTCCCTTGGAGGAGGAGCTTGTTGCCCAGCTGTGAAAGTATACTCAGCAAATAGCCTCCACCTGCCCACCACTTCCGATGGGTCTCAGGCCGCAGAGCACTCTTGATTACACCCTTCCTGGGGCAGCCTGCATCAGGGACTGAGCAAGGTGGGTCTGATGCAAGACACCACCGGTGGGCGGTCTTCACTGCACAACTCCCACTTCACACTGGGTTGTCAGCCTCACAGCTCACCTGCCTCTGCCCTGCTTCCTCCCACTTCCTTTCACAGGCCATCTCTGATAAGCCTCTTCCATCCCAAACTGCATCTCAGTGTGTGACTGGAAAACCAGCCATAGCAAGGTTCATCCAAGCAGACATGTTCCGTGGGCAGTAGGGTATCTGAGTCTTCTAACTCTGCCTTCCCCTGATGTGAATGGTGTTTATGGTCATGGGGACACATGAGATCATCTAGGGGGTTGGTGGCTTCAGGAGCAAAGCAGATCTGACCCAAAGCTGAGCACTGCACAACATGGGGTTGGGAAGAGGAGAAGAGGATCCAAATGGGGATCCCGGAAGTGGATTTTTTTTTTTTTTTTTTGGAAGTGTTTCAAAAATAAAGGCATTGCTGCTCTAATTGGTGTTGTGCAAAGCCAGGGGCAGGTGTAAGTGCTGGCTTGGAGTGAGGCCCACATTTGCTGGTGTGGATTCTTAGGTCTAAATGATTTTTTGTATTAATTTTTATTGGAGTATAGCTGATTTACAATGATGTGTTTTCATTTCTGCTGTACAGCAAAGTGAATCAGCTATACATAGACATGTATGCTCCATTGCTTCAGTTGTGTCCAACTCTTTGTGACCCCATGGACTGTAGCCCACCAGGCTCCTCTGTCCATGGGATTCTCCAGGCAAGAATACTGCAGTGAGTGACCATGCCCTCCTCCAGGGGGTCTTCCTGACCCAGGAATGAGACCTGCATCTCCTGTGTCTCCTGCATTGTAGGCAGATTCTGTACCACTGAGTCACCAGGGAAGCCCCAATAACATATACATATATCCCCCCGTTTTTGGATTTTCTTCCCATTTAGGTCACCACAGAGCACTGAGTAGGGTTCCTGGAGCTATACAGAAGGTTAGGCCTGAACGGTTTTGCACTGTGCTGCAGATGGGCACTGACCCAGCCGATCACTTTTCATGTACAGACACGGTGAACCCCAGCCCTGAGGTAGGTAGCTGCATTTTCATTGTGTAGATGCAGACGCTGAACTGAGGGTGTCTCGGCTGGGAAGAGACAGAGCAGCGTGGCAGCCAGGCCCCCTTGAGGGCCCACTCTAGGGGTCAGTGTGCCACTTGGCCAGGGCAGGAGGCCCACGATGCTTGGTGAGGCGGGGGGATGGAGAGCAGTGTGTTAGACAGCCTCCCTCCCGAGGGGCTCAGCCCTGGCCGTGAACCTAGCCTGGTCTCTCTGCAGGCTCCCAGTCAGCTCTCTGCTCAACAGACCAGGACAAGACTCTGGGATATACCCCTTTCTATCCCTTTGAGCACCCTTTCCTGGGCTCCCAGACCGCTGCAGTTGAGAGAGGGGCTCTTTGGGGGCCACGCAGCTCCCTCACTGCTGTTCAGGCTCTCTGATCTCTCAGCACAGTCTGGGCTGAGGGTCATGTCCTCTATAAGCTCCAGCCTCAAGGAATAACTAGGAAGACGCTGACCTTGCTGCTTTCTGGGGTCAAACCTGGCCTTTGATGACTGCTTCCTATTAATCACCATTATCGATTTGCTGCTCCTGACTTCCCCGCAGGGTCAGAGCTCTTTGGAAAGTTCACCTGAACACCTAAGCTTAAGGGGCATGAGATGCTGCTTCTGTCTTTCTGAGGGGTTGTGGGATTAGCAGCTGAGGCTGCACCTACAGGTTTATCCTGCCACTGAATTCTCTGCTGGGGCCCCAGATCTCCATGAATAATCAGGACTTTGGTTTCCTCATCACCCACTGACATAAGAACTACTTGTGGTTGTCTGGAGAAAATCCAGGACCAAAGGCCTGGGAGAGAACTCCTGCCTGGGCTCTCCCTTGGGCTACCTGAGGTTGTCTCACACCATCTCACTCCCAGCTTTGCATTTTATTTTTTAACTTTGCGAGCTGTTCCACCTGACCACATTTGTCTTTAACAACAAGTAATCTTGTTGGAAGCTTCCAGAGGACAAATGGTCTACCTAAATTTTACTATCATTTCCTCCCAAACAGGAACTTAAGTATTTTTCTAAGAGTGATTAACATAGAGCAGAGGCCGCTGTTTCATCACATCAGTTCAGTTGCTCAGTTATGTCCGACTCTTTGGGACCCCACAAACCACAATACGCCAGGCCTCCCTGTCCATCACCCCTGAAGTCCATCCAAGCCCATGTCCATTGAGTCGGTGAGGCCGTCCAACCATCTCATCCTCTGTCGTCCCCTTCTGCTCCTGCCCTCGATCTTTCCCAGCATCAGGGTCTGGAAGTGAGTCAACTCTTCATATCAGGTGGCCAAAGTATTGGAGTTTCAGCTTCAACATCAGTCCTTCCAATGAACACCCAGGACTGATCTCCTTTAGGATGGACTGGTTGGATCTCCTTGCAGTCCAAGGGACTCTCAAGAGTTTTCTCCAACACCACGTTCAAAAGCATCAATTATAGTCCAACTCTCACATCCATACATGACCACTGGAAAAACCATAGCCTTGACTAGACAGACCTTTGTTGACAAAGTGATGTCTCTGCTTTTTAATATGCTGTCTAGGTTGGTCATAACTTTCCTTCCAAGGAATAAGCGTCTTTTAATTTCATGGCTGCAATCACCATCTGCAGTGATTTTGGAGCCCCCCAAAATAAAATTAGCCACTGTTTCCACTGTTTCCCCATCTATTTCCCATGAAGTGATGGGACTGGATGCCATGATTTTAGTTTTCTGAATGTTGAGTTTTAAGCCAACTTTTTCACTCTCCTCTTTCACTTTCATCAAGAGGCTCTTTAGTTCTTCTTCACTTTCTGCCATAAGAGTGGTGTCATCTGCATATCTGAG
>NW_011495032.1:38731820-38751192 GCF_000754665.1 Bison bison bison
TCCTCCAGCCCAGCATTTCTCATGATGTACTCTGCATGGAAGTTAAATAAGCAGGGTGACAATATACAGCCTTGACATACTCCTTTCCCTATTTGGAACCAGTCTGTTGTTCCATGTCCAGTTCTAACTGTTGCTTCCTGACCTGCATACAAGTTTCTCAAGAGGAAGGTCAGATGGTCTGGTATTCCCATCTCTTTCACATAAGCTGTATTAAGTCCCTTCATGAGCAGCAGTTCTGGAGAGCCAATTACATCACTGCATGGCTGTTGTCCCAGAGAAGGCAATGGCACCCCACTCCAGTACTCTTGCCTGGAAAATCCCATAGGTGGAGGAGCCTGGTAGGCTGCAGTCCATGGGATCGCTAAGAGTCAGACACAACTGAGCGACTTCACTTTGACTTTTCACTTTCATACATTAAAGAAGGAAATGGCAACCCACTCCAGTATTCTTGTCTGGAGAATCCCAGGGACGGGGGAGTCTGTTGGGCTGCCGTCTATGGGGTCACACAGAGTTGGACACGACTGAAGCGACTTATCAGCAGCAGCAGCATGGCTGTTGTCCATCTGCAGTGGACATGTGAATGATGCAGATATGGAGAAGGACAGGGTCAGTCGTGCACCAGGGGGCCTGTTAGGAGCTGGCCCAGTGGGGACAGAATCTCTGTGAAAAGAAATGCTAACAATCCTACAGTAAATTTGCCCATGTGATTTTTGCTGTCCTGGGAGCTCATTAGTGAAAACAATACAGTTTCTTCATTAAGGACAAATTGCTGAAATGAGTCGAGACTCCGGAAGCAAAAAGGTTTGGAATCATAGTCAGATCCTGAGTTTCAGAAAGAAGCGTTTCTCCCCAGCGTGTCCCAGTGCCTCTCCTTAGCCCCTGCACGATGCCCTTAAATCACACAGCTTGAAAAATGTTAGGAAGCCCTCTCCCATGAGTCTGTGGACATCCCCAGCTGCTGCTGTTTGGTCAAGTTCTTTCATTGCTTAGGACCTCATTTCCTGCTTCCATTAATAATCCCTTCTCACTCCAGGAATGTGGCTAGGATACGAGGGGTGCGCTTCAAAGTAAAAGTGAATGTGTAGGTGATTCTGAAACATACAGTGCCAGTTGGAAGGATCACTTCCAAATCAAATTAACAGATAACCTGCTGCATTCATCCCAGGGCCTGTCTTTGAGGTACTTCCAGGTGTCAGGTCAGTGCCTGCCAGTGGGAGGGTGCTCGAATTTGAAACCATTCTTCCTTTGTGGTCTTAGTATCAATAAGATGGCCTGTTGAGCCACTATCTGAGGCCTCCAGTTAAACTTCAGTTTCAGCTACTCTGGAGAAAAATTCCCCCTCCCCGCAAGATGTCTCTGAAGTCCTCCAAAGCAAATTTCATTTACCCCATGCAGCCTATATAAGTTATACCTCCCCAAATGTATCTCTGAAATGCATTGAGATCTGTCCAGCCATTTCTGTGTGATTCAGTAAAAGATATTTGGACTTATTTAGATAGTGAATACCTTTGGGTTTAAGGAAGGATTTCCACACTAACTTCTTTTCCTCCTTCACTCTGCAGTTCAATCCAGACATGCACACCACCATCCACCATGTTTTCTGGAAATGTTCCAGTTGGAATGAAGAAAATCTGGGGGCATCTCATCCCACTCTTGTCCCCACCAACAGTGTTCCCCTTAAAGGCCCTCTGCAGCTGTCTCTGCCTCTCCTCACCAGGTTGTCAAGTGAAGTCTGGTTCCCTGAATGACCCTGGTTAATTTCTGCCTCGAGGGCTGGCATCAGGAAGACTCTGAGAGGCAGTAAGGAATCCTGCTGGCCTCAATCCACTTGTGCGTGAATTAATCAAGTCTTTTCCTACTTGGTTTCCCAGAAGCCTTTTTCTAGGTCAGAGGGAGAGCTGAGAAACAGCTGGAGGTGCCGTACCCTCACTGCTGACTCTTGGGTTTTGCCTTATTTGTGCATTCTTATCTATTGGAAATGATGTTTTCTGAAGCTCTTTTCAAGTGAATTTTAACTGCAAAGGGGATGAAAAGAAGTCCAATCTTATTTTTTCATCCTATTCTCTGACTTCTTACCAAGTTCAGGATTACAAGGTTAAAAAAAGGTTTATAAGCTTAAGGAGGATTCACTGACAGTCTCTCATACCTAAGTTTTATTTTGGTGGTGTGTTTTCCAAGGGAAGGGGGTTTCTCCAAGAAGAAAATGGATTCCTTATCATAGCAGACAGCATTGAGAAGCCTGTGAGTCACAGTCTTTGGGGTATTATGACACCCTCTGCCCACATGCTCCCTACCCCAAACCATTCAACAGATACATTGAGTACCAGGCACCCTTATTCTTCCTTCTAATGTTTTCTGGGGGGAAGGTAATGAAATAGAATATGCAAAAGAGTTCATGAAACAAATTTACAATTTAACAAAATATTATAAAATAAACACCCGTGTAACCATGACCCCAAAGTTGCAAATACAATACCTTCTAGAAGCTTTATTGTTTTGCTATTAATGTTTAGATCGACAATCCACCGGAAGTTTATTTGGGGGTACAGGGGAGAGATAAGATCAAAGTTAATTTTTTTCTATATGAAGATGCAGTTATCTCTGTACCACTTATTGAAAAGCCTGTCCCTTCATCCACTGCTCTATTCATTATTATAAATTCTATGTAAATATTAATCTAGAAATGTTTGAATACAAAAATGAAAGTCCTGCATCCCCACCCTACTCCCAGCCCTATTTCCTAGATGTGATAACCCTTTGGGATAACTCAACAATTTGGGATGAAGCCACTGGTAACTTACTCCCTACACAAACAAATCTGTGTAAACATACATAAAATTTGTTTTTATAAAAATTGTATCAAACTCTTCCTACTAGCAATGGCTCCTTTTATTATACATAACATATTTGGCCATTGTGTCATATTGATCTCCTTTATCCCTTTTAAGAGTGGCCAAATAGGGACTTCCCTGGCAGTCCAGTGGTTAAGACTCTGAGCTCCCACTCCAGGAGTCACGGGTTCCATCCCTGGTTGGGGAACTAAGATCCTACATGCCATGCAGTAAATGTGGAGAGAGACGGGAAGAAGGAAAGAATCCATTTCAGACACCCAATTCTTCCCAGGTGTCCAGGCCTTGGCAGCCTTGCCCTCCTCTTGCTGGTCAGTTCCTCAGAGTCGAGCTGGGCCCGCAGCACTCTCAACAGTCCTGTGCAGACTTCACTTTCATCTGTGGCCACCAGTGAAGAGTGAACAAAGAGCTCTTCAGGCACAAAGTGAAGAAACAACCAGGGGCCCAGGACTCCGGGATGAGCCCTTTCTGTCTGCATCGTGAGATGAACGTAGGATGTTGCATGCACCTCAGATTTCTTTCAAAAATAAAATGTTCCATATGCCCCCAAGAGAACTGGTTGATGAAACAGCTAAAAGCACTCTTCTCTAGAAGCAACTTTTATTTATTTTTCTAAAAGCAAAAAGTGAATTCTGTTGGCTCTGGTGGAGTGGGAGTGACTCAGCAGAGCTTTTGATGGAGACTTTTACGGGTACACATCACCATTAACAACCCGTACACCTGACGGTCCTTTAATGGGGATGAGATTTACAAGCCCACAGATAAGATAAATTGAGACTCCACACACAATTCTCTGAAGCCACTTAGAGCTGATTTCATGAGAGTGCTATTGGTACATCCTCAAGCTTGCTATTTAAAGAGAATTGTTTGGTTTTGAAAAAATTGCTCTGAACACGAACAATTTCCTCTTACAATGGAGTGTCTCGTTTTCAGCCACTCTACTGCATTTCTACTTACGCATTCTCTCTTCTCCTGCTTTTTCTCTCTCGATCCCTCTGAAGGTCAGAGACAGGGGAAGCTCTACAGAAGATGGGGTGGGAAGTGGTAAATGCACTAAAAGATGATCTAAACTAAACCCTAGACCCAACCCAGGGGAGCTCACCTCAGCTCAGGCTGCCCCAGTGCCAGGCTGCCTGTCCTTACCCAGCTCCTGCTTGACCTAGAGGCACAGACCGGAATAGCTGGACGAGAAGGACTGGGAGACTGCTTGTTTTGCTTCTTTTTATTTTTTTGGCTGGGCCTGACCAGAGATTGAACCCAGGCCACATCACAGTGCAAGTGCTGAGTCATAACCACTGGCGTGCCTGCTAAGTCGATTTAGTCGTGTCCAACTCTTTGTGACCCTATGGATCATAGCCCGCCAGCCTCCTCTGTCCATGGGGATTCTCCAGGTGAGAATACTAGAATGGGTTGTCATGACCTCCAAGGGACCTACCCCACACAGAGATCAAACCCGTGTCTCTTGTATCTCCTGCATTGGCAGGTGGGTTCTTTATCACTGGTGCCACCTGGGAAGCCCAAGATGTCACTTTCACTGGTGGCTCAGATGGTAAAGAATCTGCCTGTAATGTGGGAGATCTGAGTTTGATCCCTAGGTCAGCAAGATCCCCTGGGGAAGAAATGGCAACCCACTCCAGTATTCTTGCCTGGAGAATCCCATGGACAGAGGAGCCTGGCGGGCTATGGTCCATGGGGTCACAAAGAGTCGGACACTTCTGAGCGATTAACCACTGGACCACTAGGGAATTCCCCAGTGCTAGTTCCTCAACAGTGCTTCACCAGTCCCATTTGTTTGCAATATATTTTAATTTATAGTTTTCCGGAGGCAGGGCATAGTTTGGGTAAAGGAATTTCCAGAAATCATCCCCCAAAGGCAGTGTGTTTCTCTTCTGAGGGAAGAGGGACTTATTCCCTTGGCCCCCTGCCATCCTTCATCCTCGAGGCACAGAGAATGTGTGAATGGAGCCTCTGGTGAAACTGAGGGATGCTGAGCACACCCTACTCCATTGGTGGTACCCATGAGGCATGTAGCAATAGCCAAGACTTTAATAGTCTCATTGTGTTCAAGCTAAAGAAATTAAAGAGAAAAGAGATGGGCATATTTTTAAGGTAAAAGTAGAAAACAAATCTGTTGTAGTTCCTTGAGTGTGGGAGGACAGAAAATAGGACTGATAAAGCATCAAGAGATATTGAAATCAGGTATCATCATCTCAACAATAATAACCATCATTTAGAAATGCTCACTAGGCACTTCACAGAAGTTACTTAAGCTTCTCTGGTGGCTCAGAAGGTAAATAATCTGCCTCCAATGCAGGAGACCCAGGTTTGATCCCTGGGTCTGGAAGATTTCCTGGAGAAGGGAATGGCTACCCATACCAGTATTCTTACTTGGAAAATTCCATGAACAGAGAGCCTGGCGGGCTACATACAGTCCATGGGATCACAAAGAGTTGGACACGACTGAGTGACTAACACTTTCATTTTTCAAGAACCTTAGACGTCGTTATGGTATACTCATTTTGCAGCTGAGGAATCAGCTCAAATCTTGTGACACAGTAGAAAGAGCACTGGTCTGGAAGTCATTCATTGGCTCTATGACCTTGGGCAAGTCCCTTGACCTCTCTGGGCCTCAGTTTCCACTTGGAGCTATAAAAAAGCTATAAAGCCTTTTTTAGTTCTAACATAAGTGGATTGACCTTGAAATGCAGAGAAGCCCAGACAAATAAAAATCCCCTTAAAAACTCATCATCAACATTATACCACGCAAGGTACCATTTCCCTACGCAACATGTATCCATTACCACCGTCACGCCAGGCTCTGTGTTCAGTCCTGGGATGCAAAGGTGGACAACTGAGGCTCTGTTTTCATGGAGTTGACTTGTGATCTTGGCTTGTGGGCTTTTTTTTCAAACACACTTTATTTTTCAGAAAAGTTTAAGATTTATTAAAAAAAAAAAAAAATTGGGGCCTCCCAGGGTCCAGTGGCTAAGACTCCATGCTCCCAGTGCGGGCGGCCCAGGTTTGATCCCTGTTCAGGGAACTAGATCCCACATGCCGAAACTAAGACTGGTACACCCAAATAAATTTTTTTTTTTTAAATGAAGAGTAACTTCCCTGGCAGTGGTTAAGACTTCTTGCTCCCAGTGGAAGGTGGGAGGAAGGTTCAAGAGGGAGGGTGGGTATATGTATACCTATGGCTGATTTATGTTGCTATATGGTAGAAACCTATGGTTTTTCCTGTGGTCATGTATGGATGTGAGAGTTGGACTGTGAAGAAGGCTGAGCGCCGAAGAATTGATGCTTTTGAACTGTGGTGTTGGAGAAGACTCTTGAGAGTCCCTTGGACTGCAAGGAGATCCAACCAGTCCATTCTGAAGGAGATCAGCCCTGGGTGTTCTTTGGAAGGAATGATGCTAAAGCTGAAACTCCAGTACTTTGACCACCTCATGGGAAGAGTTGACTCATTGGAAAAGACTCTGATGCTGGGAGGGATTGGGGGCAGGAGGAGAAGGGGACGACAGAGGATGAGATGGTTGGATGGCATCACTGACTTGATAGACGTGAGTTCGAGTGAACTTCGGGAGTTGGTGGGGGACAGGGAGGCCTGGAGTGCTGCAGTTCATGGGGTCACAAAGAGTCAGACACGACTGAGCGACTGAACTGAACTGAATGGTAGAAACCAACACAATATACAACAATTATCCTTCAATTAAAAATAACTAAATTAGAAAGACAAAAATAATAAATCTTTGTTAGTGAAACAAAGGGAAAAAAAAATTCCATGCTCCTACTGCAGGGCGTACCAGTTTGATCAAAGGAACTTGATCTTGAGGAACTAAGATCTCAAATGCCAGTGCAGAATGGCCTAAAAAGAAAAATTGAAGAGACTGTACACAGTTCCCATATACTTTTTAAAAAACCCAGTTCCCTCTGTTATTAACATCTTACATTAGTATGGTATATTTATTATAATCAATGAACCAGTATGTGCATGCGTGCTAAGTCACTTCAGTTGTGTCTGAATCTTTGCGACCCTATGCACAGAGCTTGTCAAGCTTCAGGCAAGAATACTAGAGTGGGTTGCCACGCCATCCTCCAGGGGATCTTCCCAACCCAGGGATCCAACCTACGTCTCTTATGCCTCCTGCATTGGCAGGTGGATTCTTTACCACTAGAACCATCTGGAAAGCCCCCAATGAACCAATATTTATACATTGTTATTAACTAAAGTCCACAGTTTATTCAGAGCTCTTTAGTTTTTACCTAATGTGTTTTTCTGTTCCAGGATCCCATTTTACATTTACATTCATGTCTCCTTAAGCTCCCCTTGACTGTGATAATTTCTCAGACTCTCTGTTTTCTTTATGATCTTAATTTTGTAGGACACCTCACAATTCGCATTTGTCTGATTTTTCATGATTGGACTTCGGTGATGGGTTTGGAGAAAGACCACAAAAGTAAAGTGCCACTGTCGTTGCACCATATCAGAGGGACATGCTACCTCCATGATTTATAACTGTTGATATGGACCTTGACTCGGCTTTGCTGGTATTTGGCAGGTTTCTCCATTGTGTGGTTACTCTTTCCTCGCTTTCTCATATTGTGCTCTTTGGAAGGAATCACTCTACACAGCCCACAGTTGAGTGAGGAGTTATATCCCCCTTCTTAGAGAGCAGAGAATCCACATAAATTATTTAGAATTCTTCTGCAAGAGTGAGTTGCCTCTTCTCCCCCATTTATTTATTTATTCAATCATTTATTCACATCAGCATGGACTCATGGTCATTTATTTTCTACTCTGGGTTAAAAATCAACAAAACTTGATTTTTTTGTTCAAAAATTGCCAGACTTATCCATTGGGAGTTCTTTCAGCTGGTTACCTTATCTCTTTGACATAGCTCCATCACAGCAGGGTTTTTTGTTTTGGTTTTTATGCACTTCCTTACTTTCTGGCACTACAACACTCCAGGCTCATCTTGCATATGTCCTTCAGCAGTCCTGGGATCGTCATTTCTCCAAGGAGTCCTGGCTCCTTTCATTGTAGAATGATATTAGAAACCAAGATCTGAGTGCAAGGTGTACACATTTCTAATGGACTTAGAAATTTTTTTCCAGTTATAAATACATACTCATTTTAAGAGATAATTAGAAAAATGCAGAAATATATAAAGACAAAACTCAGTTTAACTATCCCCACTACCCACAACCACAGGGCTTGCCGCTACTAGAAGGCATAATGTGGAAAGCGGTGAGATCTGAAATCATATTTTAAGCACTTCTCTAAGTGCCAATGAGTGAGCAAATTACTTAAAATCTGAATCTTGTCTATAAATGGAGGAAATCGTACCTCCTTTGCAGGATTTCGTGAGATATATGAACGATAATGTCGATATGTGAAAGACCTTCTGCTACACAGTTTGTCGCTACGATTTGTAAATCACCGTATCTCTGTCAGAGAGGCTTCCGACCACACTACCCTGGAGGCACCGGAGTGAGAACCTCCAGATCATAGAGTTCAGTTCCTATCTGGGCCTCGCATACACCACTTCCTGGTGTCGGCCTAAAACCGCGCCTGCGCACTTTCCATCTTCCTCTTGGGCTCGGATCTAGGTTGCGTTAACATGGTGAGTGTTGTTCAGGATGAGGCCTAAACGTCTATCCGCTTGCATCTGCCTCCTTTTTTGGTTTATTTGCCCTAACTTGTCTCTGCTCGCCCGCTGTGTCCCGTGTCCCTGGCCTGCGTACCCTCGCCTGTCCTCTGGGACGCAGATTAGGACGGTTTGGCGGGGGCTTGCGCGTCCAGGCTGGGTTCACCGGGTGCTCCCGGGGCACCAGGCCCACCGGGGGCCCTGGGTTTACGGGGATAGGGTGGGGAGAGGGGGAGAGCTAGGTGGGCAGGTAGAAGAAAGGCGTGTGGAGGCGCCGGAACTTGATGGAGAGGCGAAGTCCCCGTTCCTGAGTTCTAATATCTCTGTTTTCTCTCTTAACTCATTCTTAACAGGCTAAACGCACCAAGAAGGTCGGAATCGTGGGCAAATACGGGACCCGTTATGGTGCCTCCCTCAGGAAAATGGTGAAGAAAATTGAAATCAGCCAGCACGCCAAGTATACCTGCTCCTTCTGTGGGAAAGTAAGATGGTCTCTGGACGCGAAGGGACGAGGGCGGGATGGTTTCCTTCCGAAACGGGTCCTCTCTTGAAGGAAGTTCATAGAAGTTCATAAATAAGTTTGCTGGTTCTAAGTTGTTGAGCAGTTAGCTGCACACACCGTTGGGGACCAGTTTTGAGGTAAGAGTGTTGTTTATATCTTCGGGCTTTGTCAAACGCTTTTCCTTTAAAGAAAACCATTTGAGAGCTAAAGGGGGAAAAAGTATTTGACAGCCCCAGCCTAAGTCAAATCTCCTTTGTGGAATATGGTTCTGTCAACTTTTGTCTGCTGGTGTTGCTAGAGATTTTTGTTTACTGTGTGCAGAAATGCTGTTTTTGGAGGTGGGGGGAAGAGGGCAAGTCATTCACATCCTTGGCTGTGTCACCATGATGAATGCAAATTTTGCACCAGAGACCCTGAAATTAGAAGGAAAAAAAATCCATAAATAACCTCACAAAGTACACTAGTTCTAGCTTCCTAGTGTTATTAGACACCTGGATGTTTGTAATATAAAAGGCTTTTCTTTGGTCATAGGAAAAATCAATTATCTTTTACAGACCAAGATGAAGAGAAGAGCTGTGGGCATTTGGCACTGTGGTTCCTGCATGAAAACAGTAGCTGGTGGTGCCTGGACCTACAAGTGAGTCCGTTTCTTTATGGTGTTTGAAAGTGTGGGCCATGTCAAAATTCAGGTTTGTGGTTGGATGGGCTAATTTTAACAGATCTGTTAGTTGGGCTGACTGCTGAACAACACTTATATGGCAGGCTGTTTTTGTAAAAATTAAGAGGTCAGTTAGCTTATTGCTGTACATGTGAGGCCATCTGGCCAACACACCTTTGCTGTTCTAAACAGTATTGGTTGAGGTGCTTCCACTTTGTGACTGACAAGGGCCAAGTGATAATTGCAGAGATAAACTTCTGTGTTGGTTATTGATTATATTGGACTTTATCCAATTTTGGAAATCCAAGCCCATCCTTGAAGGCCTCTAATCTGGAGATTCATTGCTGAACCTGAAGGCTGACATGGTTTCCCTTTAGCCAGCTTATGAACTCATGCTGTCCAATACATTAGTCACATAGCAAAATGATTTGGCTAGTATAGTTTAAAATTTTGGTTTTTGTTCAATTTAAAATTGAAGCAGTATAAAATACTGGAAAATGTTGAAATGATGATGTGGATATATACATATATATAAGCACCTTGGGGTTCTCTGTGGACAAAAGGGAAAATGGAGCGTGCTCTTGGTTGTGATGGATAAACGAATTAGCATCCATCTACCACATGAGGTGGAGTGGTTATGTGTTTTTCAGGTACAGCGCCTGAGTGTTGTAGGAAAACATTGTTTCATCATCTCCACAGTGTGCTTTAGTCAGCTGTGCCGCCTTAGACATTGTTTCCTTGATAGCTCTCATTGTGCCATCGTGTAATTTATTAGTTTCTTCTGACATTCTGTCCATTTCTTGTTAGTGAGTGTAGTCAGCCTCTAAGTCATTCCTGCTCATTTCATGCTCTCCTGTCTGTGAGCAGTCAGATGCATGAGATGGCCAGTAGCTGTCGTCGCTGGGGTTGCTCTGTGAACGTGAGGCGTGTCCTCATCTACCACTCTGCATGTGACTAGTTTGGAACCAACTTTGTTTTTCTTTGCAGCACCACCTCTGCCGTCACAGTCAAGTCCGCCATCAGAAGACTGAAGGAACTGAAGGACCAGTAGAGGCGCCACCATTCGATACCCTTGCTAGCCTATTAATAAATGGGTTAATTTATCTAACAGAATTACTTTGACGTGTTAATTTTATTGGTTAGACATTCTTATTTGCATTGCATTATTTTTGCTTTCTAAAATAAGAGCTTAATTAAAATCCTTTAAATTTTTCTTGGGAAAGCATGCTGAGGTGGGTTGTAATCCAGTTGCTTTTTTTTTCAGTAGTCAAATGATGCATGACATAAAATTATGAGCCTAAGTCTGTTCTTGATAGACTTCTTTGAAGTAGATTGGTCCAGAAAATGCAATTTTTAAATCACAGTTAATATGTATTTTTTAATATTTTAAAGGTTAAGATGACATATACTGCCTGTTAACTTGTGGTGTTTTGTCTGATCATACATTGCCCTTATTTGAAATGTTTGACCCAGGCCTTCAGGAGTGGGATTTTGGATTAGCATAGGGAGGTGAATAAGCATTCATTGGCTGTGGTTAAGAAGCACCAATTCCACCAAACTGCCTGGGTAGTTGTATGGTTACCCTTTTCTGCTTCAGTTTGCTGAACAGTGCTTGATAGTGGAATGGAGTATATGATGGAAGCTGGAATTTCTAATTTGGAGTCTTAACTGAAGGCTTTTGTGTTAAGTTTGCTTGGAATTTGGGTGTGATTCTGCTAAGTCACTTCAGTCGTGTCCGACTCTGTGCGACCCCAGAGATGGCAGCCCACCAGGCTCCCCCATCCCTGGGATTCTCCAGGCAAGAATACTGGAGTGGGTTGCCATTTCCTTCTCCAGTGCATAAAAGTGAAAATGAAGTCGCTCAGTCGTGTCCAACTCTTAGTGACCCCATGGACTGCAGCCTACCAGGCTCCTCCATCCGTGGGATTTTCCAGGCGAGAGTACTAGAGTGGGGTGCCATTGCCTTCTCCTCAGTATGTAGTAGAGAATTAGAATTTTATAAGTGGTGAGGTAACATTTTAACATTTGTCTTGTCTGGGTATTCTAAGCATGGAGTATCATTTAATACCATGACAAGTAAATGAAGTGTAGATAATAACTTCATTTACACATGACAGTTATATGATTTGTGAATCATGAAGTTGGCATTTCAACCCATGCATTCTTGACTCCAGAGCTGATATTCCTGGATACACTTGGGTTTGTTTTGTTTTTTTTTTTTAAGACAGTTGGAGATAGAGACCAACTAGAAAGCTGTTGAAATAGTAATTATTTTTGTAGCTTAAAAAAAAGTGACTTTTCCCAGACTATAGGAGGCAGCTGGTGGGGGTAGGGCCGAAATTTAGGCTTTTGATTCCTAATCCTTGCTTTATCACTATACTCTGCCTTGTATTTTATGGACTCAGGAGTATGTCCCTTCTTAATCTGCTTCCCCACCCTTTAGCTTGTTTCTATAGCAGTTTTCTGAGCCTTTCTAAGTTGTTTAATTGACTTTGCATCAGAATATAAAGACTAATGCTTGTGTTCCTCACTAGATTTAGATTCTACATTTACAGGCCAATCTCATTGTATCCTAAATACTGTTCATGTATACAGGTTGCCAGAGACACGAACACATCTAACTGCATGTTTTGAGTGTGGAGGTGAGAGCTGGGGATACTTGAGCTTTGTTTTAAAGGATTATCAGTAAGAGATGAGTACTAGAGATAATTTTGGAACCGAAAACTGGACTGAGAAGAAATTTTGGGAGGAAAGTTGTGATTTATGTTAACTATCTTCCTCTGAAAAACCAAAAGCCATTTTGTTGTTGATAGTACTTTGGGCCAGAATTCAACAACAGGGAATGGAAACATTGATCATAAGTTTTGGGATACAGGAGTCAAAATGAGTCAGGGTCAAGTTAATGTCATGCTACAGTCAGCTCTGGTTTGGAAAACTTATGTGGTAAAAGTGTTCCAAGGTAAATCTCTGTATAAGGCAATTTCAGTCTTAAATCTAATTTTTCTTAACCTGAACTCTGGAACACATTCCCAAAATTTATTTGGAAACAACAAAATTAGAAAAGACAAAAACAAAATGTATCATAGTGGTTAAAACACGGGTTCTAGAGTCAGTAGGGATTTACATTTCTTCCTAGCTAGTGGCCTTGGACATGTTTACTCTTTGTTCAGGTTTCTCACCTGTGAAAGGATATAGTAGTTTTCCCCTCAACAAGTTAGGTCAGTTTGGCCTCAGAACACTCAATAATGGTGTGGATCTTGGAGAGAGTGTCAAGTTTGGAGATGGTGGTACTGTATTTCCAGCATATCTCGCTTCAGGTGGAGTCAAGAGGGAAGCTGCCTATGACAGAAGAGTGAGTTACGGTGTTGGGGAACCAGGAAAAGTGTTATAAGGTACATATGATGCAAGGGGGATAGAGGGGCTAAAGCAAAATTTTTTGATATAGGAAGCTAACATGCCCTGTTGGTGGGTGTGGGTGTGTGCATACAACCCTGTATACAACCATATGGCATGCCCATAATCTGGAGCACTACAGTTAAAATTGTTGGGGCTTTTGTGTGTTTCCTGTAAGGAGAAGATGTATTTTACTCGGCTGCATCGTGTCTACCTGTGGTTGTGTTACCTGTATGAAGTTGTCATGTCAATCTGTCGAGGGTTAAGTTCTAGGACATGGATATTAGGATCAAGCAATAATAACTTTTCCAGGAGCTTCGCTTAGTATTTTCTAATTGTACATTAGTCACTTTAGCTTACTCCAGTCTGGAGAAAACAAGTTACAGTTTGGCTGCTTTTGCACATGAATCATGAAAGAATTTCCCCAAGCACTATTGAAAAGGGCTGGACACATGATAGGCTGAGTGGAACCAATCATTGCTTTTTAGAGAATCTGAATAAAATGATAACCAAGATAATGGTAAGGTAAAGCACTAAGCTTTGGAAAAGGTTCATGGACTCCTGCCAGGATTACAGAGCTGCCCCAATTCCTACCTGTTTCAGTTTTGAGTTTTAATTGCATGTAGCAGACTGACTTGAACTAACTAAAGCAAAGGGGATGTTTATTGGAGGATAATTGAGTGTTTCACAGGCTAGAAGAGAAGGACTAGGATTGGAAGATGAAGAAACCAAGGCAGTTTTCACAGCAGTGGAGGAACCGAGACAAATGTTAATGTCTTTTGGGCATTATTCATAAGTCAAAAACCTGAAGAGAGTTCAAGTGGCTTAATGGGTTGCATTTCTGACCTTAGGCATCTTAGTAGATAGTCTCATCAGAACTACACATGACAGGAAGAATTCTCTGCAAGGAATCAGATTTTAGAAGGGCAAGTATCTGTAACATCAAACTTATTAACTCACCTAATTTAAAATTTGTCCCTCAAACCACCTTGTAAATTGCAACTCACTGAAGAACATTACAACTAGGCTACAAGTACAGGCTGTAAATTGTGGAAATCTGAAAGCCGTTGACCGTGGTCAGAATATGAGCTTATGGAAGTCAGATGGTATCTTGGGTCAAATCATCATTGGGTGTGTGGAATGCTGCCTCCCACCCTAAGGTTTTTATCTCATTCCCAGAATGTAGAATGGGACTGAGTATACTTAGTAACTGGTGAAGTCCTTTCTTTCATTCCTTGGCCAATGGAGGGAAGGCTGTTAGGTTTGGAAAGGTCAAGCACAAACCTAGAATTGTACTCCTCTGCTACTCCCCTCCCCATGCACCTCAGACACACCCCAATATACTAAAAAGAATACATGAGGAATCCGATGAATGATAACCACTGAACAACTGAAATTGTCAATGAGCAGTATTCTTGGTCATAATCTCCACTCTGATAACAAATGTAGTACTATATTAGAAGAAAGCAACACCTCTGACCTTGATGTGGTATTAACCCAACAAATGTTTCCCCTCATCCCTATATGCAAAATAATCAGAATTTGCTACATTACTGGGATAGCAGTATACGTTCTTTACTTCAAGGCTATCACTTCACATTCTGTCATCATCCTGATGGATCTTGATCACGTTGGTGTCTCAAAAGGTCGTAGAAATCCATTACACTGATAAAATAACTGGACCAAAGTGAAATCAGAAGTATTGTGAACCTCACGTGCCTTTGACATGTGTATGGTAATATAGATAACACTGCCTGTTTTCAGTGATAAGCAAGTTTCTTCACTTTAGACCACCCCTTGGACTTGTTTGGATTTGGAGGGCAAAACAGGTCACATTTGAGTGCTTGCCTGTCCCATTTACTGAGAAACCTGTAAGGCAATACATTT
This sequence comes from Bison bison bison, assembly GCF_000754665.1. NCBI lineage: Eukaryota > Metazoa > Chordata > Mammalia > Artiodactyla > Bovidae > Bison > Bison bison. Next base: position 38,746,758 of record NW_011495032.1, read on the forward strand.
TGAGTGGAGACTGGAGAAAGGACTTGGGAGCAGGTCCAAGTCATTGTCCAAGTTACTCTGCCGTTTCGTCTGACCCAGCACATGCCAGTGGTAGAGCTGCTCAGTGATGCTCCAAAAGAAGAATCACATGCGGTAGGGTTTGGAGTTAGAGATGTCTACCGTCTATTATTCATTGGAAAGGTAGCTCTTGTTTGCTACTGGTAGAATGTCTGAACATAAAGTTTCTATGCATCTGAAACTGCCCATCTGTTACATGGTCCGTAAAATTATAAAATCAGATGTGTGCGGCAGCCTTCTAAAATGAAATGTTCACTTTGCTAGGTTGTAGAGACTTAAGTGTCTTGGACCACAACTTAAACCTGCTCCAACGTCTTAGACTTAACCAGCTCGGTTAGCAGCTGGTCCAAGAGTTGAATAAGAAAGACTGGTGACAAGGATGTTGCAGGGATAAGTTTGTAGATATTTCTTGATATTTAGATCCTATGTGAATGCCTACAAAAAGCCTTTACTATGGACATTGTTTTCACTAAGCAGATAAATAAGATAACCCATTCTGTTGATGTCAGCAGTTTTCACCAGCCACTACCTTGGCGCTTGCTCAATAGGCCTATGAACAAAACAGTCATGATAATGGGGATTGAGCCTGTGTGTGAGCTCAAAAGATGGACCTGCCCTTATCAAGGATGACCTGGCTGTTGGCTATGCTCAGTGGCACACTGCAACAAGAGGCCAATGCTGAGATAAAATGATACCCACCATTCCCTAGGGGTGCCGCTTGGACAAGTGATTATACTGGATGACTTCCATCGTGCAAAGGACTGCAGTTTGTCTTAGAGATAGACAGGTGGTATGGGTATGGATTTGTCTTTGTTGCCTACAACATGTCTGCCCAGGATCAGTGTAGATGGACTTTCAGAACTCCTAATTCATCACTGTGATACCTATATGGCGTAGACTCTGACAGTGAAGAAAGTGAAGGAATTGCTGCAGTTGACTCGCATGCATGGAAGTCGTGTGTTTTACCGTGTGCCCCATTGCCTGGAGATAGTTTACTTTTGATGGTTTGCAAAGGCTCAGTTATAGGACCAGCTGGGAGTTAACTTTCTGTGAGGCTAGGTACTGTTGTACAAAATACAGTATATGCCTTAAATCTAAGAGTATACAGTGCTTTCTCTCCCATAGGATGCATGGGTCAATCAGTGGATTGAAGTGGGACTCACACCACTGAGGATTATACCAATTGACCCGCTGAAGGCGTTTTTTGTTTTTCTTGCTTTGTGACCTTGAATTCGATGAGTTTCAAGGTCTTCATGCCTGAGGAAGAAATGTTCTTCCAGGGAACACTGTCTCAGTTCTATTTAAATTGAAGTCTTGAGGCAGTTCTTTGATCATTTTGAGTTCTTTGTGCCACTGAAGAAAAGGGAATCTCTCCAGATACATCATCTTTACCACCCAGTTCTGCTCCAAGAGATTGTCTGCCTTACAGGCTGTAGCGTGTGTCTGTTCTCTGCCTTCCGGTTAGGCTCAGTAAATAGGAGGCAACAGCAGAAGACTTGGCCGAAGAGAATAAAGGGGAGTCATGATGTTTATTTCCCCTGTTCCTCCTTGCACAGTTGCTTCAGGTAGACCATCCTGCTGAAGGCTTCAGCTCTCTTAAGTGGTTCTTCCCTGTATTTACAACTGCAGTGACATTTAGTATCTACTCTCTCCCCTTATTGCTGGAGGCCTAGTGAAGTAATGACTCCTCTTGTTAACTACTCCTGGGAGGCTTCATCCATTGTTGATTTCCCTTAACCCCACCCAAGTTGTTGACCTTAGTTGTTTTATTCAGCTCTCCTCAGTTACCCATTATAGCCTGATCAAATCAGATGTTTCACGGTAATCTGTTTTGACATTTCTAGAGCTGAAATCATATTTTCCTCCAAAATTGTTCCCTGTCTTTTGTCATCTCTCTCTGATTCCCTCTTCTAATGTTCTGTAATAAAACATTTTTGCCTTCCCAAATCTTTTCCTTTGACCAACTTACCTTTCCATTTGTTTATGGTGGGGTTACCAATAGCACGATCCTCTCCCTTGGTCACATGATACAAACTGATATAACTGATCAAACCTGATTTCTTCTGGGAATTTGTAAATTGGGCAGTCAGACACAGGTTTATTTGGAACTGAGTTTTAGTGGAAGTAAAGGCAGATCATGAATTTCTGCCTCTAAGATTTCCTAAAGTTGCCCAGGTTTTTCCTTTGATTGGGTGAGATCCCAGTATGGAGTAAAGCTCCAGCAGGCTCCACACGGAGTAGAAGAGAGCAAGAAATAAGCCAGATGAGCTCTGAATCATCTTAATCCATGATTGGATTAGTTAATTTAGAATTGCCTTAGCTGCCTGTGAGAAGCAAATGTAAATATTCTCTGGAAAAAGAAAAGATACTCTGAACTTCAAGTTATCTCTATGCTTTTTAATATATGATATTTGGAATGCAAGTAAAAACAACCAAGTGTACAAGGAAATGAGAGTTTGGTTTAAAAAACCAAGACAAACAATAGACAATGGAAACAGATCCAGAGGGTATCCAAACAGTAAAGTTTCTGACACTAATTTAAAAGTAACTACTTAATATGAACAAGGTAATAAAAGAAAAGACTAAGAATGTCGTAACCAAAAATAAAAGACAATTCTTGTACTGAAAATTTTACTAGCTAAAATTAGAACTCCATAGATGAATTTAACAACAAATTAGATACAGGTTGAGAGAGAATCAGTGGCTAGAAAAATCAAAAGAATACCCAGGAGCACTAAAAACAAGGGAAAGGAATGAAAAAGTATGAGAGACAGGAGCTAAAACGAAGAGCTCTAATACGTGTAAAGAGTTCCAAAAGGAGAAAGAGGAGGGATGATAATGGATAAGAGTTTTCCCAAATCAATCAAAATGTATCAAGCCATAGATTCAAGAATCTCCCTGTAAGCCTTAGGCAAAATAAATACAAAGACAGTCACACCTAAGAATCTCATAGTATTATGAATACTATGAGACAAAAGACCAAAGGAATATCTTAAAAGCAGCTAGTAGCAAAAACAGAGCAGCACTAAGGCAGTCGGCTTCTTAACGATAGACTCTGCAAGATGATCGGTTTGTATCTTCAAATTTCTTCAAATTGTATACTCAGTGGCTGTATTCTTAAAATATGAAGGTGAAATAAAGACAATTTCAAACAAGACAGAGTTTATGACTGCAGATCCACCTACTGGACAGAAAGTGAATGAGAAAACTTGAGATGCAGGAAATGATGAGAGTCAGCAAAAAAGGGGAAGTAGGTAAGTAAAAATACAAGAACAAAGCTAGTGGAGGTGATGGAATTCCAGTTGAGCTATTCCAAATCCTGAAAGATGATGCTGTGAAAGTGCTGCACTCAATATGCCAGCAAATTTGGAAAACTCAGCAGTGGCCACACGACTGGAAAAGGTCAGTTTTCATTCCAATCCCAAAGAAAGGCAATGCCAAAGAATGCTCAAACTACCGCACAATTGCACTCATCTCACATGCTAGTAAAGTAATGCTCAAAATTCTCCAAGCCAGGCTTCAGCAATATGTGAACCATGAACTTCCTGATGTTCAAGCTGGTTTTAGAAAAGGCAGAGGAACCAGAGATCAAATTGCCAACATCCGCTGGATCATGGAAAAAGCAAAAGAGTTCCAGAAAAGCATCTATTTCTGCTTTATTGACTATGCCAAAGCCTTTGACTGTGTGGATCACAATAAACTGTGGAAAATTCTTCAAGAGATGGGAATACCAGACCACCTGATCTGCCTCTTGAGAAATCTGTATGCAGGTCAGGAAGCAACAGTTAGTACTGGACATGGAACAACAGACTGGTTCCAAATAGGATAAGGAGTTCGTCAAGGCTGTATATTGTCACCCTGCTTATTTAACTTATATGCAGAGTATATCATGAGAAACGCTGGACTGGAAGAAACAAGCTGGAATCAAGATTGCTGGGAGAAATATCAATAACCTCAGATATGCAGATGATACCACCCTTATGGCAGAAAGTGAAGAGGAACTAAAAAGCCTCTTGATGAAAGTGAAAGAAGAGAGTGAAAAAGTTGGCTTAAAGCTCAACATTCAGAAAACGAAGATCATGGCATCCGGTCCCATCACTTCATGGGAAATAGATGGGGAAACAGTGGAAACAGTGTCAGACTTTATTTTTCTGGGCTCCAAAATCACTGCAGATGGTGACTGCAGCCATGAAATTAAAAGACGCTTACTCCTTGGAAGGAAAGTTATGACCAACCTAGATAGAATATTCAAAAGCAGAGACATTACTTTGCCAACAAAGGTTCATCTAGTCAGGGCTATGGTTTTTCCTGTGGTCATGTATGGATGTGAGAGTTGGACTGTGAAGAAGGCTGAGTGCCAAAGAATTGATGCTTTTGA
>NW_011495032.1:38751292-38755252 GCF_000754665.1 Bison bison bison
TGGACTGTGAAGAAGGCTGAGTGCCAAAGAATTGATGCTTTTGAACTGTGGTGTTGGAGAAGACTCTTGAGAGTCCCTTGGACTGCAAGGAGATCCAACCAGTCCATTCTGAAGGCGATCAGAATCAGCCCTGGGATTTCTTTGGAAGGAATGATGCTAAAGCTGAAACTCCAGTACTTTGGCCACCTCATGTGAAGAGTTGACTCATCGGAAAAGACTCTGATGCTGGGAGGGATTGGGGGCAAGAGGAGAAGGGGACGACAGAGGATGAGATGGCTGGATGGCATCACTGACTTGATAGACGTGAATTCGAGTGAACTTCGGGAGTTGGTGATGGACAGGGAGGCCTGGTGTGCTGCGATTCATGGGGTGGCAAAGAGTCGGACACGACTTAGTGACTGATCGATCTGATAGACTGTATAAGTAAATATGCTGCTGCTGCTAAGTCGATTCAGTCGTGTCCGACTCTGGGCGACCCCATAGATAGCAGCCCACCAGGCCCAACCGTCCCTGGGATTCTCCAGGCAGGAACACTGGAGTGGGTTGCCATTTCCTTCTCCAATGCATGAAAGTGAAAAGTGAAAGTAAAGTCGCTCAGTCGTGTCCGACTCTTAGCGACCCCATGGACTGCAGCCTACCAGGCTCCTCCATCCATGGGATTTTCCAGGCAAGAGTACTGGAGTGGGTTGCCATTGCCTTCTCCATAGACTGCACTAATAAATTTGGGGTAATACTAAAATATAGCAACAGCATATAGGTTGAGAAAGGATAAACTATTAAAATGTTCCAAGGTTCTTGGATCGTTCGACAAGAGGTCAAACTACAAATCAAGTATGTGTTGTAATCTGTGGAATCATTAAAAGGATAGAAAATAATGTATAACAAATTAAAACACTGAAAATAGAATTAAAAAGCAATTAAAAGGAACAGGAAAAGATTAAAGAAAGACCTAAAGAATCAGATATAAGTGATAAAATATAAGGATACAGACACATTAAAAACATAAAGATACAGAAAGGTTTAAAGTAAAAGGATAAAGTTATAACCTGAAAACACTAATCCATGAGGTGAAAGCAGTATTAATATTTAACAAGGTGGACTTTGAGGCAGGAGAGCATTGCTAGAAACAAAGAGTGACATTTATATCGTTAGACAGAAAAAAAATGTGTGCATAATTTTTTAGCATTTCTGGGCCACTGATGAAGATAGGAAATACTAGATAAGTAGGCGAGGATGGCTCTGAAGATGTTCCTGAGGAGCATACTGAACAATTAACTGAAGAACCAGGAGGAAATAGGGAGAACTGATAAGTTCTACAAAGTCAATGCCAAGGAGCAAGAAGACCCAGCAAGTTGGAGTCATCATAAGCTAGAAAAGATGTTAATTAGTTAATTTCTAAATAATAATTAATTCTATGAAGCAAAAACTAAAAAAATACCAAGAAATATTCCAATAGCTCAAGATGTAATAGCTGCTAATCATTTTTTAGAAAATTAACTTTTTAAGAGACTAGAGCCATTGTTGTCTATGGTTTTGTTCTCTGTTACTGAAGCCTGCTGCTCCATTTTCCTGGACTGGCATTAAACATTGATGTATCTCTATGTCAGCAGGGGAAAACAGGAGTAATCATTGTTGAGTGTATATCACTATATTCACCATTTGTTTTGTGACTTTGGGAACAGATTTCATAAGATGCCATGGTATGGTCACTAGTTCTCTACATGATTTTGAAGGTTTAGCTTCCTTCAACTGATAAAGAATCCGCTTGCAATGTGGGAGACCTGGGTTTGATCCCTGAGTTGGGAAGATGCCCTGGAGGAGGGCATGGCAACCCACTCCAGTATTCTTGCCTGGAGAATCCCATGGACAAAGGAGCCTGGCGGGGTACAGTCCATGGGGTTGCAGAGTCAGACACGACTGAATGACTAAGCACAGCACACAAGTATATAGTGTACTTTGGCCTTGGAACCTGATGGGTTTACATATATTCTTTGGGAACCTAATCTGTAAATCAAGAAAGTACTTATCTACAGATACTCATTCCTTCAACGCAGCAGAGATTTGTCATGTTTTGGCTGCAAGCAACATACATGACGCTAGGGGGTGATACAAGATAACCAGAAGAAAGTAACACAGCCTGGCAATGCAGTGCAAGATTTGGAAGATTCATCTGGAGGGCGTGTATCAAATGGTTAGGAACTTGTATAAAATTACAATTTAGTAAGTATTATTTTAAAATTTCCATAATGTCAAGCAGCCTAAGTAAGGAAAGAAACCGAAGGATTTAATAATTACAGGTCTTTGGGGACAAACAAAGCGCTTATAATTAAAATGAACTTGGATGTATTTTCTAGAGTTTGCTAGTTTGAAGAGAAAGTTTTAATTTAGTATTTTCATTAATAAAAAAATTATTTTTACCAGTTGTAAAAACTCTTTTGTAGTGTTAACGCATCTTTGAAACATATTTAATTGAATAAGGTTTTGTTTATGAAGCATTTCTCAAACTTAGGGTGTGCAGGTCTCTTGACCACATTTTCAGACTCTTCAAGAATCTTTTTTTCTCTTTAAAAAGGTCAGTACAGGAGGAACGTATTAAATACACTGTCAAAACCCTGGACTTTCTAATTGAGTAACTAAAGCAATGAAGACACAAACCAGTAACCCCCCAGAGTAAGTGAAAAGGTTACACTAATGCAGGGAGATGCCCCTCATGGCTCCGCCACTGGGCAGAGCCAGTGGATTGCTCAAGGGAGGTATGACTTAAAAGGGAGCCAGTATGAGAGGGGCTCGTCTCTGATGAGGGAGCTGTGTGTGTGCACATGTGCACATGAAATGGTGTAATTTGTTACGATTCAAAGGCCAGTGTTACAGGGTTGATGTGGGTCTTCACTTCTTTTTCCTGATGTTCTTTTTTCTAAGTCTTTCTTCCCTCCCAAACCACTATTCCTTAATCATCAACTATTCCATCCTCATCAACTCAAGGCTATTCTGCTTGTAAATTTCCCTGCTTTCTTTTTTAAGTTGTGACTAGCAGCAGGAGAGTTTTATCAGGAATACCTAACATGTGACCTTGCTGTGAGCCTGATCGTTGACCTGTGTAAGCTCATGTAATCCTTGAGGCAGCCTGCACCAAGTGACTGTGGGACCGTATTTTCCAATGCTCTTCTGGACTTGACTCCTGTTTACCTTTCCAGTCTTATCTGTTTTCATGTTCTGTTTCCACTCTAAGCACTGAACTTGTGTCGTGCTTGAAGATCACAGCAAGTATTGGTCACACTTTCTCTGTTGTTGACTGTCCTCTGCTCCTACGTTGTCTTCATTTCTCTTCTCACAAGACTCGTGGGATTAGTACAGTTCTTTCTTCCATTTCCCAGATAAGGTAAAAGCAGCTTCAGATCAGATCAGATCAGATCAGTCGCTCAGTCGTGTCCGACTCTTTGCAACTCCATGAGTCACAGCACGCCAGGCCTCCCTGTCCATTACCAACTCCCGAAGTTCACTGAGACTCACGTCCATTGGGTCAGTGATGCCATCCAGCCATCTCATCCTCCGTCGTCCCCTTCTCCTCCTGCCCCCAATCCCTCCCAGCATCAGAGTCTTTTCCAATGAGTCAACTCTTCACATGAGGTGGCCAAAGTACTGGAGTTTCAGCTTTAGCATCATTCCTTCCAAAGAAATCCCAGGGCTGATCTCCTTCAGAATGGACTGGTTGGATCTCCTTGCAGCCCAAGGGACTCTCAAGAGTCTTCTCCAACACCACAGTTCAAAAGCATCAATTCTTCGGCGCTCAGCCTTCTTCACAGTCCAACTCTCACATCCATACATGACCACAGGAAAAACCATAGTCTTGACTAGATGGACCTTTGTTGGTAAAGTAATGTCTCTGCTTTTGAATATGCTATCTAGGTTGGTCATAACTTTCCTTCCAAGGAGTAAGTGTCTTTTAATTTCATGGCTGCA
>NW_011495032.1:38755352-38758427 GCF_000754665.1 Bison bison bison
TTCATGGCTGCAGTCACCATCTGCAGTGATTTTGGAGCCCAGAAAAATAAAGTCTGACACTGTTTCCACTGTTTCCCCATCTATTTCCCAAAAGCAGCTTAGAAAAGTTAAATGTTATGTCTAAGGTCACACACTTGAGAGAGAGATAGGAATGTGGGAAAAGGATGAATTTTGGACCTAGATGTTTTGTTTTCCAGCTTTAGCTCTGTTATTTTAGTGGCTTGAACTTCAGAGAAAACTTACTTTTTACAGATAAAAAGATTGAAGTTTCCTGAGCGTGATGCACCATGAGGGATTTTGGTGATTGGAGGGCAACACAGGCCTGAGACAAAGGCATAAAGTTAGGGAGGGAATAACAGAATGGAAAGGAAAGAAGGTTTTCAAGAAGTAATGTTAATAAAGTGCGAACAGGACTCCATTGATTAAATTAGGTCACGTGCACATTCCAAGCCTCGGACTCAGGACTGCGGGCATATGTGTTTGATGCAGGAAGGTGAGTGTAAGGATGGACAGCAGAGGGAGCTCTTGGTAAGTTTTGCTCATCAAGCCTGGTCTCAGAAGAAGGAGACAGTGACAAAGTGCCGTCTTCTCTGGTGCTCCTTCACCACGGGCTTATTTCTTCCCATTTTTCACTCAGTGCCATGTATCATTTCCTGGACAGATGTGCCTATGCAGTGCAGCTCTGTGCCTCCCCTCATGAGGCCCTATATGGTTGTGGCTTTACTCCTCTTCACTAGATAGGGAAAACAAGTCCCACGGGACTTGACTCACTGCCCCCAGTTCAGTTACAGACTGGTAAGCAGCTGAGTCAGGATTCTCATTCTTAGAGTTCTCTGGATTTCTAAAGTTTGGCCTCCTCATCCTCAAGTCACTTTTCTGTGTCCCTGAATGTTTTATAGGCCTGTATTCAGGCAGTACCCAGGCAGTCCTGGGTACTAAGAGGGTTAAAAGGACACTCCTTAAGTAGCTAGTTTTAGTAGGGGCATTTTAAAAGCATGCTTTAACTCATAGAAGCCGGTTGTCCTGTAGCTAGCAAGCCTACAGGAGAAGAATGTGGAGGGTGGTGAAGGAAATGGTGGTACCTAGGGAGTGGATTTGGGGGCATTAAACTCTCCTCATAATTTCCATTTGCCTTCTGTCTTTTATAAACAGCTGACACTATCTCAGTCTTCTGTCTGAATCTGCAAATACAGCTTCAGAACTCTACCCTGGCTGCCCCTTCCCTCAGCTGCACTGTGGTGGCCTGTCCTGATGGTGCTCAGATGTTCCTCCTGTGAGTGATGGTGGGTTACCTCACTGGGGGAAGGACCCCCAAAAGGACTGAGCTCCATCTTCACATCTATAATTGCTACAAAATAAAGATGCCTGTCGTCTCCCCTTCCTTTTCTGGGACCCCGCTGTGCTGCTCGGGCCTGGGACCCAGGCCTGGTAGGGAGTGGGGAAGGGGCCCAGCAAAGACCTGGTGACAGGCTGATTGATGGTTCCCGCCCCTGCTCGCCCTCCCGCCCACTCCGGCAGGCTCTGGCCCAGGTCCACCCTCCGGCTGCCTGAGGGGTCTGCTTTTCTTTTCTTTGAGTCAGCACCAATGAGTCAGGGCCAAGATTGGCTGGGGGTAGGGGGCATTACCGCAGGAGGCTCCCTTGCAGGGAAGGGAGTGAGCACTTAGTTGCCCAAACGAAGGCGTGGTGAGGAGCAGCTGAATGGGGGGCACTGGGGTTGTGATCAGAGGAGCCTGAGCAGAGGGTGGATTTGTTGATGTTACTGACCATCAGCGGTTGGTAGAACACTTTCTTGTAGAAAAACACAGGGATTACTCAAACCATATTGTTTGGGGCCCTTAAAAAATCCAGGTTGTCCCTCTCATACTTCAGCTCTACTCTTTTAGAGATGCCAAAATGGAAACCAAATATCCGTGAACTCAGCTAACAGGTGAGGTGGAAGGCAGGTGAGTGAAACTCTCATATACATGCCAACAGCAATCCTATCATGTCCTTTGCCAGAGCTGCTGAGGGTCAAAGCAAAGTGGCTGATGACATGGCAGCTGTTTGGTGGCATCCATCTGTACTCCTGCTCCACAGGCAGTACACACTGCTAGTGGAGACAGGAGGAGAGTTACATGTGGCTGGAAGGTAGACATAGGGACAGAAATTGAGTCTCTAGCCTTCCAATAACACTTAGGGAAGACCGAGTGTTGGGAGAGGGTAAACCAGTGTTGCTATTCTTGCTAATGGTCAGGCAGGACAGCTATGCCAATATGGTCCCAGAACCACAGATCTCATGGCATCCTAGACTCACACTGCTAGGAGCGCATCCTTAAAGCTTGTCTTCTCCAACTCCATCATTTCAAAGAGACGGAGGTGCAGATTCAGAGAAGCGAAGTGGTTTGCCCGCAGTCATGACGACAGAGCCAGGAGTCCAACTCAGGGCTCCGTCCCTGACCAGAACCCAGGATTGAATCTGCAAGAGCCTTACAAATCGCTCAGGGTTGTTCAGGGCACAGGTTAATGGGAGAGAGCTTCATTACTGCCCTCCAGCTGAGAGACTCTGGAGGCCCTTGGTTTGGTATTTCTATCCCTCTAAAGGAACCAGTTTCTTTTCAGGTCAATTGAACTCGAGCTTTTATTACCCTCTAGAACCAGTCATCAGGAGAGAGAACCACAGAGAATGGAAATGTCTTTTCAAAATAGCAGAAGAAGGGAGATAGATGCAGGTTCCTTGCAGGGTCTAACTGGGCTCAAGATACGGGAAGTCTTTGTGTTTTCCACCAGTGTCCTTCTATGAAAGGAGCTGGCCTTACACTCACTCATGCCTTCGAGGTGTGCCTGTTGTGAGGTTTATTAGGATTAAGTGAACCAAATTCCCTGCAACCTGAAGCTGGAGACCTGAATCCAGAGCCACACGATGAGCCTGCACCCCTTCATCCCCACCTCCCCCAAGGGAAGCCCCCCCTCCCCGGCTCCCACTTCTCCAGTGAGCCATTTCCACGTATATATAAAAGTCTCCTGGCAGGAGCAGGAAGGCTTTCTGCCTTGGCAGCACATTTCTCATGCAGCAAGACTGCGTCTTTGGAAAATA
>NW_011495032.1:38758527-38779555 GCF_000754665.1 Bison bison bison
CCATGCCTCTGCTGCCTTCCTCCAAGATGTTCAAAGCATGGCACAAATGATGTCTTAAACCTACAAGAGAAGGGCAGTGGTGGAAATGGGTCTCGGTTTCAAAATTGAAGACCTAGGGCAGTTGTTACCATATGGCAATGTCACAGAGCCTTTGTGGGTCCCAGACAGACTGGATCTTAGAGGTGAACCCACAGACATAGCACAGAAGTCAGGAGACCAGACTCTGGTGCCGGATTATTTGCATTCATCATTAACTAGTCTCAGTATTTTATATCCTCAGGCAAGTTTCCTAACCTCGCTAGGCCTCTGCTCCTTTGTATAAGGAGGATGATAACACCTACCTCACTGGGTTGTTGTAAGGATACAATGGGATACTTTCCCAAAGAATAGCCTGATGCATGATAAACATTGAATTAACAATTGATATTATATTATTCTTCTTTCTCTTATTTTACAGAAATGGGAACTGAGACCTGCAGAGGTGTATGTTAAGAAATATATTTTCTGGGACTTCCCTGGCAGTCCAATGTTTGGGACTTGGCATTCTCACCAGTTAGGTCCCTGGTTGGGGAACTAAGATCCTGTAAGCTGTACAACATCTGTACAACATGGCCAGAAAGGAAAACCAAAGAATTATATTTCTTAAAATCACAAAATGAGCCTAGTTGTGTGTGAACATTTTCATTGATTAAAAAAGGGAGCATGTGGGTATCTGCATATGAGCTAAGAAAGGCCAGGTTACATGGCAGCAACAACTCCTAAATGCCAGTGCTTATGGCAAAAACATGTTCATTTCTTGCCCACACTCTGTATCTGTTGTGGGTCAGTTGGTGCTCTGCTTCTATCATTATCTTCTTTGTTCTGGGACCTGCTCTTATAATACAGCCTCCCTCTAGGGGTGAGTCTGATCACCTCTGCCCACAGTTCTTGGCCAGAGTAAGTCACATGGCCATATGGAGTTCCACAATGTGGGTAGGCATAACCCCCTTATAGGAGATGATCAGATATGGGTAAAGAGTAGCACAGTGTATGATGATTTCCTACATAAACAAATATAATCTTAGTGTGAGTGGTCCTCTGACATGAACTAATTGTTAACACCTGCTCCAAGGTGTGAAAATTGGTATGAAAAACTAAGAGACATGTCCACAGCATTAAAAGGAGCATCTCTTGATGCCCTATTACTTGAAATAACTTCTCAAAATCCATAAACCATGGATGAGAACAAAATCTCCATTCCTTGAAAACCAGCCACATACATCATGTGGCTCATCCCGGGAGGAGAGGGTCCTTATACTAGAACATCACAGAGGGTCTTGTCTCTCTCCCATCCCGAGGTGTTTATCCACCTGTCCCATCCTATTCCATTGAACAAATGGTTCATTTCATTAATCACGGCTGATTTAGTGCTGGTCACTGGTCTAGATGGTGGAAATGCAAAAGAGAATGAGATACAGCCCTTGTCCTTAGGAAGAGAGCAAACTCCTTGCTAGTGGGGGAAAGACTAGCAGTGAGGTCGACAAATGGAATATAAAGTAAGTGCTGGTCTGGTCTGGGATCTGTGGAACCACAGTGAGGTTCACTTAATCCAGCCTGGGGGTGTCAGAAAAGTTCACTACGGGAAAACTGATGTGGCTGGAATTTCTTTCTTAAGGAGGGGTAGGAGTTATGCAACTGGTTGAAGTTGTGAAATGATACTGGGGACAAAGTGTGACATTCTCTAAGAAGCAAGCGTTCAGACTTCCTGGCGTGCCTTGTTTATTAGCAAGCATCTTTTCTGAGTGCTGGGCATTAACAATATACTGGGTAGTTAATGACCACAGCCCATCACCTTTGGGGCTTAACCAATGCAGACTGTCTGAAAGGATGGGTCTGGGGTTGCCCAGAAGTGCAAACTTGTGAGGCTCACCCCAGAGTCTCTAGGTATGGAACCCAGAAACTGGCACTTTAAATAAGAGCCTGTGATATTTTTATCACACTTGGGTTTCTGTTTAAAAGGCACTCATAATATTGATAAACATGGAGAGAACCCAGGGAGAATGCGATGAGTGTGTTGAATGAAGAAATACATTGGAGTAAAAAATATTTGTGTTACCTGTGAGTCAGGGGCCAATGCCCTTTGAGGTATAGTGCAAAGGTTAGAGAACTTGGCATTTCTTTGTCAAGGCTGCTGTTGACTTCCGTCCAGAACTGTCTCTCCAAGTTTGCTCTCTTATGCTAACTATTTTTTCAATTTGTGTTGCCTTTTTATCTCTTCCAGTAAAACAATTTAATGGCAGATTCTGGTACTTACTTTGTGTGCAGCAGCCAATTAGGGGTAAAGGTGATCGGTGAATGAGGAATAATGATGGCTTAGAGTTGACAAAGAATTTATATGATCTCATTTGATCTTCCCTCGTGGCTCAGATGGTAAAGAGACCTGGGTTCGATCCCTGAGTTGGGAAAATCCCCAGGAAAAGGGACTGGCAACCCACTCCAGTATTCTAGCCTGGAGAATTCCATGGACAGAGGAGCCTGGCGGGTTATGGTCCATGGGGTTGAAAAGAGTTGGACACAACTGAGCACTAACACTTTAACTTTCTTTCATTTGATCTTCACCTAATCTTGAGAAGATAGGCCTCTTATAGCCTCATTTTGCAATTGAGGAAACAGTTTGGAGAGAATAGGCCATCTGCCCAAGGTCACATAAAGTAGCTGGTAAGCAAGTAGTAATGTACAGATGTGAAAATCGGACCAGAAATAAAGCTGAGTGCCAAAGAATTGATGCTTTTGAACTGTGGTGCTGGAGAAGACTCTTGAGAGTCCCTTGGGCTGCAAGGAGGTCAAACCAGTCAATCCTAAAGGCAATCAATCCTGAATATTCATTAGAAGGACTGATGCTGAAGCTCCAATACTTTGGCCACCTGATTTGAAGAGCGACTCATTGGAAAAGACCCTGATGCTGGGAAAGATTGAGGGCAGGAGGAGTAGGAGTTAATAGAGGATGAGATGGTTGGATGGTATCATCTGCTAAATGGACATGAGTTTGAGCAAACTCCAGGAGATAGTGAAGGACAGGGAAGCCTGGCATGCTGCACTCTGTGGGGTTGCAAAGAGTCAGACACGACTGAGCAACTGAACGACAAGCCAGCTGAGCTAAAAAATGAACTTTGAAAATGTAGTCTTTGGAATTATTTCCTTGACTCCTAAGATTCTGGTGAATGGTTTACCTCATTAATAACTAGACTGTCTCTGGCTTTTCTTCAGGAGAGCCCCAGTGAACCCCATCTTGATCACCTGAACCCCCTCTTGAATCCTGGCATGCTTTAACACTGCTAGGTCAGCAAGAACGAGTATGAGAGGGAGAGAGAGAAAATCAAAGAGAAGGTGGAGGCCTCCTTCTTCCACTCAGCAAGCTGTCTGGAGTGTGCTGGACCAACTTTGGCAAAATTATAAAGGAGTTTTCTATGGCTTACAGTCCCCAACTCCCTTCTCCTGTCTCCCAGACCCCTGTGGCCTTGCCTCTCTTTTAGCTCAGTGGACTCCTATCTATCACAAAGGGATTGGGAACTCTCAACATGAAAGAATTAGGCAGTTAGTGTGTTATTCTTCCCAAGGGCACATTTGTGGTTTGAGTGTAAGACCAAGGAACAGATAAATAAGGGAAGCGACTTGGCTGGGAAGAAATTACCATTGTCAGTCATTCTGGAGAATACCAGAGAGTGGTTTGCTGACCTCTGGTGAGAGGAGGGCAAGCCTTAGACCCAAGGACCCTGGAGAGTCTCCTTACCTTCCCCGTCATGACCCTGAGGTATAGAACAGCAATAGGGGATGGCGTTGCCTCTGGAAAACTGGGCTAGAATTCCAGCCTACCAAATGCTCCACCCCTGTCATGTTCAGTTCCCTGTGTTGAGCGGGGATAAAAGGCCTGCCCTGCCTACACACCTCACAGGGTAGATATGAGACTCAAAGTGCAGAGGGTGTGTCAAGCTAAGCTGGTGCCAGCTGCATGGTAGGAAAGTGCCATGGGGGAGTGGGGTGGAGTCAGAGTGGATACGTAGAGGCCCTGAGGTCCATGCTTTTAGAATGACCACTCTGAGTCCTGTGGAGTGTTTTCTTCCTTGGCTGCACCATATGGCTTGTGGGGTTTAGGTCCACGACAAGGAATTGAACCTCGGCCCTCAGCAATGAAAGCGTGGAGTCCTAACCCCTAGTCCTCCAAGGAAGTCCCCTGCGGAGGGTTTTTCATCTTAGCCCATGGGGGATTATGAGAACATGTCACCTGCAAACCTGAAACAGCAGTCAGAAGTCAGGTAATAAAGCTGTGAAGGGGACTGGTACAAGGGTAGGCTTGAGCCAGACCACCTGGGCTTGTCCTGACCCTTGCTGTTTGGTAGGTATTTAATTGGGGAGATATTTAATTTCTCCAGACCTCAGTTTCCCCATC
The DNA here is from genome assembly GCF_000754665.1 of Bison bison bison. Taxonomy (NCBI): domain Eukaryota; kingdom Metazoa; phylum Chordata; class Mammalia; order Artiodactyla; family Bovidae; genus Bison; species Bison bison. The sequence goes on from NW_011495032.1 coordinate 38,762,954, forward strand.
TGTAAAACGGAGATAATGACAAACCCTAACTCAGGGTGTTGCTCTGAGATTGAAATGAAACAAGAATGGAGTGCTCAGCAAAATACCCGGCACAAGAAAGCCCATGAGTGTTAGCTGTTGATGCTATCTTCTTGTATTTACATGAAGTAAGCTAAGGCCAGTGCTTTCTGGGATCTCACAGAGGACAAAGGCTAAGCACTGAGCAAGCACAGGCTCTAATTAAATGGGTAGAAGATGCCATCAATGGAAAATGCATTGACACTTGTACATACCAAGGAGAGTAAATGCATGTCTGGTCGGGTGCCCCAGTCTTCTGCGTGCTCTCTGAGGTACAGGAGTGAGAGCGGTTACATAGCTGTGCCTGTGCAGCCACATCCCATAAAAAACAGACAGATTCGGACTCCATGTCTCTGCAGTCATCTCTTGGGTCCCTAAAGAGCAGAGAAGTTGTGGCTCTACGGGCAGGAAGCGTTTTGTCCTGGTCATCTGTATGCTTCCAGCCTTGACTCACCCTCATCTGTATGTATTATTCCCCACACTGACCCTCACTTCAAAGTCCTCCTCCTTCTCCTTCCCTGCCCCACAACTTCAAATGGAAATGAAAGCGAGGCAACCCAGAGCGCTGTCATTGAAAAACCAAGGTCTGGTCGGCATCAGCGTGCAGCCTCCAGCTTACATTCTTGGTTTCTTTCTCCTCGGGCCTCGGTCAGCCTCTGAGAAGCATCACCCTCCCCCCCATTTGTTTTACTTAATAGTGGTTCTTTCTGGGAAACCTTGGAAAGGGGTTTTGTGCAGCGCCTGGATGATTTATGGAGTTGCCGGAAGGGCTAATGGGAGGGAGGCGCTGAAAGAGGGAGGGGCAGCCTCTTCCACAGCCGGTTATTTCAGGAATGGAGGCGGGGGCGGGGGATGACCCTCTGGGCTGCCATCACCCCTACCATCAGCATTATCTGTGTAGGTGGGAGTGGGCAGCAGACTGACTCTGTCTGACGGTGCCAGTGGCCACAGAGGGGGTTGGCGTCTCTCTTCCCTTTTGAGGACTGGTTCTCAGAGGTGGCGTTGGTATGGGAGGTAGAGAGCGTGGGTTCCTACCTCTGCTGCCATCAGCTCACAACCCCTCGTACTTAGGAGCTTTGTAGGCATTAGAGAACTTTTAAGCCCCGAAAAAAGAAGATATCAAAGGAAATGGCAAGATCAAAGTTAATATGTTTAATTAGAACGTCTTCATATGTCACCTTCAGTAACTATAGACTTCAGCATTTAGAATTTTCCTAGGAGAGCAACTTTTAGTTCAGGTTTTCACATTGCTCAGGAATCTCCGGCAACACAATTATTCAAATACTCAGGAATCATAAGCAACCATAAATTTTATGTTACTAAGAGTCAACCACTTCAAAAGCAAAATTAGAATTATGCTTTAGAGATTATACGAAAAAATTTATTCAATGTGAGTGCATTTGGACATGCTTGATGGGAGATAGAGCCTCCAGAAGAACATGGGCCCAGGGCTTAGGGAGGTCTTAGTTCTGCCGTCCTGCAGACGAGCCTTGACAAGCCTCCAGCCCTCCTTCCTTCCCCAGGGCTTTCTTTTTGTTTGGTGAAGGCGCTGAGTTAGAAGCCCTCTCCGTTTCTTCTCATCTAAAACTCTGTGAATTGTCTTGCTTTTTTTTCTTCTCTCACCACTTTATTTTTCACCCCATAAAGGTGATCAACAATCAATCCATCAAATATTAGGAAGCAGAACGAGGTGCCATTAGCAGGCAGTTGGCAGAGCGCGGCTTCCCAGGTGGCACTAGTGGTAAAGAACCCACCCACCAATGTAGGAGAAGAGACTAGGGTTCGACCCCTGGGTCAGGAAGATCCCCTGGAGGGAAGAAATGGCAACCCACTCCAATATTTATGCCTGGAGAATCCCATGGACAGAGGAGCCTGGCGGGCTCTGGTCCGTTGGGTTGCAGTCGGATACGACTGAAGTGACTTAGCACACGTGCGTGCATGGCACAGCACGGCAGACCTCCGTGCCCATCATTTGCACAGCGCCTTCATGACTGCTGCTGCATCCACGTATCACCTCGTTAGTATGTAAGTTAATAATGTTCTGTAAACCATCTCCTTTTGTTTTTCTATTTGTATATATATTTTTCTATTTATAGTTTGAATGAGTACCACCTTTACATGACTCAAAAATGTAAAAGGCGGGGGTGGGGTGAGGAGGGAAAGAAGTTTAAGCAATAGAAGAATACAGAATTCTGTCCCCTGCCCTGCCCCCATTACCTGGTTTCCACTCCCTTCTCATTGCAAGATGCGCCCATGTAGCTCACCTGTCTGAGTTTTACGAGGGCTTCTCTGTCTTTTTAAGGTTCTGATACAGGCCCTTGGGTTGAACCCTGTGGTTCAGGGCCATAGCTGAAGGATGAACCTTGTGCCAAGCGCAGCACCTGTGAACCAGGTACAGAGAGAAACAGTGAAGGTGGGTAGTACTTTTGAGATTACTTGCTTCAGCTTCCCCACTGCAGTTTCACAGAAGGGGAGACTGAGCCCCAGGGATGAAAAAAAAAATCTCACCCAGGGGCTCATTAAAAGGCAGAGCGGGGTCTAGAAGAATTTTGATTGCTGTCTCAGTGCTCTTGTGCTGCTCTATAAGGGCTCAATTAAGACTTTTTTCTCTAAGGAATTCGTCTTAACATTGCCATGCTATACCCACTCAGACACCCAACTGCACCCTGTGCGGATAGCTCCGCTTATCAAAGATGCACAGGGAACCAGTGAGACCTGCATGGAAAGCCTAGCTTCACCTCTTAGCAGCAATTTGACCTCAGTTTCCTCATCTCTAATATGGGTCCAAGGATGCCTGGCCCACAGGAGTGTTTTGTGGTTTAAATGAAAGCATGGATGTGAAAGTACCCAGAGCATGCCAAATATAAAACTGGCCCTCAGCTTTTGTATGAGGCATCTGAATTTGCTGGGATTGTCATGTAGCTTCTCCATCTGGTGCATCTTGTGTCCTGAAACCAACAGAAAGCTTCTGCATTACTTTTACTTCCTTCCTATGCCTACAGAGCTGGATGCAGCTGGTGCTCAAAAATCCTGCTAAATGAAGGAGTGCTGCAGAGAGCAAAATCTGCTGTTTGGAACTCTCCCCCAGGGTGCAATGGAAGGGCAGAGGGTGTTGTGGACTCTCCCAAAGTGGTTATGCAACGTGAAGGACAGGCCTGCTCCTTGCAGGTGCGTCAGATAGGTGGGGGACAGAGCAGCCAAGCCAAGCTCTCATTTCATAAATGAGGACAGGGAGGGAACAGCCTGAGGCCCCCCCGAGACAGGCTCTTCTGAGCCAGGCCTCCATCCAGCTCCAGGGTGGGAGCTGAAGAAATGTCGTGGGGCACAGGCCCTGTGCTTTCATCGGTTCTGGCTTGCCTGTCCCCGCTTGGAGCCCGGGCACGTTCACAGGTGAACAAGATGTGGCAGGAAACCATGAATCAAGGGGACGAAGGTATTAAAGAAGTCAGGCTGACTTCTGGGTCTAAATCCCTTTCTTTCTCCTTCTGGGCTTGCTCCAGCCTGTCCCTGCTTGGCAGGGTCCGGAGGCTGCCCCCAGCTCTGCCTTTCGAATTGCACCAGGAGCTGGGTGATGGCCGTGAGAATCCAGGGCTGGCTTGGCATGCACAGGGAAAGGCAGGATCTAGGACCAATATTGATAGCTACAGGGTCGGTGTTCTTTCTGTAGTGACATATCTATGGAAAGGGACACTTTCTTTGCAGTAAGTTTATCTTGAAGAGGTAGCATGGCATTGAGCAGGGGTCAACAAACGCTTCCTGTAAAGAGCCAGGTAGTAAATATTTTAGGCTTTAAGGAACAACAGTCTCTCCTGAAAATATTCCAATACTTCTGTTTCAGAACAAAGACAGACAGACAATACATACCCGAAAAGATGTGGCTGTATTCTAATAAAGTTGTATTTATGGACACAGAAATTGGAATAGCATATAATTTTCATGTGTCACAAATATTAGTCTCCTTTTGATTTTTTTCCCCAAACAGCTTAAAAATCTAAAATCCCTTCTTTGCGTGATGGCCATGCAGAAACAGGCACAGGGGCAGACACGGGAGGGAGTTTTTCAGGCCCTGGGCTTAGAATGTGGACTTGAGAGTCAGGCTTGGGGTCAAACCCTGGCTCTAACCTTTGGCATCTGACCTTTGGCAGATGACATAATCTCTCGGAGCCTCAGTTTCCTTTTCCTCAAATAGGGAAAACGATGTCTATCTAGCTCAGTGAGCATGACATGAGGTTGAGGGGGTGAAGAACTTGATGTGGACTATTTTATTTAATAGAGGACTATTAAAGTCCTCTGTCAGTGGGGGTTACCATTATCGTGTTCATCACCCATAAGAAAACTAGTGCCGAGAATTTTGAGTGTGAACTAAACTATTGCCTGCCATATCAGTAAACCAAGGATAATGCAGCCATCCAGCCACTGCATTACAGCTGTCCTGACGGTAAGCCCGGAGGAAACTCGGGATGAGAAAGCGCAGAATACTGGCCCCAGGTAGCTGAGGTGCAAGTCAAAGAAATGATTTCAGTGAGCCCAGACTTTGCATCTTCTCATTCTAAATGTCTCATTCTTTGCATCTTGAGATGTCTAGTTTTCTTTGATTAGCAGTAAGTTTTTCATGTGCCAACTACCTGGTCGTTTGTTGCAAAAAATTCCTGTATATCCTGGCTCTGCCCTTGCCTCTTGGGAATAGTTTGCTTAGCATTATCTGAGATGCTGTGTTCTGGGCTTGAAGGCCTCAGAATGCCCCGATGAATAAAGCACAACTCAATTTTTAGGTTGTGCATATTTTTTCTGTCAGCATGAACAATGCCCCACTCTCCATTTCTACCCAGAACCTCTTGAAGCCTATTTATAAAGGCAGTCACCACAGGCTTTTTACAAAAGCTATAACCCTTGCTTCTGGTTACAATGAACTCATCGTATTTGTGTGTCCAGGTCACTCCAATTGAATGCATGCTCACTGAGCACCAATTTTGTGGGGCTCAGGGTGAGGTAGGCATGGAGATGAACTTGGCCTAGTTCTTGCCAGTAAGATAGGACAGAGATAAGAAGTAAACCCAAACCACCATAAATCAAATCAGCATGCAGAATAAGACCTTCGAGGGAGGCAGTCCTGTTTCCATTTACTGAGTGTCAGGCCCTCTGCTACATTCTTTCTGTACATATGTTAATCTCATGTATATAACACCCCAGGAGGAGATTATTTCCTCACTTGATAAATGGAAAGTGGAGTCAGGGAAACTGTTAAGGGACTTGCCAAAGGTCACACCCTGATCAGAGGAGGATGGAGACTCACATTCAGGTCTGACTAACGTGGGAGCCAGAACTTGACCCATTGGTCTAAAGTACCCCAAGCCCAGAAAGTTCACTCTTGACTGTGATGGCTGGGGAACAGCAAGTGGCCCATTTGGCCAAGGAGGGTGCATACAAGGGTCCTATCCACTCTATGCATCCATGCATCAGCCTGAGGCTTCAGGCAGGAGGACACACGAAGCCTGATGACTTCACCAGACTCATGTATTGTAGGAACTTCTTGCAAAAAAGGAAAACCTTCCGTTGTAAAACACTCTGCCATGTATTCATGTATTCAACTCTTCTTCAAAAAAAAAAACTTGCATTTTTTGTCTGTAACTGCTCTTCTGACTTTCAAATAGGACTGTCTCCTGGCCTGACATGGCAGGAAAAACGGTGCTGGGCAGGGATGCGGTTCCGTCTCAGCAGGTACTGCGGGCCCTGCTTCCACCACTTCCTGCCTCTTCCCTCAATTCCCGCAAATGTACAATTAGGGATTAGGCAACCTCTGGGTCCTTTCCAGTTCTAACTTTCCAAATTATAGCTTATACTGTGCCTCTTTCAGTAAGGGAGACAGCTTTCACCTCTAGCTTGGAGTGGCTAGGCCACTGCACAGCAATATTAGATTGTAACTGAGGTTACTGGGCACCGTGGGGCCAGGATGAGAACTTCCAGCCCTCAAGTCATGGATGTGCTGCTTAGATAACCTGCACCTTCCTGAAGCTTGTTGGGATCTACGTCCTTGATCCGTCTGCACACAAATAGCCCAGCTTTTTAATTCACTCCTTTATGTATTCACACCTAGCCTCTGGAGTCAGGAATCCAGAGGAGTTAGAATCCCAGATCTACTAGCCCTATGACCACAGGCAAATTACACAACCTCTCTGTGCCTTAGCCTCCTCCTCTATAAAGTAGAGATAAAAATGGAATTTGCCTTATAGGGTTGTGAAGGGTTAAATCAGTCTTGTAAATGAAGACCATTCCTGGGACTTTCCTGGTAGTCTAGTGGTTAAGAATCCACTTGCTAATGTGGGAGACACAGGTTCAATCCCAGATCTGGCAAGATCCCACATGCTGAGGGGCAGCTAAGCCCAGGTGCCCCAATCACTGAGCCCATATGCCCCAATCACTGAGCCCATATGCCTAGAGCCCATGATTCACAGCAAGACAAGCCACCGCAGTGAGGAGCCCTCACGCTGCAACTAGAGAAAGCCTTAGGAAGAAACTAAGGTTTGCAGAGTTCACAGAACTTATTTGAGATAGGCCACTGCCCCCACGGGCTACAGAGGACATGTCAGCAGGGCCAAGAAGAGAGCCGGCTGGGAAGAATGGGCAGGTCACCTCCTGCCCCGGTCACTTAACATTCGTTTCACGTTGCCTCCCTGCCGCATGCCTGGTTCTTGCTCAGACCTGGACTCCTGCTGGTGTCTTGTCTTGAATCGCATAACCTGTCAACACACGAGAATTGTCGGCAACAACCGGGGAGAAATATGATTTAGGAGCCGGGGAGAGGAGCGCAGAGAGACCGGAAAGCTACCACTTCATGGCTGATTTTGGAGCCACCTCTGGGCCAGACCAAATGGGAAACATCCTGCTTCGAAACAGTCAGGATGTTAATACTTAGATGAGTGAAGACACACATGTCTCAACTAATATCCCAGGCATATCGGGCCGATTATGCTGCACCAGAGTGCAATTTCCTCCTGGGTTTCATTTCTTTGGCCCGACATTGTGCAGATGGCGTGCTCAGCTCGCTGGAAGTTAAGTGTGGAAATGATCAAATAGAAATACGAGACATTTGACTATCACTGGGGCTGCAACTTGACACTCCAGGTCTGATTGGAAATCCAGCAGGCCTCTTTCACGACCCTTTATTTCTGCTCGCCCTTAGCTCAGCTCTCTGCAAACCTCACAACCGTCAGCTCTGGCTCTGTTAGTGCTGCTTCTCACCAGAGACATTCGACCAAGTGGTCCTCCCCGTTAAAGTCCCCGGACACAGGGACTTGCCTGACTGTCCAGTGGTTAGGACTCTGCTCTTCGACTGCGGGGGACGTGGGTTTGATCCCTGGTCTGGGGACTAAGATCCCACATACCATGTGGCGCAGCAAAAAAAAAAAAAAATCCCAGGACACACACACACCTCTCCAAGGTACTGCTCAGTTGTGTGTTTATTTATTTAGTTGGCTGCGTCAGGTCTCAGTTGCTGCATGTGGGATCTAGTTCCCTGACCCAGGATTGAACCCAGGTCCCCTGCACTGGGAGTGCAGAGTCTTAGCCACTGGACCACCAGGGGAATCCCATCCTCGTCTACTTTTTACTTTTTTTTTTTTTAATGTGGTTTTATTTATTTATTTATGGCTGTGTTGGGTCTTCGTTGCTGTGCGGCAGGCTTTGTCTCTAGTTGTGGTGAGCAGGGGCTACTCTTTACCGTGCGAGGGCTTCTCATAGCAGTGCTTTCTCTTGTTGTGGAGCACGGGCTCTAGGGTGCTTGGGCTTCAACAGTTGTGATACCTGGGCTCTGGAGCACAGGCTCAGTAGTTACTCAGGCTTAGTTGCCCTGCAGCATGTGGGATCTTCCCAGATCAGGGATCGAACCCGTGTCTCCTGCATTGGCAGGCGGATTCTTTACCAGTGAGCCACCAGGGAGGCCCTGCTTCTCTTTTTAAATGCTTTGTTGAGGACTTCCTGAAGCTGAACCTTCTTGAGTTTCGCTCTCACACTTTCTATGAGAAAAAACATCTTATCCGCACTTTAAGCTCCATATCCTTATTCCTCCAGACCCCAGCTCACAAAGCACCTCCTGCAGGATGTCCTCCTTATTTCTTGGCCAGCCTTCTCTTTGTCTAAGTAGCCTGTACCTACTTTAAAGTCTACTGTCAACCCAGAAATCTAGCTTTCTTAAAGTTTTGGACTCCTTTCCCTCACTCCTCTACCTCCACGCCCCACTATCCTAAAACCTAGAGCCTTCTGTACTGCTGGTAATTTCCAGATCAACTGCAGATTCCAGAGCGGATACAGCACCTGTATCAGAAGCTGGTTGAACTCCTGAAACCCTCTTCCCCTCTCCCCTTACTAGACCAATTTTAGTTTAACCAAACTCGAAGACTATATTTTTACCTCTTCCCTTTAATGATTAACTTGTTTCGAAGAATTCAAGAACCCAGACACAGTGACTGCTGACCTAGTTACTAACCAATCCTAGTCACGTTTCTCATGAGGGTCCAGCCTCTGGGCTCTTCTGGTCTACTGCAGGTGAGAACATGAATTCCTTCATGGTACCGGTTTTGCTTTTCAAGCAAATGGAAACATCGGTCTGCTTCCCTGACCCTCTCACGGAGGTCTGGTGTATAAATGAAAGATGATGACGGCTTTGCTTTGTTGTAGAGCTAGTATTTTAGTCTCTTTAAACTCAGTTCTCACCCCATTGATTTCAAGCCCTGATATTGTCAAGGAAGACACCCATCAATGCACTGTTGCTGCACCACTGCAGACCCCCAGTGCCCAACTGGGATGCTAAGAGGTCCTTAGGCTCCCTTCAGCCAAGGATAAGGCAAAGGCTTGTGGCGGTCAGCTCCCCTGCGTGGGCCCCATGTGCTCCTGCAGACTTGAGCTGCCTGTTTTCTCTAAGGCACTCCTGGGCTCCTGCTCCCTGTACTAGTCTGCTTGGGCTGCCATGACAAACACTACAGCCTGGGAGGCTTAAACAATGGAAATTTATTTTCTCACAATTCTGGAGGCTGGAAGTCCAAGAACAACGTGTTGACAGGTTTGGTTTTTTTCTGAGGCTTCTCTCTTGGACTTATAGATGGCCATCTTCTCTCCTGTATCTTCAGATGATTTTCCCTTTTGTGCCTGCCTGTGTCCTCATCTCCCCTTCTCATCAGGCATCAGTCGTATTGAATGAGTTCATCTTAATGATCCCATTTGAACTTAATGACTTCTTTAAAGACCCCGTCTCCAAATACAGTTACATTCTGAACTACTAGGGGCTAGGACTTCCACATGGAGAAGGCGATGGCACCCCACTCCAGTACTCTTGCCTGGAAAATCCCATGGACGGAGGAGCCTGGTAGGCTGCAGTCCATGCAGTCACTAAGAGTTGGGCACGACTGAGTGACTTCACTTTCACTTTTCACTTTCATGCATTAGAGAAGGAAATGGCAACCCACTCCAGTGTTCTTGCCTGGAGAATCCCAGGGACAAGGGAGCCTGGTGGGCTGCCATCTATGGGGTTGCACAGAGTTGGACACGACTGAAGCGACTTAGCAGCAGCGGCAGCAGGACTTCAACATATGAATTTAGAGGGTAAGACAGAAGTCAGCCTCCAACACTTTCCACTTTTTAAGTGCACACTGCCTGGTTTTAGGGCATCCTGGACCTTCATTGAGGTTTCTGAGGAAATATGTCCTCCTTTGTAAAATGGGGTTAGTAAGGATACTGATATCTTGAAGTTGCTGTGAAGATTAAGTGCCATGAAGCATTATAGTAGATGCTTAGTAAACACTGGGCTTCCCTGGTGGCTGAGATGGTAAAAGAATCCGCCTGCAATGCAGGAGACCCCAGTTTGATCCCTGGGTTGGGAAGATCCCTTGGAGAAGTGAATGGCAACCCACAATACTCCAGTATTCTTGCCTGGAGAACTCCATGGACAGAGAAGCCTGGCAGGCTATAGTCCACGGGATCGCAGAGTAGAACGTGACTGAGCAACTTAGCACACACAGAGTAAACGTTAGAGCCACTGAAATAAAGATGATGATGATGCTGACAGCACCACTGTTATTAGCAGATGTCTTGGTCATAACATTCCTTTTTTACAGCAGCTAGTGGTCATTTCACGTGTGTCGTTTTCATTTTGCTCATTTCTTTCCAAAAGAGGCTTCCCCGTGGCTGTCCGGCACACTGGCTGCCCAAGATTCAGATCAAAGCTATTCTCAACCCCTACTGTGAGGACTTGGAAGCACTCCGGCAGGAGGAGGCACTGGGCCTGCCCCATCTCTCCCATCCCCTGCTGGAGCTCTTCACCACAGCTCACTTGGGCATCTGCTTTTGACCTCGGCGCCTTCCCTGTGCGGCGGTGCCTGGTGTCTGGAGGAACGCCAGCTCTTCCTGTCTGCCAAGCTGCCTCTCTTCCATCACACGAATGACCTGGGAAACCCCACCTCCCCTCCAGCAGGAGCTCAGTCTCCCTGGACTGATCACAGGAAAGGTGCTGATCTGAGGGCAGTCCTCCCTACACAGGCACCATGCTTGGCTGGCACTCAAAGGCCCTTCTGATACAGGCTTTCTGCTCAAGACTTTCCTTCTGTTTGTATGCGTCCAAGTGTCCATCTCTGTCAACATTAAAAAAAAATCTCAGATAGTAAGGCTACTTTTGTTCTCTGTCCCGCACATTGCCTGCACATAAACATGCCTGCTGGAGACACCCGGTCTTTACAAAGCAGTTACGCTTGAGCACTTTCTCTCTCTCCTCCACCCTGTCTCAGGCTCCAGCACGTTTTCCCTCTGCCTGAAAGTACATCTTCTGCCTTGTCTCCTGGAGAATGCCTGTCCTAAGTCAGGCCTGCGTCAGATGCCTTGCTGACCTCCCTGGCTGAGACAATGCCCCCTTCCTTGGTGGCTCTACTGTGCCTTTCGTAGCATCTTGCCTCTACTCACCACTCTGCACTCTGTTTGAATATCTTCCCTGGCTGAACTAGTTGCTCCTCGAGGGCAGGTGTGATGACGCATTTAACTCTGCATCACTGGTGCCCAGCACAGGGTCTGGCTGCAGATGAATGAAACCAGTGAGGAGGGCTCTGGGCCCCGGCCACACTGGGCAGTGCCTTTCATGGCATTTTCCGTTTGGCCTCACCTCTTCCTTTGTCCTGTTTTTAGCCTAATTCCTTTCAAGGCTCTGGCATGGGACTCTGAGCTCATTTTCATGATTGCTTTAAATATTTGGGGCTGTTGGCATGCCAACACGGGGACCCACGCTAAGGAGGGAGAGGAATTCTCTAGCTCTCTGGGTTCTGCCCAAACACAAGGAATGTGCCAGAGGCAGGGGAGGTTCTGAGAAAATGCCAGATTGGGTCGAACTAAACCGCTTTCCTACCTGGCTTAGGGAGCCAGGAATTTTGGCAGGAGACGAGAAAGTGGAAGGACACAGTGGCCTGGGGTGGGGGTGGCGGGTGAGGATGGCGTCTCCTCCAAGAAACCTAAGTGGAGCCCTGGGTGAAGGAGAAAGGGCAGCAGCAGCACTGATCTGGAGATTCAGTGTCCATGTCTGAAAACGGTGAAGCACCCCAGGAACCAACGCCTGGACACCATCCTGCGAGCCAATTCTGAAAGTCAGATGGACAGAAGAAGACTTTAGAACTCTTGTCATGGAAAAACTCGGAAGTCACAGAAATAATCTCTCAGGCAGAGCCTGAGAGTTGCTCCAATCAACTCCCAACACTTTAGGAATCAAGAAATAGAAGCTGAGAGAGAAATGGGGTGACCTAGGCCATACCGTTCATGGTGGTAGTACCAGGACTGGAACCTACATCTCCTTTTCCTCTTCCCAAGGCTCCCACCTTCTCAAGGACCGGAGAGAAGCTAGGATTCGTTTTCCCCAACAATTGTTATAAATAGACTAGAAAGCCTAGCTGCTGCTTGTTGATTTCTTGCTACATGCCAGGCACAAACCAGTGCTAAATGGTTTACATATTTCATCTTATCGAAGAGCAGCCTTATGAAGCAGACATTCATTTTAAAGATGGAAAAACTGAAGGTCAGAGGCTAAAGGATTTGCTTAGATCAACCAGTTACTGAGCATCGAGATCTAGTTTCTAACTGAGAAACTGCCTGATTCTGGAACCCATGCTTTTTTAAAGAAAAAAAAAAAAATTCATTTGGCGACACTGGTTCCAGTTCAGCACACAGAATCCTTCTTCTTCAGTGCAGCGTGTGGGATCTTTCAGTTGCAGCATGCAAACTCTTAGTTGCAGTATGTAGGGTACAATTCTCTGACCAGGGATCAAACCCAGGCACCCTGCACTGGAAGCGAGGAGTCCTAGCCATTGGACCACCAGCGAAGTCCCTGAAGCCCATGCTTTTAACAGCTACTTTCTAACACCTTCCTGTCTGGCTTTCTCAGATCTCAGGAAACTGGTTCAAGAGGAAGACGGCCTAGAGCTTCTAGATAGAAATGCAACATCCCAGCCCTTCTGGCAGTGAGATTTGCGGCACATAGACCTCGATATCTGAAAGAGGCAGGAGTTTTCTTCCCTAAAGACTTTCCAGTCCAGGGACTTCCCTATGGGTCCAGTGGTTAAGACTGCACGTTTCCACCGCAGAGGACATGATTTCAATCTTTGGTCAGGGAACTAAGATCCTACATACTGAGTGGCATGGCCAAAAAATACAGACTCTTCAGTCCAAAGAAGACCTGTGGTTATGGTGGTGGAGATGGAGATGACCTGTGGCGGGGCTGCTGATACAACAGTGGGGTCCAAGCCGAGGCAGCTCCTAGAGAGCAGCCAAGAGGGGGGGGACAGATTCCTGACTCACTCCCTGAGCTGGCTGCAGGCTGTAGAGATCTGTTACCTAAGGGAATGGATTCGTGAAGAAGGAAAACCGCCCCTTAAAATTCACACTTTATTTACATTTATAGAACAGCTTTAAGCTCACAAAGTGCTGTCTTCATATTCTTCTTGGATTCTTAGAACAAGAAGGCAGGGTTAAGCTTTACCATTGAGCACACTGCCCCAGAGAAGTGAAGTGACGTGTTCAAAGTCAACCAGCTAGCTAGCAACAGTGCCAGGGCAAGAAGTCAGGTCTCCTGAAACTTACCCGGAAGTTCGTCACCTTGACACCACTGCGAGTGGATAAAAAGGAGCCAGGAGAGATGCTGCCAGAAGCGGCATTGTAGTCTCTGGATGATGACCCCGCCCCCAGGTCTAGGCTTGCCTTGATTGGGCAACAAAAAGCCTTCTTTCTTTTGCCATTGGTTGTTTCAAGAAAGGCCACGTGACACAATTCCAGCTAATGAGGCAGGAACCCGGGCAGAGGTGGGGGCAAGGGGCGCTGTTGGGCAGCCCACGGGAAAGCGTCTGTTTCTCCTAATGAGCCGGGAAAAGGGGAAATCTTGCTAGTGCTCTGGTTGTCAGTGTGCCTGGAACGTGGTGAGTGGGCTGCTACGACTAATTGGCTCTTTGGAAGAAACCAGTGTATGGAAGAGGATGCACAGAGAGAGGAGAGAGTCTGGGTCCCTGAGGACATCATTCAATCAACAGAGGCCCACCCTCCTGAGACTGTTCATCCTAGACTTCAGACGTGGCTGTAGTGCAGGGGATAAAGGGTCAGAAAATCTTGTGTCTCCTTCTTAAGAGTTAGGATAATCTCCCCCAGAAGATCTCCAGCAGACACGCTCATGACTTTTTGGCCAGCACTTTTTGGGATTCCATGGCTGCCCCAAAGCAAGCAAGGACAAGTGGCCTGGGAATGCTGTGATGGCCCGATCATCTTAGTTGGGCTGAAAACAGCACGTACTCTATACCTACAACTTTTATTATGTGCCAGGTACTGTGCTAAGTGTTAAACCTGTATTATAATGCTCTAAGAGGGGATTCCTTGGTGGTCCAGTGGTTAGGACTCAGTGCTTTCACTGCCCGGGCCTGGTTTGATCCCTGGTTGAGGAACTAAGATCCAGTAAGCTGTGTCACATGGTCAAAAAATAAAAAATAATGCCCTAGGAGAAGTACTGTTAGTATCTTCATTTTATACCCGAGGGCATTGAAACACAGAGTTAAAATAATTTACCCAGGGGCCACGCAGCTAGGAAGTGGCAGAACTAAGCTTTGAACTCAGGCCCCAAGTCCTGTGTCCTTAATCACTACTTCCTCCAGTTAAGAAGTGAGGTCAGAGAGGTGGGGGGTTTGGGGGAGAATGGATACATGTATATGTATGGCTGAGTCCCTTCACTTTTCACTTGAACCTATCACAACATTGTTAATTGGCTATACCCCAGTACAAAAATGTTTTTGGTGTTTTAAAAAAAAAAAAGAAATGAGGTCGACCTCCCTAGAGCACATGGCTGACTGAAGGAGAGGTGAGGACTTGAATAATACTGAAGTTCAGTTAGGACACAGGAAGAAAGAAATAGATGTTGGTTAGCAACTGTGTTTGCTACCGTCGACTCTGTTGGCGACTCTGCCCATAGATTTCCTTTGAGGAGAGCTACCAAATATCTTTGAGTGTTTCTCAAGCTATTGCCTGTAGCTCAACTGTCCCAAGTAAAACAACTTATTATTGTGGGCTGGAAAAGCCCTCAGGGAAGAGAATCATCTGAAGGATGGATAAGATTTAGAGCAAATGGATATTCCAGGCAAAGAAAATTGCCCAAGAAAATGTCCAGAAGACAGGGCTGGAAATATAGACTAGGTCCTTGAAGTCCTTGGACACCGAGTGGAGGCCTGTGGGCTTCACTCAGGCAGTGAGGACTGCAGAGGATCCTTGAGTAGGGGTGTGGCTGGTCATCTAGAGATACATGCCAAAGTTGATCAAAGGAGGAGTGTGCAGGAGGAGAGCTGATTGGCAAGAGGATCTGCCTTATGATGAAAGTTTGACTAAGGGTGATAATGTTGGAAATGCAATGGGAAAGATACTGCAGGAGATACTGAGAAAAAATGATGTGTGGGTCTGATAACTGCTTAGATATCAGAGGATGAGCGACTCAGGGTGTCTTTGAATTTTCAAGCTTTGATGACAGGAAGATGGAAACCAGGAGCCTTGGGGAGGTGGAGGAGAGGGAGCAGGATGTGGTGGGTTTGGTGTCGAACTTGGAGATTGGAGATGGTGGGACACCCATGTGGAGACATGATTGGCATGTTAGTGATGAGTGAGAACCACAGGTGTCAGAAAGCTGAGGGGGTGGAGCGGATGAGACCTCTGAGAGCAGGGATATGGTGAAAGGGAAGGTGGCTACTGAGGTCTGGACCTGAGGAAATGTTTAGCATTACTTGGTCCCATGGGAGGGCATGCAACAAAAGACATTAAGGAAAGGTCTAAACATTATAAAATTGCTGATGCAGAAATTCCTTGTTGAAGAATATAACCCAAAAGACGTAATACAGAAGTTTATTGAGTACTTTCTCAATCAACAACACAGCATAGCAATTAAAAAAAATTTTTTTTTGTTTTGTATTGGAGTTGATTAACAATCAACTCTATTCTTTTTCAAATTCTTTTCCCATTTAGGTTATTACATAACAGTGAGTAGAGTTCTTTGTGCTAAGGATAACATTTTTTTAGTACCTTACACTTAAACAAATTTTTAATTTTATATTGGAGTGTAGCCCACTTCCCAGGTGGTCCTGGTGGTAGAGAAACTGCCTGCCAATGCAGGAGACGTGAGAGACTCCAGTTTGATCCCTAGGTCAGGAAAATCCCCTGGAGGAGGGCATGGCAACCCACTCCAGTATTTTTCCTGGAGAATCCCATGGACTGAGGAGCCTGGCAGGCTACAATCCATAGGGTTACAAGCAGCTGGGTAAGACTGAAGCAACTTAGCATGCACATGGCCCATTAGAGATGGGAATACCAGACCACCTGACCTGCCTCTTGAGAAACCTGTATGCAGGTTAGGAAGCAACAGTTAGAAAAGGACATGGAGCAACAGAGTGGTTCCAAATAGGGAAAGGAGTACATCAAGGCTGTATATTGTCACCCTGCTTATTTAACTTACATGCAGAGTACATCATGAGAAATGTTGGGCTGGATGAAGCACAAGCTGGAATCAAGATTGCCAGGAGAAATATCAGTAACCTCAGATATGCAGATGACATCACCATTATGGCAGAAAGCCTCTTGATGAAAGTGAAAGAGGAGAGTGAAAAAGTTGGCTTAAAACTCAGCATTCAGAAAACTAAGATTATGGCATCTGGTCCCATCACTTCATGGCAAATAGATGGGGAAACAGTGGAAACAGTGAGAAACTTTGTTTTGGGGGGCTCCAAAATCATTGCAGATGGTGACTGCAGCCATGAAATTAAAAGATGCTTGCTCCTTGGAAGAAAAGTTATGACCAACTTAGACAGCATATTAAAGAGCAGAGACGTTACTTTGTCAACAAAGGTCTGTCTAGTCAAAGCTATGGCTTTTCCAGTGGTCATGTATGGATGTGAGAATTGGACTATAAAGAAAACTGAGCACCAAAGAATTGATGCTTTTGAACTGTGGTATTGGAGAAGACTCTTGAGAGTCCCTTGGGCTGCAAGGAGATCCAACCAGTCCATC
>NW_011495032.1:38779655-38799997 GCF_000754665.1 Bison bison bison
GATGCTTTTGAACTGTGGTATTGGAGAAGACTCTTGAGAGTCCCTTGGGCTGCAAGGAGATCCAACCAGTCCATCTTAAAGGAAATCAGTCCTGGATATTCACTGGAAGGACTGATGCTGAAGCTGAAACTCCAATACTTTGGCCACTTGATGCAAAGAACTGACTCATTTGAAAAGACCCTGATGCTGGGAAAGATTGAAGGCAGAAGGAGAAGGGGACGACAGAAGATGAGATGGTTGGATGGCGTCACCAACTCACATGAGTTTGAGTAAACTCCGGAAGTTAATGATGGACAGGGAGGCCTGGTGTGCTATGTAGTCCATGGGGTCGAAAAGAGTCAGACACGACTGAGCGACTGAACTGGCTGAGCTGTTCAGCAATGTTGTGATAGTTTCAGGTGGACAGCAAAGGGACTCAGCCATACATATACATGTATCCATTCTCCCCCAAGCTCCCTTCCCATCCAGGCTGCCACATAACAAGGAACAGTGTTCTTTGATCAGCACTTTATATTCATGAATTTAATTATTCCTCAGGACAATCTTATAAGGCTGGTACTATTCGTTCTTTTTACAAGTAAGTTTTCATTTTACAAATAAAGAAGATGAAGCCCAGAGTGATTCTGTCATGTGAGCAAAGGTTTGATATTCAAGGACAACAGCTGTGAGGCCCTTCTTAACCACTGGGCCATTCTGCCTCTTAAAATGACCAGAAATGAACACAAGGCTGCGCCCTGGGGGTGTTCATTTTAGCATTATAAGAACAGGAAACAATCTAAATGCTTAACAGCTGGAGGCTGGCTAGATCAAGTCTGACTTCCAAATGAGAGCATGCAGTATAGATGTTAAAAATCGCTCCGTAGGAGAACACTCAATGACATGGGAAAATGTTGATGATACGTTTTTAAGTGAGAAAAGCTGTTTTCAAAACAGTATGATCCCAAATATGAAAAAGGAAAGATATGTGTGATTATTCACATGTGTGTACTTTGGCAGACGATACGGCTTCTGTACTGGATTGCCTGTGGCCAGTGCCCCACCAGGTACCCTCTTTTCCCTCACCCCTCCCAGCGTCCCCACACCCCAGGCCATCTGGGACAGGTCGATTCCGAGCCACCGGATTGAAGTAGTGCGTATTTGAACAAAGATAAGCAGGATGTGTGTGGAGCTCTGTGCCCAAAGTGTCATTGTTTCCCCTCAGGTCATTCCAGGAACCTTATCTCTCGATAAAGCAACACTCTAAGGGAGAGCTAACTAATGGAAAGAACTTTGGATAGACTGTAGCCCTCATAGACTATTTCAGAGGTACAGTGCCACTTAAGAATAGGTGATGGGTGCCTTCCATGTAGGAGTCTGGAAAATGCCTGAAAGGAGGGTATCTTGCTCTCTGGACCATGGAAGTAGGTCGGCCCCCTACCCCTGGGGTCCTGGGGTCACTAGCAAGCAGCCCAGCCCCAAGACGATTCCAAAGCCCCCCCTCAAAATCCTCTGGGCTCTCTGTCCTGTACTTCGCCCCAGCTCTATATCCATGTTCAGCCAAAGCCCCAGAGCTGACTGCTTAGAAAAATATTTAATTGAGATTCCTCCTACAGTGCTTATTTCTGTCTCAATAAGGCCTTGGCATGCCATGGGTAGCTAAATATATTGGCTCTTTCCTTTCCGATGCCAACTTAGTTTTTTAAATGTTCCCAAGTACATCTGCCCAGTTATTCTGTTAAAGAGAATTTACAGCATTTGCCCTCTGTAACCTGGAAAAAGAAGAAGAAGGAAAAAAAAAAGACAAAACTGTGGAGGTTAGCTTGCTCAGGGAAGAGAAATGGAGAGACTGTCTGTGCAGAAGTATATTCCTTCGTTCCTTCCAACAACCACATCTACTGAGCTTCTCCTGAGTTATTGGCACTGTCCCTAATGTGTAGACTATACAGATTTTTGGAATTAGACCCGGTCCCTGCCCTCAAGATGTACATAGCCTAGATCTAGCCACAGTACAGCGCGTTCATGATGGAGGATGCACAAAACAGAACTGAAGGAGTGTCTGCAGTGCCCCAGAGGGAGATAGGGGACGCTTTCCTAAATGGCATCTCTGCCTGTCCTAGAAGTACTTAGGAACTGAGGAGACAGAGCTGAAGAAAAGCAAGAATATAAGGCTAAATGGGCTTTATGTGCATGTTACTTTAGTTTGGGGTCAGCAGCGTGGGCACTTACCCCAGCAGAATTCTTCTGCTGGATTTGGTATCTGATTCTAAAGAAGTCTGGAGTACAGTTCATTTATACCTCGAGGCTTTGGTTTCTTTACCTATAGAACATATTAGTGCAGACAGAGTCGTTTCAACAATTTTAGAGTTTCAGAACCCCCTTAGTAAACAAGAGCATATGGAACCCCAGTGTGTAAGACCAAGATCATCGGAGCTACTGTGGTTGCGGTATGGGTAGGAGACCCCAAACTAGTCCTGGCCTGCCGCTACCCCCCGCCCACTGGGGCACCTCGCTAGGACTCTGGGGCTCCCTCAGCTGCAGTTGAAGCCCTCAGGCTGAGGTGGTGTTTCAGGCTTTCCTTGTGTTCTCGCTTTGCCTCCATTTGGGCGTGAGGCTGGTTGCTGCTGCCAGAAGGAGTCTGTACCTCCACCTGGGAGCTCTGATGGAGGCTGGTAGGAGGTGGTCTTGGAGTACTTGGGTTCACCAAGTCCTGGGAGTGGTCAAACATGCTTGTTTCTGTGAGCAGGAAGCAAGTTATCCTCCGAAAGCAGAGCAGGTGTTGGCAGCTGACAGAACATGGAAACTTGCTCTTGAGGCTATCGTCTGTACCTCATACCCTCTCAGACTCCTGAGAAGTTCTTTCTGTTCTCTAGCTTTGATTCATTTCTTTGTAATGGATGTAAATCATTTCCTCTGTGTTCACCTGTTTCCTTCTAGCTGTCCAGAAAAATCTGAAGTTGGATTTCCTATCCTTCTCAACATTTCATAGATGGCAGAAGTATTAGGGGGTCTTGAATGAAAGACTCGTTAAGAGTTGTGGCAGATTTCCACCTCTGTTTGAAAAATGCCGCTTTGGTCATCTTGGCAGGAGGCTCAAGGGTGGACATGAGAATTTTAGGGTGAGGGTGATGTCAATCGTGGGGAGTCTGTAATTCCCCAAATCTTATTAACACAGGGGCTGAATACCAGACGTTCCTTTGGGTCTGCGTGCCAATGCTCTCAGCCTTTCCTAGCAGCCTCTCTCCACTGGTCTGGAACCTTTTAGGGCATTCCAAGCCCCCGCACCTCCCCCCACCCCAGGGCTGGCCTGCAGTCAAGCATCTTCACACTCTGTTGCTTCCATCTGGAACTCCCTTCCTCGATTCCCGATGCTGGCTGCCTCCGGGCCTGCTTGCTATTCCGGTGCCCAGAATCCCATAGAGCTCTGCCAGCAGAAGCCACGGGGAGCTGCAGCAGCTGATAAGGGTGGGCTTCCCTGGGGGCAGGATGCAAGGGCCAGAGGATCCGTGCAAGCGAGCTCTGACCATTTATCAAAGGGTACCTCACAGAAAGAGAAAAGACGAGCTACAGCTGAGAGGAGGAAGTTGGAATGCACATAATCAAAGAAGGAGAGTATCAACAGCCCATAAAAATCAGCTCCAGGTCACCTTGGGATTCTAAGATACAGGATGAGATGGTTAGATAGCGTCACTGACTCAGTGGACATGAATCTGAGCAAACTCCGGGAGACAGTGAAGGACAGGGAAGCCTGGCGTACTGCAGTCCATGGGGTCGTAGAGAGTTGGACATGACTGAGTTATTGAATAACAACATCACCTTAGGATTCTAATATCCTCTATGGCATTGACTGTCCCTGAGTCATGAGATTTTTGCCTGACATGCAATCACATCCTTTCCAGAAACTCTGATTTTTCTTCTTCCAGAAGGTGAGGGAGTCTGAACATGACTAGGGGGACCAATAGCTGCATAGGTCAGGGATCCAACCAAGATTTAGATGTGTGCTGAGCGCATCTCTGTCTTCCTCTGGACAGCCTGTATATCTTTCTGCCTCCAGGCAGACCTGGTGATGAATTCAGTTGAGGTTTTAGAAAACATGATGCTGTTACTCAGCCATTAAAAAGAATGAAATAATGCCATTTGCAGCAACATGGGTGGGCCTAGAAATTGTCATACTGAGTGAAATATGTCAGACAGAGAAGCAGAAATATTCGTATGACAGCCCTTACTTGTAGATTCTAAAAAGAAATGATACAAATGGACTTACAAAACAGAAAGAGACTCAGAGACTTAGAGAATGAACTTATGGTTGCCGGTGGGAGAGGGAGGAGGGAAAGATAGGGGGAAGGGACAGTTTGGGAGTTTGGGACGGACATGTACACACTGCTGTATTTAAAGTGGATAACTAAAGAGGACCTGCTGTATAGCACAGGGAACTCTGCCCAGTGTTACGTGGCAGCCTGGATGGGAGGGAAGTTTGGGGGAGAATGGATACCATGTGTAACTGAGGCCCTTCACTGTTCACCTGAAACTATCACAACATTGTTAATCAGCTAAACCCCAATACAAAATAAAAAGTAAAAAAAAAAAAAAGAAAACATGCTGGAAGGAAGTGAGAGAAGAGGCAGCAAGTGGAACCTGGCCCCAGAGACATCCACATGAGGGCTCTTACATCAGCTTGTCCAACGTCGACGGCAGGGCTTTCTCCTTCTGGCCACTCCTCCTTAACTTCTCAGTTTCAGTGTGGTTAGCATACTCTCCCTGCTGCCCTGACTGACTCCAGGAGTCCTCCCTGCTCCTCTGCCCCTGTGCCCTGGCCGTCTCTGCCGTGGTGAACCTCCCATCCCCTCCCTGGTGAATGACTCTCCTCCTGCAGGCCCCTTGTCTGGGGATACAGGAGGCCTTTAACCTCCCCTTCCATCAAGCTGATTTCATGATAGCAGAACCTGCAATTACCCCCGTTTCCTATGATGTCATGCCCACCTGCCTCTGCCTGGCTTCCCACCATCTCCGCTTCCTACCCCTGCCCTTCTGCTGCCTGATCATTTTTTGTGGCTCCCTTCCGTGGCTTCTCTCCTCTGCTCAGTCTTGTCTTCTCCTCTCCCTCAAACATATTAGTCTGATTCTTCCCTTTGTACCCGGGTCTGAAGTGCCAGGCTTAGTTCTGCTCCAAACTACCAATTCTTTTCTTTAAAAAAAAAAAAGATTCTTTATTTGCCTGCACTAGGTCTTAGTTGCTGCCTGTGGATCTTTGTTGTGGCATGCAACTCTTAATTGCTGCATGTGGGATCAAGTTCATTGACCAGGGATCAAACCCTGGCTTCCTGCATTGGGATCTGAGTCTTATCCCCTGGACCATCAGGGAAGTCCCTCAAACTGACAGTTTTTCAAGGCCCCTCTTTTCTGTGAAGCATTCTCTATCAAGTCACCCTCTTTATGCCCTTACTTTGTGTTGATTATTTCCAACTTTTCACCAAATTGGCCTTCTGTTTTATATTACTGCTGCTGCTGCTGCTAAGTCGCTTCAGTTGTGTCCGACTCTGTGCAATCCCATAGACAGCAGCCCACCAGGCTCCCCCGTCCCTGGGATTCTCCAGGCAAGAACACTGGAGTGGGTTGCCATTTCCTTCTCCAATGCATGAAAGTGAAAAGTGAAAGTGAAGTCGCTCAGTCGTATCCAACTTTTCGCGACCCCACGGACTGAAGCCAACCAGGCTCCTCTGTCCATGGGATTTTCCAGGCAAGAGCACTGGAGTGGGCTGCCATTGCCTTCTCCGATTTTATATTACTAAGCGTTGTCTTTTCCACAACGTTGTAATCGTCTTGATGGTAAGGGTGTGGTAATACCTGTTTGAATCATCTCTCTGCTCCCAAGGCAAGGATGTGGGAATGAGGAAAATTAACATGTGTCCAGGGCTTTTAGACATTATCTCATCATGTCTTTTCAACCCTAAGAATTGGATATTTTTTGTCTCTTATTTTATAGATGAGGAAACTGAAGCTCAGAGAAGTATTTTTACACTTAGAGATGGTAAGTGGCTGTGTCAGGATTTAAAACCAGGGTTGCCTGATAACAAAGCATCTTCCATGACTCAATGTCTCAGTTCTAAGTTGGAGCATAGAGCACTCATAAATGTATGGAATCAGAAAAACCATTCGACACATGAAGCTGATGTGTGTTTAGAATCATTGATAGCACTGAAACCATACATGTGTTTCTTTTAACCCCACCCTGAAAACTTAAATCCCAGATTGATGTATTCCAATGCTAATTTTTTTCAAAGACGGTAGGAGCAAGTTTTATGATTGACGTCTTTTTTAAAATGTCCTAATGATTTTTTTTCAGAAGCATTTGTTGTTCAGTCACTCAGTCAAGTCCTACTCTTTGCAATCCCATGGACTGCAGCACACCAGGCTTCCCTTTCCTTCACAGCCTCTGCCGCCCTTTTCTCCTTTTGCCTTCAATCGTTCCCAGCATCAGGATCTTTTCCAGTGAGTTGGCTTTTTGCATCAGGTGGCCAAAGTATTGGAGCTCCAATTTCAGTATCAGTCCTTCCAATGAATGGTCAGGGTTGGTTTCCTTTAGAATTGACTGGTTTGATCTCCTTGCTGTCCAAGGGACTCTCAAGAGTCTTCTCCAACACCACAGTTTAAAAGCATCAATTCTTCAGTGCTCAGCTTTCTTTATGGTCCAACTCTCACATCCATACATGACTACTGGAAAAATCATAGCTTTCACTTTGTTGGCAAAGTGATGTCTTTGCTTTTTAATACACTGTCCAGGTTTGTCATAGCTTTCCTTCCAAGCAGCAAGCGTCTTTTAATTTCATGGCTGCAGTCACCATCCACAGTGATTTTGGAGCCCAAGAAAATAAAATCTGTCACTGCTTCCACTTTTTCCCCTTCTATTTGCCATGAAGTGATGGGGCTGGATGCTATGATCTTAGTTTTCAGAAGAAGCATGATTCTTCTAAAATTTTACTTAGAAATGGTCCAAGGATGTCTGATGTCATGTCTGAACTGAATAACCAGGGAGGAGGCTGTGATAGCTAGAAGTGTGTCTCTCAAGTCTGGTGCCACCACGGAAAGTGTTCCTGCCCTTGCATCCAATAAGATGGTAATCAAAGGAATAGCAAATTCTTGAGATAAAACTCAATATATATAGTGTAAATACATATACTCTATCCAGGTTCCCAGATGTTAGAAATTCCCCCATGATCCCCTAAGAAGAGTATTTCATTGTATTAGATTGTGAAGATGTGTGAGATAGAGAAAAAGAGAGAAAGAGAGAGACAGAGAGAGAGCACTCAAGCATAGATGCGGAAGATATGTAAAGGAAAAAGGAAACGAAGAACAAGAGGAAGAGAAGAAGGCTGAAAAGCTCAGTAGAAGGTTTTCTCTACTAAATGGATGGAAAATGCATTTTGAATCTTCCGAACTGGAAGGGAAAGCAAATTTTGTCTTAAGTGGCAACGCTTCCCAAACCTTTTCTCATGTCCCGACAGGGTGAGGACACAGTCTGGTGCTTGGGGATTTAGGCTGAATGGTTCTGGTCTATCAGCCTTGGCTACATCACGGCACAGAAAGTACAGTTACCACTTTTACCAAAGATGCCACTGTGACTGGAGAAGCCTCACTCCTGGTGTGCCCAGTGGGGGTAGTGAGCTGGGAGCTGGCAAGCAGTTTGCCTTGGCTTTGCAGATCTCTCCTCGGCTCCTGGCTTTGCTGCTGTTGTTGTTAGTCATTCAGTCGTGTCCGACTCTTGGCGACCCCATGGACTGTAGCCCACCAGACTCCTCTGTCCATGGGATTCTCTGGGCAAGAATACTGGAGTGGGTTTCCATCCTCTTCTCCAGGGGATCTTCCTGACCCAGGGATCGAACCCAGGTCTCCTGCATGACAGGCGATTCTTTGCCATCTGAGCCATGAGGGAAGCCCCTGGCCCCTCTAAAGGAGATGTTTAGATGTCCTCTTGGGGGTTTCTGAATGTGCCCACCTGGGGCAGTTTTGAGAGTTGAGCAAGACGGGTGCCTGCCAGACAGTCAGCCCTAAACAAGTGCCAGTTACCTCTTCACCAGCATAGAGAGAGCAGTAGGAGCCCTTGTTATTTTTCTCTTTATTCCCCAAAGATTTTCTTTTTAAAGATGTTGTTGTTGTTGTGGACCGTTTTTAAAGTCTTTATTGAATTTGTTACAATATTGCTTCTGTTTTGGTTTTTTGGCCTCAAGGCATGTAGCATCTTAGCTCCCTGATCAGGGATCAAATCCACACCTCCTGCCTTGGAAGGCGAAATCTTAACCACTGGACCACCAGGGAAGTCCTGCCCTTGTTACTTCTGCAGGTTCATTTCCTACTTCTCTTCCCTTTATTCACCTGTGCCAGCCTTGAATACCAACCCCTACACGCCCCCCCACCCCACCATGGGGCGTCGATGCCTGCCGTCCCCTCAGCTCAGGTCTTGCTGTCACCATGTCTCCTCATGGCTGCAGGACTTCATTCAGGTCCCAGCTCCCAGACCAGGTATCTAGAGCAGCGCCCCCAGCAACCTTTGTCTCCTCCATATTGCCGTTTTGATAGCACTCTCGACCTCTGACTCTCTCCTGTCTCCTCTCGGAGGTACCAGCTTCACAAAGGCAGGGATTCTGTTTGCCTGGTTTTTTCGTTTCATTCCCAGCGACTGTAACAGTCCTCAGCACATGATCGATATTCAATAAATATTTGTTAAATGGTTTATTAAACCAAAAATATTGGGAAGGTGGATTCTGCCTGGGGAAGGATGAGGGGCACAGGGCCTTCCTGCCTACAGCGGCATGCCTGGGCAAGTCAGTCCCCAGCAGAGCTTTAGCCTTCACTTGTCCCTTCCTCTGGGCGTCCTGAGGCAGGTTACGACTTGTACAGCCTGTGGGGTGACCGGGTGGGTGTGTGATATGGCTGGAGGAGAACTCTAACACTCCTGTATTTCGTGCCCAGATGCCCAGATTCATGTGCCAGTCTTCCCGCCAGTGTGCCAGCCACAATATTCAAGTGAGGTAGCAACATTCCCACTGAGGCTGTGCTTCTTACCCGGAGCACGGGGCTTGGGGGTGTGTGTGTGTGTGGTGTGGAGGGGGACTTGAGGACTCTGCTATAAATGTATCATCCTTTTTACCTAATTTCCTGGAAGCATGGTTGTTACTGGGTATCGGCCTTGGCTACATGGTGCCGTAGAAAGTACGTTTCCCACCTTGAAGATAGCGCTGTGACTATAGAGAAGTCTCACTTTTGGTGGATTGGGTGGGAGTGGTGAGCTCAGGATGGGAAGCAGATGCCCTTGGCTTTGCAGCTCTTTCCTCGGCGCCTGGCCTCTTTAGAGGAGATGTTTAGATGCCCTACTAGGGGTTGCTGGGTGGAGGTGCTGAATTGGAAATATCTTCTCAACAAAAATGAGCCCCTTGGCGTGTGAGTGCCTCGCTTACAGTAGAAACTCCATAGTAGAGGATGAAAATGCCATAAGAGGTGAGCTGGTGGAGAGGGCGCTGTGCTCGGGGTCTTGAGAACTGGGTTCTAGTCCTGCTTTTCCAGGGGCTCTCTCCCCTTCTCTAGGCCTCAGCGTCCTCTGAGAATGAGGGGCCAGACTCCATGGGTGAGGTCCCTTCTCAGAGGCTTATGGGAATTAAAGTCTCGAGAGGAGCAGTCCCCTAGGGCTGCACACTGATTGGACGAAGCACAACCAGATCCTTCCTGCCTCTTGCCAAGCCTCCTCCTCCTGCCCACGGAGAGAAAGTAGCCTCTTCTTCTCCTGCCAGGGACACCTGAGTGGTCCCTGACATTCTCTGGCTCCCAGAGCTGGGTCTGAGGAGTCACAGCCCTGGGGACCATCATGAGGTTGTCCAAAGTCGTTAGGGTGCGTGGGAAAGTAGAAGGAGACAAGAGACTGAAGCGGTCTGTGTGGTGGGGGCTGGGAAGTAGACCAGAAAGAGAAACTGCACTTTCTTTTTCCAGGCCAAAGCAGACTGCTTCTTTATGGATATGATGCAACATTGCTCACCCTACAGATTTTTATCGCATCCACCCTTATGAGTGCCCTGATGTTATAATATAAACAGCTTGGTCTGGATGAAGCCCATGAAAACTAATCTTGCCTGCTCTCCTCAGTAGCAGTTTTAAAACACGGTCCCCAGACTCATCGACCCTCCTCTTCCTGAGAAGCAGGATCTGTCTCCCTTCCCCTTGAATCTGGCCTTGTGACTATTTGGCAAATGAATACAGTAGACGAGGCGCTGTGCCCATATCTGGGTCCAGGTCTTCAGAAACTGGCAGCTGCCACTTCCTGTCTCCTGGGACGCTGGTTCTTGGAAGCCAGCCACTGTGCCAATGGGAAGCCAAAGCAGTCTGTGAAGAGGAGAGACCCACGTGGGAGGAACCGATGCTCTGAGCCCGTGGCCCAGGCTGAACACCCAGTGCCAAGGTGCCCGCCCCATGAGCGAGCTGTCCTGGAGCCCCCAGTCCAGCCAGTCCAGCCAACAGTGCGGAGCAGGGGTCAGCTGCCCTCATCAAGCCTCGCCCAAATCGAGGGTACCTGAGCACGATAAAGCTTGTTGCTCTTATAGCCACTAAGTCGTGGGGTGGTTTGTTGTCGCGAAATAGAACACTAGTGTTCCTGGTGCTGGGGAGCAAGCCCCTCAAATCCTTCTAGACAATCAACCTTCTTGCTTCTACTTTTTCAAAAAAAACAGCTGCCACCCAAGCATCCTGTCGACTCCCCTTTCTTTGGAAAAAACTCAGCTCATCTTTCTGAATGAAGATGGTGATTTGCAGGAATTTTATTCCCAGAAGCCCACTCTCCCACCCTTCTCATTCCATTCCTCCCTCACGAGCCCCACGTCCCACCTCCTCTTATTTTTTCTCTTCCATCCTTCCAGCAGATGCCTTATCCTCAGCCTAGGGTTCCTGCAATAACCCCAAGAGATTAAGGTGGGAATCTCCTCGGTGGTTCTCTGTGTTTGCGTATGTGTGTGTGCACGCATGTGTGTGCACACGTATGTATTGGAAAAACTCCTTGGAGAAGGAAATGGCAACCCACTCTAGTATTCTTGCCTGAAGAATCCCATGGACAGAGGAGCCTGGCAGGTTACATCCATGGGGTCACAGAGTCAGACATGACTGAGCACACACACACGTGTAGGCAGGAGTTGGTGCACGTTTGTATGTGTGTAGGTGTGTATGGAGTATGGTGTTACAAACATCGGAGGTAAGTAGCAGGTAGTAAAGGAGCTGATCATTTTGATCACTGATGGTTTTGGTGGGTCTGTTAGAAGCCACCCATTCTTTTAAAACGATACTTAAAAGTGCAAATCAACCCTTTGTGGTGATTCCATTCGGCATTTTTCAAATTTTCTATTAACCCAATGACATGGATTACGTGTATAATGAAGGAAATAAAACTCACTTTTAATTTCAACACTCAAAATTGACCAGAATTTATATTCTGGTGAATTTCCTTCCAGCCTTTTGTCTACTCAATATCTATTGAATATTTGATATCATGCCATGAATACAGTTTGTGTTCTGACTTTTCACTGTACTTTCTATTTTAAGAGTCTCTCTCTCTCTCACTAAATATTTTCCCAAACCTGTTTTGTTTTTGCTCCAGTGTATTTTTTTTTCCTTTTTAAAAAATTGAGGTATAGTGTGTGTGTGTGTGTGTGTGTGTGTGTGTGTGTGTGTGTGCTCAGTCCTGTCCATGGGATTTCCCAGGCAAGAATACTTAAGTGAGTTGCCATTTCCTCTTGCAAGGGATCTTCCTGGCCCAGGGATCAAACCCATGTCTCCTGCATCTTCTGCATTGCAGGCAGATTCTTTACCTGTTGAGCCACCTGGGAAGCCTGAGGTACAGTGGATTCTACTACTGAAGGCTGCACGCTCTGGAACCCATATTCCACATCAAGAGAGGCCACTGCAATGAGAAAGAAGCCTGCACACCACAATCAGAGATTAACCCCTGCTTGCTGCAATTAGAGAAAAGCCTGTGCAGCAACAAAGACCCAGCACAACAACAAAAAAGGGAGCTGGGCTCTGGGAGGTTAGATAACCTATGGGAATCAGACAGCTGGTAAGGGGACAGCCTGGATATGAGCCCAGGGCTGTCCAGCTCCAGAGCCAGGCACCTGAACTGCCCACCTAGCCCATCATAGTAAGATAGGGAGAAGCCATGGCTTTGGCCCTCCCCTCCTCTCCCTTCTTCCCTGTTCCAATTCACTCTTTCTCCCTCTGAATAGAAGGGACTGAGATGAAGCCTTAAGGAATCCTTTCCAACTGTCACAAGATATAGGACAGCATCGCCCAGAAGTTACTGAACCTCTTTCCCTGCAAAATCTCTGCATCCCAGTGAAAGCCTCCTACCCACAGCCCTGCCTGGACAGCCTCTGGAGGACACTGCCAGGCAGGAATTTCAGGAGTTGCTGGGGAGCCCTCTGTGGCTCTTTTGACCTGCATTCTTCCAGCACATGTTGTCTAGGAGCAAAGAGGGGGGGGGAGGGCACTGCTGGCAGGGAAGCCATGGGGAGTCGGGCAGATCAAGGAGTATTAATAATGTGGCCACCGGCTGCTAGGCCTGCCCACAGGGTCTGTCGCAGGGGAGGGGCCCAGAGGGTAGCTGAAGGTAGAGGGGTGTGCGGGGCGCCTGAACCCTGTGTATAAACCCTGGCATGCACAGAAGGATTGCCCCTTCAATCAGAGCTTTTGTCCAAACCCTTACTCTCCCCGCCAGTAAACTGCATCTCTTACCCCTTTAGATTTCCTTTGCAAGATTTGTCCTCCAGGGAGCCACCCCAGATGGACCCCATGTGGCTCTGTTTAGATGCCTCATTCCATTTGGGTAATTTCATCTGGAGAAGGACATTCAAACTATTTAAAAACAGTAAGGATGAGTTCAGGCAGTAAAGAATCTGCCTCCTATGCAAGACTGCCTACAATGCAGGAGACCCGAGTTCAGTCCCTGGGTATGGAAGATCCTCTGGAGAAGGAAATGGCTACCCACTCCAGCATTCTTGCCTGGAAAAGTCCATGGACAGAGGA
This sequence comes from Bison bison bison, assembly GCF_000754665.1. Taxonomy (NCBI): domain Eukaryota; kingdom Metazoa; phylum Chordata; class Mammalia; order Artiodactyla; family Bovidae; genus Bison; species Bison bison. The sequence continues at coordinate 38,792,685 of NW_011495032.1, forward strand.
GCCTGGCGGGCTACAGTCCACGGGGTCGCAAGAGTCGGACACAACTTTGTGACTAAACCACCACCAAGAATGAGTTTAGTCCTAGATCAGTTTAGTGACTGGTCCTGTGACCAGTTTAGTCACAGATGGCCAGCTCCAAAGGCAGGAGTCCACTCTCTGAGGACCTCTGGTGGGGCAAACATAAAGTCTTTTGTTACTGGACCTGAGGGAGGTATGAAGTTGCTGGGAGAGACAGTACTGCGGCCTGAGACACTAGTGGGGCTCAGGGCATTGGCTGTTTACCACGTGGTACATGACGTTTTTTATATTTTGAGAACTGGTATGGCTGTGCCTGTGTGTACAGGTATGGCTTAGATGGGAGACAATGAAACCCTGCCCATGGTTCCTTAGGGTCATTGCAAATGAGTTTTTCCTGACCCCTCTTCCCCTTAGGTTCCTCCTCCTGTGCATCCCAGAGCCCAACAATGGTTTCTGGAGTCATGTTCCTGCAGTTGCAATATTCTAGCTCATCAGAGATGAGCATAAAATGGACCAAAGCTCCACAAGTGAAGATTCCTCCGCCTCGATTTCTTCCATGGTGTCTGCACTCGCAGGTGCCTCCCTAATGGCAAGCACCCAACCAAGGTGCTTGGGAAAACATTTGGTTTGGGGTGGGTTAAATAAGTTTCAAATTCCCATCTGGGGCTCTAAGTCAAGACCCACAATCCTCAAGGACAATGTGACCAACCAGCTGGCTCTCTCCCACAGCAGATTCAGCTGGTCCTCTCTAGGTGGCAGGAACTGACCTGAAATTCCAGAAGCCAGGCTTTCGGTCCTGGCTCCAGCATCACCAGCTCCATGGCCCCTGAGTGCGAATTTCCTGTCTCTGGGCTTCGTTTCCCTCCTCCTCAAAACAGATCTGGAAAAGCTGATCTCCAAGCCTGTACAATCCACAAGAATATGACTCCATGTTTCTCTTTCATTTGCTGCAGCGATGGAGCATCCATTATGGTTAAGGAAGTAGGCTGGGGAAGCAGATGGTCTGGGTTCAATGCTGGTTCAGTCGCTTTTATACCATCAGTCAGGTCAGTTCAGTCGCTCAGTCGTGTCCGACTCTTTGCAACCCCATGAATCGAAGCACGCCAGGCCTCCCTGTCCATCACCAACTCCTGGAGTTCACTCAAACTCATGTTCATCAAGTCGGTGATGCCATCCAGCCATCTCATCCTCTGTCGTCCCCTTCTCCTCCTGCCCCCAATCCCTCCCAGCATCAGAGTCTTTTCCAATGAGTCAACTCTTCGCATGAGGTGGCCAAAGTACTGGAGTTTCAGCTTTAGCATCATTCCTTCCAAAGAAATCCCAGGGCTGATCTCCTTCAGAATGGACTGGTTGGATCTCCTTGCAGTCCAAGGGACTCTCAAGAGTCTTCTCCAACACCACAGTCCAAAAGCATCAATTCTTTGGTGCTCAGCCTTCTTCACAGTCCGACTCTCACATCCATACATGACCACAGGAAAAACCATAGCCTTGACTAGACGGACCTTTGTTGGCAAAGTAATGTCTCTGCTTTTGAGTATGCTATCTAGGTTGCCATAAGCCTTGGTAAAATAAGAGGGTACTTGGGTGGGTGAAATAACACCATACAGTTTTTAGAATACTTGGTTTTAGTAAACTCTCAATAAACATTGTCCACTTTTGCTGCCTCTGGTTAAATGTAGGTTTCATCACGGCTGGGTCTCACCTCTCCCTTATTAACTGATACCCAAACTGCCATATTCTAAGCCACAATTGATTAACCCTGTGAGCAGTTTACTACCAGGATGTCTGTCCTATATCGAAGGAGCAGAACTAACACGTACTGAGGTTTTACTCTGGGTCAGACCCTGTACCAGACACTTAATAAAATAAACACTTTCCCATTTTGTCTTCTCAACAGTGGCAAGAGCTAAGGATTATTTCCCCCCGTCCCATTTTATTTTAAGGAAATGGAGGCTCAAAAAGATGAAAGCCACAGCACTAATAGCAATTATAGATTCAGACCCAGTTCGTGGGGGGCTCCAAGCCCATGTCAGGGGAAACAGTTCCGCATCAGCCCAAGCTCTTCTGAGGCAGAAAGCTAAACACCTGCCTATAGAGAAGAAAGCTGTCTTGTTAGGGGTTGGGGGTGGGAGGTGAGCATTTCCCCTAAAGCCAACTCTCTCCCCGTGAGCCAGGCTGAAAGATCAAAACTGCCAAGGAAGATGAAAGAATCTAGTCGAAGTCCTCCACCCTGAGAAGAGGAAGAAAGAGAGAGAGAAAGGAAAGAAAGAAAAGAACAGAGGGAGGTGGGAGGGAACAATCAGAACAATCCTCGACAAATATTTTCTGTTAATAAATTCCATTTTGCTTCTAAAATGTTTGCCAACTATCTAAGCAGGAAAAATTTTTCACATACCAGGGCAAACCGTCGCCGAAATGCCTCTCCAGTTGGCTTGCCCGCAGCCCCTGTTTCCATAACCTCCCAGGAGGCAGCCTCTCACGGACCCCATGAAGATTTGGGTGTTTGCTCTTCCCAGCTTGGAGAGATGGTACTGGGGAGGCCAGCAGGTCTTCGTGTGTCCCCAGCTCTCCTCTCCTCTCCCTTTCTTCCCTCTTTTCCTCTGTCTTCTGCCCTCTTCTTTCATCTTCTCCCATCTCCTCCCTTCCCTTCCTCTCTCTCACTCTCTGAACCACAGCGTGGAAAGCTTCTGCCTCACCGCTCTCCTGCTTCCCTTCCAGGCTCATCCACCTTCTCCAGTCACAACCATCTCTCTCCTGCCCCCTCTTCCCCTGGTTCTCCTTCCTCCTCCCAAGCTTGGTTTTATTGGGTTTGGAGGGAGGAGGTTCTCAAACCCTTAGTCATCTTCTGACACCTTCAATGCTCTGCCTTCATCCTTTCATAGGAGTCAACAAATTCTACTGCGGGCCTACTGATGACTTCTGTTTTTGAAAAATGCATCAGGCCTCAACATGAGATTTGGAGAAAATTCTAGCTAGCGCCATGGACTTATTAATTTTCTTTTACAGTAAGTCCCCTACATACAAATGAGTTCCATTCTGAGAGTGTGCTGTTAAGTCCAATAACAGCCTAGGTATCCAACTAACAGAGTTGGTGATATAGTACTGTACTGTGATAGGTTTATAATAGTTTTCACACAAATGATACATAAAAAACAAACACACAAAATAGGAAACATTTTTTAATCATACAGTCCAGTACCTTGAAGAGTACAGTAGTACAGTATAGCAGCTGCCATACAAGGGCTGGCATCAAGTGAACAGGCAACATGAGTTACTGACTGGAGGGGGGAGAGGAGGTGGGAGATGGTCGAGCTGAAGGATCGTCAGCAACAGAAGACGGAGGGCAGGATGCAGTTTCACTCATACCTGATTGCATTGATGGCATGGGTTCTGGTTCCCTGCTGGGTTCAATTCTATCTGCCATTTTGCTTCTGGACATGCTGGGCTTGAAATAAAGATACTGTACTATTGCACTTTATACAGTGCTATACAGTGAAGTACACAAAAGCACAACCACGTGTAGAGAATGCATGCATGTGACAATGTATGTCAGACACGTGGACTAACTTCCATGACTGGACATGTGAATGCACGTAGGCATCTTTGAAAGTTTACAAACTTATAGGCTCATATGTAGGGGACTTACTGTATTGAATTTGCTTAGGGATGAGATTTCTTGAAGATCCTATGGGTAGATTTGTGCCAAAACATACCGCTCAGGACTCCTGAAAATATCTGGGGAATATCTGAATGAAAACAGAAGGCATTTGTCAACATCAGTCTGCCAAGCTGGGGAGCAAATGTGGATCTAGTTAAAACTAAAATGAGGCCAGAGGGTTGATTATCTTTTCCCCTGATGGACCATCTTTCTATCTTCATCTCAACTTTTCCCTTCCTGGAATAGAGTCTGGCATCCACAATATTGTTCTCACTGCGGCCAGCGAGGAGAGCGGCATCTAACCAGCTCCTTGTCTCAGAAGAAAATATGTTCACTCTCCTTCAGTCTGACCTTGGTGTTGAGTTTCTCTTATTTTTCCCTCTAGTGTACTTTGGAGACTTTTTTAGGGAGCCTGGTGGCTTCTTACTTGATTAGGTCATAAAAATCAGGGCCTTTGGGCAAGGAGGACCTTTCTGAGGCCACTGTACCCAAGGACTAGCCTCTATTTAGAATAACTCTTCCTTCCCCTCTTCCTTCCTTTAGCAACTATTTACTGATACTACGTTCTAAGACACAGTGATAAGTAAGACAGATTCTTGTCTTGCTTGAACTTAAGGTCTGGTGGAAGAGATGATACGAGACATCAGTATGGCTCAGTTAGTGTAGTGTAGCAAGTGTGGGAGGAGCCATCTTTAGTCTTTCTGATACCATGTTTTGTCCCCTGCAATGAAAAGATTCATTTTGGGGACTTCCTTGGTGATCCAGTAGCTAAGACTCCACACTCCCAGTGCAGGGGACCCAGGTCCGACCCCTGGTCAGGGAAATAGATACTGCATGCTACAACTAAGAGTTCACATCTGAGACTAAGACCCAATGCAGCCAAATAAATAAATAATTATAAAAGCTTCATTTTAACATCAGACTTTGACCCTGCAATTCTACTGCTAGAATTTATTCTTATTTATGTGTGAGATACCACTTGCATATGACTATTTGTTATGGAATTGTTTATAATAGCAAATAATTAGCAATATCCCCGAAGTCCATCAGGAGAGTGTTGGTTAAATACGCTATGACATATCCATAGAAAGGAATTCTGTCCAGCAGTTAAAAAACAAAAACAAAAACAATCCCAACCAAACCAAACAAAAACAACAGAAAAAGCAATGAGAAAGCTCTTTTTTTAGAGATATTAACTAATCTCCAAGAGACAATGTTAAGAGAAAATGCAAGGTAAACAGCAGGAAGTTTAGTGAGTTATCATAAAGAAAGGAAGTTTCTTGAGTTATCATAGAAGTTTAGTTATCTTCATAGAAGTTTAGATAACTTCCTTGAGTTATCAAAGGAAGTTTAGTGAGTTATCATAAAGACAAGGAAAACAGAGTATGAGTACATATGTGTGTGTGTGTGTTTGGTTGTCTGTGTACAGAATATCTCTGGAAGGCTATAAGAGAGGGGAGCTATTTGGCTGTGGGATAGAACTTGAAAGGAGACTTTTCACTGTATCCCCGTTGGTACTTCCAGACTTTAAAATCTGTGGATACAGTACTTCTACTATTTAAACTTTACTTTTAAAAAAGAACAGTAAGGGGAGGTGGGCAAACAGAAGCATTGTGTGTGCTCAGTCACGCAGTTGTGTCCGATTCTTTGCGATGCCGTGGACTGCAGCCCGCCAGGCTCCTCTGTCCATGGGATTTTCCAGGCAAGAGTACTGGGTAGAGGTGGGGTTTGCCATTTCCTTCTCAAGGGGATCTTCCTGGCCCAGGGATGGAATTCTCCTGTGTCTGCTGCATTGGTAGGTAGATTCATTACCTCTCCGTCACCGAAGCACGGATGCCTTTTTAAGGCAGGCATGGTGCTTTATGCATTACTGGCATGAGGAGACAGATGCAGGTTTAATATTGCCAGATCTTCCCATTTTTTCATTGTTCTGCACTTTTTTAGTAAACCGTATTTCAGTACACATAGATAGATCTGCCCATTGTTTTGATGGCTTCACTGTAAATATTTCATAATGCTGTCCTTGCCAATAATCATATCTGATGACTCTAACAGTGAAACTGATTACATCATTTGGTTAGTTATGATGTGGCAGTAGAAATTACCATTCCAGTGGGAGCACTCTTGGTGTGATGAGCATCCCTAGATCCTTCAGCCTCACAGAGGATTGTGTAACTCCCCTTGGTGGCTGGTCACAGATAGAACAGACAGCTCTTCCTCCTTCCATCTCATTTGAATCTCTTCTGTAAACACTGTAAGGTGTTTACATCTTGTAAACACTGTAAGAATGTCTATAAAATACGAGTTGGCAGACTTTCCTGATATAATGTATTGGACGGAACAGTTAGTCCTGGTTCTACCTGATGGTGTGATTTTAGGGAAAATAAAAACCTCTTAGTTTTCCAGGATCATACTGTTTCTTTTCTCATAATGGCATCCCGAGCTGCTCTTAGGTCCCTCTCAGGACTATCGCAAGGGGAGACCCCACAGGTGAGAGCCATTTGGGTACCTAGAGAAAGACACTACAGGACTCCAGGAAGTTGTTTTCATAGTTCAGTTCAGTTCAGTCGCTCAGTCATGTCCGACTCTTTGCAACCCCATGAACCGCAGCACGCCTGGCTGTCCATCACCAACTCCCGGAGTTCACTCAGACTCACGTCCATCGAGTCAGTGATGCCATCCAGCCATCTCATCTCATCTCATCCTCTGTCGTCCCCTTTTCCTCCTGCCCCCAATCGTTCCCAGCATTAGGGTCTTTTCCAGTGAGTCAGCTCTTCACATCAGGTGGCCAAAGGATTGGAGTTTCAGATTCAACATCAGTCCTTCCAATGAACACCCAGGACTGGTCTCCTTTAGGATGGACTGGTTGGATCGATCTCCTTGCAGTCCAAGGGACTCTCAAGAGTTTTCTCCAACACCACAGTTCAAAAGCATCAATTCTTCGGCACTCAGCTTTCTTTATAGTCCAACTCTCACATCCATACACGACTACTGGAAACACCATAGCCTTGACTAGACGGACCTTTGTTGACAAAGTACTGTCTCTGCTTTTTAATATGCTTTCTAGGTTGGTCATAACTTTCCTTCCAAGGAGTAAGCGTCTTTTAATTTCATGGCTGCAATCACCATCTGCAGTGATTTTGGAGCCCCCAAAAATAAAGTCTGACACTGTTTCCACTGTTTCCCCGTCTATTTCCCATGAAGTGATGGGACCAGATGCCATGATCTTAGTTTTCTGAATGTTGAGCTTTAAGCCAACTTTTTCACTCTCCTCTTTCACTTTCATCAAGAGGCTCTTTAGTTCTTCACTTTCTGCCATAAGGGTGGTGTCATCTGCATATCTGAGGTTATTGATATTTTTCCCGGCAATCTTGATTACAGCTTGTGCTTCCTCCAGCCCAGTGTTTCTCATGATGTACTCTACATATAAGTTAAATAAGTAGGGTGACAATATACCATGACATCCAGTCCCATCATTTCATGAGAGTCCCTTGGACTGCAAGGAGATCCAACCAGTCTATCCTAGAGGAGATTAGTCCTGGGTATTCATTGGAAGGACTGATGTTGAAGCTGGAACTCCAATACTTTGGCCACCTGATGCGAAGAGCTGACTCATTGGAAAAGACCCTGATGCTGG
>NW_011495032.1:38800097-38802303 GCF_000754665.1 Bison bison bison
GAAAGATTGAGGGCAGGAGGAGAAGGGGACGACAGAGGATGAGATGATTGGATGGCATCACCGACTCAAGGGACATGGGTTTGGGTGGACTTCGGGAGTTGGTGATGGACAGGGAGGCCAGGCATGCTGCGGTTCATGGGGTCGCAAAGAGTCGGACAGGACTGAGCAACTGAACTGAACTGAAAGAGCCCATTTGAGTGTACCTTCTCTGTACAAGTCCCCACATGATCATCTCAGCAACCCTCTCAGGTGGGTATTACTATCTCTAGTTTAGGTGGGAAATTGAACTCAGAAAATTTTAAAACTTGCAAAAAACCTTTCCAGTTCTTCCAATTTTTAAGAGAAACTGGAAATAATAATTGAATTTGAGGAATCTCCCGCCAATTTAAAAAAGCAAAACAAAAGCAAGGGCTCAATCATGTCTGATTCTTCATGACCCCATGGACTATAGCCTGCCAGATTCCTCTGTCCATGGGATTTTTCCAGGCAAGAATACTGGAGTAGGTTGTCATTTCCTCCTCCAGGGGATCCTCCCAACCCAGGGTCTGAACTCAGGTCTCTTGCATCTGCTGCATTGGCAGGTAGATTCTTTACTACTAGTGCCACCTGAGAAGCCGCTCCACCAGTTAAGAAATGTTAGGTTTAAAAAAAGGAAAAAAAAAAAAAACAGGTTAAATGAGGCTGGTCTATGACCAGTGTTCAGCCTGAGCCCATCAGTGTGGGGTCCTGGCGTAGGGATTCCAGGATCCCTTAGGAAGCTATTGTCTTTATTTGGGAGAGAGGGGCTGAGGGCTGCCTAGGGCAGGGGCAGTGGGTTGGCAGAGCAGGGGCAGATGGAGTAGAGCCCAAATATGTGGGGATGGGGGAGGGAAAGGCAACATGATTTGCTGACAGTTGGCCCTGGGAATAAGGGAGAAAGAGAGGTGGCAAGAGACCTTGGATTTTCAAGCCTGTGTAGTGTGTAAAATGGAGTGGTGTGTAGGTAAAATGGAGGGAGAATGACTCTGAAATCAGGGAGAGCTGGGTTCTCATCCCTTCTCCACCATTGGGGGTAAAATTTGGCCTGATGGGCTGCTGTCTATGGGGTCACACAGAGTCAGACACGACTGAAGTGACTTAGCATAGCATAGCATAGCATCATTAAACATAGATACCTTAGAGGTGGGTACTAAGTAACAAAACTCATGTGAACTGCTTATGGTGCTCAAAATATTAGTTGTTACAAACATTTGCCTTCATTTTCTTTCCTCCTGTGTTTCTTCTGGTCTATGTGGGCCTGGTGGAGTTAACTCAAGAGGGTGTCTTAGGAAGATCAGGTCTGAGAACGATGGGTGAACTCTATTAACAATGGTAAGAATTTCAGGGTGGTCACATGATCAGAGGCCAGTTAGAGCCAGTGAGAATCAGTCCTGGCACTTCCATTGGAATTGGACTGGAGGTGAGGTGAGGGCTTGACTGCTTGACTGTCTTGCAACCCCAGAGGAGAACAGGAGGCAAACAGAGTTAGCAGAGCTGAGAGACGGATGAGGAGAGAGAAGTTGGGGCCTGGGGAAATACTTAATGTCTCCTCATCATGCCTCAGCTCCACGCAGCAGTTTTCAGCTCACACCTGAACCAACACCTTCCTTTTTTGTCTCAAATAAATACATCTGAACAAACAAATAAACAAACAAAAGTGTCCATGTACAGAGGACAGGAAGCTGCTAGGCAGACCCCTTGACACTTGATGTCATAGTGTCTTGGAACCCACTGGCCTCCTAATTCCCAGGAGGTTTGTTGCAGCGAGTGGGAGCAGTTGGTGACTGCTGAGAGTCTCCATTCTCGCCAACACACCAGCAACAGCATCGCAAGAGGCTTGCAGATTAGTGAAAACTGAGACACACAGTCAACTGTGAGTCAGAGGTGACACAAGGGAGGTGAAGAGAGTGCAGACAGACAGACAGACAGAGCGGGAGTGAGACATGAGAGGGAGGCAGGAGCAGTCTTGCTCTTTCTAGATTCCTGTGCAAGGATGCTCTGGGGGGAGGCCTGGGATTCTCTGGGCCTGAAGCATGCAGATCACCTCCCAGCATCCATGCCCCTTGTCACGTAGGCCCTGTGAGTGCTAAAACAATACCGCCCAAGATATGACTCCCTCAGAGAGAAATCAAAGGGTGGAGGCAGGAGAAGGTGAGGCCTTAAATGCCCCCTGAGTGATAACCTGGTA
>NW_011495032.1:38802403-38812823 GCF_000754665.1 Bison bison bison
ATAACCTGGTAAAGGGTGTGTTTCGTGGGTGTGAATGCCTGTCTTCCATCTGAACGGTTAGGGTGCGGTCCACCTTCTGTTTATCTCAGTAACCTGCAGAGGAACCCAGATAGTACCGGGTGTATAGGCGTTCCACACAGAAACAAACCAGGAGACTTCAGTAAACCCCGTCTTCTCAGGTGGCTCAGTGGTAAAGAATCTGCCTGCCAGTGCAGAAGATGCAGGTTCAGTCCCTGGGTCGGGAAGATCCCCTGGAGGAGGAAATGACAACCCACCCAGTATTCTTGCCTGGGAAATTCCCATGGACAGAGGAGCCTGGTGGGCTACAGTCCATGGGGTTGCAAAAGACTCGGACATGACTTAGCGACTAAACAATAACAACAACAACCTCTTCTCAGAGGAGGAGCTAAGCAAGAAGGTAAAACTGGGGCTGAGTTCCTGGGGCACGTCCTGGTATAAAGAACAGTGTGTGGACTGAGGTCCTTTGGAGAAATGTCAGGGGGCTGGGAGTGCTGATGGGGGCCAGGGGTCAGTTTCTCTGACGTGGGATCTCTTGCCAGCTTTCACTAGAACTGCAGCGGACACAAGGGGGCAAGCCTACAGGTCAAAGGGTCATGTTTGGAGGAGCAACATAGCGAGCCTTACTGGCACTTCAGCCCAGCTTCCTTGCCTTCCAGCACCAACAAGCATGAACGTCTTGTCTGAGCCCTTTTCATCATTATCTGGGCTATCACACTTATGAGTGGTTCCTGCATCACAGCCTTTAAATGGTCTGCCCTCACTCCCCTCCCAGTGAGGGGCCTGGATAGCAATCTTTGTATCACAGTGGGATACGATGGGGTGAGCAGGAATGAGTGGCTGTCACATACCTCAGACCTACTTTGGGCAAAAAAAAAAAAAAGGAAATCTCATTTCCTTCTAAAAGAATGGGAGAAAAATGGCTGCTGGGATATCAGGGTGGGAAGATTTAAAGTCTTCCAGGGAAAATTAACTCCTGCACTCTAGCCCTCACATTATCATTGATTAGCAGGTGGCTCTTGAGCAATTCAAATCAATGTATCCATCCATTCAACATTGAGTGATGGCCTTGTATCAAGTTCCATGGTTTGCACTGGGGACATAAAGCTGACTATGGAATATTTTCTACCTGAACAGACTATATGGGAAGACAGAGCGACCATCACAGCAATTAATTGTATCGCAAGGTGGTGCTTGCCGGGTGGGGGAGACCCAGATGCCATGGAGCCCAGCAGAGGGTCACCTTCTGTGGGCTTGCTTTGTCATCTGTATGTTCAGTATGTGATCCTACATCATAAAGGAAAGGGAAGGGGGCTTTGATGGGCCTGTAATGGTCTCATCCCGAGAAGGAGTATAGACCCAGTGCAAATTCTGAGCAGTATCTCAAACTCCAATGATCATTAGAATGAGAGCCTGATGGAGAGATTTTTTTTTTTTTTTTGAGAGAGAGATTATTTTTAAAAGGCAGATTCTTAGGCCCAACCCTAGGAGTTCTGACTCAGTAGGTTTTCGGTAGGGTCTCAAAGTCTGCATTTTTAAGAAGTATCTAGGATTTATTCTGATGCAGATCATCTATGGTCCAAGTCTTGTCTCTAAAGTCTGTGATGACTCCGATGGACTAAAATTTCCCCAAATCTGAGTCATTTACTTTGCGTGAGCAGAAGTGCCCATGATAGAGCTTGGATTTTAGCTTCTCCCTCAAGATATAGGCTTCAACTTTATGAGACTAGCTGGTAAAAATCACCAAGCTGCCTGTCTGCTTAACAGAAAGCACATCAATTCATGCAGTTATTCTTCACTTAGTTTGGGGAGAACGTGTGAAAATAAAATATGGAGTCTATTTTCCCATTACAAAAACACCTACACGTCCTAAATCAGAAAGTGGTGTAGAGTTATTGATGAAGAACACAGGCTCTGAAGCAGGTTGCCTAAGTTTCAATCTGAGCTTCCTCACTTACTAGCCATGAGACCTTGGGCATGTTACTCATCTTCTCTGGGCCTCAATTTTCTTACATGAAAGTGAAACTGATAAAGCAGTGTCCTACCTCCAGAGGTAGTATTGCAGTTAAATAAGTTAATATGTGTAAGCACTTAGCATGGTGCGTGGTGCTTACATACAAGAAATACTACCTGTTAATTAACAAGCCTGAGTGTACAAAAAGCCTCCAGGAGCCAGAAACCAAGAGAGAACTGAAAGTTAGAAAAGTAAGCACATGGGCTGTCCTTTGCAGTTACCAGGGGGTGGAGGAGGGATGCTGGTGTGACAGCCAGTTTATTTACACAAGGGGTTGGGTTTTCATACTGTTCAGGGACAAGAAACAAGATCTTGAGCCTCTGGGAAGTGGAGTGTTGGCAAGACTTCCACGTAAAGCCAAGATCCTGGAAGGACACCATCCTTTAAACAATTCTAGACCAGAAATAGTCAATCTCTAGCATTTAAAAAAATGGGAAGAACGCTTGTTTATGTTGAACTGAGCTCTAGGTCAGGAGGGGAAAATGTCTCCCTTAAGAATTCAAAACCACTGGCATGAGTCTTTAGTGGGTTTGGGGTTTGAATAAATAGTTCCTGTACAACCTAGAAACCCCTGGGCTAAGAAATAACATAAAATTTGGTTTGGGCCAATGATACCACGTTAGAAGTAAACACTTTGATGATACCAGTTTCTCTAGATTAAATCCCTACTGAAGATGAGCTCACAATCTGCAATTACACAACACACAAGGAAAAACCATGAACCAGAATCCACAGATCCAACAAGCAATAGGGCTTGACTTCCCAGAACCTTAGATTACAGAATCATCCTAGGAGATCACAAGCTAACATGCTATTAAAATGACTAATAGCATAAAGTAAGGTTTCAAAATCATAATACATATCTAGGAAGTAAACAAAATAAGGCGGACCTAAAAGATAAAGCAAATATACATACATCTATATTAAGATATCATATATATATATATATATTAGGATAGGTATAAAATTGCAAACAGTAAATATCCAGAAAGAATGACTGTTAATGACAGGTGGGTCAGTAACAGGATGTGAGAAGAGACTAGATTTCTGTAGCTTTTATATTATTTACAACAAGAAAAAATTATATATTTCTTGTTCAGTTAAAAATAAAAGCATTAAGCCATTAATTAAAAAATAAAACAGAACTTTTTTAAAAATTAAAAAAATGCTCATTAAAATTAAAAACTCAGTGAACAAACTAAGTAGTAGATTAGACATTGCTGAAGAAAGAAGGACTAACTTAGAGGTAAACCTAGGAAATTGTCCAGAGGGAGCCCAGAGATGGAAACTATGACATGGATATTAGCAGATACAGAGAAGAAAATGAGAGTCTCCCATATATCTAATACACGTTCCAGAAGATAAAATGAGAGAATGGGGTAAGGCCATGGGAGAAGGGAAAATGCCTGAGAATTGATGAAAGATAAGAATATTTAGGGGGCTCCTCAGCTGTCTCAATGGTAAAGAACCTCCCTGCCAATGCAGGAAAACACAGAGACATGGGTTTGATCCCTGGGTTGGGAAGATCCCCTGAAGGAGGAAGTGGCAACCCATTCCAGTACTCTCGCCTGGAAAAATCCCATGGACAGGGGAGTCTGGTGGGCTACAGTTCATAGAGTCTCAAAGAGTTGGATACAACTGAGCATGCAGCACACGAAAATGTTTAGATTCAGGAATCACAACAAACCCCAAACCTGAGAAGGAAAAGCAACTATTCTTTAAGACACACAACAGCAAAACTGCAGAACACCAAAGGCAAATTTTATATACACATATTAAAAAAAAAAAACCGCCAAGACCAAGCGAGAGCTATTGTAGTAGAGAGTGCCCGTGAGAAGCCATGAAGACCATGTGCACGTGTGTTTGTAGAACATGTATCCAAGTAGCGGAGCCTGCCTAACTTGGGAATGTGAGACAGACAGGGCAGAGACAAACTCACATCAAGGATGACCTTGAAAGTAGGCAGAGGATTTGGAGTCGGTATCAAAGGCTGCAAGGAAGTCTTGCCTTATCACAAGGACCCAAAGAGACAGGAAAGTAAATGGACTTGTTAACTAAAAAGCATTTCCAAAGGATTGTTTTGCTGTGACTATGGTGTGGAAATGCAATTATTCTGGGACTCTTTGTTCCCAACTCCAAACTGCTGGGTTTTTGTTTTGTTTTTTTCTGCCCCCCTTTTTAAAAATAGCACAGAGAGGTTTTGCAACAATCTGAGGTGCTTTGAGCAAAGTGTTAAATTGATTCTGAGTAACTGCTTGCTCTTTCATTCTGGATTAACCATTTTGGGTGCAGTGTTGACATTTTTCTCATGGAAATGACATAAATTTCCCTCCTTCCCTTCCCTCTCTATTGCTCTGTCGGATTAGGTGGACCCAGCTTGGAAAAGCTCTGGATTGGGTCAAACAAAGGGATATCCTTGAAAATCTTGATTTCACAAACAGGTTGGTAATTCTCTCTGGCCTTTAGCCTCTTGGCTTGTTGTTGACAAATGGAAAGTTGCTAAGCATTTGCCCAGAAAACCCTCATAAAGAATCATGCACAGCCTGCCAAGGAATGTGAATGAATTAGCCAAGGCTGGCCCCAGGGACATGAGGAGATGGGCTGAGTACCACTCAACTCACCCCATCACCTGCTAAGGAGCTTTTATCTCACTTGTGACATGTGGCCACAGCTGGCCCAGAAAGAGCTTATCCTTTGGACACATTTTTTATGGAGTGATGACTCTGTGAAAGTCACTGCACTTGATGTGCTGGAGACTCTATAGTGATTCAGACAAGATTCTTGCGCTCTCAGGAGCTTAGAGTCTAGTGAGAGATGCAGATAACTCCTGGTGATGTAGCACTGGAAGTGTTACATGATGGGGGTGATATAGACATGGCAGGGGGAGATATAACTGAGGCTTGAGAGGAATGAGTAAAAATAGCTGAAGGAAGGGAAAACGAGATATGTTCAGAGAAATGTTCATTGTTCAACATGTTTCACCAGAAAAAAGAGGTGAACGGTGAGAAAGTGTGGCTGGAAAGAGAGGTAGGAGCCAGACCAGAAAGAGTCTAGAAGTCACGGTCAGAGTAAGCCTTGATCTTGAGAACTCTGGGGGCCATTAAAGGATCTTATGCAGGAAAGCAACCTGATTCAATTTTATTCTTAGCTAGATCTCTCTGGCTGCTGTCTGGGGTTCCACCCGAAGGAGGAAGTGGGAACAGGGAAATCCATCAGGCAGCTATGTGCAGGGTTTGTAAGCAGACCAGGTGACGGCAGTGGAGATGGGAGGAGAGAGGAGTCAAGTGATGCTTCCAGAGGAGCATTGATAGGGGGTGGTGAGCGAATAAGGACTTAGAGGGAGAGAGAGGATGCAAGGCAATATTCAGGTTTCTGGTTTGACCATCAGGCAGATAGATGACAGGAGGAAGAGCTCTGTTCCTGTGACCTCCTGGAAGTGAAAGAGGGAAGGGGGTGACACAACACAGAGGCAGGACAGAGCTTTGACCTGAATGGAGCAGAATGTCCTCAAGGAAACTCAGGGCCAGTGTCACGGATGCTCAGCCTGTGCAGTCTCATCAAGCCCCACACGCAGAAGGGCTCTGGGCTTGATCCAATGCTCTGCTGGCCATCTTGAAATTTACAATAATTTTATCTGTGAACTTAGGTCTTGGAGCCTGCTCATGAGCAGAGCAGGTCCGTGCAACGTGTGTGTCCTCCATTCCTCACTGCCCCATTCCCACAGAGTGTTTGGAATGCCCCAGGAGCTCTGAATTCCAGTGCGCACCAAGCGTGGCAGTTCACTGAGATTCAAAATGAGTACAAGAGAAGTGTGTCGTGAAAGCTGGGTGCTTTGAATCTCTTTGAGCACCAGAATTCCCTACTCCTGTTTCATATTAATAGGACTACCACTGACTAAGTTGAAAAACTGCTTTCCATTCAAATCAACTTCCCTTAAAGGCAGAAAGAAAGCAATGGCATTCTCAGGAACAGAACGACAGGGGGATCTTTCTTAACTTCAATTACGTCTCTATATTAGTCAACCATTTATGCTGTAACAGGGCAATGGACAGGTTCTGTGTCTTTTGGGTCTTTTCTTGCTTATTAAATTGAAGGAAGAGAGTTTTGGTAGAATGTGCACATATCAAAACACTTGAGTTAGTTTTGTGCAGTGCTTCCACTCTTTGGGTGAGAATGAAATACATATGCATGTGTGTGTATATGTGTGTGCTAGTCACTCAGTCGTGTCTGACTCTGCGATCCCACGGACTGTAGTCCGCCAGGCTTCTCTGTTCATTGAATTCTCCAAGCAAGAGTACTGGAGTGGGTTGCCATTCCCTTCTCCAACATATACATGTACAAGCTACAAAATACAAATTGTGTAATTTTGGTGTTCTGCACATGAGCAAATGTTTTTATAGTTGCGTTTAAAACTGGCATTGCACAATATAAAAATGAACAGTAAAACTCATGTTAATGATTTAGAGTTTAAATTTTTTCTTGACTTGGAACAACATTTAATAGCCAATTAAAATACTATGACAGTGGGAATGCAAAATGGGACAGCCACTTTGGAAGACAGTTTGGTAGTTTCTTATAAAAATAAACAGTCTATTAGCATGTGATCCAGCAGTCACACTCCTGGGTATTTATCCAAATGAGTAGAAAAGTTATGTCCACACAAAAGCACGAGTGTTTATAACAGCTTTATTCATATGGTCAAAATTTAAAGTGAATAAGATGTCCTTCAGTAGATAAATAGATAAATAAACTGTGTTATACTGTACATCCATACAATGAGATATGACAGTATAAGACATGGAGGTGTGAAAGGAAAATTAAAATGGAATTCGTATTGCTAGGAGAGCTCTCTAAATGGAGTTGGCAGGCCAGTAAAAAGTGTGATTTATGCACGTCTCAGTCTGGATGGAATCTGACGTTTTGACCTAATGAAGTCATGCAGAACCTCTGCCAGAGACTCAAGATACTTACCGGACACTTACTCTAAAATAGCGTGTGACAGTCTGTCTATTTATGAGACCCCCTACCCTAAAACAGCTCATGAGTCCTTAAGGACAAATATTTTCTGACTCATCAGAGTCAATCACAGTTCTCATCAGGCAACTTTTAACAACCTCATGGTTTTTTGTCTTTATAAGCCCCTGACTCTCTCTCTCTTCCCTGGAACACTCCTTTGGAGTTAATCTCTGTCTCCCAAACTGCAAATCTTAAAACCTCCAAATAAGCTATTTTCTTATTTGCAGCCTCTTACGTTATTATCATTATTATTTTGGTTGACAGAGGAAACTTAAATGCATATTGCTTAGTGAAAGAAACCAGTCTGAAAAGGCTATATATTGTATAATTCCAACAATATGACTTCTGGAAAAGGCAAAACTATGGAGTCAGTAAAAAGAACAGTGGTTGCTGGGAGTCTGGGGCATGGAGGGAAGAGAGGGGGCACTTTGGGGCAGTGAGACTGTGCTGTATGATACTGTAATGATGGATACATGATATTAAGCATTTGTAAAAACTCAGAGAGCATACAACCCAAAGAGGGAACTCTGATGAAAGCTTTGGACTTTAGTTAATAATGTCAATATTGGTTCATTGATTGTAACAAATGTATCACACAAATCCAAGAGTAGAAGGGGGGTACTCTGTACCTTCTGCTCATTTTTTCTTTAAAAATTAATGTCTATTAATTTTAAAAATAAGGATAAGGAAACTTTGCTGTCATACTGACTTTGGGGATGAGGCTAAAGAGGTACAGGGTAGAGAAATTGACAAGTATTCTAGAAGGCTCCGAGTCACCCACTAATGGGTCTCTTTGCTTTGGCTTGGGTCCCCTTCTTTGTCAATGGGGAGTGGAGTCATCAAGAACCCAAATCTGTGTCAGCTTCTCCATTGGGTGCTGCCTGGACTTCAGGTGGGCTTTGCAGAGCTGGTACTCAGCTGTCTTTGCTGATGGATTCGGAGCCCATTCTCACTGCCCTACCTTCAACTTGCCCCTTTTCAAAATTTAGGAGCCATATATGTTTCAAATCATCAGGATATGGGAAGTGACATTTATCCCTGGACAACCAAATAATTATCAGTGTTATCAGAAAAGAGACCTTAGTACCATCTCTGCCACTTATGGGATGACCTTGGTCAAGTTGCTTTATTTCTCTGGGACTCAGCTAACCTCTGTGGAAAAGGAACATGACAGAGAGAGACAAGTTAGATGATTTTCCAAGAAAGCTACTGTAGAACTTCAGTGTGTAAAAAGATATAAGTGGGGGCTGTTCTGAT
This sequence comes from Bison bison bison, assembly GCF_000754665.1. Lineage (NCBI taxonomy): Eukaryota > Metazoa > Chordata > Mammalia > Artiodactyla > Bovidae > Bison > Bison bison. The sequence goes on from NW_011495032.1 coordinate 38,810,709, forward strand.
TAAAGGTAGGGGAAAATAAGATGGGGACAACATAGAATCCCAACCACCACTCACTCATCCCCTTGACGCACTGGCGCCCTCGAGTTCCAGAACTTCTAGAAACCCTAGGGTAACAGGGAACACAGTTCAAATATCCCTCTCTGGCTATGTCTCTTATTTTTATAAACAGAAGGGCAAGAGACTCGTTCAAGGTCGTACAAGGAGTTAGTGGTCATGATGGAATTAGGAGCCAGGTCCTCTGACCTCTAGTTCAGTGATCTTTCCCTTCACCATTTTGCCCCCACCCTGTTGTGGCCACCTTTTGTTTATTGAGTGGGAAACACCCTGCTAGCCCAAACATGAGCTCTGCCCTCTGGAAATGGAAACAACAGCCCACACACAAATCATTGCCACTGCCCCTGCGAGGACACCCACACAGAGTGCCAGCAATAAGATCCTGACAGGTTATTTGTGTTTTAACCAAGTATGAGATTCCTGAGTTCTCTAAAACCTCTGATAAAGATCTGTCAGGGATTTGGAAGAGCCATTAAGTTGAGTCTTAACTTCAGCATTTGTTCCCTGTACCAGCAGAGCAATGAGTTATGCAGTCTTGTATTCTCATAGCCTAGTTCTTTCATGGCTATTGGTCTTTTGTTTGTTTGTTTTTTAATTGGAGGATAATTGCTTTACAATGTTGTGTTAGTTTCTGCTGTACCACAACGTGAATCAGCTATATGTATGCATGTATCGCCTCCCTCTAAAGCCTCCCTCCCACCCCCTCGCCCCACCCCTGTAGGTCATCAGAGCACCGAACTGAGCTCCCTGTGCTACATACGTGGTAGCGTATATATCCCATGCTACTCTCTCAGATCTTCCCACCCTTTCCTTCCCCCGCTGGGTCCACAAATCCATTCTAGGTCTGCATCTCGATTCCGGCCCTGAAAATAGGTTCATCAATGTCATTTGTCTAGATTCCGCACACACATGTTAATACATGGTATTTGTTTTTCCCTTTCTGACTTACTGAGCTCTAGGGGTATTGGTCTTATCTCTTCAACTAGATGCTCTTCTCCACAGAGTGTGCCTCCACGCTTAGTTTAGTGCTGTGTACATACCAAAGCATCGTTGGTGCTTACTTCATAGTGCTTGGTTAATCAAACTTCTTAAGGACATTAGACTGTTTCTGCTCACAAGGTGGGAAAGGGAGCAACGTCTGAAGAGAGTTCTGGCAGCAGGCACACTTTTGAACCTATCAGAAAGAACGAGGCACCATTCCTCCAGCATGGTGTAAGTGACAAGGAACTAAGCTGGCAGCCAGTGAGTGCATTCTCCGAATGGCAGCTACCACTTTGGAGCATTTACTGTGTGTGGTACTGAAAAAAAAAGTGAAAGTGTTAGTTGCTCAGTTGTATCTGACTCTTTGTGACCCCATAGACTGTAAGCCACCAGGCTCCTCTGTCCATGGGATTCTCTGGGCAAGAATACTAGATTGGGTAGCTGTTCCCTTCTCCAGGGGAATCTTCCTGACCCAGGGATAGAACCCGGGTCTCCTGCATTGCAGGCAGATTCTTTACTGTTTAGGCACTGTGCTAAACCCAGCAGATGCATGATCTCCAGGAGTGCTAAAACTAACCTTGGATGGGTGTCTTCCTCCCTTGTACATATGAAGGAGCTAAGACGCAGAGAGAGACTAACTCGGTTGAAGCTTCAGAACCACCTTTAGAATCCAGGTTTAACTGACTCCAAAGCCCATGTTGATCATCTGCATATCAAGATGCATTTTGAGGGATCCTATGGGTTTCAAAAAGAGTTTGTGTATCACATTTTTGGATATCCTTTGCCTGGTCTTTGCCCTTCTGGCTGTCATCCCCTCCTGCAGACTCCTAAAGAATTTAGACAGGACACCAAATGAAACTAGAGAGTGTGGAGCCAGCGAGTTTGTAAATAGACATATTAACATAGCTCAGAGACCTCTGGAAACAGGGGAAGGAGGCATGGCTGAGACATTAGTGCAGTCAAGATGGGGTAATGAACACAGAAAATCTGCAGTTTATCCCAGAGGTCTTTAAATCGGGAACATTGTGATCCTACTGAGCCATCCCTCAGAGGCAGACATGATGAACTGAAACTTTCCCA
>NW_011495032.1:38812923-38818136 GCF_000754665.1 Bison bison bison
AGAGAGCATAGCTGGTGCTTACTCAGGGATCTCAGAGGCAGACAGACCTGGGTTTCCATCCCCATCCAGATCCTTCACTTAATAGCTGAGGGACTCAGGGCAAGTTACTTAAGCCTTTAAATTTCAGCTTGCCATCTGTATCTTGGGAATAATAATAATAATACCTACCCCAGAGGGTTGTAAAGATTAAATGAGGTTCTTGTTGACTGCTTAATACAGTGTCTGGCATGTTGTAAGCATTCAAAAAAGAGCTATTATTATTATTGCAAGTATTTATTAATATTCTCCAGGTTCAGCTTCTCACCAAGTTCAGTTTGATTCTTTTGATAGCTAATATGACTAAACCTATGGTTTAGCCAGACCCTTTAGGGACTGGGGCCTTGCCCAGTGGCTCAGTAGTAAAGAATCTGCCTCCAATGCAGGAGCCACAGGAGATGCAGGTTTGACCCCTGGGTCCAGAAGATCTCCTGGAGGAGGGCATGGCAACCCACTCTGGTATTCTTTCCTGGAGAATCCCATGGACAGAGGAGCCTAGTGGGCTATAGTCCATAGGGTCACAAAGAGTTGGACACAACTGAAGTGCCTTAGTATGCATGCACGCATGCTGCTTAGATACTTTAGGGACCACTCCGGTCCTTGGGCTCAGATGCTAATGTGCCAGCTAGCTGTTGCTCTTTGATTCACACTCTTTTTGTGGTGTTTACAAATTTGGAGGCCTATTGGAAGCCCCCTGGTAGAAAAATAATTGTGTCGGCTCTTTTCCAGGATAGGTTGGGTGGAAACTCAGAAGGAAAATTACCCAGACTGCACAGTCTTTAACCTTCTTGAAAATGGTTGAAGTTGCCAGAATATACAAAACCATAAAATCAGCTCTAAATTTCTCATTAGTCTTCCACAGCCATAGATTCAAAATATCTGAGCCAGACTCTTCTGTGAGAACTTAAAAGTCATCTTGTCCAATTTCTTCATGTTACAGATCAAAGTACTGAGTCCTGGAGCAAGGGTGGAACTTTTAATAGAATGGCAAGGCAAGGAGCAGCATCAGAAAAGGCTGGAATGAGACTGAGTTAAGAGGTTCTTTGGATCTGGTTCCATGGTGGCTCAGATGGTAAAGCATCTGGCTGCAATGCAGGAAACCCAGGTTCAACCCCTGGGTTAGGAAGATCCCCTGGAGAAGGAACCCACTCCAGTACTCTTGCCTGTAAAGTCCCATGGACAGAGGAGCCTGGTGGGCTACACTCCCTAGGCTCGCAAAGAGTCAGACACGACTGAGTGACTGTACTTTCTTTCTTTTGGATCTGGTGTCGTCTGACCATGCCCACGTTCATGGTGTTCTCATGACAGTTAGAAAGGCTCTGGGTTCTTAGTGTCTTTACATCTCTGCCTCTTTTGATGGAGCCTTCTCTCTTGCATGCATGGCTGTGTAGCTGGTTCCCGCACAACTCATGGTCAGAATAAAGCCAGCGATTCCTTTCTTTTCTTGTGCGCATTGGGCTCAGTGGCCCTCAGAAAATAAGCAGCAGCTTTCCTTCCAGGGCCATTCTCACAGTTCTGTCAGAGAGGATGATAGAGAGTTGTTGAAGATATAAAATCAGTGCGAATCAGGAGAGAGGAACTGAGGAGCCAAATCAGAGAGATGGAGACAGTTCTGTGAAGAAGGGAGGAGAAAGGGCAGGGAACACGTCTGCATTGTCCACTGTGATGTCCACCGCAGTCACACCTGATGCTCAGTAAATACACACTTATGAATGAATGAATAGAACAATGGAAGGAGATAGATACGCAGCTTATTAGATCACTTGGAGAATCAGACCTGGAGGGTAATGTGGTCAAAGGGCCATGTGTGCACGTGCAGGAAAGAAAAAAGTAAGTAACATACATGGAGCCTCCAGCATGGACCGGGCCCTGTGGTTGGCCCTTCCATGTGGCATATCAGGTGCTCTTCATTAGCACCCTAAGAATCCTGAGACTCAGAGCAACTTTCACGTTTGGACAGAGGGAAAGCAAACCTTCTTGGGAAGAATTCACACTGAACTCTTCTTCTCTAGATATCTTACGTGCTGGTTATTCTTCGTTTGCCCCATCTCCCACCAGACTCATCATTTACCCGCTCTGTTTTTCTCCATGACCTGCGATATGACCCCTGTCAACTGCATCACCAAGATTCCATTGCCCTGGCCTTCTGTTTGGTTTGTCCAATGGGAGGCACTGGTTGGAGATCCCAAAGCAGGAGGAGAGAGAGAAGATGGAGCATTTACTACCTTGCTCCCTTTCTGCCTTCTAGTCCTCCACGGCTGTACCTCTTGTCAGACAGCCCCTCTCGCACCTCTCCAGCCCTGCCCAAGTTCTGGTAAAAGATTCTCTCTCCTAACCTCACAGTACGTCTTGCTTCCTCCTCACTGTTGCTGAGCCCTGGGCACTTCACCTGTTCCTAATGGTTCCCAGGAACCATGCCATTTCCTCCTCCAGGGGATCTTCCTGATCCAGGGATGTTGTGTCTCCTGCACTGGTAGGTGGATTCTTTACAACTAGTGTCACCTGGGAAGCCCTGGCAACCCACTCCAATACTCTTGCCTGGAAAATCCCACGGACAGGGGAGCCCGGTGGGCTACAGTCCACGGGGTCGCAAAGAGCCGGACACGACTGAGTGACATCACTTTCAGTGGCACCTGGGAAGCCTAAGACCTGGCACAGCCAAATAAATATTAAAAAAAAAAAAGAATCTTTCAAATCACAAGCATATTTTGCTAGAAGGAACCTTAAAAATCATCTCATCTCACCCCTTTATTCTACAGATGGGGAGATGAGGCTCAGACAGGGAAAGGGTCCTGTTCACGGTCACCAGTTGCATAGAGTGAGCCAGCTCTGGATCTGGTCTCAGGAGTTACTCAGTCTGCTGACGACCCCTCCCTTGATTTTTTATAAGATTTGTTTCCTAGAAGTCTAGTTGATTTACAATGTTGTAAATTTCTGCTGTGTTGTTGTTCAGTAGCTCAGTCGTGTTCGACTCTTTGAGACCCCATGGACTGCAGAGCAAGGTGATCCAGTTATATATGTTATATATATATTCTTTTTTATATTCTTTTCCATTTTGGTTTATTACAGGATATTGAATATAGTTCCCTATAATACACTAATTTCTTCATCAAGAAAGTCTGGTTATGAAAAAAAAATATTAACTGAAACAAGGCAGCATGTTTAGTGACATAGCAAAAACTGTGAGGTATGGTAAGGCTAATGTGTTCATTTCTACTACAATATTCTCACTATGGGCTTCCCAGGTGGCAATAGTGGTAAAGAACCCGCCTGGCAATGCAGGACATGTAAGAGACGAGGGTTCGATCCCTGGGTTGGGAAGATCCCCTGATGAAGGGAATGGCAACCCACTCTAGTATTCTTGGCTGGAGACTCCCATGGATAGAGGAGCCTGGGGGGCTACAGTCCATAGGTTGCAAAGAGTCGGACACGACTGAAGCGACTTAGCACACATTCTTGTTACATCCCTTGATTTTTATCTCTAGCTCAGTCTTCTCTCCAGAACTCCTATCTTGTATATCCCCCATTCCTACTCTGCATCACCCCCTCGGATGAGTAACACACATCTCAACATGTTCAAAACTGAATTTGGAGAAGGCTGGATATGTGTGAGTGTGTGTGCATGGTGTCAGGGGATGGGAACCAAGTACTCATCACATGTTAGCTTTCTATTAGCTAGAAACTCTGCTGTAGCTAACACTTGCCGTGCCGGTAGATTACACTGGGCAAAAGAAGGCTTGTGTGCCACCACTGTGGTCTTTTTTTTTTTTTCTTTCTGATTTTATTGATTCATTTTGTTCCTTTTTTAAATTAGACTATAATTACATTACAGTGTTGTGTTTGTTTCTGCTGTACAACAAAGTGAATCAGCTATATGTATACATACATCCTTTCCCTCTTGAACCTCCCTCCCACTCCACCCCTCTAGGTCATCAGAGAGCACTGAGCTGAGCTCCCCATGCTATGCAGCTGCTTTCAACTAGCTCCCTAGTTTACACATGGGAGTGTGTATATGTCAATCCTCTTCTCCCAGTTTGTCTCCCTCCCCGTGTCCACATGTCTGTTGTCTACTTCTGCATCTCTAGTCCTGCTCTGCAAACAGGCTCATCTGTACCATCTTTCTAGATTCCATACATATTCATTGTGTCTGCTTCGTCGCTCAGTCGTGTCTGACTCTTTGTGACCCCATGGACTGTAGCCCACCAGGCACCTCTGTCCATGGGGAATCTCCAAGCAGGTACACTGGAGTGGGATGCTATGCCCTCCTCCAGGGAATCTTCCCAACCCAGGGATCGAATCCAGGTCTCCAGCATTGAAGACGTATTCTTTACCATCTGAGCCCCCAGGGAAGCTATAAGATATTTGTTTTTCTCTTTCTGACTTACTTCACTCTGTATGACAGACTCTAGGTCCATATGGCCGAGTAATATTGCATTGTATATATGCACCATATCTTCTTTATCCATCCACCCACTGATGGACACTTAGGTTGCTTCCATGTCCTGGCTATTGTAAATAGTACTGCAATGAACATTGGGGAGTGTGTGTCTTTTGGAATTATGGTTTTCTCAGGCTGTATGCCCAGGATTGGGATTGCAGGGTCATATGGTAGCCCTATTTTTAGTTTTTTAAGGAACCTGCATACAGTTATCCATAGTGGCTGTATCAATTTACATTCCCACCGACAGTGCAAGAGGGTTCCCTTTTCACCACATCCTCTCCAGCATTTATTGTTTGTAGATTTTTTTGATGATGGCCATTCTGACTGATGTGAGGTGACACCTCATTGTAGCTTTGATTTGCATTTCTCTCAGCCTCAAACGAGGTTGAGCATTTTTTCTTGTGTCTGTTGCCCATCTGTATGTCTTCTTTGGAGAAATGTCTCTTTAGATCTACTGCAGTGCTCACTCAACTTTTATTCCTACATTTAATTCATCAGCATTTTCAAAAAGCATTCCTATAAAGTACTTGATTTCAGGTGGGGCAGGGATAAGAGGGTTCCCAGGCCTGGTCTCTTTCTCCAGAACAGAGGATCTGAACTGGGGATGATCTTGTTCCTGAGGGCACATTTGTCAACATCTGCAGTCTTTTTTATTGTCATGATGGAAGCGAGTGTCACCTGCATCTCCTGGGTAGAGAGGCCAGGGATGCTATGATGCACAGGACAGCCCCCACCC
>NW_011495032.1:38818355-38820586 GCF_000754665.1 Bison bison bison
CAAAGCGTCAATAGTGCTGCTGTTGAGAAACTCTGCTCTAGGGGTTTATAATGACGACATCAGGGCTGGCCTGTCTTGTGTTCAATGAAAACTTTATTGCAGATCTCTGTTGCAAGTATTGTTTTCTTTCACTCAAATGTGTTTTAAAATATTTAGAAGAGATGAGACCTGGGAGTATACTTCTGGTAGGGGTTTAGTCATGAAATACATAGTTTAGAGAAGAGATTATTTTCCATAGTGATCAGGCACTCATCACAAAGGAGAGATGACTGAATGAGTTTGAACAAAATTGCCAGGTAAATATTTTCCTGACTCCAAAGAGATGTTCTGGGGTTTTACTCAGGGATGGAATTATTCAGGTGAATTGCTACTTTCCCTTCCTTTTTCTGATTCTCAGCCAGAGGCAGATGCAGCAACCACTGATGCAGAATCAGGGTTTTCGAGGGCCCTTCCCCGTTACTAATAAGGGACCAGCCTGTTCCCCTGAGGGTTTCCCTGGTGGCTCAGATGGTAAAGAATCCGCCTGCAGAGCAGGAGACTTGGGTTTGATCCCTGGGCCAGGAAGATCCCCTGCAGAAGGGAATGGCAACCCACTCCAGTATTCTAGCCTGGAGAATCCCATGGACAGAGGAGCCTGGCATGCTACAGTCCATGGGGTTACAAAGAGTCGGTATGACTGAAGTGACTTAGCAACCACACACACAGGCAGCCTGAAGGGCCTGGATCAGCAGTTGGAATGAGACTGATCAAGGTCTAGACTGACCATTACTGAAATATGCACTTCTGGAGTCGGGTCCTTTCTCCCAGGACAGTGACCTGGGCCCGGGAGAACCTGGCTAGGTGAGTCCTGCAGCCTGTAGGAACTGCAAAGGCAGAGAGAAAACAGCCTCATCTCCCATTTTGTTGGCCAACTCAGGTTTAGGGAATTCATATAATTTACCTAACATTACACAGCTGGTAAGAATTGAAACCAGGGTCTGACACTCCATCTTCTCTCTTTTTTTTCTTACTGACTTGGTATGTTGGAAGGAAGAGCAGATTTGAAGTCAAAAATAACACCCAGTTTTCTGTGGCTTTGGGCAAGTATAAAGGGCCCCTTCAATTTCCATAATCCCGTTGAACTGAGACTTCTCTCACTAGGCTTTTGGGAATTCTAGTCTGTCTGTTCGTATAGGTGAGAGTCAGTCACTGGGAGGAGGAGACAAGGACACTCCTGAGGGATGGAGGGGGAGAGGAAGCAGTGGCTGATGCTTCAACTCAGGTTCTCTCAGCTCCTGAGTGAAAGAGGTAGAGAGAGGGTGATGTGGGCACAGGCTTTGTGGGACTGTTGATGGTCAGGGCTGTAGCAGTAATAGCAGCAGAGTCATGCTTAAAAGAAATTGGACAGAGCAGAGTTTTGGAGAACACCTTTTTGGCACAGGGAAAAAGTCATTCATTCATTCACTCATTCAGCCAGTCAGCCAGCCAGGCAGCCTTTGCTGAGTCCACACTCTGTGCCAAGCACTTGGTGGAGAATTAACATTAGCAACAGCACGGTGGATCCCTGCCCTCCTGCGGTTTAACAGGAGATGAGGACGCAGGCTTGGGCCTCTCCGGACGCAGGCTTGGGCCTCTTGGCTCTGCCACTTCCTTGAGCAAGCTCTTTACCATTCTATCTTGGTTTCCCTATCTATCAAGTTGGAATATTAGTAGTACCCATGTTAAAGGGACACTCAGAGCATTAAATGATATAATTTTTAAAAAGCACTTAGAAGGATGCCTGACTATAAAAGACTATAAAACTATAGTCTTTAGCTATAAATGTTAGCTATTGTCATTGCTATTAAATGGCGATGAGGCAGATATGTGGGCTTCCCCAGTGGCTCAGTGGTAAAGAATCTGCCTGCAATTCAGGAGCTGCAGGAAACATGGGTTCAATCCCTGGGTTGGAAAGATCCCCTGGAGGAGGGCATGGCAACCCACTCCAGTCTTCTTGCCTAGAGAATCCCATGGAGAGAATCCCATGGACAGAATCCCATGGCGGGCTATAGTTCATGGGGTCACAAAGAGTCAGATATGACTGAAGCAACTTAGCATGCACACATGCACAAGACATATATGTATACATGCAATTATCAGCTGTTCATGGAGTTCTGGTAGGTGATGGGGTTCACAGAAGGAAGATGGAGTGGTAAGGTGGGAAACAGAGGAGAAAAGAAAAAAATAACTATGGCTGGTGTTGTTTTTCTTTT
>NW_011495032.1:38820686-38822958 GCF_000754665.1 Bison bison bison
GAAGTCCAGATCGAGATGCTGGAAGGGAGAGTCTCTCCCAAGGCCTCTCTCTTTGACTTGGAGATGGTGGCCCTCTTTCTGGGTCCTCACGTGGTCCTCCCTCTGTGCATGTGTGAGTCTTTGGTGTCCTTTTATTATAAGGTGTCCTTTTATTATATCCTTATAATAAAAAGACACAAGTCCTACTGGATTGGGCTTCCCTGGGGGTTCAGTGGTAAAGAATCTGCCTGTAGCGCAGGAGCTATAAGAAATGTGGATTTGATCCCTGGGTCTGGGAGATCCCCTGGAGGAAGGTATGGCAGTCCACTCCAGTATTCTTGCCTGGAGAATCCTGTGCATAAAGGAGCCTGGCCGGTTACTGTCCATGGAGTCTCAAAGAGTCAGCAGACGTGACTCATGTGACTGAGCATGCAGGCCTCCTGAATTAGGACCTTGTTCTAACAGCCTCTTTTTGACTCAGCCACCTCTTTAAAAACCTAACTTCCAAATATGGTTATATTCTGAGTTTCTGGGGTTGAGACTTAAACACATGAATTTTGAGGGGACACAGTTCAGCCCATAACAGCAGGGTGTGCTCCCTGGGAAACCCTGGGAGAGAGTCTACTCCTTGACGTTTTCAGATTCTGGTGGCTGCCAGCATCCCTTGACTTGTGGCTGCATCACTTGCTTCTTTGCCTCCGTGGTCACATTGCTCCCTCCCCTTGTGTCTGTGAAATTTCCCTCTACATCCCTCTCCTGAGGACCCTTATGATGGGATTTAGGGCCCACCTGGAAGATCCAGGATAATTTCCTCATTTTCAGGTCCTTAATCACATCTGCAAAGACCTTTTTCCAAATGAAGTAACATTTGCAAGTTCCAGGGTGGATATGGATATGAATATCATTTGGGGGGTAATTTTTCAGCCTACAATTTCACTCCATTGTGCAGATGGGAAAACTGAGGCCCTGCAAGGTAAGGCAATTTGCCCAATGTTCTAGAGAGAACAGGGGCAGAGGCAGGCTTCCAAACACAGGGGTCTGAACTCAATCCACCTCTCTTTCCAGTCCAGTGAGCTGTGCCTCAGATGAAAGCAGGATGAGAGAAGAGCCCTGCCAAGGAGGACACCCTCACCAGGAGGTCCCCCTTCAGACAGACCATGCAGAACAGATCAACCAGGCCTGTGTGGTAGGAGAACCCCACTATCATCTACTTGGGGTGAGACCAGAGATTCTCCTTACGGTCAGGAAAATTCCTAGAAGCAAGGAATGCAACATGAGCTTCAGATCCAGAGAAATTGAATTTATCTTGGAAAATGCCTCAGATACAAAAGGCCAAGGCTGCTGGAAGAACTTTGGTGACTCCGCTCGGCAGGCTGAGGTTGGAGAGGTGTTTATTCTCTTCGGGAATGAAGCAGTAGACATGGAAGGACTTGCTGGACCTTGTTCAAAGAGACACTGGAAGGCAACCAGGCTCTGTGAGGGTGGCGGCCTGCACTGTGGTTTGAACCTGGGCATGGGAGGGGAGAATGGGGTTGGGGCTCTGGCAGTAGCTACAAGCACAAAGGAGAAGATAAGATGACCGACTCACCCCAGTTTGTCTGGGACTCTCCCCATTTGAGAGTTCAGCTTCTACAATATCCCTTACTCCTAGGCAAACAGAGACAGCTGGTCACCCAAATTCTAGCAGTCATTTGAGTATAAGGAATGCATCTAAATGTATTTCAGATGGCTGTAGCCATTCACCCCAAGGCTACAGCTCTGTCTACTTGGGGAAGGAATAGGGCTCTGCAAACTGCCCTCAAAGAGGCAATACAAAAAGACATGCATTTGCTGGACTTGAACTTGGCTACCCTAACAGAAACTCTAAGCAGCAGTAGCTTCAATATAATAGACGTTTCTTCCATTTAACAGCCTGGGCTCACATGGCTCAGAGCTGGTGTGCTCCATGAGCAGTGGACACAATGCTTTCTATCTTGCTGCTCCATCATCACTAGGGTGTCACCCTTACTCACATGGGCCACCGCGTTCACATCCCTCATCATGCCCTGCCTAGTTCCTCAGCTCTCTCTCAACCCCCATGTAAACAATTCCTTATGTTAAATTCCCTCTAGCTAAGTGTTTGGAGAAGGCAATGGCACCCCACTCCAGTACTCTTGCCTGGAAAATCCCATGGATGGAGGAGCCTCGTAGGCTGCAGTCCATGGGGTCGCTAAGAGTCAGACACGACTGAGCGACTTCACTTTCACTTTTCACTTTCATGCATTGGAGAAGGAAATGGCAACTCACTCCAGTG
>NW_011495032.1:38823247-38855389 GCF_000754665.1 Bison bison bison
ACAACAGAGAGGGGGCTTAAAACAACTACATTTATCTCACAGTTTGCATCAGTCAGGAATTCAGGCACAGCTTAGTCGGGTCCTCCAGAGAAGGCAATGGCACCCCACTCCAGTACTCTTGCTTGGAAAATCCCATGGACGGAGGAGCCTGGTAGGCTGCAGTCCATGGGGTCGCTAAGAGTCAGACACGACTGAGCGACTTCACTTTCACTTTTCACTTTCATGCATTGGAGAAGGAAATGGCAACCCATTCCAGTGTTCTTGCCTGGAGGATCCTAGGGACGGGGGAGCTTGGTGGGCTGCTGTCTCTGGGGTCACACAGAGTCAGACACAACTGAAGCGACTTAGCAGCAGCAGCAGCAGCAGCTAAGTGTTTAGAGAGGTTTCGGTTTTCTTGATTGGATACCATTTGTGACTTGAAAATGATAACTACAGAGAGGGGGATGGGCAAGAGAATGCCACAAACATACTCACTGCAGACACATTTCTAGAAGGCAGACAGGATAGAGGGGTGTGGGCATTCAGGGACTAGAGCTGAGATGGAGAAAATGTCTTGCATCTATTGTCCATGAACGGTTAATTTGAGCTGGGTGAAGCAGCAGAGTTTCAGTCTGGAACGCTGTACCAGTGGGTTCCTGAGTGGAAAATCCAAAGATGGGTGTGGACTCAAAGGGGTTGATCTAGGTGAGGAGGACAGTTGGTCCTCATTAGGCTGCCTGCAGAAAGCAGGAGTCATTGCCAGGAAGGCTCACGGAGGTTCAGGTATAGCCAGTATTTTACAATAACTATAAATGGAACATGACTTAAAAAAATTGTGAATCACTTTGCTGTACACCTAAAACTGACATAATATTGTACATCAGCAATACCTCAATTAAAAAAAAAAAAAAAAAAAGAAGGTACAAGCAGTGAGGCTGTCCGGAAACCCAGGCTGGATGTCCAGGACATTGGAAAGAGGCAGGAAGGGCAGCAGTCCATGAAGAGAGGGACAAGAGACTCTTGGATGATATGGTAGGTTGGTACAGGTCATCAGTTAAGGTCCCTGATATGGGCTGAACTATATCCTCCAAATTCATGTGTTGAAGTCAGAACCCCCAGTACCCAGAATGTGACTCTATTTGGAGAGAGTCTTTTTTTCTTTTCTTTTCTTTTTTAACTTTACAATATTGTTTTGCCATATATCAACATGAATCCGCCACAGGTGTACACGTGTTCCCCATCTTGAACCCCCCTCCCTCCTCCCTCCCCGTACCATCCCTCTGGGTCGTCCCAGTGCACCAGCCCCAAGCATCCAGTATTGTGCATCGAATCTGGACTGGCGACTCGTTTCATATATGATATTATACATGTTTTAATGCCATTCTCCCAAATCATCCCACCCTCTCCCTCTCCCACAGAGTCCAAAAGACTGTTCTATACATCAGTGTCTCTTTTGCTGTCTCGTATACAGGGTTATTGTTACCATCTTTCTAAATTCCATATATATGCGTTAGTATACTGTATTGGTGTTTTTCTTTCTGGCTTACTTCACTCTGTATAATAGGCTCCAGTTTCATCCACCTCATTAGAACTGATTCAAATGTATTCTTTTTAATGGCTGAGTAATACTCCATTGTGTATATGTACCACAGCTTTCTTATCCATTCATCTGCTGATGGACATCTAGGTTGCTTCCATGTCCTGGCTATTATAAACAGTGCTGCGATGAACATTGGGGTACGCGTGTCTCTTTCCCTTCTGGTTTCCTCAGTGTGTATGCCCAGCAGTGGGATTGTTGGGTCATAAGGCAGTTCTATTTCCAGTTTTTTAAGGAATCTCCACACTGTTCTCTATAGTGGCTGTACTAGTTTGCAGTCCCACCAACAGTGTAAGAGGGTTCCCTTTTCTCCATACCCTCTCCAGCATTTATTGCTTGTAGACTTTTGGATTGCAGCCATTCTGACTGGCGTGAAATGGTACCTCATAGTGGTTTTGATTTGCGCTTCTCTAATAATGAGTGATAGTTAAGGTCAAATGAGGGCTTCCTTGATGGTTCAAACAGTAGGGAATCTGCCTGCAATGCAGGAGTCCAGAGTTTGATCCCTGGGTTGGGAAAATCCCCTGGAGAAGGAAACAGCAACCCACTCCAGTATTCTTGCTTGAGAAATCCCATGGACAGAAGAGCCTGATGGACTACAATCCATGGAGTTGCAAAGAGTCAGACACAACTGAGAAACTAACACGCAAGGTAAAATGATGTCATTAGAGTGAACCCTAATCCTGACTGCCTGGTGTCATTATAAGAAGAGGACTCAGGCATGCATCAAGGAAGACCATATGGAGACACATGAGAAGGCAGCCATCTTCAAGCCGTCTCTCGAGGAGAGAGACCTCAGAGGAAACCAAACCTGCCAGCACCTTGATTCTAGACCTCCAGCCTCCAGGACTGTGAGAAGCCTAATTTCTGTTGTGTAAGTCACCTGGTATGTGGCCATTTTATTATGGCAGTCCCTTACTTAACAAAGAATTTTCAATCCTTCCCAGCAACCTTATCTGGGAGCATTTTGCCTGACCAAACATTTCTTTTTCTCTCTGTTTTTCCTTTTAAATTTTAGAAAAATTTTAAAAATACATAATAGCCTGAAGATTACTAAATACGCACGCTCTCATTATGCAGAATTAGCAACCGTAAAAGTATTTTCCTGTTTATTTCAAGGGTTTTTGATAAAATAATGAAAACATTACAAATATAGTTAAAGATCTTTTGACCACAACCTTTTCCTCTCCTCTGCCTCCTCAGAGGCAATCACTATTAATGTGATGTGAATTCTTTCAATCCATGTGTCCATAAAAAACATTTGGAATTGGTTTGTGCGGCTTTTTCATCTTTTGCAATCATGCTACATGTCTGGTGAACCTTGGCTCCACCTCTTTCTATCATGTGCAGGGCACCTAATACCACTGAATGGAACAGTGACAAAATTATGCCTTGCAGATAAGGTCAAAGAGAAGTCGCGGGGTGGGGCTAAAGCTTGAACACTTGCTAATTTCCCTTTTTGAACAAAGGAAAAATACGGGTTCTAAGTTTTCAGCAGGCAAAATATCAGGTGAAATTCTCAAACCATCATCATTTTCCATAAATTTATTTTTATGATTGCCTTCTATCCAAGGTGAGTGCTATCTGGTCTTTCACTTATGACACCAGAATAAAGCTAGCCCATAAAATACAGTGTAAAGACGCAGACAGATTTAAATAAAATTGTTAGGCCAAAACAGTACGGATGGCTTGTATATACTGAAAATTAGTGAAGACTGTTCATGAACAGGGTTTGGGGAAAAGTCAGATAGGTCCACAGGCACACTGATATTTCCACTTAAGGAGCAATGGCCATATCTGGCACGATGGAATACATTTTATACAGTAACTGTTGCAGTCCTACAAGAAACCTGAAGAAGGGGTGATAAGCTCCCTTTGCAAATTAGGAAACTAATACCCAGAGGGATGAAGTTGAACTGACACCAACACTCGTGTTAAGCTCTGTCTACTACCTTAGAGTCTTGTCTTTGCTAAAATGAGGCTTAAAGACACAGAATCTGATGAATTCAAAGGGCTATTGAAAGGTTGGAATACAGGCAAGGATGTTAATGTGTTTTGAAACATATGAAGTGCTGTCCAGGTGTTTCTTGGCCCTGGGGCTGGTGCAGAAGGACCCACACTTGGTTTAAGACTTTGCTGCTATCTTCTTGAGATTCCTAACACTTTTATCTTGGAAGTGAAGGGCAGTGGGACAGCACAGCAGGCCCAGGAGGCCTGGAGCCTCCACTCACATGGGGTTAGCCTTCCTGCCTCCCTTGGGTGAGTGGGACTGTCTCTCTTTCTCCAAGTCCTGGCTCCAGGGCCCTTCTAGCCTCCCCACCCTAGCATGTT
Source organism: Bison bison bison (assembly GCF_000754665.1). Taxonomy (NCBI): domain Eukaryota; kingdom Metazoa; phylum Chordata; class Mammalia; order Artiodactyla; family Bovidae; genus Bison; species Bison bison. The sequence goes on from NW_011495032.1 coordinate 38,827,155, forward strand.
GGATGGCCAAGCTCCACTGTTGATCCGCTCTGGCCTGGGTACCAGCTCAGGGGCAGAGTCTGGCAGGCCTGTGCCCATGGTGTCTCACATGTGGGGAGGTGTGGTGGCCCTCCCTCAATTTGTTCAGTGCACACCTGAGCATGGGCATCTTGCCCACCCTGCCTTCAGGACCCAGGGTACTCTGATGCCAAGGTCAAAATCTCTGGGACAGCTGGCCCAAAGGAAGGGGAGATAGACATCCCTACTCCCTGCCAGGACCCAGTCTTCATTTTCCTCTGGGTCCCACAAATTAAATAGCCAGCCTTGAATACTTAATAAGTACAAGGGAGTACAAACACACGAGTGTGTGTGCATGCAGAAAAGCAAAACCCAAGAAGAAAACCCTAGGAGGGAGAAATAGTGTTTAGGGAGGCCTCGAGGGGCAGGTGAGGAGGGCATGGCAACCAGGATTCTTGCCTGGAGAATCCCCATGGACAGAGGAGTCTGGTGGGCTACAGTCCACGGGGTCGCAAAGAGTTGGACATGACTGAATGACTGGCAAATAGATGGGGAAACAGTGGAAAAAATAAATGGACTTTATTTTTGGGGGCTCCAAAATCACTGCAGATGGTGATTGTAGCCATAAAATTAAAAGACGCTTGCTCCTTGGAAGGAAAGTTATGACCAACCTAGATAGCATATTAAAAAGCAGAGACATTACTTTGTCAACAAAGGTCTGTCTAGTCAAGGCTATGGTTTTTCCAGTAGTCATGTATGGATGTGAGAGCTGGACTATAAGGAAAGCTGAATGCCAAAGAATTGATGCTTTTGAACGTGGTGTTGGAGAAGACTCTTGAGAGTCCCTTGGACTGCAAGGAGATCCAACCAGTCCATTCTAAAGGAGATCAGTCCTGGGTGTTCATTGGAAGGACTGATGCTGAAGCTGAAACTCCAATATTTGGCCACCTGATGCGAAGAGCTGACTCATTTGAAAAGGCCCTGATGCTCGGAAAGATTGAGGGCAGGAGAAGGGGGTGACAGAGGATGAGATGGTTAGGTGGCATCACCGACTCAATGGACATGGGTTTGGGTAGACTCTGGGAGTTGGTGATGGACAGGGAGGCCTGGTGTGCTGTGGTCCATGGGGTCACAAAGAGTCGGACATGACTGAGCAACTGAACTGAACTGAACTGAACTGAGTGACTGAGCACGGCATGGCAAGGGGCAGGTAAGTCCACACAGATACGGCAGAGCACAGATAAGAGGGGCCCAAAACCCAACTCCTGTCTCACTGACATTAACTCATGAGGGGCCTCTGTGTATGCATCTGTAAAATGAGGAGGCTGGACTGGGAGCAGGGCCTGAGCCATCATCCCATCTCTGAGGATAGCGTGGAAATCTATGGACTCTCTCCCCAGAGAAGTGCCCAGACCCTTGACATTTTGCATGAAACTTCAGAGCATCATAGCTTCCCAAAGACTCCATGGATGGCCCACAAGGACTCTGGGTTAGGGATTTCTGAACTGAAAGTTCTCTGAGGCTTCCTCCAGCCTCCAAACTAGGCAGTAAGGAACTCAACACCTAAGATCTTAAGGCTTCCCAGGAATTGGCACAAGGGTAAAGAACCCGCTTGCCAATGCAGCAGACATGAGACGCAGGTTTGATCTGTGGGTTGGGAGGATCCCTTGGAGGAGGGCATGGCAATCCACTCCAGTATTCCTGCCTGGAAAATCTGATGCACAGTGGAGCCTGGTGGGCTACAGTCCATAGGGTCCCACAGAGTCGGACACGAATGAAGTGACTTAGCACGCACAAGGGTGTGGGCGGCTGGCTGAAATGTTAGAGTTCCAAATGAGACTTGAAAAAAGGGCAAGAATGGTCTGTTAAAGGGCAGAGTGGAGAAGATGGCAAAGTGTGTGGAAGCTGTAAACGCTTAGTGGGAAACCATGCAGTGAGTTCTTTAAATTAAAAAAAAAAAAAAAGGAAAGAAAACAAAGAACCTTCATACTAGTGGAGCAGAAATTGATGGCTTAGCAGATAAAGACAGGGACCAGGCTTCAGGAGACGGCAGGAAGTGGGAGCATTGTGCAGCGCAGCTGACTCACGAACTGTGTGCACTAACGGGTCTCTGGGGAATTTACCTAAATTCCATGGTGGGAGTGACAGCTGCTAGCCTGGTCTCTGATGGGCCACTGATTGATTTCTGGGGCCAGCTGGCCAAAGCTGTGGAAAGAAAGAGTGGGTAGGCACTGCCTCCAAAGAAAGCAAGACCAGGGCCTTGGGGAAAAGTAAAGACGGAGGAGGGGGCAGACATTTGAAGTGAGGCAGCAAAGGGCATCATGGCAAAATGCTTCAGTTTGAAAGGAAGACCAGCGTCAGGGGAGACATGCAGAGAAGTGACGCACACAGTGGGGAAAAGGGCAGCCACAGAAAGGGCAAAAATGAAAACAGGCATTTCTGATGTTCAGGAGAGATGTGATAAACGGATGGTTTTCTGTGTGGGAGAAGACAGGAGTGCCAGAGTTACACATTTCATCATTTAATTGCACAATTTGTAACAAATTAACAACCCGCACAAAACAAGACCAAATGTTACCCAACAACACCTGGACTGCAAAAGAAGGCCCTCTGAGGAGTCCACCAGGCTGAACACGTGGTGGAATGATTTTTCCAGAGTGTAGGTCCCCTGGAAGCAAGGACCCCAGGTCAGGAGGAGCCGTGAGAGTCAGCTCTGGGTTTACATCTGTCCTCTGCCATCTCAGCTCTGTGATTGCAGTTATTTGAAGGGGTTTAAATTGCAGTTTCGTCAAAGGAGAAAGTATTCTTTGTCATGCCTGTGCCCAAGGTGGTTAACAGGCTCTATGGAAAAAATGTGTGCATAATAGCCTTGTACACTGTAAATCACTTCAAATGTAAGACAGCATTCTCTGCTCATTTATTTGTTTATTACCAATCCAAGTCCTCCCATTATCCCAGCTAAACAGAAAGCGTTTGCTCAAAGTTAAACAAATTCAAAATACTATAACAATCCAGTCCACTTTGTCCCTCCTTTTATGACCATTATCGGTGAAGCGTGGGCTGGAATGTGGCTTCTTCAGTCATTCTTTGAGCTTATTCTTTTATTGACTCCATCACTCATTCTACTCACAGTGGGTGAGACCCTGCTGAGGGCCAGACATCTTGGAGATCCCCAGAGGATGGAACACAATGCTTCTGTCTGGGGGAAGCTCATTGATTAGCAGGACTCTTATGTCCCCACAACGGAAAGAGAAGGAACTTTCCCCATCTCCTTTTACCTCCACTGAGGTGGAGCCCATCGCGGTTCAATTTTTGTCAAGCCAAAGCAAGTTCCAGAGATTAACTTGACTTCTGTCTGGGCCACAGCTGGTTTTCCTCATTTTCTTTTTTTTTTCATTTCCCTGAGACGCATCTCAGTTTTCGGCTTAGTGTATAAATTAACCCCATCTTTGAAAAGCCCCCTGCTTTTTCCCCCAATTTGTCATGGCTGAAAAATATGACACTCTCTCCTTGAGCTGCAAAGTCCTTAAGGACAAAAGCCTCTTTCTTCTAACTTAAATTTTACTCTAAATCCCACGGCTCAAAATATGTTGAAGCCGTGGCCATAGGAGTTTATTGTGATTCTGGGGAAACACAGGACAGCAAGCTCTCTCCTTAATCCCACCCCTTCCTCTGGGCGACTTCCAAAGCCAAAGCTGGGAACATGAGGAGCCAAGTTAGAACCCTGTTTGTGCCCTTTGGAGGTGGATCACAGGTAGATGGGGAAGGACGGGAAGCCCTGCAAGGTTGGACAGCATCGGTCCGTGTGAGACACGGTGCCGTCCCTTGGGAGGTGCCACGGGCTTCTTCCAGCCACACTCTGCACAGCACAGTGGAGACTACACTTAACTGTGCAGCCTGGGAACTACTTCCTTAAAAAGAGGCATCTCTGGGTAACATCCTCCATGCCAGCTCCTCCCCATGTCAACCTTATGCCTCTCAGCTCTTCACTGCTCCCTGGCATGGTCCTTCCACCTCTCGAATCCCTTCCATTACACCACCTTGAGGTTTTGATTTTTCTTCTTTTCTAAGTAAAAACTCTCCTGCACCGGGTACCCTTTCCCAAGCATGCCCAGGTTCATCTCCACTACAGCTAATCCCAAACAAACGTCTCAGAGGTGCTTCTCCTGGAAGACCGAACTTCCTCTCTCTCCTAAGAGGGACAGACTGCCAGCTAGCTTATGGCTCCTCTGTGTTCTCAATTCTGTATTATTATTCAGCTGCCATCAATGAAACGCTTTTTCTGAGTTGTTGTTTGTTGTGGTAAAATACATATAACATAAAACTCACCATTTTGGGGGCTTCCCTGGTAGCCCAGTGGTTGAAAATCCACCTGCCAATGCAGGAGACATGGGTTTGATCCCTGGCCCGGGAAGATCCCACATGCCACAGAGAAACTAAGTCCCTGTGCCACACTACTTGAACCCACGTTCTAGAGCCTGTGCCCTGCAATGAGAAGCCTGCACACTGCAGCTAGAGAGTAGCTCTAGCTCGCCACAACTAGAGAAAAGCCCACGCAGCAAAGGCCAGCATAGTCAAAAATAAAAATAAAGATTTTTAAATAAAAACGAATTGAGCATTTTGCCTACTTCTTTCCTTTATTAATGGAGGTATAATTGACTTATAATATTACATTATTTTCAGGTGTATATCAATGATTCGTTTGATATTTTTATATATTAAGAAATGCTCACAACAGTAAGTCTGGTTAACATCTGTCAACATCATAGTTACAAAAATTGTTTTTTTTTTTCCTGTGATGAAAGAGAGCTTCCAAAATCTCTGCCTATTTTTAATTGAGTTGTTTTTGTTGAGTTGCTGAGGTTCTTTATATAAAGTAGAGAAGAATCCCTTACCAGATATGGTGATTTGCAAATATTTTCTCCCATTCTGTGGGTTGCCCTTTCACTCTCTGGATGCACAGAAGGTTTTAATTTTGATGAAATCCAATTTATCTAGTTATTCTTTTGTTTTCTGTGTTTTTAGTGTCATATCCAAGAAATCACCACCAAATCCAGTGTTATGTAGATTTTCCCCATATTTTCTTCTAAGAGATTTACAGGTTTAGCTATTACTCTTAGATCTTTTATTCATTTTGAGTTAATTTTTGTATATGGTGTAAAGTCAGGATCCCACTTCATTCTTTTACATGTGGATGTCCAGTTTCCCCAGCAGCATTTGTTGAAAAGATTGTTCTTTCCTCCTTGAATGGTCTTAGAACACTTGTTGAAAACCAACTGCCCATATTAAATACCTTTTCTCTTGAAGTCTAGTCTCATCCACCTTTCCCACCTTGGCACCCTCGTCACATGACAGCATCAATCCAGTGCACGCTCCCCACTTCTGTTAGAAGACTCTTCCTGTTTTGCAGCTGTTCACTTCAGAGGCCATTGTTGGTGCAGACTACTGCCAATCACCTCCACCTGTGCCTTCCAATGTGAAATGTGGCCCCTGAAGATCTCAGACAATAAGTTTCAGCAGCCTTTAAACTTGGGTTAGCAGCTTGCTCACACACCTAAAATCACAGAGGCCTTAAGCAGGAGACCAACTGGGTGGGACTGGGACTGAAACTCTCTGCCCACAGCCCACAGACCGAATGGAGGTACCCTTTCTAAGCATGACTGTCGTGTGATCCCCTTGTGGGTAATTTCTCAGTTTGCCCCATCCCTGAACCCTCCCCCAACCCCAAACAAGGGACGAACATATTAGAGAGTAAGACTTGCATCTCCTTGTCATGTCTTTATAGCACAAGAAATTGTAGAAAAGGCATGTGGGCTTCTGGGGCTCTGAGCAGGTCAGCTTTTAATTATGGCTTTAGGCTTATTCTCAAAAGCAAAACCAAACAAATTGCTCATTCCTTAGGGCTAAATTGCCAAAAACAAACATTTTCTCTACCCAACATCTCCATGACATCCATATTGATGATCCATCCATTATTTTGATCTATGACAGCACCCCAGGTGGCACGGTGGTAAAGAATCCTCCTGCCAATGATGGAGATGGCGACGTGGGTTTGATCCCTGGGTTGGGAAGATCTTCTGGAGTAGGAAATGGCAACCCACTCCAGTATTCTTGCCTGAAAAATTCCTTGGATAGAAGAGCCTGGAGGGCTACAGTCCATGGGGTCACAAAGATTCGGACACAACTGAGTGACTGAGCACGCACCCATACACACATGCGTGACAGAGCCATAGAGAGGTTTGCTGGAAGCAGGGAGTGGGCTTTAGCTCATTCTCTGTAATCTTCACCAATACTCCCCCCAAATCTGAGAAAACATGGCTTTCTATGGAAACACACTTACAAGATACATCCACAAAATCCATTTCCCATCAGACTGCCCCCACCCTCCTGTACCAGCGTTCTGGAGCCTGGGCTGCCTGGATGGCAGAGCCACTCTACCTCCATCTCTGTAAACCCATAACTTTGCCCCACTGTCACTGACCAGGCAGCTGCTCCAGCTCCAGCCATGCTCTGCTTACATGCTCTTTACCTTCCTGCTTCCCTCTGTCTGCTGATTCAACCTTTAATAATCCCTGGGATCTGTCCAAAGACAAAGCAGCCCAAGGCAGTGGTGGGGCATGTGGGCTGTCATTCTGGCACTGAAATTCACCAGCTGTGCCACGTTGTCCAAGTCACTTCCCCTCTCTGTTCCTCTCAGCTCCTCCATCAGTTGAATGAGGGCAGTGCCAACCAATCCTTTCCCATTTCCGGTTCTTCAGGTCCATGGTGGCGTTTCCTCCTGCATCCCTCCATCAAGCCTAGATGTTGCAACCATCAGCCCATCTCTGGGGCTCCAGCACTAGGACTGTTTTCATCCCCCTTGTTTTTTCCTATGCCCCTTTCTGCCTGCCATAGCGCATTCTGCCCCTCTGCATTCCCTGTTCTCATCTCTCAGCCGGTGAAGTGTTTCTGGAATCTGATTGGGTCTTAAGCTGTCTTTTGTTAGATCATTAACAGAGTCACATCTTTTAATCTGAACTGACTTTCACTGTTGTTAAGAACTCCCTTTATGTATCTCCAAAGAACCACTACCACGCGCCTCATCTATTGTCTATTCCGAACATTTTTCCTTACCCCTTGTTCCTGTCTCTAACAGATGTTCTTGGTTTCTCATCTTCTCAGCTGGTATCCTTTGCAGACATTCTTCCAACTGCCTGCACCTGGCTGCCAGGGCCTGCAGTGCCCTCTCTGCCAGTGTGCAAGCCGCTGTCTGCTCGTGTATCAGCCCAAAAGCAGTGACTGATGGGAGCTGGGAGATAAATTCCCTGGCTCCCTCACCTCTCTTGCAGGATAATTCTGTTCTCTGCTGATTTCCAGTCTTCACTGGATGACGTGCCCACCGTGGTCACCAGCCTGAGTGTGCACACCCACTCCTGGCTACTTTCCCTTCCCTGTGTCACTTACCTGCTCCCTTTCTTCTGCTTCCTGGAATCAACTACTAAATGGACTATTTGTCTCAAATCCTTTTCTCAGAGTTTGCTTCTGGGGATACCCAAACCAAAACACCATTCTCGGGACTTCCTTGGCGGTCCAGTAGATAGGAATCCACCTACCAATGTGAGGAATATGGGTTCCATCCCTGGTCCAGGAAGATTCCACATGCCATGGAGCAACTGAGCCTGTGCACCACAACCACTGATCTCATGTGCCACAACTGCTGAAGCCTGTGCACCAGGAGCCCATGCTTGGCAACCAGAAAAGACACCACAGTGGGAAGCCCTCACATTGCAGTGAAGAGTAGCCCCTGCTTGCCACAACCGGAGAAAGTCCAAGTGCAGCAATGAAGACCTAGCACAACCCCCACCTGCAAAAAAAAAAAAAAAGCCTCCCTTCATTTTTCTCCCTCACAGCTGATAACCTTATCTCCTGTGCAGAATGTTTGAGGCCAGCTGAGTTTCTGAGGACTAATGCTGAAGCTGAAACTCCAATCCTTTGGCCACCTGATGTGAAGAACTGACTCATTTGAAAAGACCCTGATGCTGGGAAAGATTGAAGGCAGGAGGAGAAAGGGACGACAGAGGATGAGATGGTTGGATGGCATCACCGACTCCATGGACATGAGTTTGAGTAAGCTCCGGGGGTTGGTGAAGGACAGGGAAGCCTGGTGTGCTGTAGTCCACGGGATTGCAGAGTCAGACACGACCGAGCGACTGAACTGAACTGAGTTTCTGTGAAGAGCTCTGTAACCTCATTTACTCACTTCTGTATCCAAACCTTTAAACTGACAAATATATCCATATAGCTTAACTTGGGAGGGAAGGGTGAGGGAAAAGTTGGCAACTCCGGTCTACCATTTTTTATTTTTAATATTTATTTGGTTGCAGCAGGTCTTAGTTGCAGCATGTGGCATCTACTTCCCTGACCAGCAATTGAACCTAGGCTGTCTGCATTGGGAGTGTGGAGTCTTAGCCATCTGGCCGCTAGGGAAGTCCCCTGTCTACCTTTTCCTGGGAGTCCTTTCTACCTCTCAGTAGTCCTTCCATCACTCTGCTCCTTCTTCTAGCACCTTTCTCCCTTCTCTCTGCTAACTTCTTCATTTCTGTCTTTAACGTGTTCGGGAAACAAACAAACAAAAAAAATACAGCTTTCCTTGAATCTGTCCCATAGCCTATTGACCTAGGCTTTACTCAGAAGATTCTCACTAAAACTGTAATACTCTTCATCTTCACTTAGCACTAGCTACCCTCTTCTCCCTCCTTTGTGACCTGGCTTCCACCTAGGTCACTCTGGGAGCACTATGGCAGGGTCATCCATGGTGCCTTATTGTCCAAATCCATTGATCTTTGCTTGTTCTTATCATATTTTTCTCGACTGCTCATCTTTTCTGGACTTTAATCTGTATGTCATACATGGCTCCAGGTAATATTCTCCTGCTAAAAATTCTTTAAGGATAAATGGATAAAAACAGTTTTCTAATCCTTGCATTTCAAGTCCTCCACAACTGGCCTCCAGTTTTCCATCTTATCTTGCAGATTATCCACTATAGGCAACTGGTCTAATTAGATGCAATTTGTCCATTCTTGGCTTCCAGAATTCCCTCAGTCCAAGATGCCCTCATTTCCTCTTCTTGTGAGCCATTCGAGTCCTTCCTCAAGGGCCCTTCCATCCTCATTATAAACTCTTTCCTCTTTTCTTCCAGCCCTGCTGCCTCCTCTAAACTCTTCTTTCCTTCCTTCTCTCCTTCCATCTTTCTTTCTCTCTTCCTTCCTTCCTTTCTTTTATCCTCTCTTTCTTTCTTTCTCCTTGTCTCTCCAACGAGGCAAGGACTGTGTGTAACCCTAGAGCCTCATGTCCAGTGTTCGCGTGTGTTTGTTGATGTTGACAAAGATGAACCAGAACATCTGTTAATCCTGATGAACTTGTGTACTTGCCGGGCTGCACTTCCCTCTCTGACAGATGGCAGGATGGAGACCCCTTTGCTGCACAACTATGGAGCTGTTTATCTTCAGAGACTCTCCCCTCTTCACTCTTTGGGCTTCACCCCAGGCTCCCACCCTAGGTCTACGCCAGCAGAGTCTGGTCTAAGCTTGTTTTCTGTTTACATTCCTCGGGAGACTCCTAGGAAGTATGAACCTTACAGTATCTTTTGACAGATGAGGGCATGAAGGCCTCAAGAGGGACGACAATCTGTCCCGGGCCATGGTGCTTGTAACGGACAGAGTCAGGATGAGAAGTCAAGTTCCCAACACCTCCCCACACTGCCCCCCCACCCCAGAGAGCTAGGTGCGCTCTTGCAGGCCTGGGTGGAAATTCAACTTCAATCCACATGGGAGGAGATGGGAGACTTCATAGTAACCAGGAAAAGACCACAGCTTCGGAGACACTTGGGTCTGTTGCTTATTAAGTCTTTGACCTTAGGCAAAACATTTACTTTTTTGGAGCATCAGTTTCTTCCTGTATAAAAACAGGCATAATAGCATCTCCCTCAAAGAGCTGCTTCGAGAATTAGATGAGATGACATGTGCATGCTAAGTCACTTCAGTTGTATCCAACCCTTTGCAATACTATAGACTGTAGCCCGCCAGGCTCCTCTGTCCACACAGATTCTCCAGACAAGAATCCTGGAGTGGGTTGCCGTGTAGTATATCATATTGGGAGGAGATACAGCAGTGTGGAGAGAGCACAGACTTGATTTTGAATCCCGACTCTGCCATTTCTTGGCAATATAACCTAGGGGAGTTTCTTGACCTCTGAACTAAAGACCTTGACTTCCCCACGTGAAAATGAGGATAATCACGTACTCTTTCCATAGGATTAAATGAGAATAAACTTACGTGGATCTCAGCACGGGACAGGTACACGGTGAGCCTCCTCCTGTTACAGGCACTCCCACCACGCCCAGCACACCAGATGAACGAGGAAAGTTTCTTTCCTTCTTCCCTGCACAAGCAAACACTATAAACATGATAATGGGAACCACATTCTATTAGAGAGAGAGAGGCACAAATGATTCCTGGGGCTTCAGGACACGTTAGGCAACCTCTGTTACTAATTGTGAGCCCTGTCCTGTTGTTTGTTTGTCTCTCTCTCCTGCGCTGATCTGCGAGCAGCCCCGGGGTTGGGGGGGGGGTCCTGTCTGTTCCTCTTTGCTGTCCCTGCACAGGAGACAGAATTCGGTGCACAGTCGAGGATCAGAAATGTTGGCTGAATCATTGTCATAAATTCAGTCTTAAGGGAGAAAACATTTAAAGCAGTGCATGAAAAAGGTAATAAAAGTAAGATGAATATTTATGTGGTGGATAAATATAAAATAATAAAATCCTAGAGTGTGTTTTTTATTTTATTTATTTATTTTTGTCTGTGCTGGGTCTTCATGGTCACAGACAGGCTTTCTCTAGTTGCAGCACACGGGCTTCTCAGCGCGGTCATTTCTCTTGCTATGGAGCATAGGCTACAGGTGCTCAGGCTTCAGAAGCTGCGGCGCATGGCTCATGGGCTTAGCTGCTCCCCGGCATGTGGAATCTTGCCGGGCCAGGGATTGAACCCATGTCCCCTGCATTGGCAGGTGGATCCTTAATCAACCACCGGACCTCCAGGGAAGTCCTAGAGTGTGTTCTGTGTGTCCGGTTCTAATGCTGAGTGCGTGATGAGGTGTTTGGTGTTTGCCACAGACCCCCATAAGCTGAGTACCATTATTATGCCCATTTTACAGAGGAAAAGACTGAGGTACAGAGAGGTTAAGAAACTTGCTGGAGGTTCTGTAACTGGAGCAAGAGAAGCTAAAGCAGAATCCAGGCAGCCTGACTATAGAGCCTGGTCTTCTAGCAGCTATAATATTCTTCCTGTCTCTCATGAAGTGCATCACGCAGTGGGGAGGATGAAACATGAAACCCCACCTTGCCCCACACAGCTGATGTCCAATTAGCTCCAAACAAAAATATCCCACCTACTCACATAGCTCAGGCCACCAGAGTTCTGTTACTTGGCAAGCTAGTAAGGCAAGAGAGATTACTTCTAAGTGTTTGCAATAATAAAAGAATTTCCTTTAAGAAAAAAAAAAAAGCATTTTTGCTGACTAATAAGCTGAACTCTCCTTGCACCTTATATGTCTATCTCTGTGCCCTGTGACCATGTGGAGCAGCCGTATCGTTCTTTGCATCTGTATCTGCCTCCCTGACTGGTCCGATGACCTACTTGGGAAAAGAGACCCGATCTTCCTTTAATAATCTTTCCATTTCCTGCCGTGCCTAGTTCAGTGCTTGGCACAGAATAAGCGTTCCATAAATAGTTGTGAAATTTTTGAACTAAATTAAATCTTCACAGTGGAAAAAGAAGAATGAAATAGTCCATGAAAAAGCAGAAAGTAATCTTTAAACCAGAGTGCCAATGGTTTAGAAGATTGTATGCCTCCTTTTCACTAGGCAAATAATACATGTTCATGGTGGAAAAATGAGACAGAGTAGATAGGCAAAGAGAAAAATGTTGAAATCACCTGTGATTCTATTAACATAACTCATTTCCTTCCTACTTTGTCTCTGCCTCTGCTGATCTTACATACAGACAATGTGCATGGCAATAAGTGCATGTGACCTATTTTCTGGCCTTTTTTTCTAACTCAATTTTATATGGATTTTATTTGCATTCTCCGGATTAATAGGGCATCTTGACTATCAACATTCATAGTAGAAAACTTGGAAAATCAAAAGCTGGAAACAAAAAAAAAGAGGAATAGAACAATCCCAGTACCAAGAATTAACGTCTGGGTTTTCTCTCTCATAAATACACACACACAAATACATATGATACGATTGAAATTACATACATAGTTTTATATCTAAATTTTCAAGTGTTCTTCAAAAGTATCGATCGCCGTGGTTGTTATTCCATTCAGTGGATGTTACTGTGTATATTCTTAAAGTGCTGTGGGCTCTTTTAGTGACAAACTGTTCAAGGTCAAAGGATGATTCCCTTGTGAGCTAAGATTTTTTCCCTTTTAAGCAACCTTATTGAAGTAGGATTTACATACCATTATGTTCACTCCCTAGTAAATTCCATGACTTTTAGTAAATCTATACAGTTAATGCAGCCATCACCACAATCCAGTTTTCAAATATTTCCATCTCCCATAATGGGAAATGTTGAGCACTTAAGACAGGCTTAAGAGGAGACGAGTCCCAGGACTGGAGTTGTCTTTCTGCAGCTCTGAACTTCACATAGACACCTCTTGTGCCGGACAAGGTCAAGCACCAGGTACTGAGACCAAGAGTCAGGAAACCTGAGTTGCTGGTGTCCTTAGAAGTGGCCCTGCCATTTTTCTGCCTCCCCCTGATGGGGACCCATGCCCTCATTTATCAGATAGCTTTCCCCCGCTTTTGCTCACATTGTATGGCTTGTGGGATCTTAGTTCCTGACCCGGGATTGAACCTGGGCCACTGCAGTGAAAGCACCGAGTCCTAATCATTGGACACTAGAGAACTCCACAGATAGCTTTAATTTTGCATCTGGCATCCATTTCCTTCCTTCCTTCCGTTTCTCTCCCCTGCCCACCAAGGCAGTGACAGGCTGCATCAGCTCACAGCTCAGGCATCTCTGAGGATCTTATTATTTAGACATCAGCTCCGTGTTTTCCACTCTAGCCTCCCCGAAGTCTTCACCCTGTGAGCAGAGGGATTCTGGCCCAAACCTAATCAGAGCTAATCACTCGCTAACTCAAAACCCTCCCACGGCTCCCCCATCACACTTGGAATAAAAGGCAGATTCCTTGGTGTGGACTTAAGGATGCCTGCTTCGTTCTCCACCCTCCTCTGTGCTCACTCTTAGCCACACGGTCTTCTTGCTGGTCCTGGGATGTGCCACACTTGTTTCCACCCCAGGACCTTTGTGCCCGCTGCCCTGTTTTCCTCTTCCTCCCTTTTACTTGGTCTCTGTGCAAATGTCACCTCCTTGGAGAGACCTTCCCTGACTGCTGTGTCTCCAAATAGCCCTGCCCGCCTTGCCCCGTCACTATCTGTGCCTTTACCTTGTCTGCTGTGTTTACTTCGTGTAGCTTGACTTGCAGTTATATTTTAAACTCAAACATTCATTGAGTGAATGAGTGATTAACCAATACACAATTTGCTTTGACTTACGGAGATCTACTCATGAAGAGTATGATCTTGAGCAGGGGTCCCCAACCCCAAGGCCATGGACCAGTACCAGTCCATGGCCTGTTAGGAACTGGGCATCACAGCAAGAGGTGAGTGATAGGCACGTGATCAAAGCTTCATCTGTATTTACAGCTGCTCTGGTTGCAGGAAAACAAGCTCAGGGCTCGCACTGATTCTGCATTATGGTGAGTTGTATAATTATTTCAGCATATATCACAATGTAAATAAAGCGCACAGTAACTGTAATGTACTTGAATCATTCCGAAATTAATCCCCCCAACATCCATGAAAAAATTGTCTTCCACAAAATCAGTCCCTGGTGCCAAAAAGGTAGGGGACCACAGATCTAGAGGATTCGACTATGTGATGGGGTGTGTAAGAAAACTGTGAGTCCTTGTTGGGGGAAGGTGACCTCTGATGTCTCAGTCTGGCTTCAAATCCACTACATATTAGCTATTTTCACCTGTAATTAGGGACTGTTTGTAATGCCGACCTCTGAGGCCTTTGAAGACTAACAGCCATAATGCATGTAAAATACTTGCTGTTTGCAGTATGCATTTTAGGAAGTTAGCTGCTTTCTGTACCATCCCTGTGATCATCATTGTCATCCTCACTCTACTTGTCAAATCATGGAACTCGAATATTGACAGTGGCTCCTGAGAAGCTGCTTGGGCATCACATAAAGAATTACGTGGGCTAGTGGTCATCTTCCTATAGAGTAGGGCTCACTCAGTCATGTCCGGCTCTTTGTGACCCCATGGACTGGAGCCTGCCAGGCTCCTCTGTCCATGGGATTTTCCAGGCAAGAATTCTGGAGTGGATTGCCATTCTCTTCTCCAGGGAATCTTCCCAACCCAGGAGTTGAACCCAGGTCTCCTGTGTTGTAGGCAGATTCTTTACCATCTGAGCCACCAGGGAGCCCATAGAGTAGAGCAGTGGTTCTCAAGGTATGTTCCCTGGATCAGCTGCAGCAACATCACCCGGGAGCCTGTTAGAAAGGCAGTTCCTCAGGCGCCAGTTCAGACTTAACGGGATTGGAAACTCTGGGGGTGGGGCCTGATAACCCATGTTTTAACAAGCCCCTGGGGTAATTCTGATGCAGGCTTAAGTTTGAGAACCATTTGGATGTGGCAGATAACTGGTACTCACAGGCTGAGTCAGGCTTGCAGATGATTAAGCTTGGCCTGTAATGATGGCTGAAAAATCTGGAATTAGGTGTCAGTGTTTAAGATTAAGTGTCAGTGTTTTAAATCTCAGATTTCCAGCTTCTCTGTCAGCGGCAGAGTGGAAGAGCAGCTGCCCCTTGAGACAGTTAAGGGTTCTCCTATTTGACTCATCCCATTACTCCCTGTTGTAGGGTGCCAAGCTTCCTCACTGCCCTTACCTGTCTCGACCCTGGGTAACACCTGTAACAGAAGTGTTTTTCTATAAAGGGTGTTACCGGTCATTCAATGGGAGCCCCACCTCACACAGATGATGAAGCAGAGCCCACAGAGGGGAGGTGGCATGGGTGGCCATCAGGACTAAGTTCAAAGCGAGAGCAAGGTGAGAGAACTCTCGGATCTGCCCTCTTGAGGAAACTGAGGCGAAGGGATTAGTTGTCGGAACTAGCACCTCCCAGAGCCCCTGGTCCTGCCCGTCCAGTCTATACGTTGGGACCCCAACGTTGATCCACTGGAACGCTTTCAAGGATGAGATTCTGGATGATCAAGGACATTTCCCTTGGCCTTGACATTTGGACAAGCTGGGAGAGTGGGTCTGTTAATTTTCTTTGCTCTCAACCTGACAGATACCCTCGGTGGAAAAGAGGGATGGGAGAGGGGGCTGTGCTAAAGAGAGTCTTGGACATCTGCAGGGGCCCAGCCTGGACAGCAGGCTTTATCATGCAAGCTGGGCATCCCACAGCACTAGCAGACCCAGAGCTGGAATGAACAAAGCCATGGGGCCGGGGGCTAAAGTCGTGATGGCTGTGGCTAAGTTGACTTAACCCTGAACAGCCTGGGTTATTTATTACTTCACTTGACAGAGTGGGGAGGCGAGAAGAAGAGGGATGAGGGGGAGGAGGAATGGAAAGCAGGGGAAAAGGATCCCCCCTACGCCCCGCAAGGCCAAAGGTGGTCTCCAGGCCTCCCTGGAAACCCCTTCCTGCTGATGGGTCTTGCACACTGAGCCTCTGCCCACCTGGAGACAGTCTTTCTCTGTGCACACATTACTTCCCTTTTCCAGCACCTCCTTGACTCCTGTCTCAGTGATTCCCCTTCAGGGTATTCATTCCAGTACTTTTCTTTCCTCTTCAGCCTCCCTTCAGGTTAAGCCCACTGCCCCCTCAGGAATGTCTTTCCCTCAGAAGTGACCCAGCCCCAGAGCTTTACTCCCCTCCATCAGCTGAACCCAAAGCCTGCTTCCCAGGGTGTCCTCCCCTAAGCCAGACCTCCTGACTGCCTCCGCCCTCCCAAGACTGCTGATATCTGGGGACAACTCTGTGGCCTTCCGCATGTCCATGCCTGGTACCCAGAGCACTTTTCTGGTGTCCGACAGCAGAGGAAGGAGACCACTCGGGGGGAGCAGGGATGGAGAGAAAGATCAGGTCGCTGGGATCCCAAAGAGGAAGGTAAAGGAAAGGAAGGGATGAATATGTGTGTGAGGAAGAGGGTAAGTGGTATTTGCCTGGGGGTCAGAAGGAGCAAGGGTGTTGAAAAGTGGGAAAGGTAGAATTATGAGCAGTAGTGATTTAACCTGAAACAGTGGTTTCAAATTTTCTTGACCATGACCCACAATGAGAGAAAAATTTTACATTGCAACATGGTATACACCGATGCACACACACAATTGAACCCCTAGTTCAACAGAATACTTACCCTTACTGCATGTTATACACTAATATTTTGTTTTATTAATAATAGAATAATAGTAGATGATATTCTATTATCTTTCTCCTTTTTTGTTACATACCTGTGTTTAGGTATATAGCTATAATATTTATTTTAATACATAATTTACTGTCTTAAATTTGAGGGATTCCTTGGTGGCTCAGACGGTAAAGCGTCTGCCCACAATGCAGGAGACCTGGGTTCGATCTCCGGGTTGGGAAGATCCCCTGGAGAAGGAAATGGCAACCCACTCCAGTATTCTTGCCTAGAAAATCCCACGGATGGGGGAGCCTGGTGGGCTACAGTCCATGGGATAGCAAAGAGCTGGACACGACTGAGAGACTTCACGAAATTCATGAAAGTGATTTCACTCAGATGGTAAAGACTCCATTTGCAATGTGGGAGACCTGGGCTCGATTCCTGGGTTGGGAAGATTCCCCTGGAGAAGGTGATGGCTACCCAGTCCAGTATTCTTGCCTGGAGAATTCATTCCATGGACAGAGAAACCTGGCAGGCTACAGTCCATGCGGTTGTAAAGAGTCAGACATGACTGAGTAATGTTCAATTTTAGTGGTTTGTAACCCATAGATTGAAAAGAAATGACCTGGGGAGTTCCCGGCGGTCCAGAGGTTAGGGTTCCACACTTCCACTAACGAAGGCCTGGGTTTGATCAACGATTGAGAACTAGGATCCTGCAAGCCAAAGCAGTGACCTGGAGGTAGGCAGTTGAAAGTGAAGAAGTGAACGTATTATCCATTTCTAAATCTATGAAGGGCAATAATAAATAATGATAGCTAACAAGCAGTGTTCTACACACTTTCACAGGCACTATCTTATTTAGCCTTACAAACGGATGGAGCACTATGATTATTCCTATTTATAAATGAGGAATCTGACACACTGAGGCTGTACATAACTTTGTTCAGGCTGGTCATCTGCAGAGCCAGGATTCAACCCCAGCAGCCTGACACCAGAGCCCTGCTCCTATTTTGTGCTACTCCTGCACAGGGTGGCCATAAATATGCAAGTCATTTGCTCACAGCTTTGCGGTTGTTGCTCCAGGGTTACCAGTGATGTGACTCAGCTCCTGTCACGTCTCAGGGGGCTGCCAGAGGTAACCAGTGACTTGAAACAGAGAAGTAACCGATACAACAGAACAGGAGGAGGCAGAGATCAACAAGGCCAGAGTTTCCCTCCACTATGGGGGAATAGAGGCCCCAGGATTCACAGAGCTGGAGGCAAAGCTTGATGGGAACCCAAGACCTCTGAGCAACTAAATCTGTAAATCTGCTTTCTTTATTTAATGGCTTTCTATGAGGTTTTAAGGAGTCAGGACAAGTGGACAAATATCTGTTGCTGATTCTTGTAAACAACATCATGAGTTCCTGGAGAAGGGTCATGTGTCCATTTCTGTTCTGCTGCCCCTAGTACCTAGCACCAAGCTGGGCACACTGTATACCTATTATAGATATCACCTAAGTCATCTATTTCCTATTCATTATAAGCTTCTCTGTCACTTCTCTGTCTTTTCTTGCATTTGTCATTCACATCTTATATTTTAGCAAAGTTTCATACATTTTATACCAACTAGAATTGTAAGCACCTTAAGAATGTGGAATGCATCTGTTTAATTTACTGACATACACTGAATTGCCAAGGACAGTGCCTCTCCCCCAAGTAGACATTGAATAAAAGAATGAAGAGACATTGGGGGTCCCAGCTTCAAGAAAGGAACCATATCCTCCACTTTCTAAACAAAGCACTTCTCTTTGATTCTTAGTTTGAGGATGCTCACAAATGTGCTCTTATCTGTTGTCTTAGCAGCAAGCAGTAACTACTTGCTTGTGGATTGATCATGAGAGTGAGCTGGGTCAAGGACTTAAGAGAATGACCTGATTGAGACTTGGGACTTCATTTCAGCCGGCAGATGTGAAAGGAAAATAAAAATGGAGTTGGTATTGCTAAGAGAGCTCTCTAAAAATGGAGCTGGGATGCTATTAAGGAAGTGTGACTTTCGCACATCTCAGCCTGGATGAAATCTGACCTTTTGATCTTATAAAGTCATCCAGAACATCAGCCAGAAACTCATGACAGCCTGTCTACTTATCAGGCCTCTACTCTAAAACAACTGTGATTCTTTAAGGACAAATATTTTCTAATCCATGTCAGAGTCAGTCACAATTCTCACCAGGCAACTCTTTAACATTTTCAACAATTCTTGCCAGGCCAGGCAATTCATGGCTCCTTTCTCGTTTTTGATTCCTTCTGTTTCCCAAAACACTCTCTTGGGGTTACCCGAATTTGTGTCTCTTGAATTGCAATGCTTAAAGCTCCAAATAAACACTTTTCTTAATTGCAACCTCCTGCATTATTTTTTGGTTGACATTATATGGTGTCAGAAGTGGGATGCAGAACAGCCTACCCACTCTCCAGCATTGTCTTGAATTTGTGTAA
Organism: Bison bison bison; assembly: GCF_000754665.1. NCBI lineage: Eukaryota > Metazoa > Chordata > Mammalia > Artiodactyla > Bovidae > Bison > Bison bison. Next base: position 38,846,101 of record NW_011495032.1, read on the forward strand.
GGTAAGAGACAACTGGGGCTTCCCAGGTGAAGACCACACCCGCCAATGCAGGTAGATGTAAGAGACACAGGTTCAACCCCTGGATTAAGAAGATCCCCTGGAAGATGGCACAGCAACATACTTAGGTGTCCTTGCCTGGAGAACCCCATGGACAGAGAAGCCTGGTAGGCTGCAGTTCATAGGGTTGCACAGAGTCAGACACGACTGAAGTGACCTAGCATGCATGCACCCACACAAGAGGCAACTGGATGCTATCATTTTCTCAGTGTTCCCAGATTGTGGTGGTAGAGGCTTCCTTCCACCGTGGTAGAGGTTCTAACTTATTTGGCTGCCCTCTGGGACCAGCTCTGTCCTTTGGAATTTTGCTTCCCGTTTTGCTTGTTTTGGCTTCCCTGGCAGCTCAGACAGTAAAGAATCTTCCTGCAATGCAGGAGACCTGGGTTAGATCTCTGGGTTGGGAAGATCCCCTGGAGAAGGGAATGACTACTCACTACGGTATTCTTGCCTGGAGAACTCCATGGACAGAGAAGCCTGGCAGGCTACAGTCCCCGGGGTTTCAAAGACTCAGACACGATTGAGTGACTAACACTTTCACTTTTTCACTTTTGTTTGTTTTACATATAGGGCCTCCAGGATTTTGCTTCCTGTTTTGTTTGAGTGACCTTTAGGATTTCACTCCCCATTTTGTGTTTGTTTTGTTTAAGTGACCTTGAGATTTCACTTCCTATTTTGTTTGTTTTGTTTGAATGGCCTTCAGGATTTTGCTTCCCATATTGTTTGGGCTGCCTGCTTCTGTTCTCAGGATTTCATTCCCTGTTTTTGTTCTGCTGTGTAATTGCTCTTGTAGTACGGGGAGTTCACTTTCTAAGGGCAAGACTTCAGAGCAGCCTCCTTCTGGAACTTCCGCTGTTTTTGTGTATAAGAGTTATGGGCCCTAGTCCTGCAAGTATTTGCCTTGCTAGACTATGATTACCCAGGATGATTTGCAATTAAATTGACCAACCTGGACTCCTTCAAAATTCTGAAATTAGTTTGTCAGTATGGTCAATTAGAAAAGGAATGTAAGACAAGAATGGAAGCATATTTCAATTGGTATGTTGAGGCCTCCAAAAACATAATAAGGTATACACTGTTGCTTCCCTTAGAGAAACTGACAATTATCTCAAAGGATTTCCAAATCGGAAAAATCCTCTGGGGCTTCTGAAAGCTCACTCTCTTTCCCTCTGAATCCCTCTGCTCCTTTGTGGACCTCAGAATGTCTACCACCATGCTCTCCTCCTTGCTATCCATTTCTCTCTGAACTTCTGTTTTATGATGGTGAGCTTGAGTGCCTGCAGAAAGCAATTATGCATCCAATGGCCTAAGAAAAATGTCTATCATTATTATGGCAATTTGGAAAAAGCATTTTTTTTTTTTAAAGTTTTGACCTTAAAGGAACAAAAGCCCTTCTTAGAGGAAATTGCTTTTCTCTCCTTGTGCCTTTGAGATGTAAATATTCTACCTGGTCATCTCAGGGAACTATTTAGACCATCTCTAATTTTTATGACTGGAAAAAAAAAAAAGGAAGAAGAAGAAAAAGAAAAGAGGCCTTTTAAAATTCAAACTGTAAAAAGGACTCTCTTGCCCAGTCTCCTTAACATTGCTTGTCAAGGGCAAATACAGATTTTAAAATTCTTCTCTGCAAAAAAAATGAAAGACTTAGGCCATTTGAGTGAGTAGACTTAATTTATTCTAGCTGTTATTTATGAACTAGTAAATTTTGTATTATGCTTGATTCATGATTAAAGTTTTAAAATGAAAACTATAAGACCTCTGTCTGTGTCTATCTGTGTGTATGTGTATCTATGTGTATACATAACAGATATGGGATCTATCTATATCTATAGTATCTATTTCTATAGATAGTAGATGGTATTGCCAAAATTAATTTGTAAAGGAGTTCTATTTAATTGGATTAAAGAAAACAAGCACTTATGTAAATTTTCAGAAATACAATAGAAACTAATCCAAATGAATTATAGGTTCACAGAATCTGGGAAATATTTAGTATTAAGCTAATATTCACTATTAAAGCTAGTTTAAGATTTTCGGTTTAATTAATACAGACATATCTTTAGAGTCATCAGCATTAAGTATAATATTTTTATTGTACCTAATAAATTCATGTGTTATCTTTGTTATAGAATTTGTCATCAAGAAAAATAAACTGATACTATATTTTCATAAGTATCAATCAATTAAGTACATGTAAATAGGATAAGAGTTTTTAGGTGAACTCTTTAAGAATAATTATGTTTTATGATATGTCTACTTAAAACAGTTTCCTCAAATCTTTTTGGTAACTTGAAACTTTAGACTTTTGCTGCTAAGTCACTTCAGTCGTGTCCGACTCTGTGCGACCCCACAGATGGCAGCCTACCAGGCTCCCCCGTCCCCGGGATTCTCCAGGCAAGAACACTGGAGTGGGTTGCCATTTCCTTCTCCAATGCATGAAAGTGAAAAGTGAAAGTGAAGTCACCCAGTCGTATCCGACTCTCAGCGACCCCATGGACTGCAGCCTACCAGGCTCCTCCACCCATGGGATTTGCCAGGCAAGAGTACTGGAGTGGGGTGCCATTGCCTCCTCCCAGACTTTTGCTAGGTTAAGTTAAATGATGGAAAGTTATTAAATATCTAGATCATTCCCCAATAAAATAAGATGCTGAAATATTAATGACTAAACATAGGCTTCCTTTCACAGGAAAACTAAAGATATTTGGGACTATAAGTAAAGGCATTTAGTGCCATGCTGAGAAATTTTCTATAAAAAAAGCACAGGCTTTTAGAGATTATAAAAGATATTTATAAGTTTGCCAATCTATAGAATTCTAATATAAAAAGCAGTTCATAATTGCTTACTTCTTTTCAAAAGAAATTAAGGTTTCAAAGGGTTAAAAATTCTAATTAATATATGTAATTAAAACTACTAAAATTAATAAGAAAAGCATCTTTGTTATAAAGTAATTTTTAAGAAAAGATGTAAGAAGTGAAAATGCATTTTTTTAAGGAAAGAGGGAGTGATTTTCTTTTAAAGCTGGTTATTTCTAAATGGGAATAAAAAAAGGACAAACTAAAATGGATATAGAAAGTTGTAGAAGGTTTGTGGAGGTAAAAATAAAAAAGAAATCTTTGGAAAAGAATTTTATGCGTGGTCAGGACTGGCTAAGATTGAAATGAACTTAATTAAGTAAATGAGTCTTAATATTAAAAATAAACTGGTACAAAATCAAACTTTGGTTTTTCTCTATTATTAAAACAGCAAAGTTTTCTTGGATTATTGGTCTAATCTTAATGAGAAATGATAAAAGTTTTCTTTATCTTTAATGTAATCTGACTAGACAAGCAAAGATTTCATATTTTATAGCAAAGGCTTTTTATGGGCTTCCCTGCTAGCTCAGCTAGTAAAGAATCCACTTGCAATGAGGGAGACCTGGGTTCAATCCCTGGGTTGGGAAGATTCCCTGGAGGAGGGCATGGCAACCCACTCCAGTACTCTTGCCTGGAGAATCCCCAGGGACAGAGGAGCCTGGTGGGCTACAGTCCATGGGGTCACAAAGAGTCAGACAGGACTGAGCAACTAAGCACAGCACAAGGCTTTTTATAAGTATACACCCTTTTACATTTGCCCATGAAGCCTTTCATACATTTTTTTTATAATTTTATGTTTCTGTCTATTAATTTTTGGCTGGGCTGAGTCTTCATTGCTGCTCAGGCTTTTCTCTAGCTGCAATGAGTTGGGTCTACTCTGGCGTTGTGGTGCAGGGCTTCTTATTGCTCAGGCTTCTCCTTGTGGTGGAGCACTGGCTCTGGGGCGCGTGGGCTTCAGCAGCTGCGGCTCCCAGGTTCCTGAGCGCAGGCTCATGGTTGTTGTACACAGTCTGAGTTGCCCTGTGGCACGTGGGACTTTCCAGGATTAGGGATCAAACCTGTGTCTCCTGCATTGGCAGGAGGATTCTTTACCTCTGAGCCACCAGGGAAATCTGCCCATGAAGCCTTTAATTGTTATTTTGGTTAAATAGGTAATTAAGCATTGTTTCACAGTGACCTATGATTCTATTTGACCAAATGTTTTTTTATAGCTTTTGATACTTTTGACAAATTTCTCCAAATCAAATTCTAAGTGATCGTTATTGTTTTTTTTTTAATTTAGAACTAATTTGAGGTATGAGATGCTTCTGCTGCTGCTGCTGCTGCTAAGTCACTTCAGTTGTGTACGACTCTGTGCAACTCCAGGGCCCCTGAACTATCTCAGGACTTCCCTGGTGGCTCAAATGGTAAAGCATCGGCTTATAATGCGAGAGACCGGGTTTGATACCTGGGTCAGGAAGATCTCCTAGAGAAGGAAATGGCAACCCACTCCAGTATTCCTGCCTGGAAAATCCAAAGATTTATTTTCTCTCTTTATAAAAGTAGAGTTGTTAAACTAATTAGGCTTAGATATTAAATTACATGGGAAGGACTGTTGAATAAGTAACACGAAACCTTCCTTACATTGTGTCTGTATAAGTATGTAAGTGTTCCAGTAACCATGTGAAATTTCTAGATATCTGATATGTCCTAGTATAATGTTATCGGTCACAATTCTAGTTATTATCTTAAATTGTTTTGTGTCACAAAAATAACCAAATTTCCTTTTCAATTCCATTATAATGAACTCTCAGATTTTCAAAAGTGGGTGTTTTTAAGTTGCCAGTCATTTATAGACTGTTACTGTTTTACTGGGCTTCCTTGGTGGCTCAGTGGAAAGAATTGGTCTGACAATGCAGAAGACGCAGGTTCCATCCCTGGGTCGGGATGATCCCCTGGAGAAGGAAATGGCAACTCATTCTTGCCTGGGAAATCCCATGGGCAGAGGAGCCTGGCAGGCAGCGGTCCAAGGGGTCACAAAAGAGCTGGACACAAGTGAGTGACTAACAACAACAGTATTGTTTTACTCTTCATGCTTTTGCAAATATGTTTCATCTTCCGATAGATTCATGGAAAGGACATCAACACTCTAGAGTAGAGGTTTCTGAAAGACTTTCAGATCATACCATTGAACTGGGTAAGAATTTACAAAACACTAACAGAGAAACTGATGGCTTCATAAAATTGCTAACAAAAGATCAAATCAAGAATTAATTCCATGGGACTGAATGAAGGGATGAGGATAGTTATAATTTGTATGACATTTTGTTTTACACATTGCTGATTCTTTTATGTTTTGCTTTTTCAGATTTAAGGAAACCTTTTCTCCCAAACTATCTTTGACTTGCCGCAGTTTGGTAAAGCATACCCTTGTCGACAAAGAAAAAACATTTATCGTTTTTCTGATTCCTCTTTTTCTGTTCCTTCTAGAATTTGGAAACTCCTAGTGAGTATTCTTATTTTGATGGTAACATAGTTATTTGTATAAGTTCAATGAGAATCTGTTCTCCTTATAACAGAATACAATTGGGAACTTTGGTTATGTTACCAAGATTTTGACTAAAATGTTATATTTGAGAGAAACATGCATAGACTCAGATATGACCAGACAGCTTTAAAAAGCTAAGACTGATTTTATGGAGCCAATAAAGACCCATGGAAAAACAGCCTGATACCTTACTTACAAGGTACCCAGCAGCCTTACCAGGGAGTAAGGAAGGGCCCTTCCTTCCCAGTGCAGGAACTTCAAGATATTTTGGGGACCTCAAGAAGAGAGGAATTCACATCAATCTATAGGTATTGCTTTTCTAGCCCCAAGAGGCCTTTAAGTGTTCAATCTCAGATTCTTATGAAAAGTTCCAGCAAAGAAATTTAAAAGAGCCTTTAATGAACTTCCCTGGTGGTCCAGTGGCTAAGATGCCACACTTGCAAAGCACAGGGGGCCTGAGTTCAATTCCCAGTCAGAGAAGTAGATCCTACAAGCCCTGGCAGTCAGATAAATATTTAATTAATTTAAAATAAGAAAGAAAAGAGCCTATAAGATCAATTGCTATTGTTTTTTAAGAAAAAAAAGGCTTTTATTTTTTTATTTTTGGCTTCCCTGGGTCTTAGTTGCTGCAGGCAGACTTTTCTCTAGTTGTTGCAAGTAGGGGCTACTCTCTAGTTGCAGTGTGTGGGCTTCTCGTGGTGGTGGCTTCTTTTATTGCAGATCCCAGGGTCTACATCACTCGGACTTCAGTAGCTGCAGCTCTTGGACTCTAGGCTCAGGGCTCAGTAGTTAGAGCACAGGGGATTTGTTGCTCTGTGGCATATGAGATCGTCCTGGACCAGGGATCAAACCTGTGTCACTGCATTGGCAGGCAGAATCTTTACCACTTGCCCACCAACCAGGGAGGTCCAGATCAACAGTATTCTTGTTATATTTATGTAATCAGGTCACATTATTGAAACCGTACTTATTTTGCAAACAAATTAGTCTCATTTTGACTATATTTGATGGGAATAATGGTGATTTTAGAGATAAAAAGTATGTTTCAATATTATACCTTCGTGGATATTAGGTTCTAGTGCTATTAATTTTCTTTGGGGTTTCGGTATTTACCTGTAAACTGGATTAGATCCTGGGGCTTCCTAGCTGGTGCTAGTGATAAAGAATCCTTCTGCCAATACAGGAGACTGGAGACTTGAGTTCAATCCCTGGCTTGGGAAGATCCCCTCAAGAAGGAAATGGCAACCCACTGCAGTATTCTTGCCTGGAAAATCCCATGGGGAGGGGAATCTGGCAGGCTACATTCTGTAGGGTCACACAGAGTTGGATACAACTGAGGTGACTTAGCACTAGATTAGATCCTAAATTCTTACTCCTCTAGTATCTATGGCTCTCCAAATATTTTCAGTTTTTCTCCCATCCTTGGAGTCCTTGACAATTAAAACTGCCTTTACCTAAACAACTGATGATGTCATCAGAGACATCTCAAACTCCAAAAGATGCTTCAACCTTGACATCTAGAAGTCTTCTTCAGCTGACTCCCCTCTGGTCTTGGTGGCTTAGTGCAATCTGAACTGCAACCAGTTTTACTAATCATTGTTCTAACAGTTCTCTCTTTTGTTGTTTTTAAACTGTTTGGATTTTGTGTTTCTCTATGCTGTTGCTGTTCAGTCGCTCATTCACGTCTGATTCTTTGCAACCCCATGGACTGCAGCACGCCAGGCTTCCCTGTCTTTCACTATTTCCCGGAATTTGCTCAAACTCATGTCCATCGAGTCGGTGATGCCATCCAACCATCTCATCCTCTGTCATCCCCTTCTCTTCCTGCCCTCAATCTTTCCCAGCATCAGGGTCTTTTCTGATGAGTCAGCTCTTTGAATCAAGTGGCCAAAGTATTGGAGCTTCAGTTTCAGGAACAGTCCTTTCAATGAATATTTAGAGCGGATTTTCTTTAGGATTGGTGGGTTTGATTTCCTTGCTGTCCAAGGGACTCTCAAGAGTTTTCTCCAGCTTCACAGTTGGAAAGCATCAGTTCAGAAATAATGATAGATTGACATCTGGAGGTGATTGCTCACTCCTATAAGATTTCTCCTGATAAAGATCCATGCCCATTTGGAACACTGCCTAAGACTCTCTTCCTGGATGGCTCCTTGTTGCTCAAATATGATTATAAACTCTCTAAAAGCAGACCTCTCCCACAAATCACCCCGCTCCCCTCTCTGTGGGACACAACCCTCTGGCAATGAGCCTTCCCAGTCCTAATGGAGTTCATACTGATGCCCAAAACCCAAGTGGTTGATCACTGATGCTTTTTAAAGGAAGAAATCAATCAAAAGGGAGAAATGTGAAAAGAAAATCAAAGCGAAGTTGGTATTGCTAAGAGAGTTCTCATTTTAGAGCCATTAATGAAGTGTGACTTACGCATGTCTCAGCCTGGATGGAATCTGACCTTTTGCCCTGATGTTAAGTCATCCCAAACATCCGCCAGAAACTCATGACAGCCTGTCTATAGTTATCGGACCCTTACCCTAAAACAACTCATGAATCCTTAAGGACAAATATTTTCTGACTCGAGTCAGAATCAATCACAGTTCTTGCCAGGCAACTCTTAAGGTGCGTACTTAGTCACTTAGTCATGTCCAACTCTTTGTGACCTGTTAGATTGTAGTCCGCCAGGCTCCTCTGTCCATGGCATTTTTCAGACAAGAATCCTGGAGTGGGTTGCCATTTCCTTTTCCAGAGGATATTCCTGACCCAGGGACCTCATGGCTTTTTGTCCTTATAAGCCCCTGATTCTTTCTCTTTTCTGGAACACTCTTTTGCAGTTACCCCAGATTTGTGTTTTCCAGACTGCAATCTTAAAACCATATTTGTGGCCTTTTGCCACAAATGTCATGTCATTATTATTATTTTGGTTGACACAGATAAAACTGTGGTCACTGGTGGCCTTCCTGGGTCATGTAAAGCAATTGCAAGTTTGCTCTTACATCTTTCCCTGCACTTGTATTTCTGAGACTCCTTTGCCCTTGGGCTTCTAGGAACTTTGGTTGATGGCAGGGAGGAACTGGGGGTCACTGGAGAGGAGAAGCAGGACCATTTTCCCTCCTTTCCCTGGACTTCCAGTCTCTCTCCATCCCCTGCAGCAGTAGCTGGGTCTCTGTGGCTCCAGCTCCATGTGGGAAGCCCCCTGGCATTGTCTTAGCTCTTGCTGTGTGTAGGGTGGCCAGATTTAACAAATAAGACACAGGGCACTGATTAAATTTGAATTTCAGATAAACAAAAGAAAATGTTATATTCAATTTTGATGATGGTAAAATGTGCATAGCATAGACTTCACCATTTTAAATCATTTTAAAATCTACAATTCTGTGGCATTTGTGGCATTTACTACATTATATACTAACTTTTTTTTTTTTTTAACAAAAGTGCTTTTAGTAAGAATACTTTCTTTCTGTGAAATTTAACCAGCGTCTGGTGTTCTGCGTGGGAACTCCTGCTAGAGAATCCTTGCTCCTTCAACTGCTCTGTGCTCCCTCTAGCCCAAGGAAACAATTGGATACCCTCTGTAACCAATTCCCTGCTTTAAAGACTGAATAAGAGACCTAGAGTGTCCCACCCGCCGCTACCCGCCTACTGATGCACTGTTAACCTCTCCCCAGTCACTAAGGGATCAAAAATAAGGTCTCAGAGTTCGATGTGCAGTTCCCAGAGGGTCCCCCCACCCCAGCCAGCCCTGCTCTATCATCGGCCCCATTTTTCTCAGCAGCTCTTAATCCTCCTGTTTCCAGAAACTGCCAGGTGTTTTTCAATCCTCAGGTGCACCCCCACCCCATGGCCCCGGGGAATTAGTTCCAC
>NW_011495032.1:38855489-38861566 GCF_000754665.1 Bison bison bison
CATCCGCCCACCTGCCTTCCTTCCTCTCAGTCCTCATCTCCGAGCCCTTCCTGTTGCACGTCTGGCACGTCCCCTGCGTCTGCAGGCTCTCCTGTTCCCTCCCTGCCCCTTTTCAGGACAGGACAAAGGAAAGAAAAGGGTGGCCCTGGCTGCATTCACTACTTTTATTAATGAATGCGGGAGCAAAAACAGCTGGCCCTTGCAAACATTTCTGCTGAGCTGGGGGGTTGCAAAAGGAGGCCGAATCCCAGCGTTTTGGTTTTGGAAGGGCCCTTTGGAGCTAACGAATCTCACCCCTGGACGGTAACGGGGCAACCCTGCCCTAAGTCACCCGAACTGGGAATGCGGGGCGGGACGCTCTGGCGCATCCTGAGTACTGGAGTGCGCACCACTGGAGTGAGGTGAACAGTTCAGCCTTTGGAATATATACAAGTGTTTGGTTTTTTTTTTTTCCCATCCTCAGTAGCTGAGCGAGGATACAGTTAGGTGGATTAGCGTTTCTCAGTCCCTGTGGCTCCGCCCCCGACGTGATAGGTGTAGAAACTGAAGCATCCAGAAGCATTCACAGCAATTTGCCAGTTGCCCACGCCATCTAAGCGCATGATCCTTTTTCTGTTAATTCATCTATTACTGTATTTTACAAGAGTCAGGTCCCTGAGGGACTGGGGGGAAACTGGGCTTCCATCAGAGGTAACTGGAGAAGCGCTGTTAAGAGCAGACTCTGAAGAGTCTGGGCTGGGAAAGAGGCTACAGGTCCTCTGGCGAGTGACTGCTTAACCTCTCCACTGGGACTTCAGTTTCTCCTCTGCAACGTGGGATAATAAAGTGGGATTGTTGGGAGCATTCAGATTCTCCACGTTCAGGAGGGGAGCACCAGGACTGCCGGGCACAGAGAGAGGGGCACGGGTGCCAGCCGAGGCTCCTTGATTTGAGTTGATTGAACCCCCAGGATCATTCTCCACTGACCCTCTTTCTGGAGCTCTCTGAGGACATAGCTCTATTCCCACTCTTTGCTGTTTCAGTAAGTACTGATTCAGGTTCTCTTCCTAGACTCCCCACTTGCGGCCTTAAATCACAATGACGCCTGGGTCATGGGGTCAGCCCAGAGCAGTGGGTTCATGACTAGGACAGTCAGAGAGGTCAGGGGTAGACCAGGAAAGGGAAGCCAGTCACTGGGGTCTGAAGAGAAGACATCTAGAGGGAGGGATGGGGATGAGGGTCACTGGACCTGAGTCACAGGATAGAAAGTGAAATAGGGACTTTGCAAGGACAGCGGAGGATGGCCCCAGGAGGCAGGGATGGGAGATGATGGCAGAATTCCAACAGGCAGTCTAGCCCACTCACAGCTGCCTTTCAGATGCTGAGCATATAACTTGCTGCTTGAGCTTCTAGATCTTGAAGATATTCTTGGTGTCTGACAACCCCTGTTGACAGTGTGACAGATCTCACTCATCCTAGGAAGGCATGTCTCTGCAGATCCTCTCAGTTTATGCGGACGAGACATTACCACGCCTGATCTCTCCTTCTCCAAATGGCATTTGGTCAGGAAGCTGGCAAGTCTCCAGAACCCTGAGCCACTCCTTTCATCCTGGTTACACTTGTGTGCCCCATCCAGAGTCTCCCTCTCCTTGAGGTGCTCAGTTGCTGGATGGACAGGCGACAGCAGAGCACTCACATTGCCAGTCCTAGACTCTTGTCCAACTTAGAGGCAGGTTGGGGTGCTTTGTACAATGTTTTTCTTACTTTTCCAAATTTTGAAATAGTTACCAATATTTTCAGGTTGGGAGAATTCAGGCAAAAGTCTGGAGAACTGGTTTTGCTTTGAGCATCAGCTAGTTTGATTATCTCGAGCCCTCTTTCTCGAAAGGCTACTGCAACTAGAACTGAGCAGTAGCTGACTCTTTTGATGGCACGTAGACTCTCCGTTTGCCGAGGTCCCCACCGCTCCTAACCGCCTGGCCTTTTGCCTGTTGAACTTGCGTTCACTTTCTGGCACACAGAAACATTTGACTTTGCAAACTTTTGTCCAAACTTACTTTCTTCCAAAGTCCCTAATGAAATTCTTCTCTTCATTATTCATGGGGACCTGTTCTTTTTCATTTCTACTGTACATTCCATCACCTACTTCATTCCTCTCCCATAATCTAAGCTCGGTTGACATTAGCATCTGTAGAGCATTTTAAAGATCGTTAGACCCTATGTAGAGGGTCCCAGAGCCTCCAGGCCTTTCTCATCCTGGATCCCCCACCTACTTGGATAAATATTAAAACTTATAATAATGTACATAAAGCTTTCCAGAGTGGCCAGCATGTAGAAAGAACTCAGAATTGTAAAGTGTGGGTTATTGCTTCTATTATACCCTAGTTGTTCTGAGTATAGATTTCTAAACCCTTCTTGAAACCCTCCCCCTATGCCTCTCCTATAACTCAATACTGTGCTCTTGTCTCTTATCTGGAGACACGGCCACAGCTTTCTAACTGGCTTCTCTCCTCTCCTTGGTCCCCTTCAGTTCAGTTCAGTCACTCAGTCGAGTCTGACTCTTTTCGACCCCATGGACTATAGCATGCCAGGTTTCCCTGTCTTTCACTATTTCCCAGAATTTGCTCAGACTCATGTCCACTGAGCCGGTGATGCCATCCAGCCATCTCATCCTCTGTCGTCCCCTTCTCCTCCTGCCTTCAATCTTTCCCAGCATCAAGGTCTTTTCCAATGAGTCAGTTCTTTGCATCAGGTGGCCAAAGTATTGGAGCTTCAGCTTCAGCATCAGTCCTTCCAATGAATATTCAGGATTGATTTCCTTTACGATGGACTGGTTTGATCTCCATACAGTCCAAGGGACTCTCAAGAGTCTTCAACACTACCATTCATAAGCATCAGTTCTTTGGCACTCAACTTTCTTTATGGTCCAATTCTCACATCCATACATGACTGCTGGAAAAACCATAGCTTTGACTATATGGACCTTTGTTGGCAAAGTTATATCTCTGCTTTTTAATATATTCTCTAGGTTTGTCATAGCTTTTCTTCCAAGGAGCAAGCGTCTTTTCATTTCATGGCTGTAGTCACCATCTGCAGTGATTTTGGAGCTCCCCAAAATTAAGTCTGTCATTGTTTCCATTGTTTCCCCATCTATTTGCCATGATGTGATGGGACGAGATGCCATGATCTTAGTTTTCTGAATGTTGAATTTTAAGCTAACTTTTTCACTCTCCTCTTTCACCTTCATCAAGAGGCTCTTTAGTACTTCTTTGCTTTTTCCCATGAGGGTGGTGTCATCTGCATATCAGAGGTTATTGATATTTCTCCTGGCAATCTTGATTCTAGCTTGTGCTTCTTCCAGCCCAACATTTTGCATGATGTACTCTGCATATAAGTTAAATAAGCAGGGTGACAATATACAGCCTTGATGTACTCCTTTCCCAATTTGGAACCAGTCCTTTGTTCAATGTCCAGTTCTAACTGTTGCTTCTTGACCTGCATACAGATTTCTCAGGAGGCAGGTAAGGTGGTCTGGTATTCCTGTCTCTTGAAGAATTTTCCAGTTTCTTGTGATCCACATAGTCAAAGCCTTTGGCCTAGTCAATGAAGCAGAAGTAGATGTTTTTCTGGAATTCTCTTGCTTTTTCTGTGGATGGATGTTAGCAATTTGATCTCTGGTTCCTCTGCCTTTTCTAAATCCAACTTGAACATCTGGAAGTTCTCGGTTCAAGTACTGTTGAAGCCTTGCTTGGAGAATTTTGAGCATTACTTTGCTAGCATGTGAGATGAGTGTAATTGTGCGTTAGTTTGAACATTCTTTGGCATGGCCTTTCTTGGTCCCCTACAAATCTTTTATCCCCATATTAGGAGCCACCTAAAATGCAGTTTTATCCATGTTATTCTCCTGCTTAAAGTGCTCAATGCTCCTCCTTTGTTTGGACATGAAAGTTTTCACAATTCTTCACAGGACTTAAAAGTTGATCTAAGGCCTGTCTCCTCCCTCCTGCTCCAGCTCCCTTCTTTCCATTCTCAGTCTTACCCTTAACTTCCCAGCAATACCAAACCTCCAGCAGTTCCCACCACAACCCAGGCTCTGTCTACTACCATGCCTTTGTCTGTGTCATTCCAATGGCTTGGAAAGCCCTTTGCAACCCAACCCAACTCTTATCTGTCTCTAGACTCTTCCTGTGTCTTATCATCTCCAAGAGGCCCTTCCTGTGCTGAGGTAGGTATCTGCCTCATTGCCCCTACCATTTGTTCCACCCAGCCTGCCTGCTCTGTTCATTTTGCAAGACTCTGAGTTCATGGTCTAGTTTATTTTTATATCCCTAAAGCACAGGAGGGCTTCTCTGGTGGCTCAGTGGTAAAGAATCCACCTGCCAGTGCAGGAGATGTGAGTTTGATCCTTGGGTCAGGAAGATCCCCTGGAGAAGGAAATGGCCACCCACTCCAGTATTCTTGCCTGGGAAATCCCATGAATAGAGGAACCTGGCAGGCTACAGTCCATGGGGTCTCAAAAGAGTCAGACATGACTTTGCTACTGAACAACAGCAAAAGCACAGTAGGAACTTAATCAATGCATACTAATTCAATGAGTAAGTGAAGGGATGCCTCTTATTTCTCCAATTAAAAGGTAGCTTTTGCAGCCCAGGCCTGTACTTTTCCAATGAAAGGGGAGTAGGTGCTATGCAACAGAGTTCTTGGGTTTGCAACTCTAATCTTCGTGAGGCTGGAAGGTTTCTGCTCAGCATTTTTATAGAGATGGATTTGGCTAGTGACTCATTTCACACTGTTATTTCTCCAGGATTTCGCATTGCAGTGGAATGTTTTCCATCACAGGTGCTGTGACCGTATGACCTGGACTGTGGGCAGTCAAACGTTCTTTGTCCTCATATATGCACCTATACTCTGAGACCACAGATACTGGTTGGAGGCTGAAGTGTCATGGGGACCCTGCCCTCAGCTCTTAACCCCCATGCCTGTTCACTTTTTAGGAAAGGGAAGTTTGCACCCCTCAGATGAGACGGTCATGAGAGGTACGGGGTGCAGGGAATGGTCATTCATTCAGCAGACTGTGTTGGACCAGGTCCTGGCTAAGTTCTAGGCACACGGTGGTGAGTGCAACGGTCAGTCCGGTGTGGAGCTTACCTCCACGTGGTCAGACCGTAAGGAGCTTATCGTCTGGTGTGGGGGACAGTCATCAGCTACGTGCCTAACTCAGGGTGAAGCCATAAGGCTGAGAAGTGCCACAGAGAGGTCTAGGGTGCTTGGGGAGTCTGTAAGGACAGTTTGACCAATGTGGGGGAAGGCCTTCCAGAAGGTTGAGATGACAGAGGAGATGGTTGAAGGAGATGCTGGCTGGTAAAAAGGGAAGGGACTGGAAGCGCCACTTAGAAAAGGGAGATGGCTTGCTGTGCAGTGAGGCTCAAGATGGATAGGGACCCCACCTAGGCCCTTGATGGCAGATCTATTCTCCCCACCACCTCCGTGTCCCCTACCCTCCTCCCACATAACTTCCACCAGGAAAGGGAGCACTGTCCGCTTTGTTCACCAGTTTATCCCAACAAAGAAAACCATTCCTGGTGCACAGAAGTTGCCCCAAATTCCTGAAGGTCTCCAAACTTTCCAAGTGCTTCAGGAAGGGTTATGGCAGTCTCAGATCCATGGGTGGCTAAGGCAGGCATGGGTCATCTTGACTCATTTGAATAATTTTTCCTGGAGCCTAGCATGGGCTCAGGCCAAGGATTCAAAGGATCCCATTGTCTCAAAGGGAGAAAGAAGAATAATCAAGGAAATGACTAAGACAGGATAATAAGGGCCTGTCTTCAGTACAGAATGATGAGTTCTGCAAAAATGAATCTTTGGGAGTTTGCTTGATCTAGGTCAGCAAAATCCTATTTGGCGCCTACTTTCTGCAAGCTGTATGCCTTGGACAGGTCACTTTAACCTCTCAGGGTATCACTTTCCTTATCTGAAAAATGGGGATGATAAGAACTGCTTTGTGGGGTTGTTCTGAGAATTAAGTAACTCAGTGAGGTTATTTTTGTAAGTCTTTTTGCTAAGAGACTGGTACAGAGCAGACCACTCAGCTATTCCAC
>NW_011495032.1:38861666-38865551 GCF_000754665.1 Bison bison bison
CTTTCCCTTTCCTGTTCTTCCTTCTCTCCTGTTGCTGTTGTTATTACTATTATTCACTAGCTAGCCTCCCTGGTGTCTCTCCAGAAAGCCGTTGTGTGCATGTGTGCTGAGCTGCTTCAGTCGTCTCTGACTCTTTGCGATGCTATGGACTGTAGCCCACCAGGCTGCCCTGTCCATGGGATTCTCCAGGCAAGAATACTGGAGTGGGTTTTCAGGCCCTCCTCTGGGGGATCTTCCTGACCCAGGGATCGAATTGGCATCTCTTATGTCTTCTGCATTGGCAGGCAAGTTCTTTACCACTAGTGCCACCTGGGAAGCCCCCCAGAAAGCCACTGATAATGGTTAATCCATAATTCCTGCTTCTATTCCCTTATAATTAGATAGAGTTGCCCACCTGAGAAACAGCTCAGTTGCAACCTTGCATGTCCTTATGCCTATTGCTCTGGGGCTTCACTTGAAACCACACTTGCTTTCTCTGCTCTCAATGGCTTAATATATGTAGTGTGTCTGTCCTAAATCAGATGTCATCCCAGCCTGCCACGGCATCTCTTATGTAGCTGCAGAAGAGCATGGCTTCCCACTCTCTGGGGAATGCCCTTCCCTGCAGGCCACTTCAAAGGGAATTTTGCATACCCCTCACAACCTATATTTTAAGTCAAATCCTTTGAAATAATCTCTCCAGTCTGGGTGGAAAAAAAATCTCACCAGGCATTTTTATGTGAAGTGGAAACAGAAAATCTCATTTTTATAGAAAGGACCGGTCCAGGACCTCATCATCTAGTGTAGAAGGTTGGGGTTGGCCTGGGATGTGTTAACAGGAAAGGCCTAGATGCATAGGAGTCCAGACTGCCAGCTTCCTGGAGAGCTTCCCCCATGGCTCAGCGGGTAGAGAAGCCGCCTGCAATGCAGGAGACACAAGAGACTTGGGTTCGATTCCTGTAAAGGTCACATTAAATTCCTGTCCAGCTTCTGTCAGGGCAGGCTGGGAGCACACGTCCAGGATCTGGAGAAGACTGAACCCAGCCCTTCCTCCTCATTGGATGAGAGAGTTTGGGTGAGTAATGGGACCCACTGTGGTTGAAATGCGCCCTTACCTCCCACTGTGGCCCAGAAGGAACTGGAATAAAATGGGATGTGGACAGAATCATAAACAACTGCACTGCTACAGGACACGGTGCTTATCTCCACAAATATTGACTTTGGAGGAGCAAACAAGTGGCCAAAAAAACAATAATATTTTTCCCAGAGAGAAGGATCTGTTCCAGATGGCTAGGACCAAGCAGAGCGGACAGGCAGCGGCAGGTGGCACTCTTACAAGGTGAAGGTCTCCAGAGGGGGTAGTGCCAGTGGGTGGAGCCTTCAGCATCGCTCCGGCCTGGAGGGAAGGTGGGATGAGGCTCAGGTGCCCACAGGTGGCCTTGAAGGATACCAGGCACCCCATGTCCTGGACCAAAGTTTTCACAGCCAGGGGATTGACTGTTCCAAGAAGCAAGATCCTCACAGTAAGAACCCCCTTGGGTTCAGCAGACAGTAGGTTGAACCTGCTTTTTGGAATAGACATCCTGCCAGAGGCTGTCATGGATGATTCCACTCAATCCTTCCAGAAGCCCTGTGAGCTACGTGTTCTTTCCCCTATTTGGCAGATGGTTAAACTGAGGCTCCAAGCTGTTTGGTGACGTATAAAGTCATCCTGGGCAGAATTGGCACTGGGACCCCACAGAGCCGCCTCTAAGGTATGTGGGCTTGTCCTGGTTGTTTCAAGCTATGAAATCCTTAGAGTTACAACTCAAATGTCCCTTTACACACTGAAGGTCCAGAGATCAGGATTCTGGACCAAAAGCAGAAACTGAGGTCATTTGGCTGAGCTTCTGGGTTGTAGCTATTTCGTAAAGATGTGGATGGAAATAACTATCGATTCTTCATTCTGACCGTGGGCAGGAGGCACAATTTGGAAAGTATTGGCAAAACGCCCAGTGCCGCACTGTGGGTGTGTTTTATGCGTTGTGTGTAACGGTGTTAGGGTATTCACTGTGACTCTAAACCTTCCCTTCTGCCCAGATCCCAGAGGACAATACCTTAGAGTCCCATAGCCACTGATAATCACTACAATAGAGCAGAGTCCCTGGGACTTTTCTCTATAGAACGAAAGGATGGGGTATAGAAAGAGGCCTTGAGTTGGGGGTCAGCGTGGGATGAAAAGGATATGAAAAGGATATCATTAAAGAAGATAACCAGGATGGAGAAAGGAGGCAGAGAACACAGAGAAAAAGACCAAGATAAGCTACAGAGTAGCAGAGAGAAGCAACAGCAGAGAAGATAGAAATAGTTGCACTCTGACAGTTGCACAGAAGAGAGAGAAACACTACAGAAAATGAGGAAGACAAGTTTCCCTGGAGGCAGCAATCAGAAAGATTTCCAGTGGGAAGAACGTGCACTCAGGAGGCTGTGGGTGAGGGGGTGCGTGGGGGGCTGTGGAGAAGCTGCAGAGGATGCTGAGCACTGGGTGACACCCCAGATACACAGCATTGCTGCCTTTAGCAGCCCCAATGTCCTGCCAACCACTACCAGCCTCCAGAAAAGTCGATTCCAACACACACCCGCTGTCCACGACAGGAACCCAAGGGGTTGTGGAGCTGAGATGTGGGGAAGGGATAAAGAGCTCTGATTTCTGACACCACCTCCAGGAAGGCTTCCCAGGCCACTGTTTAGGTTGTGGGGCTCCCCCTGAGTCGCCCAATGCCTCCTCATCCCCTCGCTTCACATTTGTGGCTCAGGAGATTCTAATCAGGGTCAGAAATCTCTATAGGTTCTTTTATTTGTGTTTTTCATGTGGGAGTGTATTGTTTCTTTTAATAGCCTGTACATTTCTCTACTATTTCTGTGAGATCTCCTTCGCAGGATCTGTGCAGGGCTCCTGTTCTTTTGAGTATGTACAGCATTCTCTACTCCTTCCTCTTTTAGCAACTTATACTTTGAACAATTCCCATCCTTATTAAATTTTGAGACATTCTCCTGGATACAGTTTCTGTTAAAAATCCCCTTTCTACCTGATAACTCTGTATAGCGCCCACTGTCCTTTGTGGGGTATTGACACCCTCAGGAAGGCAGAGTAAGGTACTTTCATTCCCATTTTATGGATGAGAGGACTGAACCTCAGAGACTTGCTTGAAATACTTCACCTGGCTCAAAGGTTAAAATATCTTCTATACTGAGTACCAGAGTACAGTATACAAGCTGATTTTAGGTGTATTTCGAAGAACATCTTTTAAGTTATGCTTTTTTCTTTTTCATGTGTAAAGGAAACATAATATATGCAACTTGTTTTCAGAAATATTACTGCAGTATTTTATTATAAAATATGTGAGTTGATTTAAAGGTAAGTATTGAAGAAATAATTGAAGTCACTCAAAGCTAGGTCTCCAAAGGACTGATGTTTGGGAAACACTGCTAGGCATCTCTGCTCTGTCAGCAACAGCCCAGTCACTGCGGTTTATGGCCTGCCCACAGCCAAGATAAGGAGACACGAGTGCCAGACAGAGTGACCATTGCTCCAGGAGTGAAACCGCAGATTGGGCCCCTGGCCTTGAACCAGGAGGAGCTTGGTTTCCTCAGGCCGCAGTTCTTCCATTTGTGCAGAGAGGACTCGCTGAGCCTGCCCATGTGTCAGCACCTAGGCAGGGTGGGATCATCTCCATCTGCTGTGGGCAAAGCCAGGCAGAAGAGGTGTGTACCCTCACAGTGCCTGGGGACATGGGTGGAAAACACAAAAGCACAAAGTAACATAAACTCGGATCTTAGAATAGCTGCGGCAGAGCTCCACTCCTGAATGCCAGTGTTCAGGTATTGGGCACAATGGGCAGGATCACATGGGGGTGGCCTCCCCCC
>NW_011495032.1:38865651-38866660 GCF_000754665.1 Bison bison bison
AGTGAAGCAAGAATGCTAGTAGAAGAGAGTCTTCACTGCTCCCCCCATCCCACCCCCCGCCTCCCAGGAAACTTCCCTCATCCTCACACTGGCCTGTTTAGAGTCTCTAAATTGGGAGGGTCCTGCTCTTCCCCAAGGGAATGACTGTTTGCTACCTCCAACCCCCTCAATGACTGAGCTTCCAGACCGGCTGGCTGATTTCATCATTTCCTCCCCTGCTCAAATCTCTCTCCCTTCCCCCTCAACCTCCGCTGAGCAGTGGCCCCTCTCACCAGCGGGATTCTGATTGGAGGGGCGAGGCTGGGCTTTAATTGCAGAGCAAATGAGTGCGTGTTGGATCCTAAAGTGTCCCCATGCAATCCTCTCCCTGGTGGTAAAGGGGAACGGGCGGGCAGAAGGGCACATTCAAACCCATGTGTCACCAGCACCCGGCAGCAAGTATGTAAGAGCCCAAACGTGCCCACGGCAACTTCAGGCCTTCCCTGACTCTCAGAGGAGGCAACAGATTTCCTGGAAAGGGGAGTCAGGGTGATGAAGTGTGTGCCACCATGTAGGAAGCCAGAGACGACTGGAGGTGGGGGGAAGGCGGTGTGTGTGCAGAGGTCTGTGTGCACAGCTGGACACACAGATCCCTCAGCCTGCATTGCAACAGGCTTTTGTGGTGGACTTGGGTTTCAGCTGTAGGAGGGGCTCAGGGTGTGTGTGTGTGTGTGCGTATACTGCTGGTGCCCTTGGGGAGCAGAAGGCAAGCTGAACTGAGGCTGTGAGCCTGCAATTCCACATGGCCAGGGCCTTGGAAAAGCTGGCTGCATCCCTCCTCCCATCCTTTATTTGTTTAGCTTTGCCTGCTTCTCAGTGGCCCCAAGGGGGTGAGGGTGGGGGTAATGGGAAGATGAGATAATTGTGGGGCCCTGAGCAAGTTTGCTCAGACAGTATTGTGTGACTGTGATCCACTGAACAAGTCAGTGAGGGAGAGAGACCCCCTGGGAAGAGTGGGGGAGGGAGAAAA
>NW_011495032.1:38866760-38868938 GCF_000754665.1 Bison bison bison
GTGGGGATTTGCCCGGGGAGGAGTTGGGTGGGGGCGGGGGTGGGGCGTGCAGACAGATTTAGGATTAATAAGTCTGGTGCGTTTCAGGAGCTCCCCCATCGGAATAAGATGGGCTGTTGTTTGCCAGGGCCTGAAAGGTTTATTTAACGATTCCAGATAGAGTATCGCCAAACAGATGTAGTCTTGTTCCTCGAAAGAAAAGCTGCAGCCTGGAGGAGGGGGGCAGGCCCATCTAATGGGAGCAGTGGCCCTGCTCGAATTTTTCACAGATGCTGCACCCTGCTCAAAACCTTTTCAGGGAAGCCAGTGCTCTCTTGTTCGGGTCCATGGCATCTGCCTTGCCTCCTGGTGCCGCCTGTCCTGCCTTCCTCCTCTGGGAAGTCTCAGGGGGCATCCTATTGAACTCTGAGTCTTGTCTTATAAGACTGGGGTCGGGTGGTGGGGATAGGAGTGGGGGTCTCCCTGGGCCTGGCCAGATGCCGGATTGAGATCGTCTTCTGGTGACCTGGGGATCTAGACAGCTCACTGTGGAATTCTGGGAAGGAACGAGGATCCCTGGAGAGGGACAAAGCTGGTCTTTTCAACAGGCATCCTGTTGCTCCCTTGTGGTTGCATGTAGGTACTTTCTAGTGGGCGGTCAGTTGGATGCAGACTGGGGAGTAGCACTCCAGGGCCTATATTATCTCCTGGGTTTGACCGTCTTTGAAAGCCTGCTGTCTAGCATCAAGGAGGCCCTAGTGTAGAGGTCAGCATTCTGTTGTCCCGGGGTGAATTCTGGCCGTCATCTGTTCTAATAAATGAAACATAATTGGAACATAGCTACGCTCCTTTGTTTGACTATAATCCTTGGCTGCTCTGGGGCTGGGATGGCCGAGATGAGCAGTTGTGACAGAGACCATATGAGGCCAGCTATGCCTAAAATACTTACTGAAGGGTTATTTTTTGTTTGGTTGGTTTTTTTAAACTAAAAATGTCTTCTGGACCCTGATATGAAGGCTGGGGGATGCTCTGCTCAGTGCCTCTCTTTGATAGGCAATGGTTACTCCGGGAGTTGGTGATGGACAGGGAGGCCTGGTGTGCTGCAGACTGTGGGGTTGCAACGAGTCAGACACGACTGAGCGACTGAACTAAACTAAACCAAGGTCTCAAACCCATAATTTCCACAACACGTTGACCTCAACAACCTTCCAAAAAAGGAGGGAAAGTATGTGACTTGTTTAATGGGTAGCACCTCTTTTCTGCCGTGTGGAACTTTGCTGCGCTAGGTGTAAGACCATGAGCCCTGGAGGCTGGGAGGGACAGAACCCAGTGCAAAGAAAAAGCATTGATTCATTTAATCACCTGGCTCAACTACTGGCCAGGACAGTGCTCTTGAATGCTAAGCTTAGTTAGGCTGACCCAGGTCCCAGACTCCATCTACTATAGCCACATGGAGGAACCCATGTGACGATGACCCAGCAGAGCCTGACCAATCCATAGAACCATGACTGATGATACACATGTTTAAGACTTAAGCTTTGGGGTGATGGGTCCACAGTGAGAAATAACCAGACCAGGACAAAGGCAATGGGGGCCGTGATGAGCAGGCGGGATGACTAGGGTCATACACCTTGAAGTCAGCAGCTGACTTTGAACTGAGTGCTGGTTTCTTTGCTTCTCTGGGATTGTAGAAAGGTAATACTATTTGGGTGACCACAGATAGGTCACTTAACCTCTCTGGGCGTCTGATGACATTTATGAGAAATGAGGTAATTCTTGTGAAAGTATTTGCATGGAATTACTGCTCCTAGTTTTGTTCTTTTCTTCCTGTCATCACTGCACTTCATTGCCTGTTGCTTTGGCCGTGTAGGCCCGCTGGACCTTCTACTTACAGGAGGGAGAAGGTTCAGAATCTGCGCTTTCTGCCAGGCCTCTGAGGCATCTGTGCTCTGATGTCTTCCCTTCCTCGTCACTCTTCAGTGCATGCAGTTACCCCCGCCCTACCTCACTAGAGACTAGGGAGCCACTCCCCCTTCCTGTCAAGCTCCATGAATTCCTCCCCCTGCAGACATTTTACCAGCTGTGTTAGAGGAAGGGATGTGAGACTTTCCTGACCCCACACTGAGGAGCTCTCAGTCTCCCGAGCATCAGGTAGTAATAACAGCACGGCTGTCTGTTGTTGAGGGCTGTGTGGCCGGG
>NW_011495032.1:38869038-38874363 GCF_000754665.1 Bison bison bison
GAAGGACTCACTTTGATCATTTCATTCACTCCTTGCAGCAACTCTCTCAAATGGGTACTATTATTATCACCTCCTCATGACAGATGAGGAAACTGAGGTTCAGAGAAGGGAAGCAAACTTGTCCCAAATGATGGAGCCAGGGAGGGGAGGAGTTGGACACAAATCCAGACAGTCCGGCTGCAGCGCCTTCTCTGAACTCTTCCACCAGCCTCCGGTGCTCACATTGTCATCTGATTCTTTCCCTTTGTATCCTCTCCTTTTGGTCACTTTAGAGCCATCCAACTCGATTCAGTAACTTCTAAGAGGAAGGGTTGCACAAAAGCCCAAGCCAGCATTTGGGGAGAGGTATTTGGTAAAGATGTTCTGAAGACCAAGATGATGATGGTGATCTGATCATGTTGTTGCCCTGGTACCCGATGCTCATTTGGGAAACCCCACAAAGCATGCAGCCTTGGCCTCTGAGAGCACATTCTTCAGTTTTCATATTGGTTGGTGGGGTTTCCAACCACTGGATCAGAAGGCCCTCTTGCCTGTTTATTCTGTTTCAGGACACATCAAAGAGGAGGTGGATAGTGCTGGTCTGCAGGAAGGGCTTCCCTGGTGGCTCAGATGGTAAAGCATCTGCCTGCAGTGCAAGAGACCTGGGTTTGATCCCTGGTTAGGGAAGATCCCCTGGAGAAGAAAATGGCAACCCACTCCAGTACTCTTGCCTGGAAAATTCTGTGGATGGAGGAACCTGGTGGGCTACAGTCCATGGGATTGCAAAGAGTTGGACATGACTGAGCAACTTCACTGGTTTACTGGATGGATAGAGAGTAGAGAACACTTCCTCTGCTCAAGCAATAGTCTTAACCTTTACTCTTTTCCCTTCCTCCTGAAACAACTACAAGTAAAACCTCCATAATAAAAAAGGTGGAAACTCCTACATGCAAGATCATTTTAGGTGCTACTCAAGATGTATAATCATGATACATGGACATGATATTACATCACATTATATGACACAATTCCCTTTGAAAATTCTTCCTAGTCTATCATTAGAAAGGTGCTCAGCTTCTTCAGTCATCAGGGAACTCCAAAATAAAACCATAATCAGATACAATTATCAGAACGGATACATTGAGAAATGACGGAAAATGCCAAGTGTTGGTAAGGATGGGGAGAAAGTGCAACCCTCATAAAACTGATGATAGGAGGTTAGAGTCATACATTTATTTGGCATGACTTTCTGGTTAGATCTCCTAGAGCTGAGCATCGGTACACTTCATGATTCAGAAATTCCACATCCAGGAAGGGAGGCCACAGAAATGTGTGCCTAGCAGGAGAAGGGATGAACAGCTACATGCAAGATTATGGACAAATCTCATGAGTGTAGGGCTGAGCAAGGGAAGTCAGAGACAAAAAGGCTACACGTTGTATGTTTTCATTTATATGAAATGTAAAAATGGGCAAAACTCACCCATGCTAGCAGAGGTCAGGATGATGGTTCCCCTTGGTGGGGCCATAGCCACTAGAAGGCCGCAGGCAGGGGTCTTCTGTCGATGCTCGTCCTCTGGTTATATGGGATTCCTCAAACATTCCTCAAGTTTATGATACGTGTACTGTTTTGCATGTATGTTACGTTTCAATAAAATGTTTTTAAAAATATTCCTCTCCTTCCGATGACTTAATGGAGAAAAATTTCAGCTTGGGTCAGGCTTGCCTTTACTACTGCTCTTTAGACTCGGCTCATCTTTTGTTAACCAGAGGAGTATGCCAGCCTCAGAGGCTGCCGTAAGCAAGAGGTATGCAACTTGAACTGAGTAACATTGTTTTGTTGTCATTGTGTTTATTTTTATGGTTGCTATCTATATATGGCCATCCATCAATACTGCTTTTCCATTTATGGTAGTGATATAAAGTTGCATTAAAAAAAGCTTTAAGTAAAAAAGGAAAAAAAAGGGGGATTGACTTTCATTAAGAAAATATTATGTAAATAATAGTACAGGTGGTACTTAGTTACGGTAAACCTTGTGAGGGTGGGGTTTGTGAAGCACTTTTCAAATGGAAAAAGGCAGGGATTAGGGGGAGGGGAGTAAACCAGTTGCAGCCTGTCCCTATCTCTCAGGGAGTCCTTACTGCCTCATCCTTAGCAGAGACAGGCTCTCAGGACCGGCCTAAGGACATCACAGAGGAACTCATGAGAAATGAAAAGGTAGATATGCTCCATGGGGCTAGGAGCTGAGTACCTGGGTTCACTCAGGATTTATCCATTCTGTGTGTACCAGGCGCCGTTCTAGGCCCTGGGACTGCAGTGATGAACAAAATGGAGGAGTCCCAGGCCAGCTAGTAACCTGCGTGGGGTCTTGGTCAAGCCCTTGCTCCTCTTCTTGAGACTTCAGTCCACTGAAGATGTTCTGTGATTGAAGCCTCAGCAGAAGCTGGTCTTTCTGGAGTAGGACTGTGGACTTCAGGGTGGTTAGGAAAGGACTTCAAAAAGATGGGGCTGCTGGTAGCGAGTGAATGTGCATACACAGGGAGGAGGATTACTCTTAATCAGGGAACAAAAAGAACTGGTGGAGGATCTTCAGACTCATCAGAAAGAAAACTTTCATTGAGCACTTGGCATGTGTCAATTAGCCTTACTTTGCCTGCTCATCTCCATGGTTCTTGGCTAAGAGATCAAGAACTTCAAAGGAGATGGAAGAAGACTGTGTCTCAAAAGATAAGTGAGGAGCTGAACGAATGAATGAATGCCTCTCCTATCCTCTCAACAGTGTCATGATTGAGCCTTACCTTTCATCTCTAGCTACTGGTCACTGCAATGGCAACTGATTATCAGGGCCCTGAGAGGAGTATTTCCAGAGACCATACTTTTCATTCATTCAGTACATTTATTGAGTGCCTACAAAGTGCGAGGCACTATATTTTAGACCTGTTTCCTGTCCAATCTGGCAGCTACTTGCCACATATGGCTAGAAAGTATTGAATTTTGGCTAGTTCAAATTGAAATGTGCTATAAGCATAAAATTGGCACTTCCCAGGTGGCTTAGTGGTAATGAATCTGCCTGCAATGTAAGAGATGTGGATTCGATCCCTCACCGAGAAGATCTCCTGGAGAAGGGAATGGCAATCCACTCCAGTATTCTTGCCTGGGAAATCCCATGGACAGGGGAGTCTGGCAGGCTACAGTCCTTGTAGCTGTAGCCCAAGTCTACAGTCTTGGGTTGCCAAGAGTTGGACACAACTGAGCACACACAGACACATAAACATAAGATACACCTCAGAGTTTGAGAATTTAGTATGAAAAAAGGAGTGTTAAATCTCTAATAACTTTTAATATAGACTACACCTTGAAATGATATTTTAAAGAAACTAAATAAAGTATATACTAAAATGGGTTTCATCTATTTCTTTTTACTATATTTTAACATGACTACTAGAAAATTGAAAATTGCACATGTGGTTCACGTTTGTGGTTTGCAATAGATTTTTATCGGAGAGCATCAAGCCAGAGTGTATCTACTCTGAAGATGCTCAGACTCTAACGGATGAGACCAATAGAAACAAATGTTACAAGGTTGGCACAGGATGCTAGGGCACAGCAAAGAGTGACCAGCAGCTTCCCATGCCTGTCTCTTCTTAGTTCCATCAGATCTGCACTAGATACAGCTCTGTGATTTCCAGAAGTCCAGCTCTGTCTATTTCACTCCTCTGCCCAAACACGGATGCTGCACCTCCCTGCCCATTATATGAAGCCAAACCTCCACCCAAGTCAACTGGATTTCCTGCCAGTCCTCCCCCTGCCTCCAAGCCTTCCTTTCTTCATCCTTGCTTTCCTATTTTCAGGTCCTTGCTATAGCTGGTCCCTCTGCTCAGGATGCCCTTGCTATGCCTGTATGTCCCCTGGTAGAATTCCAAGCTTCAATTTAAATTCTGATCCACCCCTGCAATCCCCATCACCTTGCCATTTAAATATTTCTCCTCCTCAAAGCCTCTGACAACCAGTTATTTGTTCATCTCACCAAACTCACCCCCATAACATTGTTGGTTCCTTAAGATCAGGCACTTGCCTTCCTGGGGCATGGAGCTAACTTTCAAGGCCAGGTGGCCACGTGGAAGGGTGGCATGGAGGTATTGAGAAATTAGACCCAGGCTGGAGGCAGTTCAGTGGTCCTAATCCCTACCAAGAGAATCTGACAAGAATCTTTGTTAGGGTTACAAGAGATATGTGATAATTAAAGTGGGGTCCAGTCTGGAATTTCTGAGTTGGGGACAGCTTGGATGGATGAATCAGTAAATCAAGCTGAACGATGAAGGGAGGTCATTCTTGTCCACCTGCATTTATTGGAGTGAGCTCTAAATGACCTTACTGCAGGGCATTCTCCCACACCTGGAAAACTGATCTGACCTAACTGATCTGAAGCAGGGTGTTCTGTCCTGCAGCAAATGCCTTCAGAGCTGGAGTGGGTGTGGTGAGGCAGGTCCCCAAGGGATTCTTTGTCGAGGGAGGGGGTGTGGAGCTGAGTAAGCCCGAAAGAGGGGAGATTTCTTAGTGTCCAGAAATTGCATTTCAGGTACTTACACGTTACCAGATGCCTGCAGGGTTGGGAAATTGCAATGGTCCCTAAGAGGGGCAGTTCGGGGGGTAGGCTGATCTACAGGACGTGAACAGCCTCCTGACTCCGAAGTCACTGTCCCAAGCAGCACGTCAGCAGTGAGGGAAACCCCGAGGATGGAGGGAACAGCTGGGAGTAGACCGAAATCTACTTGAAGGTCATGCCTGACGTCCTCTGCATTCCCTCCAGCAGTGAGCCCAGCGCCGGCCGCATGGGAAGCGCACAAAGTCCTTCCGAATTGAACCGAAAACAGGAGACAAAAGCACCCACTCCTGCCCACTCCCGCGTCGATCTTAACCCAAACCCCCAAGTTATTCTCATTTTCCTGGCGTCAGGGAGCCCGGGGTGGCAGTGGGTGAAGGGACGGAGGCCAGAGGGTGTAGGGGACCCACGTTACATGCGAGGAGGTGGGGATGGGCGAGTGGGCGTGCGCGCACGCAGAGGCCCGCGCGCGGGAGTGTCGGGGGGAAGGGGGTGGTCTCCAAAAGGGGGAGGGGAGAAGGCAAGGGGGCGGGGAGAAGCAGGGCCCTTTAGGACCCGGCTGCGGCGGCGGGGGTGGAGAAAGAAGCGGAGGAGGCGGCTCCCGCGCTCGCAGGGCCGTGCCACCTGCCCGCTCGCTCGCCGCCGTCGCGCTCACCGCCGCCAACATGCAGCCGAGACTGGGCGGCCCCGCGCTGCTGCTGCTGCCGCCGCTGCTGCTGCTGCTGCTGCTGGGCGCGGGCGGCGG
>NW_011495032.1:38874574-38876737 GCF_000754665.1 Bison bison bison
GGCTCCGAGCTGCCCCTGAGGGCGCTGGTCCACGGCGAGGGCACTTGCGAAAAGCACGGCGATGCTGAGTACAGCGCCAGCCCCGAGCAGGTTGCAGGTAACGCGGGGCTGGGACAACTAGTTGGGAGAAACTTAGTGGGCGGGGGGGAGCCCGGCTAGCGGCCCTTCTGGAGGGAAGGAGTGTGCGGCGGGACCTCAGAGACCGTTTTAACGGAGGAAGAGCAGGGTCCTGGGCCGGCTCTGGGTTGGGGTGGAGGCGGTGGTTGTTGGGAGGGGGGAAAACCCGAAAGTCAGGTCCCGGGAGAGGAACTGGAGTTGGAGAGGGCGGAAGATCCCCGGCTACTAATTTGCTGGGGAATAATACGGAGAGAGAAGGCATCCCTGTTACCATAGGCTTCCCTGGTGGAAGGTACCCGACTTCTGTTTTGGAGGGGAGATTTGCTGGGGAGGAGGGTGCTGGTCAGATCGGTGGGAGTAGGAGCTTAAGGCTTATCTGGGGCACCACTTGAGCTGGTGGTCGCCGGCCGAAGGTTCCCGGAGAGGTCCTGGTGAAGGACGCTGCCCGGGGTGGGGGTGGGGGGGTGCGGGGCGGAGGCTGGCGGGTACCGGTGACACCAGGGACCACTGGTGAGAAGGGGGCGCTAGGAGAAGGCAGCGGCGCATTGAGGTCCCTTCCTTCTGGGATTGTGAGGTGAGAAGAAAAGACTTGTGCATACTTTTTGTAGGGTGGGCTGCCTAGGAGTTAAAAAAAAAGGAACGCTGCTATTTTACAGAGAGGACGAAGAAGGCGCTCGCTTTTGTGTTGGGTGGAATGATGAAAGAGGAGCATTTGGGAGGCGAGGAGACCCCAACCGTTGAGTCACTGTAACTCAAGCCAGGTCGCCGGTTGCATGCAGTCTGCGGCGCGGGCAGCCTTGCCGCTCATTTTAGCATCTGGGCCCCTGGGCGTCCGGGAGGGAGGATGCCCCAGCCCGGACGCAACTACCCTTACCGGAGCGAGGTGTCGCCCCCCGCCGTCGCATCCTAATTGACGGAGCTCTTCCTGTCCCACAGAATGGGGGCTCCGAAATTCTTTGTAAGGAGCTCTAAGCCCCTCCCCCCCAAAAAGTTTTTTTTTTTTGGACACAACCAGACTATAAATATCTCACGTGTTTTTTGTTGTTGTTGTTGTTGCGTGTTTTTTTTTTTTTTTAAATTACAAAAGCCTCCTGCTTCAGTGGTCTGGAGGAAGCTGTAATTATTTTCTTTCCTCTTGGAGACAGTGGTGAAATGTGTTCACTGCCTGCTGCTGTTGTTTAAAAAGCAAGCGAGTCTGACCAAGTTTCTCAAACTTAAGAGATATTTACAAAAAGAAGGAAGGAAAAAAAGAAAAGTGAAAAATTCTTGCTCCCTTCTTAGCTTCTGTGGTCTTGACCCCCTCCCCCCTGCACACCTCCCACCCCCGTTCCTTCAGCCTGCTATTGTTTTTTGCTTGTTCTTGAGAAGACAAGTAGGGGTCAGAGTTGAAATCTTTTTTCGGTCGCATTTTGACCTTGAGTGCACAGCAAGTTAGGGCTTCCTCCAGCGGAACCCCTCAGTCCCTTTCTTCTGGCTGGGGCTTGCCTCCCTCCCCAGCCTGCCTGGAGGTTAACCCTTCCCTCCAGCTTCTCTTAGAAAGCGCTGATGCCAGGGAAAAGACTCTGCAAAGTCCTTTCACCGCGGGCGCCCATCCCCCCAGCCTTGCGTCCGCGGCCCTCCTCCATCGCCCGCTAGCACCCCGTGGTCCACCGGGAGGTACTGTGGTTTTCTGAACTGAACTCTGACAAACTAAACATCTCCCCCAGCAGGGTGAACTTTTGTTCAAAAGGCCTCCAAGTTCATAGAATCCTTTGGATTTTGACTGTTGTAACCAAGTGCGGTAGTACACGTCCTTCCTAAACGTTTTAGTATTTTTTTTTCGTTCTTCGTTCTGCTTTCTTTCTGCCTGAAAAACCAACTCTCTTGCCTCCCAACCCCGGAGGCAGGTTAGGGTTCTTCGGAAGGGACCAGATGCGGGGAATTCTCCCATGCACTCCTCCCTGCAGTCGTCAGGGGAACTCGGGGACAATGGAGTGAGTTCACGGGAAGAATGTCACAGGATTTTCTGCCTGGTTATGGGACTCCTTTCCGCCAGCTAGCCCCAGC
>NW_011495032.1:38876837-38883140 GCF_000754665.1 Bison bison bison
GGTGGAAGCTGAGTGGGTGCCCTGGAAAGAAGTGCCAAGAGCAGGGTGTCTGCAGTGTGAGGAGGGCTGGGGGGAAGGGGACACTGCTGGGCGAAGCCTGGGCTTGCAAGGGTGGGGGTGGGGCTGGGGAGCCGGGGGTGCAGGGAAGAGAGAAGGGCGAGTTTGGAGGCTCCTGTGCAGGAGAGGGTTCTGGGCTGGAGCAGGGATTGGGATGCTGAGTGAAGAATGCGGAGGTCCGAGTTGGGTGGGGTGGCCCAGATAAGACCTTAGCACTGAACGCCACTGCCTCCACTCCATCACCCGTCTCTTCTCCCCCACTCTGAAGAATAACGCCCCCCTCCCCATCCCAGCCTGCCTTCCTCTGTGAGCAGGTTGCTTTTTGAGAATTTTAAACACACCCTTCTTATTTCGAGGCAGCAAACCCCAGCAGTTCCGGCTTTGCTGTTAGCTCTTTTGTCTTTGTTCCCAGGACTCAGGGGCTGTGCTGCTGGCTTCCTGGGGATGGCTGGGATGCTGGGGGGGGGGCTGGGCACATCAGCGGGTGCTGAGCTTGCATCCCATGGGCTGGGACCAATTGGTTTCAAAGAAACCCAGAAGTCACACGGAGGCGAGGCTGGGGGCTGGCGGGGGGGTGGGGGTTGGAGTAGGTGGGCCTGGAAGAAAAATAGCAGGGGGACCCTGAGACCTGCCTGAAGTCTGGACCTGAGAAATGTGTGGGTGTGTTCGGTAGCGGAGTGTGCAGAAGTGCCTAGAAATGTTAGGGAAAGAAAAGGAAGCAGGCCTGGGCCGGTTCGGGCCCTTTCAGAATTCAGGGCCTCGGCCGGGCCGGACTGGCTCCCTCCAGCATCTCCCCAGCTTCCTTCCCCGCCGCGTACAATGCCGGGGATTATGCCGAGGGGCGGAGCCGCCCAAGTGGCCGTCTGGCCCGCTGCACTTATAAAGGTGCTATAGAAATGTGCAGTCATTCAAAGTCCCAGGGCAGGCGGGCCGGCGGGCCGGCGGGCGGGCGGGCCAGGGGAGGCTTTGCATCTGCAGTTGCTGGGGCAGCATAAAGGGGGGCAGAGGCGAGGGCTGATTTACAGTGGTTCAGTGCAGCTTCAAAGAAGGGGGAGAAAAGCAACGGGACTTCTGGCTCAGAGCACTGCTTTGCATCTTGTCTTGCATAAATTTGCATACTGAGTTCAAACTTGTAAAATAGTCTCGAATGAGTGGGACCCACTGTCACGGATTGCTAGCATCACTACCTTCCGGCCCCCCACCCCCACCCCCTTCTGGACAGAACACCCAGAACTAGCTCTGCTAAGCCGCTCTGCCTGAGTATGTTGGAAGGGGAGATGGGGGACTAGAGGGCTGCTGCTCCTGGGTTCTTCTGGAGAGACGGGAGACTTATAGTTCCTGGACTACAGGATCAAGCTGGGTGTGGCTCTGGGCTCTATGGCCTTGGAGGCAGGGCTCCTCCAGAGGATGTGACTCTCCAGGTTCTGAACCAGCCTGGCAGAGGCAGGCCGCGTTGGAATCTTTGCCTGCAGGCTCCCTGCTCACCTTCCACTCCTGCCTAGAGTTCACTGAGCTTCTTCCCTTTGTGTAGAAATAATGACCCATGGTTGGATGGCATCACTGACTCAGTGGACGTGAGTTTGAGCAAATTCTGGGAGATGGCGAAGGACAGGGAAGCCTGGCGTACTGTGGTCCATGGGGTTGCAGAGAGTTGGGTATGACCGAGTGACTAAACAACAGTGACCCCATCTATTCCTTTGATGAGGTATTCGAGTGAGCTTTGAGGGAAAAAAAAGTCCTATATAACAGTGTCAAAGAACTTAGAGAAACAAACCAGAGGTAAGGAGCCTCTGAATTAGGATAGGTGGTGAAGTCCAGGGGGAAAGAAGAACTTGTCTGTTGCGGACATGAGTGTCTTTCTATGCAGTGATTCTTGACCTGATTGGATCATTGAGTTTCCTGGCAGGCAGAGGGAAAAGGGAGGCTTAGATTTTCTCACTGTTTGCTTACCTTAGCACTCAGCTTTCAAATAAGCTTTTCATGCACATAGTTTCTTTGGGGGAAATTATTCCTATAGAAATGCCTGCAGGGTAGCTGTTACTCAGCTAGAGTCATCAGCTGTCAGACATTGAGGGTGACTGAGAGCGTCTCTGTTCTCTAGCCCATTGATCAGGTTAGCTTCTAGTTTCTCAGATTAGCTATTCACTGCCATGGAAAATGGAACACAATTGCTAGTTTTGATATGAGCAAGTTCCAAAAATTCTTGGTTTAATGAAATGCAGGATTGCGGGGTGGGGGGTGGGCAGGAGGGGAGGGCAGGGCAGGAAGTGCTAAAGGGAATGAGGGAGAAGCAGAAGATGAACAGGCTTGGGCCCACGTTTGGTTTTGTCCTTGGTCCTCCTCACATACTACAAAACTACCGGAAAAAAAAAAGTTTGGTTATCACAAGGAGACTGCATATCCAGGGACCGCATTTAGTTTTAGTCTTTCTCTGCTTTCTCCAGCCTGTGAACTGGTCTCTTCTCCCGTGCTTCTCCTCCTGTGGCTCTAGAACACCTTGCTGGATGCTAAGCAGGAGAACATAGCTTGAAAAAAAATGACGTGGGAAATAGATTGGCTCAGCCATCCTCAGAGATCCAGAGGTAGATGGAGACCACATAGATAATTGGGGATTGGCATGTTTGAACCAAACCTGATTCTTAAATGAGAAGGGTGGTTAGCTGGCCGTGCAGGAACTGGGCTTGGTGGGGGGTAGAGGGGGGAAACCTTATCCTCCCAGGGGGTTCCTGCTCAGGCTCTTCTTCTGCCACAGCCAAGACATAGATCAGTGAGGTAATACTTCTAATGCCCCAGGTGGTCTGGTTGGCAGGTGTTCAGAGCCCCTCTGCTTCTCCTTGCACCCTCTGGCCAGCTCGCTGACATGGCAGGCAGCCTCCCATCTGCCCCCGTCCTGGTCGCAACCAACTTCTTTGCCTGCTTCATCTCCTGTCTTAACAGCAACCCTGTGAGAGAGGCCTTTTACCTCCATGTCACAGGTGTGGACTCTGGGGCTCAGTGGAGGGGCCACCTTAGCAGGTTAAGTAGTGAGGTGAGAAGCTAACCTGGGTCCCTTTCTTCTGAACCCCTCTGCCTCCATGGCCAAGCAGGGGAGTGGGGGCCTCTGGCAGCAGAAGCCTGTGACCCCATCAGAAGGTTTGTTCCTGGACACCTGCCACACGCAGGCGATGCTTGGGCCACTGTGAGAGGCACAACTCCTGGAGCTTGGGGATTTCAGAAGTGGAAGTGGCCAGCGTGCAGCAGCCAGGAGGCACAGAAGGGCCCCCGCACAGGCCTCTGGAGAGGAGCTGGTGGGCAGGGAATGATGGTGGAAGCAGCCTGGCCTTGGCTGGCGGATTGACCTGCGTTCCGATGCAAGCCTGTCTCTGAGAACCTGAGTGATGTGAGTCTTGTCCTTTGATGAAATGAGGATGATTGTATTTCTCAAATGGGGTGTGTGTGAGGTCAGCTATGATAATACAGAATGCCCGGCACATAGTAGGTTCTTTTAGCTGCCTTAATCTTGGTAAGCAACGTCTCCTCTCTGATGCTTAGTCAGCCAGCCTTTAAAACAAAGGCCAAACTGGCTGTGTCAGGCAGGCCACTTGTCTCTGCAGGTTGTACCCGGTGTTGTGGGGCCTCATCCTGGCATGAAATGGCTTTGGTTCAAACCCCTGTTTTCTACCACATACTTGCCACCCAAGGCAAGAGATATATTTTCTCTGAGCCTCCGTTTCCGTATCTGTAAAGGAAGAATTGATAGCATCAACTGCATAGGGTCATGTCTGCACGTGTGTATGTGAGTGTGTAAAGATAAATAATACATATAAAGCCTAAGCACTTGGGTGCAGTTTCTTTTTGGGATGATTCACTTGATTTCCACCTCTCTGTCTATACATTGGAAGCATCTGCATCGGATCCCTTTTGCAGACTGTAGTGGGGCTGTTTGGAGAAAAGGTAATGAAACTGTGCTTTCGATGTGGCATGAACCCAGTTGACAGTAAACAGATGACTGAGGTCCAAGACTTACATGTTTCATGGATGAGTTAGTGAAAATCGCTCAGTCGTCTCCAACTGTTTCCAGCCCCATGAACTATACAGTCCATGGAATTCTCCAGGCCAGAATACTGGAGTGGGTAGCCTTTCCCTTCTCCAGGGGATCTTCCCAAGCCAGGGATTGAACCCAGGTCTCCTGCATTGCAGGTGGATTCTTTACCAACTGAGCTATCATGGACGCCCATGGATGAGTTAGGCGTGCTCGTTAGGGCTTGTGCACTAAGGTCTGGGATTGACCCTTCTTCCTCTGGCAGCTTCTTGTGGTTGTTGAGTTGCTCAGTTGTGTCCGACTTTCTGAGACTCCATGGACTACCGCACACCAGGCTTCCCTGTCCTTCACCATCTCCCTGATTTTGCTCAGACTCATGTCTCTTGAGTGGGTGATGCCATCCAACCATCTCATTCTCCGTTGTTCCCTTCTCCTCCTGCCTTCATTCTTGTCCAGCATCAGGGTCTTTTCTAATGAGACTGTAGCGCCCAGAATGTGGATGGAGTGGCTGTGGAGGCAGAGGGGGCCCCAGAGTTTGACCCTGGACACTTGGTGCTGCTCAGAAATGGGATGGGTACAGTCGGACATTATTAGGAACTTAGCTCAGTTCCCAGAAGCAGAGTCCTGCCTTCATCTGCCAGCCAAACTCTAGGACCCAGCCCTCCAGTTGCTGGCGTTCAGAGGACTGGGGAGTCCTTGAGGCTACGTTTCGGGGCTGGGCAGCACTGTCCTCCATGGACGGCTGGCCTCCACAGGACACCTTCCAGGACTTAGCTTCAGCAGACGAGGATCAGAACGGCGTGTGCTAACATGCTAACATAGGGTGTGTGCAGGATGAGCCGTTGTGTTGTCCAGGCAGCCAGTGAAGACCCCATGACGCCATTTCCCTGCTCCAGGAACGTGGGTTTTCAGGTCCATCCTGTCTGAGCCTCGGGTGCCAGAACGTTGAACATGATCCTGGCAAAGAAACTGGACATTCTGTCCAAAAAAGTGATGTTTCCTTACTCCGCTGTCTCCAGCATTGACCTCATTCCTGAGTGGAGTGGGGACTGAAGGGTTCTCAGTAGATGTGGGGGCATGTTTTCTGGGCGCTGGGGTTCTTCCTAATGTCCGATTCCACCTGTGGTCCTGGAAAACCCTCTGAATGGCCTGAGTGGCTAGTGACATGACACAGTGACTCAGTGTCAAGCCTCTGATGGAGCTTAGACCCCAGGAAGCAGAGAAGGCTTCCCGGGGAATCTGGGGTGGAGGCTCTTCTTAGACACCTTGGTGTTGGTGGTAGGGGAGGGGAGGAGAGGATAAGCTCTCCTTATAGATGGGGTGGTAGGTCTAGGGAAGTGAAATGTGTTGGCTTTTAGATTCCAGAGTAACTGCCCCCTCTGTCACCCTCACCCCCACTGTGAATAGAGTGGATGGGCCATAGGAAATTTTTTTTCCCCCTACTGGAAAATGGACCATCTCTGTCTGCCCCTCCCCACACTTGGCTCCTGAGCCCTCCCTCCCCTCCCCTCCTGGGCCACTCCTGTTCCTTAACAAAGCCAGGGAAGATCTGGGCTGGCTCAGCTCCTGGGTGTCAGTCAGGACGCAGAGGGAGACCTTGCTCAGAAAGCCGGCTCCCCCGGAAAGAAATACAGAGTCGACTGTAGTCAAGAATTGTTTCCTTCCCCCCGCACCCCCCCTTTTTTTTTTTTGCAGGGTGGAGGGGAGCATTTGGCAGCCCTTGGGGCCCCTTCTGGCTGCCAGCCCCATGTCTCTTCCTGGCTGTTGGGAGGCAGGGCAGGAGTGAAGGTTGGGGAGAAAGCGGGGCAGGGGCTGGCAGGCCTCCAGCTGCCAGGCTGGGGAATTGGCCCACAGGCTTTGCTTAAGTTGGCCCCGAGCAGAGCCTGGGGAGGCTTCTAATTAGTGAATGGGGTATAGGTGTGTCAGCCTGCATTCATTCAAGGAACTGAGCTCTGGGAGCGAGGAAGCCCTTCGAGGAGGGGTACTGCGCCCAGGAAGGCCTTTGTAAGTTGGGGAGAGAGGGGGGCGGGGAGCGGGGGAAGGCTCAGGGGTTACCTCCTGATAGGGGTTGGGGAGATCGGTGCTTTCTAGTGGGAGTGAGCCAAGTTGCAGGACTGCAGGGAACGAAGGGTCTACCTCACAGGGTAAATGGCAAAATAATCATAATTAAATTGCTTTTTTTCCCCAGACTTTGTTCACTGCCACTAAATGCCAGTAGGATTCCC
>NW_011495032.1:38883240-38899828 GCF_000754665.1 Bison bison bison
TCCCCTGCCACTAAATCCCAGTAGGATCCCCCCCCGCCCCCCCCCCAGCACCCACAACTTTTTAGCCTCAGGATTCTCCCCATTTGACGGGTGAAGAATTCAAGGCTGCATTCAGGTTCCAAAGCCAAGGCAAGTACAGACCAGGATGGAGTCTGGGGCTCCAGCTTCTCATTCCAGAGCTCCATCCCATCAGACTCACATGCAGAGAAGCAGTGAATTATATACTGCTGCTCGGAAAAGCTCCTTTTCCCTGGGAGGTAGTAATTAAGGCATAACTTCTCAAAAATCTTCTTTATGCAACTCCCCAGGGAGTTTCTTTTAGGTCTATTGTCTTGGCTTCTGGATAGAGGTGCCAAGATGCCTGTAGATAAAGTGCCTGAGGCCATGATAAACTGAAAATGGCAATTCCTCTGGGCCCTGCCCTTGCATTTGCCTGATAACACTGGGTGGTTTCTATTGGAACAATGGCAAGGTGTGTCAGGCAAGATAAAGGAAGGTGGGAAGGGATATGTGTATGTATGTTAGTTGGTTGCCATTCCCTTCTCTAGGGGATCTTCTTGACCAAGGGATCAAACCCGGCTCTCCTGCATTTTAGGCAGATTTGTTACCATCTGAGCCAAGTGTTCTTTAGGACGGATTGGCTTACTGGATCCTAAATGCTTTTGAGGTCGGGTAGGGGGCCACTTGGAGAAGGCAATGGCATCCCACTCCAGTACTCTTGCCTGGAAAATCCCATGGACGGAAGAGCCTGGTGGGCTGCAGTCCATGGGGTCGCTAAGAATCAGACACGACTGAGCAACTTCACTTTCACGCATTGGAGAAGGAAATGGCAACCCACTCCAGTGTTCTTGCTTGGAGAATCCCAGGGACAGGGGAGCCTGGTGGGCTGCCGTCTACGGGGTCGCACAGAGAACACGACTGAAGTGACTTAGCAGCAGCAGCAGCAGCAGCAGCAGCAGGGGGCCACTTATGACTGATGGCTTCCTTCTCTGGGAAGACAAGAGAGGGTCTTGTGGAGGTGGGAAGGGACAAAATGATGGGGAACAGAAGAAAGGAAGCCCTGAGGTTACACGGTCTCTGTCAAGAGTCTTCCAAGATGCCAATAAGCAAGTGCCATTCTGGTTGGTTAAGTGCTGTGGAGGGAAACCACCTGGGCTTTGGTTTCGGCTCTGATGTTGCTATGTGACTTTGTGCCATTGGCCCCACATCCTGTGGCTTCTTAGACAAGTGTGAGAGGAGACAAATTATCAATCTCATGTGATTGCTTGATGATAAAGTTCTGTACACAAACCACTTAGCACAGGATTGGAAACTCAGAAGCACTTGAGAATCTCAGGGAAGTGTTTCTGCTTCTGAAAGGAGGGAAGGGCACAAACTTTAAAAGAAGGACATCAACCCGAGGGCATGATGTAAACTGACTATAATCAAGTAAGGCCAAGATGGTGGATGAGTTGGCTTCTATTAGCCCTTGAGCCTCAGCATATCTTAATACCTCAGCGTGCTAAACGACACACCCAGCAGTGCCATGGTGGTTCCGAGGCCAGTCATCAAAGGCCAGAAAGAGGGCAGTGGCCCAATTCCTGGAAAATCCCCACCCCTTCCCCAAAACAGTTGGAATAATCCTCCCACTCATTGAAAGAAAGTGAAAGTTGCTCAGTCTGACCTTTTGTGACCCCACGGACTGTAGCCTGCCAGGCTCCTCTGTCCGTGAAATTCTCCAGGTAAGAATGTTGAAGTAGCCATTCCTTCTCCAGGGGATCTTCCCAAGCCAGGGATCGAACCCAGGTCTCCCCCATTGCAGGGGGATTCTTTACTGTCTGAGCCACCAGGGAAGCCCAGCCCCTGAGATTACCAGGCCATAAAAACTAAGCATGCCATATTTCAAGGCCACTCTTGCCTTCTGAGATGGACCACGCTCTGTCTGTGGAGTGTGTTTCTCTCTAAATAAATCTGCTTCTTACCTATCACTTTGTCTCTCACTGAATTCTTTCTGTGATGAGACATCAAGAACCTGAGCTTCATTAAGTCCTGAGACCAGGTGTGTGATCTCAAGTTAAAAGACAGTGGGTTCAAGTCCTGGCCTGTGGGTTCAGGTCTCAATCTGAGTTGCACAGTTAACTTCCACAGGGTGTGGCTTACCTGGACCGCCGCCCTTTGCTTTGGAAAGTCCAGAATGGAGTCAGTCGTGGACGATGTTCCAGAGGGCAGTCGCAGCCTTTGATGCCATTGTTACGCCTTGTGTTTCTACCAGGGCATCTTCATTCCCCAGAAGGGAGGGTTCTTACCTGAGGCCCTGCTAGTTATCTCTGGTTCCTTTGTTGCCTCTAAACCAAGAGAGACAACTGATGTGCTGCAGGATTATATCAGACAAGATTAGTGAACTTTTAGTTGAAGGAAAAGAAAGCATGGTGACCTATTTAAAGACACTTATTTATATTCAAGACACTTCTTGTGCTGGTTTGAGAGTGTGGCCGGCAATCCTGGACATCTCTGCAGGTTTTTAGTTTCTTTCTGCATCCTGTGGGTTCAGTTTGTCAGGCCTGGGGTATCTGGGAGTGACCCAGGGATGGAGAAGAGGTGGCAGAAGGGGAGGGTGGGAGGAGAGAAGTGGGCGGAAGCCAGTGTTTATGGCTCTCTGGGATGGGGTCCGTGTGGTGGCATCAGAGCTGAGTGTAGGGACAGCTGTTTGAATGTGGGTCCCAGTTGAGGGAAGTGGCTTCTCTCTCCAGCTCATGCTTCACTTTGCTCACTGCCTTTCTATTCTCACTGCTCTGGGGCTTAGATGGTGAGGGAGAGACCAGAAAGATGAGAAGAAGAGTAATATAACAGGATGCTCTAGGCCAGAGTGGTGGGATGTTTTTCAGACAGTCTGTTTTCCTAATGTTTAAACACTGATTAAACACATGTACAAGCTATGAGACTGACTCTGCAGATACAGTCACACCACCTATGTAGTGCATGCTTTCTGAAATGTTTTATGTTGGAGTATAGCTGATTAACAATATCGTGTTAGTTTCAGGTGGACCGCAAAGTGATTTAGTTTATATGTATGTGCGTGGGCGCTCAGTCGCTTCAGTCATGTTTGACTCTTTGCTACCCTATGGACTGCATCCCGCCAGGCTCCTCCAGGCAAGATTACTGGAGTGGGCTGCCATTCCCTCCAGGGGATCTTCCCAACCCAGAGACTGAACCCATGTGTCCTTTGTCTCCTGCATTGCAGACAGATTCTTTACCGCTGAACCACCAGGGAAGCCCCGCTTATACATATATATGTATCTGTTGTTTTTCAAGTTCTTTTCCCATTTAGGTTACTATAGAGTATGGTGGGCTACAGTCCATGGGGTCGCAAGAGTCGGACACGACTTAGCGACTAAAACCACCACCACCACCACCACCAGAGTATTGAGAAGAGTTCCCTGTGCTATACGGTAGGTGCTTGTTGATTATGTATTTTTAAATATAGCAGTGTGTACACGTCAGTTCCAAACTCCCAATCTATCCCTCCCCAACAACACATGCTTTTTGATCCTAAAGGGGAGCAAGACAGGCATTTGAAAAAGTTGATTATTGTCCAAGAAGAAATCAAGTCAGTAGAGATGTATTTAAATCTCATGCAAGTGGCTCTTTTAGCCTTTTGATCAAGGCTCTTGGGAAGATCTTTCGTGAAATAATGGGGCTCTTTTCTGGTGGATGAAATCTCAGAAGGAAGGGTATCTCCAGTCTTACGAAAGAAAGGACAACCTTTTTCTTCCAAAAAATTGAGCACAGAATATGTCTTCCTTCCTGCCCTCTTTTCGTGATAAGTACTTTTTTTAAAAAACAAAAAAAAAGCTCTATGGAAGCTAGGTCCAAGTTTTTGTCTTCAAGAAGCTCCCTCCTTCGGGGGAGGAAGGAAAAGCATGGACCCGTGGCTTTGTGCCAGTGCACTCAGGCTCCAGGGCTGTGCAGGAAGCTGAGTCCAATTACAAGGGTGCTTGGCCCGGGAGTGCGCGTCCTCCACTCAGTCAAGTTTCTGCATTACACTTGGAGGGCATTGTCCTTCCTCCTGAATGATGATGTGTAACTTCATTACAGATGTGTCATTTTTTTCTGCCTGCAGTTTGTCCCTCGTTTTCGTTCTTCCCGTGAAACTCTTGGGTGGCTTCTAAGCTGGATCTCTCCTGTTTTAGGTTAAGGCTGCTACCTCTCTGCTTCTTAAGAAGCCAAAACAGTCATCTCCCTTCACTGGGCGTGAGTGGCCCTTGAGTGGCGATACCTGCATCTTCCCCTCCTTGACCCTGTGGCCCTCTTGTGCTCTCTTCAAGCCTTTCCTGATTCATTTCCCAGTTCTTCATGCTGCAGAGACCTTGCCAGGAGCCCGTGGTGCCCTGCTGGCACCAGGTAGCTCTCGTTACACTGCCCTCTGAGAGTGTAGGTGAAGTTGGCCACGTCACTGGTGCCGTCCTCTTTCAGCCATTGGGGTTCACGGAGCACCTTGTAATTACTGATGCCCCTGCTTGACAAGGAGGGGTGAGGAGTGGCTGGAGTGAGTTTATCTTTAAAAATGCAGAGAGGTACTAAGAATGATATAATAATGCCAGTCTACCACCCATAGCTGGGAATGGATGATGTTTGTTGTCACATTTACTCCAAGTCTTTTTTTTTAAAGCGTCCCCTCTCCACCAGCCACCCCCGTCCCCTGTCCCTGCTCGCTAGACAACCACTTAGCGTTATTCACTGCTTCTCTTTCTTAACTAAACAGATTTGCTAATTGGATGACCAACATTTCAGAGTTGTTCTCTGAGAATAAATGGGAAAATGTACATAAAAGGTTTCTTTCGGCAACTTTCCCCCCCATCCACTTTAGATTTTTGAGATCTACCCATGTTGATAGACACTGGTCAGAGCTATTCTTTTTGACTGCTCTAATTATTTCATTGTATTATTTTATTGATTTATCTATCCATTCATCTGTTGAAAGGCTTTTGGATCCAGTTGCTAAATAGTTTTCACAAGTACAGTGATGCTGTAATGAAAGTTTTTGTGCACAAGTCAGAGAGAAGCAGTTACTGGGTCAGGCACATTCTTCTCTTCCTATTAGCCTCTGGTTCAGGTTTGCACCAAAGCACATTCTCTGCTTACTTGGGCCTTCAGCAGGTAGATCCCCTGGCCAGGTTCTCAGATGACTTGTGTTGAACCAGAAGAGAAATGCTTGGGACCCCCGGCAAAAAGGGAAAGCTGGTGGGGCTGCTGACAATCTTGATATCAATTTCTCTGGCTCTTCAAGGACAGCCTGGCTTGCAGAGCCCCAGAGGACCATGTTGAATTTCAGCATGTTTTTGTTTTCTCAAACTGTCTGCCTCCACCCTGACCCTCCCCAGGCCTTGGCGATTCCAGGAATGACCCTGGTGTTTATGAAGCAGCCCTTTGGAGATCGAAGAGGCAGAGAGGCCCTGTGCTGTGTTTCTGCTCACTCAGGTTGGCAGGGAGGGGGTGAGATGAGAGCTGCTCTAGGAACCTCCAAGGTGCCTGGCCAAGGATGGCCCCTCTGTGTGCATCCAAGCATAGACACGTGTCTGTTTACGAACCCGCCTGTCCGCAGGTGCAAAGAGCGTATGAATCTTTGTCTTGGCAAGGTGTACACGTGAAGCCGTATCTCTTGAGCAGAAGCCTTTTCTCCCACCACCAAGAAATTCTTTGGGAAACCAAGGCAGGAATGGGGCCCTGACTAGAAGGGGGTTGTTAAAAGTATAGTCTCTGACGCCCACCCAGGTCTTGCTGTCTCCAAAGCTTTGGGGCTGGAGCGGTGGTGTTTAGTCGCCATGTCTGACTCTTTCGTGACTCCATGGGCTGTAGCCTGCCAAGCTCCTCTGTCCATGGGATTTTCCAGACAATAATACTGGAGTGGGCTGCCATTTCTTTCCCTAGGGAATCTTCCTGACCCAGGGATTGGACCTGTGTCTCCTGTATTGGCAGGCAGGTTCTTTACCACTGAGCCACCAGGGGAGCCCTGGGGCTGGAGTGTAGGACTCTGTTTTTCCA
The DNA here is from genome assembly GCF_000754665.1 of Bison bison bison. Lineage (NCBI taxonomy): Eukaryota > Metazoa > Chordata > Mammalia > Artiodactyla > Bovidae > Bison > Bison bison. The sequence continues at coordinate 38,889,262 of NW_011495032.1, forward strand.
CAAGCTCTTCAGATGCTATCTGATGAACAGCTATGATTAGGAAACGTTTGCCTGGTCTCACTCCCTGAATTTACAGCTGAGCACACGGGGGCGTGCACATCTGAGACACCCAGCTGGCATCACCCAGAACCCCAGGCCTGGAGGTAATCTCAAGATTAGAACCTGAAGACTTTAACTTGCCAGCCAGCACTGCCCTTCCCACCATACTGGAACCGGTTGGCCAAGGCTTTGAGCCCAAGAGCCCTTGTTCCAAAGGAAATCCTACAAGGGCTCAGAATGGCTTAGCAGGTGGTTGTCCTCTGCCCTCCTGTTGGCCACTGTCGCTGTCTCCAGTAGTGGTTCCTTCCCAGCATGAGGATGGGACTGGGTGCCCACTGGCCATCCCCCTCCACAGACTTCACCCAGCTCTACAGCCCTTAGCTGGGTGGTGGGCCCTGGTAGCTGTGGGGGTGCAGGGCCATGGTCCTCAGGTGAGAAAGGTCAGTACCTGCACCTGTATGATGTGACCACCTGGGTCGAATTCAGCACGGTTCTCTGGGGCTCTGTGAGCCAAGCTGTCCCTGAAGAGCCAGAGAAATTGATATCAAGATGGTCAGCAGCCCTACTAGGTTTCCCTCGTTTCTGTGAGTCTAGAACATCAGAAGAGGCTGCTTACTTGCAGCCATTTCCTTACGTAGAGGGTGGTCAGAAACCTCCTTTGTTTGAAACTTGCTTTGCTTGCAAACCATGCAGAGGCGCTGCTGGTCTGGTGGCAGCTGAGAGAGGTCAGATTGCTTAGCGGTCGTCCTCGCAGGGAGCAGGGGCTCAGAGTCGGGGAAAGAACGGGAAGGGAGTTTGCAATGAATCTGGGTATGAGCAGGGGGTAGATGGCCTGATCCAGGAGAGTCATTAACTGAGCTGGAATGTCGCCACTGCTGACATCCACGCATGCGTGCACTACTCAGGATTCCCATGTGAGAGGTCTCAGTTGCCAGCTGCCCGTGACCATCTAAAAAAAAGTAGAGGATGACATGTGATGTCTCTTACCCAGAGAGACTAGGGACCTCAGGTTTAACTTTAGCTGAAGAATAACAAATAGGCCCCCTTTGTACCCTGTGTATGTGTTAGTTGCTCAGTCGTGTCTGACTCTTTTGTGACCCCATGAACTGTATGTAGCCTGCCAGGCTCCTCTGTCCATGGGATTCTCCAGGCAAGAATACTAGAGTGGGTTAGCATGCCCTTCTCCAGGGGATCTTTCCCACTCAGGGATTGAACCCAGGTCTTCTGCATTGGCAATAGATTCTTTACCCTCTGAGCCACCAGGGAAGCCCCTTTCTACCCCACCCATTTCTAACTTCTGCCCCTACCTTCCCCACCTCTCAGCATGGCCTGAATTACCCACCCCAGCCTCTGGGCGGCTTGTGTTACTGAACACAGTGGCTACAGGCTAGGCGCGTCTGGTGAGCACAGTCAGCCATACAAACGGAGGGACTGGCTTCAGATTCTCTCCAACAAAAGTGGAAAGCTTGTTGGCAAGTTTACCTGGGAGTCCAGCCTCACCTGTGCGTGCACGGTGGGCATGAGACTCTTGTTTTTCCTCCCTCCCTTTCTGCCTTCTTTCTTCCCCTTATCCTCCCATCCTTCCTTCCCTTAGTTTCTGTAAGCAGAGTTAAAGTAATTTCGGCAAATCCACCCTTGCCCAAGGACTTCATCAGATGGCAGAGAGCTTTGATGTTTGCAACATAATATATATATAATCAACAGAATCGTTTCAGAAGAAATATCTGAATAGATGGTTTTGCACAACTCTCTTTTCACTAGTCCCCACCCCAGCCCCACCCCCACCCCCAACTCCATGCATTTGGCCATTCTGCAGATCAGATATCACCCACCATTCCCCTCTGCCTGACAAATGCACCTTTCGTTTTACTCATTCCAGAACTAGATGATTCGTGTGTTTCTTCCAAGGCCTGGTTGCCCACATTGGGAGTCTACAAATGCTGTAGACTATTTAAGTAGCAGCCTTCACTTTTGTTGTTGTTAAGTTGCTAAATTATATCTGACTCTGTGACCCCATGGACTGCAGCACACCAGGCCCCTCTGTGCTCCACCACCTCCCAGAGTCTGCTCAAATTCACATCCATTGAGCTGGTGATGCCGTCTAACCATCTCATACTCTGCCACCCTGTTCTTTTGCCTTCAGTCTTTCCCAGCATCAGAGACTTTTCCAGTGAGTCGACTCTTCACATCAAGTGGCCAAAGTATTGGAGCTTCAGCTTCAGCCTTCACTTAAGTACAGTGATTCTTCTTCTTTTTTTTTTTCAGCTTTGAGAAATTAGAGCTCAGAAAGGTTAAAGGGTTTGGCCCAAATCACAGGTGACCTGTCAGTGGCAAAGCCAGGATTGGAATTCAGGGCTCTTGACTCCTGACCATTCGAGTTTGTGAATGAATTGTCCATGGCTATGGATATTAATGGAGAAGTTATCTGAGAGGGAGGAGAAAGATGGTAGTTAGTATTTATGTTTTTGCCCAACATATATGTCAAGGTTAAGTGCATTTTGGGGGAAATCAACAAAGAGCCATGTGACTTCTGTATGCAGCCGGGATGGAACCAAGGAAGGAGCCAACATTCCCCTAGCCTGTTACTTGCAGTGTATTCTCGAAGGGCCTGGGGATGCTAGTACCTGTTGAAGGAAGTGAGTTCACTGAGAGAATGAGTGATGGATTTAGGGTTGGGTTAGATCATCTCTATGGTGCCCTCAGCCCTTAGATTTCCGAATAATTATGAGACAGAAGGTTGGAAAATGGCTAGGATTTCTTTAGAATAAAAAAGGAGATGTATTGACCTATGATGAAGATGTGTGATGGTTTTTGGAAAAGATCTTCTTTTCTCATCAGCCGTGCATAAGCAGGAAAGGGTAGGGGGTTGCTGTTCTTAAGTCTTAAGTCTTAAGGCTTGTTTTCCTCAGAGTGTGCTAAGATTTCTTCTAAATCAGAAATTGTTGTTGTTCAGTCTCGAAGTCATGTCTGACTCTTGTGATCGCATGGACTGCAGCATGCTAGGCTTGCCTGTCCTTCACTATTTTCTGCAGTTTGCTCAAACTCAAGTCCATTGAGTTGATGATGACATCCAACCATCTTGTCCTGTATTGCCCCCTTCCTCTCCTGCTCTCAATCTTCCCGGCATCAAGGTCTTTTCCAGTGAGTTGGTTCTTCACATCAGGTGGCCAAAGTATTGGAGCTTTAGCTTCAACATCAGTCCTTCCAATGAATATTCAGGGTTGATTTCCTTTAAGATTGATTGATTTAATCTCCTTGCTGTCCAAGGGACTCTCAGGAGTCTTCTCCAACGCCACAGTTCAAAAGCATCAATTCTTCAGCACCCAGCCGCCTTTTTGGTCCGACTCTCACATCTATTCATGACTACTGGGAAAACCATAGCTTTGACTATACAGACATGGTGTCTCTGCTTTTTAATACGCTGTCTAGGTTTGTCATAGCTTTTCTTCCAAGAAGCAAGTTTCTTTTAATTTCATGGCTGCAGTCACTGTCCACAGTGATTTTGGAGCCCAAGAAAATCAAACCTGCCAGCTGTCAAATGGAGCAGAGGTCAGAGCATTGCAGTACGAGAAAGTAACATTCCATGAGAGGAAGGGTCTGTTGGACACAAAGGTCTTCGTTGAATAAGGTTGTCAGTGCTACAATCAAACAAGAAGACACTGAGGGGGAAAGGGCTGTGCCCAAAATTAAGTTTTAGTATTTATGGATAGAAGTAGGCAGCTGGAATGTCACCCTCCTCGGGTAGGTTTAGGAAGGCTGGGTCACAGAGCAGTGTGGAGACCCCAGGCCAGTTATGGAACACTTGTAACAATAGCAGAGAGGTTGTGTGTGCTCCTGGAGACCCAGGTACTGGTCCTTTGGGCCTCTAGTTTGCTGTCTGTAAAATGGGACACCTCATCCATTTCTTCTCTTCCTTCTGCCTTTCTCACTCAGCTTTCCTCCAGGTGTGTAAGGGGTGAAGTTGGGACAGTGTCCCTGCTGTGTGACCAGCCTTCTCCCTGCCCTACAAGTCTCCCACAGGTGCGCTCTACTCTCCTATCATCATCCCTACTTCCCCACTTGGAAAAGCTTGACCTTCTATGTATCATTAGGAAACTGCCTGCTATAGCATTGACCCATTTCCTGGGTCACTAGGCAGAGAACAGTTACTGCTTGCTAATCCTTAGGCAGTATCTCGTCAGGGGTCTTGGAGTTCCCTGTCAGTCATCCTGAAGCCTTCAGGCTTTTCCAGTTCAGTGATTCGGGTTGCTAAGAACCATTTCTTAGAGTGACCTTTGCACTGCAGCCCATGGAGCTGCATACATAAGTGTTGCTTAATAAATATTATTCTGAACCAAACTCTCCTAGGCAGAAAGAAAAAAAAAAATTCCAACTTGGTATTTTTGTTCCTGAGGGCAAATTCCATCTCTAGCTGGAGTTCTTCTGTGGAATGTTTTCCTGCGGACTGCCCTGTCACCTATAAGAGAACAGATGGGCAGAGCTTGGTAACATGTGCTGATGTCCTTGTCCTGCAGAGGGAGGGGTGCCGTGTGGGTTCGTCCCGAGGGAGGGCCAGCCCTGTGTGCTCGGCACTGTGTATGCATGCCACCCTTGGGATCCTGCCTGCCGCCCATGGGAGGTGGATCCTGTTTGTGCCCATTTTACAGATGAGCAGTGAAGGCACAGTGAGTTTAGGTAACTTGTCCAGGGCTGCACAGCTCGGTGGTGAAGCTGGGATTCAGCCAAACAATTAGGCTTTGTAGGCTGAGTGCTTGAACCTCTTTGGCTGGTAATAGGAGCAGTCAAGGAATCAAGGCTCTTCTCAGCCTACCGGCCTTTCTCATCTCCATCCCAGGAAACGATTGCATTTCCCTAGCTCTGGGCTTCCACTTCAAGGTGGTGGGGGCGTCAGCACCTGCGTCAGCGAACCAGGCCCGTGGATTTCCTCATCTTATTAGCGCTTTCATCGGCAATGATGAAATCAATAAAGGAGTGGGTTCCAGGAACATACCCTGGAGCCCAGGCGGCCTCCGTGAGGGTAGGCAAACTGACCTTCAGCTCAGAGCGGTCAGGGACATCTCGGGACAGGAAACCGCCTCTGTCCTCCTGGGATAAGGCTGCTCCCTGGAGCCCTGTCTTCTGGGACCCAGTGTAGGGCGATTTTATATGACTTGGGGGCCCTAGACATGTGTGCCTCCATGGGCCCTTTCCCCCACAAAAAATGGCTTAAAATCATATTTTTATAACTGCACACGTATCAGTGTTATATGAGGATGTTTGCTGTGACTTAAAAGTTTATTATTTTTTCTTCTGATTTTAAAAAGAAATGAAAACATTTCCTGGGGCTCTGGGTACTGTGCCCACCATGGTCCGTGATGAGCAGGCCAGCCCTGCCAGGAGCCGGAGGCTCTGAATAAGCATTCTTCTCTGTACCCTTTGCCTCCGCCCAGTGTTTCCAGAGCTTTCCGAGGGCCTGGTTCTGAGCATCAGCTGTGGGCTCAGCTCTAGGCACAGTGGTACGAGTGCCCAGGAGAGTTGGGAAAGAGGGGTCAGCAGGCTGCCAGTTCTCTGAGGTCCCCACCACCATCGCCAAGAAGGCGGGCTCGGAGACCAGAGGCATGCCTGGGGATGGAGCCGTGGTGGAGGGGGTCTTAGCTGAGGCGGGGAGGGGGGTACAGCCTTTGTGAGGGGCTGGGGGTCTTGAGCACTGAGCCATGGAGAGCATCAGGCCTCTGGAGAAAGCCTAGCTCCTGAACAGTGGTTTTCACCTGGGGGCATTTTCGCCTCCCGGGGCCATTGGGTAATGTTCAAAGGCATTTTTGATGATTACAACTTGGGGCGGGTGCTGCTGGCATTTGGTGAGTGGAAGTCCGGGATGATGCTGGGCGCCTCACACAGGACAGCTCCCAACAAAGAATCTTGTGGTGCCAAGACTAGTAGTGCTGAGGTTAGGAGACCCCAACCTCAAGAATGTTCCAGACATTGGTTCCTGTGAGTAGGCCCTTTCCAAAAGTCCTCGAGAGGACTAAACACGCAGGCTGACCTGCCCTCTTCCAACCCAAGGTGGTGTGATTACAGCCACAGTGGAGACAGGCTGTATTCATCTAAGCCTTGGGGTGGCTTCCCATGAAAAGAGAGGAGCCAAGTGAGCTTCTGAGCGTCACAGCTTTAGACAGCAGAGCGGATGGGTCCAGAAATGGTGGGAGATTCCCAGAGCCCTTGTCTAGTTCCCTGGTCAGCAGAATGCATGGTCTGGAGTGCTGGAAGTAGTGTTGAGGTCTCCAGAAATTCTGCCACAGTGGGGCAGGAAGCTGGCTGGGCAGGGCATGGTGAGGTTGGGGTCGTGCCCAGGGTGAACTGGGGCTAGGCGAGGGCAATCCGCAGGTTCCTGTATTGTCTTTCCCATGGGGTCCTGCCGGGTTCCTGGTGGAAGCAGGCTTTTGTAATCATCTTGCTCTTTTCCTCCTGTGTTCCCTGGGCCATGCCAGCAGGGATGGGGGCAGAGAGCCTGAAATTGCCCCACGGGTCCAGGGACAAAGAAGCCTGTAGAAACGGAAATGGCAGAACTGGCGGTGAGGCTGGGGTTGAGTCCTCTTCTCCACTTGTGCCAACATCTGCCACATGCATCAAGGTTAACGTGAAGGAGATGGAGGGTTACCTGGATCAGACCATCCTGTTTATTTGCCGGGTTTATCTCAGACTCTCTCAAGCCTTCCCTGCAGCCTGCTGCCCTCCACCTCTGATATCTGAGGAGGGAGAGGGGGATCTTACCTTCTTTGTGGTTGACCTCAGCTGCCTGAACACTCCAGAGGAAAGCTGTAGCCAGCCCCCCATTCAGGGGAGCGTGGCCAGTAGCTGAGCTGGGGAACCAGGAGCGCCTTCTCTTAGGGCCTCTGGGTTTCTGCTGTTTGGGTCTGAAGGACAGAAAGCGGAGGTGGGCAGGGTAAGGAGCGTCTGGGGCAGGTTGATGTAGACCACGGTGGATCCCGATTCCCACCCGACTTGGTGTCAGATGCTTCAGACCCGCGTTCCCCTGCGGGTGGTGCTGGGGTTTCTGGAATAGGGAGTCACCTGCATTTGGCTATTTATGATAGAATCTGGGCTACTCAGAGCCTCTGGGGAAATAGCCATTCTGGAGAAACATTTTCTGGGTTTCAGAAGGCTTACTCATTTAAAGACTTCAATTTTTATTTTCCTAAAGTGTAACAATTTTGGATAGAAAAAAATTTTTTTTTTTTAAATACTGAATACTTGATATGCTTACCCCTTCCCTTATTGCATGCCCCAAGGTCATGGCAACCTGCTCCAGTATTCTTGCCTGGAGAATTCCATGGATAGAGGAGTCTGGCAGGCTATGGTCCATGGGGTCACAGAGAATCAGACTCGACTGAGCAACTAACACACACACAAGGTCATATTATCAACATGAGTCTTATTTTGGGCCACACAATGTGGAAGTTTTCAGGGGTCATCAATGGCTGTGAAGTTGTTTGTGGGGCACTGAACATCCCCAGAGTTCTTCTGTCTGTTTTTTTTAACTGTCTTCTATCCTCTCTGCCATTTGGTACTTCTTGCGCTGACAACGTGCCTGCCTTCTTATTCCTTTTAATTTTGTTGATTTTATTTGTGGTGGCCTTGGAAACCAGACATGCAGAAACCAGGCTTACTGGAGCAGTGCTCCTGTGAACCATCAGGGTTCTTCATGCATTGATTTTCTCTGTCTTGTTGGGAAAGCATCACAGCTTTACAATGCTCGGACGTGGTGACTGCTGTTCTGAGGCTCGTGAAACTTATCTTCCTCTGCTTCCTGTCTCTGGGTCAAGTTCCACAGGGCCAGCGTAGCGGATCACTGAGGCAGATGTCATCAGCATCCCATCATCACTATTACCATTTTCGTCATCAAAGTAATCACCACCAACAGGGGTAGTTTCTGCGCCCGCCCGTATCTCAACAGCTTTCCCTTTAACATACACTCAACTGTTCTGTGAAGTAGGAACTATTATTATCCAACAATTTGCAGTTAAGGAAACAGAGGCACAGAGCGAGTATATATGTAGGAGAAATACAGGCTGGTATAAAAAATGGTAGAGCTGGGATTTAGCCTGAGTCTGCCCTCCTGACCAGTGCTCGCCAGTCTGGAAATAATGTACCAGGTTCTAAAGGGATCCTCTCTGGCTAGTGAGATCTGACACACAGGCAGCAGGTCTGATGTGAAGGGAAAGGATGGGAGCCAACCTTTGTTGAACTCCTCTGTTTGCGGGGACCCTGCTGGTGCCTGGTCCCCTGGAGGATGTAGGTACTGGCTCCCCAAGGCACGGAGGAGGGTCCCACCCCTTAGCTGATGAAGGAGTGAACACCAAAGCTCAGAACAACCCAGAGAGGTTATCACGGGCCCTCCTTTTACAGGTAAGGGTCAGCTTCTTTCCTCCATACAGCACTACCTGGGACAGCGAGCCTCAGCCCGCCACGCTGTGCCTGAGTTCTGAAGGGACTACTGAGTCCTGAGCGCCTTGCTTGAAATTCTTGTGTGGAAGGATTTATCGTAAGACATTTGGGTTTGTTATCCAGACTGTAGGTTTTTGGAGGTGCACTAAAGGGGAAGAGAAAATGTGCAAGGTTTGTTTGGAGACAGCCCCGAGTGTTCCCTGGGGCTGCAGGCGGCTGCAGGCTGTCTGAGGCCCTGAGGCCCCTGCTGTGTCTGTTAGGGGCTGTGTGCAACCTGGCCTGCCTAGAGCTCTCCGGACATGGTCTCCCTGGTCAGGACCCTTCCAGACCATTCACTGTTCCCTGGCTGCACACACCTAAGCCTGTGTGAGATGGCGGGGGTGTGGGGCATGCCACATGAGCTGTGCACACAGTAGGAGCTGTTCCCTGTGGCTGACTGGCTGGGGGTCTAAGAAAGTTCAAAAACTTAATGGGTGGACCTCGGAGAGTCATCTGGATATAAGGCTACACGCCCTGCAATAAGATAAAACTACAGCGTGGTCCTTGTTCCCGTTCTGGGAGCTCTCGATGCCATGGGTTAAAGTGGTAGTCGCTCAGTTGTGTCCGACCCTTTGTGACCCCATGGACTATAGCCTGCCAAGCTCCTCTGTCCATGGGATTCTCCAGGCAAGAATACTGCCATTCCCTTCTCCAGGGGATCTTCCCCACCCAGGGATCAAATCCCGGGTCCCCTGCATTGCGGGCAGATTCTTTACCATCTGAGCCACCAGGGAAGCCCTGTTGTGGGGTGGCGGGGCAGCATGCACAGACAGACCAGGAAACAAGTCAGGGACCCTGGGTCGCGCTGTAGGAGTGGAGTGTCCACGCGGGCAGCACAAGAGGGGGCAGGCGAGCTGATGAAGAATGACGGTGGAGGCGGTGTTGGACAATGAGTTCTGGTGGCGACCTGACTCTCCACCTCACTAACCACCATACACCACACAGCCCAGTGCTCTCTGTGGCTTGAATTTCAAAAACTCATCCAATGTGCGCCTTTTCAGACCATACATGATGAAGACTTAAAACAGGGGAGGTTAGTGGTGGGTGAATCTGAGACGTGTTTCTAGGGAAGAGTTGATGGCCTTAATCCCGTTCCCTGGTGAGGGCCTTGCCCACTCGATCCCCCAACCCTGCCTGGCCTCCTGGGATACGGACAGAGCAGAGTAGGTGGCCCAGGCTCCTTTCTGGAGTCAGAGTTTGTGTTCGCATCCTGGATTGTGATTTTGGTCAAGAAGCTGACCTCCGTGAGCCTCAGCTTCTCCGTCTGTAGAAGCTGGGGGATGTTGGTACTCCTAGTGGCTGTGAAACTGAAATTGATCGCCCACGTATCTTGCTTAGCGCTGTTACTGAGACGTTGGTCATCCCCTTTCTTGTCATTGTCAGGGTCAGCCAATCCCTGGAGGGCCCACATCTGGGGAAGCTAGACCTGCAGCTCTCCATCTCTTCCTCTGTCCCTGCAGACAACGGCGAGGAGCACTCTGAGGGAGGCCTGGTCGAGAACCACGTGGACGGGAACGTGAACTTGATGGGAGGTGGAGGTGGTGCCGGTCGGAAGCCCCTCAAGTCCGGCATGAAGGAGCTGGCCGTGTTCCGGGAGAAGGTCACGGAGCAGCACCGGCAGATGGGCAAGGGTGGCAAACATCACCTCGGCCTGGAGGAGCCCAAGAAGCTGCGGCCGCCACCTGCCAGGGTCAGAGAGGGTCGGGTCTGGCTGGAGGGATGGGAGGACGGTCAAAGCGAGGGTCCCGGCAGGAGGGGTCCGGAGCACTGCCGTGAGATCCATGTCCTGTGTGCCTGCGGGCAGAGTTCTTTCTGATTCCGCTGCTAACATTCAGTGTTTTTCAGGCATGTCAGTGTGTTTTTGAGGGCCTCAGCATCTTTGGCTGTGAGATGGGCTGGACATATGGGTTCTTGAAGTCCCTCGCTTCTAAAGCCTCCACATTTCTGCTCGGCTTCATTGCTGTTGTTTAGTTGCTAAGATGTGTCTGACTCTTTTGTGACCCCGTGGACTGTAGCCCGTCACGCTGCTCTGTCCATGGGATTCTCCAGGCAAGAATACTGGCTG
>NW_011495032.1:38899928-38903017 GCF_000754665.1 Bison bison bison
AGGCTACAGTCCATGGAATCGAACGAGTCAGACACAGCTTAGCAACTACGTCCCCACCACTACCACTTGAACTTGCCCACTCTTGTTGCAATACACTACCCTCACTGAGCCACCCCTCTTCTCTTTCCAGCTCAGCTCTGCTGTCTTGGCCCTTGGATGGGTTTATGGAAGGGAATGATGGTTGGGCCACTGGATGGGGTAGAGATACTTGAATTCACTGTTTGCAAGTAGATCCCATTTTGACCCCTGAAAGGAGGGAGGAAAGGAGGGAAGACTCACCTGCAGGCTGACTTTCTCTTGGAGGGGGGCGGGGCCTGGTGGTAAGGCAGTGAGCTTGCTGGGCTGGGTGTCGGAAGTTCCTGGTTCCGCCAGCTTGCTGTGTGGTCTTGGGAAAGTGGTGTTCTGCACACAGGCTTCTTTCTGAAGCTGTGCCGGGGTTGGCGTTGCGTGAACCCGTTCTCACTCTGAGTGTCCTCTCTGTGTGCCTGTGCCTGCAGACCCCCTGCCAGCAGGAATTGGACCAGGTCCTGGAGCGGATCTCCACCATGCGCCTTCCGGATGAGCGGGGTCCCCTGGAGCACCTCTACTCCCTACACATCCCCAACTGTGACAAGCATGGCCTGTACAACCTCAAACAGGTGAGTGAGGGTGTCCCTGGCCTGGGTGTGCCTTGTTCTTGCCCCCCATGCCGCCAGTAAGCCTCTGAGGTCTCAGCGCTGAGCCCAAGACCAGTCTTCTGCGAGGAGGAGGGCAAGGATGCCAGCCGAGGAGGGTGGGGATGCCAGCTGCCAGGCCAGGGAGGGTGGGGCGGGGCTTGTTGGCTTCAGTCCCTTCCGAGGCTGACTTCAATTCCCCGGCTACCTGCCAGCAGTGGTTAGTATGAGAGGGAGCCTCTTGGAGAAGAGATAGGGCCTCATAACAGCGCCTCTTGACTATTACTGAGCATTAGAATCACCTGCCGGTGATTCTGGGGACCCGGCCGCAAGAGATTGCCGTTCAGAAGGTTGAGTGGGGTCCGAGAGTTTGCATGTCTAACCATCTCTCAGGGATGCTGATGGTCCCTGGACCCCACTTCCAGAATCACTTGACTTAAACTGTTTAAAACCAGGTAGCCTCTCTGGTTTCCCAGTATCTCAAAGAATGGAGAAACACCACTTGAAATATTACTAAAATAGGTAATAGAAGAGGGCTTCCATTAGTGGCTCAGCAGTAAAGAATCTCTGCCAGTGCAGGACACTCGGGTTTGATTCCTGGGTTGGGAAAATCCCCAGGGAAGGAAATGGTAACCCACACCAGTATTCTTGCCTGGGAAATCCCATGGACAGAGGAGCCTGATGGTCTGGAGTCCTATGGGGTCAAAAGGGTCAGACATGACTTAGCAACTAAACAGTTAACAACAACATGAATACATTAGAGAAAATTAAGAAAGTTTAAGTTTTTAAAAGAAAAGAACCCTTTTTCCTCCCCCTTCCACTCTGTTCATATGCCTTTTAATGACCTATGTGTATATCTGTATTTACCTAACCACATAGAGTTTATAGTGGTGATTGTTACCAGTTGTTTAATCTTGGTGGGTTGTCCTTTAACCTGCCCCACTGCTCACTTCCTCAGGCTCATCCCTTGTGTAGGGAGAAAAGGTCCGTGCGCATTTCACATAAGGCAGGATTGAGAGAGTGTGGGCTCCACCAGCCATTCTCTTTTCCAGTGGAGGATCTGAGCCCAGGTGCACAACGGGCTTCTCTAGGGAGCTTTAAACAATACGAATGCCTGGGCCCCACCCCCAGACATCCATATTTTGTGAGTCTGGGGTGCTTTCTGGGCACTGGCTTTTCAAAGGCTCCTCTGGTGATCCTAGTGGGTATTGGAGCTGACTTAAAAGCTGGGTATGTGGGAACTTGCCTGGTGGTTCAGTGGCTAAGACTGCACTCCCAGTGCAGGGTGCCCAGGTTCAATCCCTGATGGGGGAACTAGATCCCACATGCTGCAACTAAGACCTGGCACAACCAAATAAAAAAAATTAAAAGGAAAGGTGGGTGTGTGGAGCCAGAAGATGGGGTATGGGGCTCTCCTGACACCCCAGGGGATCTCACTTCCCCATCTTCTTAGCCCAGGCATCTTTGTCCCTTGAAATATCAGTCTGCCATTAAAAGCACACCTACCCTCTAAATGTAAGCCAGCTACTTTGTTTGGAGCGCCAAAGAAGCAATAGCAATCTTTTCTTCCAAACCTTATGGATAAACGGGATTTTCAAGACGAATTGGCTCATGGGAAAGAGCAGGCACCCTGGGAGGGCAATGCCCGGGTTGGTATACCATCTGTGGCTCTCACCAGGGAAATGCCCGGGTTGGTGTACCAGCGGTGACTCTCCCTAGCTCTGTGACACAAGCCAAGTCTGTGCTTCCTTCTGATCATCTATAAAGTGGTAAAACATTGGTACTTAATTCGCAAGCTGATTGTGGAGGTAAATGAGTGTATGTTAGATAGGAACTGTAAGCAAGCAGCATAGAGATTGCTTACACCACGCCCAGCACCTTTTACCATTATGTGCATTCCCGACCTCCCGTTACAAGTGTACATCCAACTATCCCGTACACTGGGTCGGCAGCTGGATGGGACCTCCCCACGTGTGGGGGCCAAGCCTTTCTATTGAAGCCACCCCCAGCAGCCTTGCTAATAACCAGAGCGCAGTTCCTGGGCCAGCATCACGCGTCACACTGGAGCGTAAATGACCGTGTGGAATTGGCAGGTACACCCAGACCTCAGAACAGGAGCCTGCATTTCAGTGAGACCCCCTCATTTTTATCGGGGTATCCTCTATGTCCTCCTCTCTCCTCAGTGCAAGATGTCTCTGAACGGGCAGCGTGGGGAGTGCTGGTGTGTGAACCCCAACACCGGGAAGCTGATCCAGGGAGCCCCCACCATCCGGGGAGACCCCGAGTGTCATCTCTTCTACAACGAGCAGCAGGGGGCTCGAGGGGTGCACACCCAGCGGATGCAGTAAACCATAGCCAGCCGGTGCCTGGCACCCCCCACCTCCACCCCTCTTCGGAGCGGGCAGAGCATGGAGAGCGCATGCGTGGTGGGTGGCG
>NW_011495032.1:38903117-38903217 GCF_000754665.1 Bison bison bison
ATACCATCCAGCCATCTCATCCTCTGTCATCCCCTTCTCCTCCTGCCCTCAATCTTTCCCAGCATCAGGGTCTTTTCTAGTGAGTACTCTCTGCATCAGG
>NW_011495032.1:38903592-38916751 GCF_000754665.1 Bison bison bison
GATGGATGGGGCGGGAGGAAGTCAGGAATCCAGGTGGAGCCCCCCAGCACAGCCCTAGGAGTCTGGCCAACCTCCCCTGCCCCTGGGTGGGCTCTGGGGGAGGAGGGGTGGACCCCAGTGTCTCTTCTTCCATCTCACATTGAGATGACATTGCAGAGGAAGAAAGGGATCCTGGAAATTGGAATTGGGGTCCTCTGGCCCCCCCAATTAAGGAGAGCTCTCTTACCCCGCAGGAGACATGTAATCACCCCCAAGGGAAGTGAGTGGGGCTGTTGTGACTTGGAGTCTCAGACCTGCCTGCTGAGGGGCCCAAGGAGCTGTCTGGCTCCAGAACAGCACCTCTTGGCTAAAGCTGAGGGACCAGGGAAAGGGCACAGACACAGGCCCTATTTCTGAAGCAGAATTCTGTCCACTTGGTTCTGTTGGCATCTCCAGCCCCGGCCAATTCCAGGGGGCTCCCCACTTGGCCGGCTTCCCTAGTGGCTCAGTGGTAAAGACTCTGCCTGCCAATGCAGGCGATGCAGGTTTGATCCCTGGGTTGGGAAGAGCTCCTGGAAAAGGAAATGGCAACCCACTCCAGTGCTCTTGCCTTGGAGAATCCCATGGACAGAGGAGCCTGGCAGGCTACAGTCCATGGGATCTCAAAGAGTTGGGCACAACTTAGTGGCTAAACAACAGCTCCACTTTGCAGGAGGCCACGGGGAAGTGGTGCTCCTGCTTTCAGGCCCACTGTTCACACGGCCTTACTTTCCACAGCGCCCCTTCTGTGACATCGCACCCCTTCCCGTGTGGAGGAGGGGACCAGAGACAGCCATGCCTGAGCCACCACCCTCCTGATCAGCCACCTGGCAACTCAGGAAGGAGGCAGAAGGACACCTGGGGCCAGGCCTGGGGGTGAGATGAACTTCACTTAGAGAAGAGAAAAAAGCACGCCCCCCAGAGCAGGCAGATCCCCAGCCAGAGCCTCTGGGCTGTACCGGCGAGGGTCTGGTTGCCCCGGAAGTACATTAAAGCTCAGTTAGTCCTCAGGAATCCACAGATAAGATGCTATTGTTAGCTTCACAGGTAAGGAAAAAGGCCCTCAGAGATGCCTAACCTGCACTGCCTGGGACCGGGTCCCCTGACTCCTAGGTGGGTTTGCCGCTCAGCCCTGAGTTATACTGCCCTCTGTGGGCAGAAGCAAGGAGGTTCTCCTGGAGAGTCTAGAGGGCTTTGGGCACTGGTTGGATCTGTGCCCTGTGGGTCACCAGCCCCTTCACGAGGGGTGCTCCCCCATCCTTCTCCAATCACCTCAGCTGTCGTCGGCAGCCAGTGGCTGCTGCCCTGGGTGGGGCAGCAGTTTTCAACTTAACTAATTTGAATCGACTGAGGCACTAAAAAATTTCTCATCCTGGGGCTGTGCCCTGCCATCAAAAATTCTGACCTAATTGGTCTAGAGTGGACCACAGGCAAGGTGTTTTAATTAATGTAATTAATTAAAGTTCTAGTGCTTTCTACCAAAAACTGAGAAACCTGGGTTTGAATTCTGTCCCACCACTTACTATTCGTTTGCCCAGAGCTACATTACTCACCTCTGAGCCTCAGTTTTCCTCACCTAATGGGGATGATTTCAGCCTCAACAGGGTTGATACCTGATGTCACCCAATTGATAACAGCGTGGTATCGATATGAGACAACAGATGCGGTTGTGCTCCAGAAGCTACGAGTGTACCATATGACGGGTTAGGATGGGGCCATTGCTGGGGTCAGTGCTCACGCCAGCCCCCACCATAGCTCACGTGCCCCAGGGTTGCTAACTCGCGTGGATCCTTTCTGTAATGTTTTTGCAGAGTTCTCCTGAGGATGCCACAGTCTCTTTGCCCATTTTCATATCACTTGCCCACAGCCTCCTTGTACTCTTAAACCCTCTGAAGAGGTGGATTTTTACGGGTGCGTGAGCACCCTTCTGCTATGGCTCTTGCTACAGGAAACGCATTGACTGATGTATAGTGTGACCTAGAAACCTTTTCAGAGGCAAAGCTTAATTGCACCCACGTGGGAAGATGGTTGACCGGGCAGCGATCTCTGAAGATCAGAGATGTCAAGCTGATCGCTCACCTTCTGGGACTAACTGCCTCTTCCAATTTTAAAGACGGGAAGTTGATGAACACCGGGGCTATACTGCCACTGTGTGGCAATATAGGGAACTGCATCTGAGTTTACATGGTCTCCAAGAGTCATTTGCTTAAGGGTTGGTCCCAGGAGTCCAGGTTGAGTCAGCTGGGGGATGCTTGTTAAACTTGCGATCAATGGAATCTATTCTGGACTGCCTGTTCTTGTGCCCTCTGAATTTGGAGAATCACTGCTGTAGTGACTTCATCTATCTGTCAGCTGTGTCTGGAATACTAGCTCCATGTGATGGGGTAGTTGAGAGCATGAATTTAGAGATAAGGCAGTCTTGGAATTTGGGCTGTACCTACTTAAAGCGTATGTGAACTTTTTTTTTTTTTTTTTGCTGTGCCATGTAACTTGTGGGATCTAGTTTCCTGAGCAGGGATTGAAGGTAGGCCTTTGGCAGTAAAAGTGCAGTCCTGACCACTGGACTGCCAGGGAATTCCTTGACTTAGGTGACTTTAGACACATTTCTAACTTCTGAACCTCATTTGTTTCATCTTTAAATATTGAGATAATTTCTCTCAAAGAATTGCTTTGAGAATATAAAGTCATTTTTGTCATATAATAAATGCTCTCTACATGCAGTTGTAGGCTTCCCTGGTAGCTCAGATGGTAAAGAATCTGCCTGCAATGTAGGAGACGCAGGTTCAATCCCTGGATCAGGAAAACCCCCTAGAGGAGGGAATGGTAACCCACTCCAGTATTCTTGCCTGGAGAATCCCATGGACAGACCATAGGGTTGCAAAGAGTTGGACACAACTGAGCAACTAACATACACACACATGCAGTTGTACTGCATCCTGGCTCACTGTTAGGGTTTTACAATATAAAGAAGGAAAAGATTACGGTCCCTGACCTGAAGGGGCTGACATTCTAGTGGAGGGAACCAGCCACCAACAGAAGAGTGCCCGGTGAAATTAAGAGGGGCATCTATGTCTTGGGAGATGCGAAAACAGAGGCATAAGGAGGAAGTAGGCATCTGGAGAAAGGAGTGGTGTGTGTATGTGAGTGTGTGCATGTGTGTGTGGCGGGGTTCACACAGAGGGACCAGCATGAGCTACACAGTGGCCGTGGAGACCTGCCTGAGGCCAAGGCTGCCTGTGGAATGGGAGGTTTAAGGGGAGGAGGGCCCACCAGGAAGGACCTGGGTATCTTGCTAAAGGGTTTTGGACTGAAAGTGCTCAGGAGTCAAGGAATTTAGGCAGAGGATAATGTGACTGGTTGTCATTCAGTTGGTAAATCGTGTCGGACTCTGTGACCCCGTGGACTGCAGCACACCAGGCTTCCCTGTCCTTCACTATCTCCCAGAATTTGCTCAAATTCATGTCCATTGAGTTGATGATACCATCCAGCCATCTCATCCTCTGTCATCCCCTTCTCCTCCTGCCCTCAATCTTTCCCAGCATCAGGGTCTTTTCTAGTGAGTACTCTCTGCATCAGGTGGCCAAAGTATTGGAGCTTCAGCATCAGTCTTTTTAGTGAATACTCAAGGTTGATTTCCATTAGGATTGACTGATTTGATCTCCTTGCAGTCAAAGGGACTCTTGAGAGTCTTCTCCAACACCACAGTTCAAAAGCATCAATTCTTTGGTGCTCAGCTTTCTTTATGGTCCAACTTTCACAACCATACATGATTGCTGGAATAACCATAGCTTTGACTAGACAGATCTTGGTCAGCAAAGTGTTGTCTCTCCTTTTTAATATCCTGTGTAGGTTTGTCATGATCTGTGCATTAGAAAGTGAGCTCTGACTGCAATGTCCAGCATGGAGGACACGAGTGGGGTTGGGAGGTCCCAGCAGGAAGGAACTGCAATGACCCAGGTGAGAAGAGAGCATGGTCTGAAGCGGGCAGGGGAGGTGATGAGAGCAGTCAGACTGGAGAGCTGTCAAGGAGGTGGCTTATTCCTGGGATTTGGGAACTTCTCAGGTGTCGGAGGTTAAGGAGAGTCAGGCCGAGGTAGCTGGGTGGATGGTGATTCCATTCTCTGAGAGCAAAGAGAGACGGAAGGAGGAGAAGAAAGGAGATGAAGAGCGAACAGTTCAAGAGGGGGGATGACGAGTCCAAATTGTGTTTGTGGTTTTGAACTTTGTGCTTCTAAGGTATAAAATCAGATGGGCAAAGTACATGAGCTTATGGTACGAGATCAGTTTGGGACACTTCGAACTTGAGTTGTCTGGGGGACTTTGGGTGGAGAAAATATCCTTGACCCTCCCGTCATTCTCATCCTGGTATCTGGTTCATGAGCAAGTCCCATTGGCCTGTCCGTCCCCTTCTCTGCCTCTTCTCTGTCGCCAGAACAGCAGGAGAGGGGATGGCTGATGGAGGGGATGGGTAGGGAGAGAAAAGGAAGGGGACCGTCCCTTGGAAACAGAGGCAGAGTGATGTCAAGGGTGGAACGTGACGGTGGTTTAGTGGCTGACTCCATCTGGGTTGGGAAGGGGAGGTAGGATGTACTCAAAGGTGGGTCTTGGTTCTCTTTGGTAGCCAGATGACAATGTGAGGCAGAGCCTGAAGGTGTGTAGTAGATGGGAGGGGGAGGTGGGGGACTCCTCAGGCAGGCTTTGGAGCTTGGTGACCCCTTGGTGGTGTCAGCCCCCATGACGCTGGGGCTTTCTCCAGCAGGGCTCAGTGGGGCTGTGCAGGAGTGACAAGGGGAGGTTTCCCAGGGCCGAGGGGCTGCAGGGCAGGCAACACCAGACAAGTAGATGCTAACAGTGGAGCCCCGTGGGCTCCAGGCTCCTGGGGGAAGGAAGCTGAGCCAGGGAAGTGTTGATGAATCGAGAAACAGAATGCGGGAGGCCAAAGGCTCTCGTTCTCCACTGAGTAAAACGTTGACACTGCAGCCCTCTCACCGCATTTCTCTCACTGAAAGAGCTAGCTGGGCTTGGAATGGGAAAGTAGCATCTTCAGATTTTCCGTGTGGAACCCCTGAGAGAACCCAGGCTCAGAGAGTGGCTGCAGTGGATGGAGGACCTTGGAGTTGAGGACATTTCTAATAGAGTGTGGACTAGAGTGTGGCTTCTCTGATGGCTCAGACGGTAAAGAAACCACCTGCAATGCAAGAGACCCAGGTTTGATCCTTGGGTTGGGAAGATCCCCTGAAGAAGGGAATGGAAACCCACTCCAGTAGCTTCTTTCATGGACAAAGGAGCCTGGCAGGCGACAGTCCATGGGGTCTCAAAGAGTTGGACACGATGGAGGGCTACTACTTTCAACAGAGTGGTCGCCGATCAGCCCCCACACCTAAGGGTGAATGTGGGAGAGGGCAGATCCCAGGCCCTGCCGGGTCCGGATCACACGGCCCCCAGATGAATGAATGGTCAGCAAGGCGCTGTGGGTCTCAGTGATGAACTGTGCAAGGAGGAGCAGGCTGAAGGGCAGAGCAGCCTGGAGCCAGATCTCCTAATGATGTGGGGAGGTGAACAGGGTGTTGGTTGGTGAGGGTTGTAGGGGTAGGGGGCATGGAGGAGTGGGTCCGGGGATGGGACAAGCCTTGAAGGGGGAACAAAGGGGCCAAAAATCCTAGCTCACTGCCCCCCACCCCAAGGCAGTATGTGGGTGAGCAGCTGCCAATGGAGGGGCCAGGAGACAGTCCCGGGGCTGGTGGTGCCCTGTGGCTGGACTTGGGCCAGCATGGCCTTCCTGCACGCTGCTCTTTCTGCACTCCCCCCCTCATCAGCACCCCTGCAGAGGAAAGTGGGACTTCCCAGCACCGCTGTCCCACCCGCCAACTCTCCCGTCACTGCTGGGTGCTGGCTGAACAGCTGTATGCCTGCAAGGTTGTGCATGGGCTTGAGCCGTCTCAGGGGAGAAAGCTTCAGCTATGCTTCAGGAGCCCGTGTGCCCAGCGACAGGCCAGCCCCTCACCAGGCAGGGACACTACCAGTGACTCTGCTTAGCATGTGACTCGGATGGGGCAGGGTAAGGTCTGGGCTGGGCTGAGTGGAGATGCCCCCAGCCTCATTCCCCCGCTGTGCCCACAGACAGAGACCCTTGTTAGGGGCAGTCAGGGGAGTACAGAAAGGGCAGTGCCTACTGTGGACTCGCAGATGAAGAAGGGACATGGAGATGGGGAGAAGAGTCTGAGAGGAGAAGGGGCCAGAGGAAGGAAGGGCGGACGGTAGGAAGTGTGCACTCTATGTCGATGGAGGGTTAGCCATTTCATAACATTCCTCTTCACTGGGTGGAAATGGCGGCCGGGAGCTGGGCAGAAGCAGGAGGTAGGATTCACCTCGACCAGAGTTTCCCAGGAGTTAAGATCTTGTGAGGACCATTCTAGCAATGCCTTCCTTAAAGTCCTACCTGAGGAGAAGAGACCCATCCCTTGCTTAAGAGTCAATTAAGATCACTTTTCTTTAGGGACTTCCCTGGCGGTCCAGTGGTTAAAAATCTGTCTTTCGATGCAGGGGTCTGGGGTTTGATCCCTGGTCCGGAAACTAAGATCCCATATGCCAGAGGCAACTAAACCCGTGTGCCGCCACTAAAGAAACCTTGAGAAAGCCTTTGCGATGTAGCAAACACCCAGCGAAGCCAATAAATAAATAATAAGATGACTTTCTTTAGCAGCAGGAGCTAAGCTTAAGTGGTAATAATGGTAATAGCCCGAGTGGTACCAGCAGCTGACCCCGCAGGACCACTGGCCCTCTTAATGCCGTGTGTACTCACTGCAAAGGTTTTGAAGAGCTAGAGAAGGGGGCACCGGAGTGCCAGGTGGGAGGGAGGGCCGGGGGCGCCTCTGGAGGGTGCAGGCCTGCATCCTGCCTCCACTGGTCCCTTCTTTTTCTCCTTGTCCTCTCTCCCTTCGCCTACCTTCCCTGGGCCCGAGGAGGAAGCTGAGGCAGGCTAACTGAATGCATAACTTTATTAAATAAATGCTTTGTCACGATAAAAGACAAAGATCGAGGAGTAACATAAATTATAAGTTGAATAAATAGTATACAGCAATCTTCACTTCTTTTAATAAAACGTGAGATCCTCAGGGGTTTTTCGTTTTGTTTTATTTCCTTAGGTACAAAACACTAAACAGGAGGTGAGCTCGTCCACATTCAGCGATTGTTTTCCCCCCGCTTTTTCGTTTTTTTTTTTTCTTTCCACAAACAAGTTTCGTTTGCTGGTTAATTTTTTTTTCATCCTTTTCACCAGTAAAGATTATGAGCATTTATTTAAAAACAGGAAAGTCAAAAACAAAAAAAGAGGAGAGAATAGCACTATGGTATGTATGTATGTCAAACTATAAAGAACTACAGTAATACGTGCTGTGATTATTGCTGTCTAAAAACAAACAAACAAACCGGTAGGCAACTCGGAATCTGAAGGAAACTTGTCTGACAACTGTCTATCCGTGTGGGCTACTGTGTGATTGGTGGTGGTTGTGGACGGTCCGGGACTAGGGCTGGTGGCCGGGGACCAGAGAGGTGGGGTGAATGGGTGCACAGCGGCTGCCCCCCACCTCCCCTTTCCTCCATCCAAAAAAGTTAGAGAGGAGGCCAGAGTCTGTGGAAATGGCTAAACTATATACTCCATTAGGGAACCAAGAAAGGATGCTTAAAAAAAGACACCAAAAACCTACAAGAAAAAAAAAGTAGAGAAAAGTGCAAAATAAGTCTTGCACTTTAGTGGTTTTAAAAACAAAGACAGTACAACGCCCATACAACCACCTCTCAAAATACAGCCTCCTCAATCTAGGAAGCCAACTGTGTCTTCTCCAAGACCAGGCGTTGCTTCTCCTTGGCCCACTCCTCTCTGCAATTCCCATCTGAGCTGGAGCCCTTGTAGGGGCTGAGTGGATGGAGGTGGGGCACTGCCCCACATGGAGGGGGGGCTTGGTGGCCGCATGGTAGCCCTGCGGCTGCTGACAAACTGGGCAGTGGGAGAGTGGTGGTCCAGGCCCGCTTCCCCAGGGGAGGTTGGCCCCACTGGGTTACCATGGAGACCACAGAGGTGGTGATGGGAAAATGGTGAGGAGACAGGAGGTGGGACCACGCAGGGCCTCCCGTCATTCTCCGAGTTGGGGCTGAATGTCTCCAGGCCTGTCTCTCCAGGCCTGGCTGTCTGAGAAACTTCCAAGTCTCTTCTGTCCCAGACCGCCTGCTTTCCCCGGGTTGAGGTGGGGCAGGGGCTCAGTCCTGGCTGGGACCCCCTCAGTCACCTGGCCGCAGTGGTGGAGACGGTCTCCTCTGCTAGAGTGAGGCCTGAGTCAAAGGGAGATGGGAAGAGACCTCCTGTTGGCACTGTAGGCCGATGTTTAGATTTGAGGCCACAGAAAACCTGGAGCCTGAGGCCTCTGGGTGAGCAGACAGTGGCCAACAGGGAGCCGGGGGTCAAGAAGGTCCCTGCTTGGAACTTCACAGCTGGCAGCTTGCCACACCTGCCTGCTCACCATCTTGCCCAGAGAGGCCTCACTTTCCTCAATGATTCCCTCCCCCTGGACTCCCACCCTGGGCTCTGCCTGAAGGTCCAGCATCCTGTACGGAGTGGCCAGAGGATCAGAGTCTCCCCGCCCCCTCTGCAAGCAGTAGAGAGAGACTCACAGATTTGGGGTTGTCAGTGTGAGCTCTGGAGATCTGAAGACAGGGGTTGCGTTAAAGCAGGCCCTAACCCCCCACCTTGTGGCTGACTGCAAAGAGCCCATGGAAGGAGCTGAGGCCCCTTCAAAGTCCAGTAAACAGCGGGAGGAAAAGACAGCCCCCTCTCAGGAACGAGGAACTGGGTCCAGGCCTTGGGGGGAGGTGGTGGGGTGGGGTCTGCAAATTCCTGGCTCAGTCTTTTCTTAGGGGGAATGGCACCCCAGTATCCACATGGCAATCCCAGTTTAGGCGACTGCTGAAGATCCAGAGAAAGGATGGGCGGAGAGAAGAGTGAAGTGGGAAAGGCTGACGATACTGGCCTAAGACGTTGAAGTGTGGGTTGCGGGTTTGGGGACAGTGGCACAGGGAGGGGCCACGTGGACACACAGCACGTCAAGGAAGTCCTCACTGCCATCCCCATCAGGCCCCTGTCCAGTGGAGATCGATGCCTCTCCCATTCCAGCCGACTGTCCACTCTAGGGGAGCAGGGGACACTCCCCTACCGAATCCCAGGGCTGCAGGCTTGCCACCAGCTAAAACGTTTCTGCTCCTTAGCTGCCTCTCTTCACTGTCCCCAAGTTCGATGCTGGAGTAGTCTCCACGGTGTCATGTCGTTGGGGAAGAGTGGAGTGAGCTGCGTTCACAGCGAGAGAGGGTGTCCTTTGCTGTGTCCAAGCCCCGTCTCCTGGCCAGAGTTCTCCATCAGGGCTGCCCATTTGTTGCAGGGGTGGGGGGAATCAGTGGACAATGGGAGTTTTCTTGGTTCAGAATCTTGGCTGCCCCAAAGCATCCATTCACTGCTTGTCCTGCGCCTTTCTGCCATTTCCCACCCCAGGAAGGAAGCTGCAACAGGCCAGGGTAAGACCAAGAGCTTGAAAGCCTCTCCAGCCTCCGTCCCTTACTGCAGAGTGAAGGTGGGCAGGTGAGCTCGTAGACTTGTCCCTTGCAAACCATGGCCTCTGCTTATCC
Organism: Bison bison bison; assembly: GCF_000754665.1. Classification (NCBI taxonomy): domain Eukaryota; kingdom Metazoa; phylum Chordata; class Mammalia; order Artiodactyla; family Bovidae; genus Bison; species Bison bison. The sequence continues at coordinate 38,913,283 of NW_011495032.1, forward strand.
TTGTTCCTGTCCTTCTCTGGAAAGTTCCTCACCTTCTCTGGCTCACAGGGCTAGGTTAAACTCATTTCTCTCTTACAACCTGTTTCCTTTTCTTCTTCTTAAACCTCTCTCCTTCTTAAATCCCAGAGGGCTTATCAGGTGGGGACCCAGGGAAGTGTCTCTTGGCTTTGTCCCCTCTTCTTTTTGCTTTGCTCCAAAGCTAGGATGGGGCAGTCAGCCCTCTGTCTCTCCAGCTGTCTGCCCTTCTCTCCATCTACTCTGGCCTGAACAATCACTTTTATTGTTTCCCCGTATTTACACTTTTCACCTCCATCTCCCTCTTTGCCATCTCTCATTTCAGTCTCTCTCCTGCTCTGCCAGCATGAAGGCTGAGGGAGGCTTTCCAAATGCAGGGTCTGTCCAGATGAAATAAAAAAGCTGGGCAGGACCAGGGGCTTGAGATTGGACCGATTGGGTTCTCTGGGTGTAGGGTCCAGAGACAGTAACTTCCCAAGGGTCTAAAGGTGAATGTGACGTCCTGGGAGCTTGGTAGGTGCACTGTTGGGTGTGGTCACCGACCTGGCTTGGTGGTACATGAACACACGTGCACATGGGAAATCATGAAAAAAAAATCCAACACAGTGTCCCACAGAGGGCTGAGTTTGCTGCTGCTCATGGGATGCAGGCAAAACTGGTTTTATGGGTTGTGTTAGAAGAACATGGGTTTTCTTGGTTTCCCCAGAATAAGGATGCTCTTCAATGCCCCCAGAGGAACTACTTGGAAAAGTTAATGCAAACCTTTGACAGAAAGGAAGGAAGAAAGGGGTAAAAAAAAAAAAAAGAAAGAAAATAGACTTATATGCCTATATATGACTATATGGAGCCTTGTAGATAAATACAAGCCCACTTTTTTTTCAGCCTATCCTCCCCCACAAAGGCTGCGTTAGCTGTGAATTGGATGCAATGAAGGGCTGAAACCACAGACTTCATTCGGCGCTGAGTTTTAGCCACCCTGGAAGCACATGTCTTCCCACTATCAGAGTGTGGATTGATTTCTGAGTCTGCATGGGGAGTGAAATATGCACACATACTTCATATTCATGGATCTGCTTTAGGAACACCTACCATCTAGTATCACTCAGTTATGAATCTGCCTTGTGTTGAGAAGGATGGAATGCATCTTTGTCTTTGTAAATTGGAGGGAGAGAGAACACAGCGCCGAGGTGGGAAGAGAGCAAGGACAGGGTTTGAGCCGTGTGAGCTGCTGGCTGCAGGAGGAGATTGATCCAGGAGAGGCACTGACGCCTGCTGTCTGTTTCTCTCTCGCCCTGTGACCCATCCGAGCTGGGCAAATTCCAAGTGTGGCATCAAAGGCCACACCCAGGGCCGCACCTGCTCCTGCCCAGACGGCTTCCCCACTCGGGCCAGGGCTGGATGTAAAGATGGATGCTTCTGGCCCAAGCTCTGTTTCTCCTCCTCGTGACTACTCATCCTCCCCTCTCTTACACACGTCTGCTTTCCTCCCTTCTCTTTCTCTTGTTCTTCCTCTCTTGCTCCCCGTGTTCATTCAACTTGCCTCAAAAAGAAAACCTTTTTTTTAAAAGGGGGGGTCTCCTTAGCTTTTCACATCTCTGTTGTTGCCGTTTTCAAAGTTGCGACCTTGCCAGAGATTCCGAGGTCCTCAGTTTCCTCAAATAGATAGATATATGTATTTTTTTTTTCCCTTACATGAGATGAAATGAGTGGCGTCCTGGGGTGGAGGGAGGCGCTGGCTGGAGTCGGGGCTGGGGGTGGGATGGGGTGAGGGAAAGACGGGGAGGGGACGCGTCACTCAACATTGCTGCTGTCGAAGGTGTGGCACTGAAAGTCCCCATCCACGTACTCCATGCCCGGCAGCTTCATCCCGTACTTGTCCACGCACCAGCAGATGCCACGCTTGCGGCCACGGGAAGGTTTGCACTGGGGTGGGGAGAGGGACAGGCCGTGAGCATGGCTGTACCCTGAGGCTCTGCTCCTCCCTGACCCTTTGCCTTCCCTGCCCCAAGATAGATTCTCATCCCCAAAGAGTTGAGGGCACTGTATCACTGACTCAATGGACATGAACTTGAGCAGACTCTGGGAGATGGTTAAGGACAGGGAGCCTAGCATGCTGCAGTCCGTGGCGTGATGACTTAGCGACTGAACAACATCAACACCCAGCCCTTGGGGTTCTGGTGTCTGCACTGCATGGGACAACCCGGGGAAAGGTGTCATTTAGGCGGTCTGTCCTTGACTAGCTCTTGCAACTCTGTCTTGTGTCACCCAAAACAAGTTTGTTTATTTCTCCAACTTGGTATTCTCTAGAGAGCGACATAACCTGATCATGATCATGACGATGATAGTGATAATAAATTAAATTCTTAAATAACGTGGTGGTGGTTGAGTCACTAAGTTGTGTCTGACTCTTGTTCCTCTGTCCATGGGATTCTCCAGGCAAGAATATTAGAGTGGGTTGCCATTTTCTTCTCCAGGGGATCTTCCTGACCTAGAAATCAAACCCAGGTCTCCTGCAATGCAGGCAGATTCTTTACCGACATATCTGGTTTCCCTTGGAGCTCAGCTGGTAAAGAATCCACCTGCAATGTGGGAGACCTGTCTTTAATCCCTGGGTTGGGAAGATCCCCTGGAGAAGGAAAAGGCTACCCACTCCAGTATTCTGGCCTGGAGAATTCTATGGACTGTATAGTCCCTGGGGTTGCAAAGAGTCAGACACGACTGAGTGATTTTCACTTTCACTTTCTTTACTGACTGAGTTATGAGGGAAGCCCATTAAATAATAGTAATAGTAATAAAAGGCATCACTTGTATAGCTGTACCATATACAAGACACCACTTAACACTTAACTATACTGTAGACACTGTTCTAAGTGCTTTGCAAAGATGAGTTCATTATTCCTCATAATCATGTGAGAACAACAGATACAATTATTCTCCATTTTACACGAGGAACTGGAGCCAGAGACATTAACTGACTGGGGTAAGAGGACACAGCTAGTAAGCAGGACACCCAAGGACTCACCCAAAGTTGCCTGGCTCTTGATTCCTAACTTAGATGTTGTCGTTGTTTAGTCACTAAGTCGTGTCTGACTCTTTGTGACCCCATGGACTGTAGCCCATAAAGCTGCACTGTCCATGGGATTTCCCAGGCAAGAATACTGGAGTGGGATGCCATTGCTTTCTTTAGGGGATCTTTCTGACCCAGGGATTGAACCTGTGTCTCCTTCAGTGGCAGGTGGATTCCTTATCCCTTACACCACCATCTAAGGGAACTTAGATGCTGGGTGACTTTATGGAGCATCTGAGTCACCCAGGGGGGAACTTGTTGAAAACCCAAGTTCTCAGAGTCCACCCCAGACCTACCGATCAGAAACTCTGGGGTGGGACCCAGCAATCCGTGTGCTGCTGATGCCCTACTGTGTACTCCTTAACAAGCTTAGATGACTGGTTAACA
>NW_011495032.1:38916851-38931193 GCF_000754665.1 Bison bison bison
GGTTAACAAAGGGTAGCCTGGCTGTGAATGGGTCACAAAATTATTTCACGAGGTACATGGTAAAAACATATTTTAGTCATGCGTGTGTGCATGCTAGGTCGCTTCAGTCATATCTGACTCTCTGCGACCCCATGGACTGTAGCCCGTCAGGCTTCTCTGTCCATGGGATTATCCAGGCAAGAATACTGTAGTGGGTTGCCATACTCTCCTCCAGGGGATCTTCCTGACCCGGGGATCCAACCCATGTCTCTTGCGTCTCCTGTATTGGCAGGTGGGTTCTTTGCCACTAGCACGACCTGGGAAGCCCCATATATTTATGGAAGTGTATCAGAAAATAACATACACAGCACAGGCTGTGAGACAGTGATAGAAAGTTTCCTTTTAGATGGACTCATGTACCTATGGTGACTCATTAAAACATGAGTAGATTACAGGGTAAGCGGGAATGGGGTCAGTCATGATTGTGGGAAGAAAGGGTACTAGTGTTTTGGGACAGTACAGAAATCCAGGCATTTAGAGGTGGAGATTTGGTGGCGTCAGTGGTAAAGAACACACCTGCAGTGCAGGAGACATAAGAGACTCAGGTTCCATCATGGAGGAGGGCGTGGCAACCCACTCCAGTATTCTTGCCTGGAGAATCCCATGGACTGAGGGCCCTGGCGGGCATGGGGTCCACAGGGTTGCACAGAGTGGGACACGACCGAAGCGACTTAGCGTGCATGCCCTGAACATGGGATATGGGATGGGGCATGCCGGCTTTCTTTCTTTTTTTTTTCCCCAAGTTTTACTGGAGTCGAGTTGATCTACAGTGCTGTACAGGTGTACAGTCTCTTCAGTAAGCAGAGCTGGGGGCACTGGATGGACCTGCTTTCTCTTATAGAGAAGGAGCTTCACGTACCTGCTTTCTCTTGTAGAACCCTTTGCGGTCACAGTTGGGCAGGTACACGGCGCGGGGCACCATGCGCGGGCTGGCTTTGAGCTCCTGCAGGGACGCCTCCATGTGCCTGCGGCAGGGCCCCTGTGTGCGGATCGGAGGCGTGAGAGGCGTGGCCAGACCCCAGGGAGTCACCTAGACGTGCAGAATGCAGTGGCCGAGGTGTGTGGGTCAAGGGTCTGCACGGAAAGTCACCACCTTTTGTCGAGATTAGGTGCTACCCAAGGTCTTCCTCTGCCTCCCCTGCCATTACCCCTGGGCGTATAAAGTGCTACCACACATGCTCATTTAGATAGCTGGGGGCCAGGTTAAAAGCTGCAGGTGGCAGAGACTGAGGGTGCGGATACAGAGGGAGATGGAGAGAGGGGCCTTGAGCCTCACCTGCTCAGATTCCTGTCTCATCTCAGGCGCGGAGATGACCCGGGGATGGGCAGTGTTCTCAGCTCCTCCCACGAACTTGGACTGGGTCAGCTTCTTTCTGCGGTCCTTCTTCACAGCCTCGGCCTTCAGTTCGGAGATGCGGGTGTGCTTGGGCCGGAAGATCTTGGGTGAGTAGGTCTCCTCTGCCATCTCGGAGGTGGTGGGCTCCTCGTGCTCACGGGAGTCTCTTTCTGTGGGGAGAAGCGGATGGAGGATTAGCGTCTGCCAGCTGAGAGCCAACCATGTGGATCCCAGAACTCCAACCTTTGGAGCAAGGAGACAGGCTCTCTGCACCCCGACGGGGTTGCCCAAACTGGGGAAAGGGGAATGAGAATCAGGATACGAGCCAACATGCCTGTGAGTGGTGGGAAGTCCAGTAGAGCAAGGTAAGGGTGACTTCGTGGAGTAGGAGAGTGCTGGGAAAGTCAAGCTGATACAAGGAGGGAAGTGACGCAGGAGGAAGAGGGAAGTCTGGGGGCAGGGAAGGGACTTGTTTGCTGGGAAGTAGAAATGGAAGTTAGTCGCTCAGTCCTTCCGACTCTTTGTGACCCCAGGGATTGTAACCTGCCAGGTTTTTCTGTTCGTGGAATTCTCCAGACAAGAATACTGGAGTGTGTTAGCCATTCCCTTCTCCAGGGGATCTTTCCAACCTAGGGATTGAACCCAAGTGTCTTGCATCGTGGGCAGATTGTTTACCACCTGAGCCACCAGGGAAGGCCCTGTCTGGTGGTGGTGGGTGGGGAGCTGGCTAAATAGATGGGGGAAGTGGCTGGAGGTGGGGCTGAGGTGTAAGAACACCATCTGGAGGTCGAGGCTGTCAGAGGAAGAGGAGTTGCCAGGGCGTGGACAAGAGGCCAAGTCCATCCTCTAGTGAGATCTGCCTGCTTTTGGAACTGCTGGAGTTGAGATACATCTGCATTTGGGGAACCGAGGGCAGGAGGGCCCTGGGGTGTCTGGACTTGCAGGGTGTGGGGAGGAGATCATAGGAGAAACAGGAGGAAGGGACCCCGGAGAGCCAGAAATGTGGGATCCGGAGGGGATCAGTGCAGGCGGGTGGGGGGTAGGGGCATGGAAGCCTGAGGCCTTGCTCCCTGCTCAGAGCTGGCGCTGCGCTCTGTGACCTGGGACATAACAGCTCCCGGCCAAGAGAGGCAGACAGCTGGCTGGGGCTGGAGTGGTTATATATAGCAGTGACTTGGTGACAGTCTATACTTAGCTGACTTGTGACCTTTAAAGAACTAGGACTTTGTTCATTTATTTGTCGATCTTTTAATTCCACCCCTCACCCCCCCAGCCTTTGGCTTTTTCTTGGTCCACAGATTTCCATGAAATTCTCCTCTCACAGGCACCCTCCCCTGGGTCCCTCCTCTCAGCTCCCTGACCCCGACCAGACCCGGATTGCTCTTCCCAGGTGGGCAGGGCATGGCCAGGATGCCCAGGGCCAGAGCAGGTGCAGGGCAGGATGGGCGGGGGCAGGGAGCCCTGTCTTCCCTGCTTTCTTTTCTTTCTCAATTCTGGAAAAAGAAAATTGGGCTTTGGAGTGGCCCTGGAAAGTGAAAGTGTTAGTTACTCTTTGTGACCCCGTGGACTGTAGCCCGCCAGGCGCCTCTGTCCATGGGATTCTCCAGGCAAGGATACTGGAGTGGGCAGCCATTCCCTTCTCCAGGGGATCTTCCTGACCTAGGGATTGAACCCCAGTCCCCTGCATTGTAGGCAGGTTCTTTACCATTTGAGCCACCAGGGATGAAGGGAAATCCTCCTCTTACTGGGCTCCCCAGGAGGCGAGAAGAGGTGTGGAGAGGGAGCAGTTTGGTGAGAAGACAGTTGCATATCCCCAGGGCAGGAGTTCTCAGCCCAGGGGAAGTTCCAGGTGTGTGTTGAGGGAGGCATTTGGAGACCTGGCCTCACCTGGTCAGGATGGCAGGTGGCAGAAAGCACCCGAGCACCCATTTGTCCCTGGGCTCAGGGTTTGTCAGATTTAATCGAATGGATGTCCAGCATTTATGCCCCTTTAGGGAAGCTCCCCGCCCTAAAGAAGCCTCCAGAGGTGTGCAGTGTTCTGGGTGGTTGGCTGATCTGGGTATTTATCCACAGGAGAAGAAGAGAAGTAGTTTCTGGAGAAGAAGGTGGGAGGAGACACACGGCAAAAGAGTGGGCAGGCTCTCCCCGAAGAGAGCCCAGCACCAGGATGTCTGTCCCCTTCTGGCCTTTCACTCCCTCTTCCCACCATGTCCTGCCCTGGGCTCTGCCTCTACTTTATCAAAACCCGCTGGGATGATGAACTAACACGGTGATGCACTGGGTCCGTAGAATGGAGCCCTCTGGGGATTAGCTGACAGAGTGAGGTTGTGGCATAAACCAGCTTTTCTTGGTAGTGGGATGAGCTGCAATGGGGGTAGGAGGCAGGGTGCAACAAGCTGATTTGGGGGACTCCGTACAAAGTGAAAGATTAGGGCTCTGTTATCTAGTAACTCAGGCCCAAACCTGAGGCTCCGATCTGGAAGAAGTAGGTGAGGAGAGGAAAAGCTGACCATGGCCTGGTCCCATCTTACTGAGTGACCTGACACGTCACTCAGTCTCCCTGGACATCACCAAGCATCCTGACTGTCACCTGAGTGGTGCGGTAGGGGAGACGGCAAGAGGTGGTTGCCATTGAAAGGTTGGGAGCATTGTGGGGGTGCACGGCCACCCCTTCCCCAGTCAAGATTGTAACCAGATGAAGGGAGGGGAAGTAGGGCCAGACAGCCGGGTGCTGACCAGTGCGTGGAAGAAGGGTGAGCTTTCCCCTGGGGCCACAAGTACATGCTTCCATCCCAGTGGTGCTCTTTCTAGTTCTTAAAGACATCTGGGGGGAGGGTGCCACTCACCGTCCTCTGGCCACCTGTTGTCTCCCTTTGGTCAGAGGGTGTCATCCTCCAGATGCCGTTGCACCTTCCCTTATGGAGCTTCTGGCTCTGGCTTTGGTGGTCGTGCAAGTACATTGGCTAATGCCCCCCACCCCCCACCCCACCATCGGCAGCTCTTCTCAAGACTCTTCATATTTTAGGATCTTCAAGAAGTGCTGTGGGCTGCCCTGAACCTGGAGTCACCTTTCCTGGGAGGAGGATGGGCTATTCACAACAGTTCAGGAAACTTTACGGCAGTTTACTGAGACCTCTCTCGTCTTTCCTGTGAAGGTGTTAGCCTTGAGACTAAGCAAGGACAATACCGGGGAACAAAACGTAGATTCTTGTACCTTTTCTGTGTTAGTCGCTCAGTCATTTCTGACTCTTTTTGATCCCATGGACTGTGGCTCACCAGGCTCTTCTGTCCATGGGGATTCTCCAGGCAAGAATACTGGAATGGGTTGCCATTCTCCAAGGAACTCCAGATATGTTTGCAAACCTCTGTCCTCCCCCTGGCTTCACCAAGGCAGGGTTCCCTCCCCAGTTTGCAGTCTCTTTGGCTGCTTCTGAAGGGCAGGCTTAAAGTTTTGATGTGCCTCCCAGGTTTTGGTGCCACTTAACCCCATGGGACCTATTACTTAGGCAGCGGGAGAGTCAAGTATCAGATACTAATCAGGGTCTTGTGGTCACCTGTAGGTTCCAGAGAGACAGCGGAAAGTTGGATTGGAGCCAGAGCAGGAGCCTGGAATATTAAAGGGCTGGAAAGTAAGACTGGAGCTGGGATGCCAGAGCCAGCTAGTCCTACTCAGCTGCTGTGTGGCCGAGTCATAAATAGGCTTGCAATTTTGGAAGGGTTTAAATTTTAGATAACTCAAGAAGGCACAAGTAGACTGGCAGCTCCTGAGCTGTTTCATCAAAAGAAAATGAGTCAGGGTTGCAAAAGGATTTAGGACTTCCTGGTGAAGTTGCACTGCACGTGAATAGCAGTCTCTCAGGTACTTAACAATGCCGTAGGTTCTTGAACTCAGTCGACTGGCAGGTCAGTACCTGCATATGGCCAGTAGGTGGCGGAGGAGACTGATGGCTGCAGAACAGGCTTCCTTGTAGGAACCGTAAGCGGTTTTAAAATCTGGAACTTTTTGTGGTCTCCTTCTCTTACTTCTCTGACCACCACCCCAGCCTTCCCCTCTCAGCATGCATTTAGAGTCAGGAAGATGGACGTGCATAGACTGGGAAGGACCTACGTGAGGCCAGGGATGGCGGGGAGGGGACAAGGCCATCAGTGTGTAAACCCTGGCTGTTTCCTTAGTCAACAATGCAAGCATAATGATGAGGTAAAGAAGGGAAGCAGATCTAGGACTTCCCTTCCTATCTCTACCTGTCCTTTTGAAAGGATTCTGCAGCGAGCGTTCACTGTTCTCCCCTTCTCTGGGAAGCTGTGGAGACAGGACCCTTTAATTCAGTGTCTTAAGAAAGCAAGGGCTCTCACAGCATCCTGATAGTTATCTTTAGGCTGAGTTCTGATTCTCTGCTCTGTTCTGCCCCTAGTCTTGCCAGCTGGCTCTCTGATGGTCCCAGCCCTGCCGTGTTAGGGCAGCCAACTCAGTTTCTGCTTCATCCTAAGATGCTGCCCATTCATACTGATACAACAACATGCACTGAGGCACCACCCTTGGCAACGCGAGAAGCTGCTTGAGGACTGTGTCATCCTCGTGTCCCAGTGAACCTTCTTTTTTTTTTTTGCTGTCCAGCTTGTGGAATCTTGGTTCCCCAACCAGGGACTGAACCCAGGCCCTGGCAGTAAAAATGCTGAGTCCTAACCACTGGACCACCAGAGAATTTCTCCAGTGAATGTTGAGGGTGTCTGGGTGCAGGCCCAGCTGCTGCAGACTCAGACGCATCCCCAGTTGGGGGAGAGCACTACTCCTCACAGCACAAGTGCCGATGCATCTTCCCTCTACAAGCCCACCATGGAGACCTGCTGCTATAACTGAAACTACAATCGAACTTTCTACCCTGGGGCTCTTAGTTCTACCCTGGCACCATTAACAGCCTGGGTCCAGCCTGGTGGTTGTTTCCCACGCTATCTTGACTTAATAGTCAAAACTAGAGAAAAACGGATGGATCAGATATTGTGACTTTGCTTACAGAAATTGAAGAAGCTGTGGCGTACTTGGAACTCGCAGTGCAGGAAGGATGTAGGGCTTTGCCAGGCCACCTGGACCCGGGAGAGGAAGAGTCTCTTTTTCTTGCCAGAAGGCAAGACGGATTCGCCCAGAATTTCTCTGCCAGGAGTGAAAAGGGGAGCTGGGTTTCCACCGGCTCTCATTCTAGCTCCCTCTGTGGAATTCAGACAGTCAATGTCTTAAGGGCAGAACTTTGTCATTCATCTTAGCCTCTCCAGCACATAGTCTTCAGTAAAGAATCTGATACTTCAGTAAAGTACTCCATCTTTATGGAGAGATGCGTGAATTGGCTCATGGGACAAAGTGCAGGTCTAGCGGCCATTCTGCAAGCTGCGACATGTTGGAGCTAAGTGGATGCCCTGGGGGGTCATGTCACCCACAGACCTGCCTTTAAACACAGGAATTTACTACAGAGGGAACAAGGGGCAGAGATGTGGGCCTTAAGAGCAGGAAGAAGTAGGGTCCCCTACATTTACTGGGCTTCTTTGGTCTAAGACTGTGCTGTTGAATATGATAACCAGCAGCCACATGCGTCTATTGAAAAGAATAAATATTAAGTCAGATTACAAATTCAGCTTCTCAGTTGCTTGAGGCACATTTCAAGTGCTCGATAGCCACACGTGGCTGGTGGCTTCCGTGTTGGACAGCGATAATTGAGAACACTTCCTTCACTGCAGAAGATTCCACCGGACAGCTCGTCGGAGGGCCCTGATCCGTGCCTGGGAATGGCTGGATGCTCCGTACTTCCTCCCCACTTTGCCCTGTTTCCTAGCCAACCTGCAGCCTCCTGCTCTTTGCTACAACATGAGGCTTCTGGGAAAATGAGGGATCAACTGTTCACTGTTGAAAAAAATGTGAGACATGTCTCAGCCTCCTGAAGTCTGACCGTTTCCCAGCTGCAGATGCCAAGAGACTGAGTTACATTGTGTGTCTCTGCATAAGAAAAAGGGACAGGGACCGTAGGGAGGGCCGTGAAGCCTCCTAGGGGAGCTGCACCATGCCCAGCCCTGCCCATGACATCCCTGACCAGGGCCCACTTTGCCCCAGTCTTTCCCGGAAAATTGTTTTCTTTTCTTTTGTGGTCAGTAACAGACATGCATATTCTGGGCTCTTTCTTCACCTGAATTATGGGCTAAAAAGGGAAGGAGCATGGACTTTGCAAGAGGAAAAGAAATCCATACAACTGTCATCCAAAGGAACCAGTTGCACCTAGGGAGGAGCTGCAAATAGACTTGCAGAGGCAGTCTTGCTGACTTGGGGTACATGGCCAAGGTGGGGAGCAGGTTCAGAGAGTCAGTGACTGGACCTTGAGAGCAATAGGCTTATCCCTCTTAGCTCCTTTACATCCCCCTCTCCATTTCAGGCCAGGAAAACCAACATCTCTATCCTGAGCAGAGAAATAAAGACACCAACAGCAAAGCAGATAAACAGAATCAGGAGTTGGACCACCAGCCCTTGACTGTCAGTCTCCCTTCTTGAGTGGAAGACGGGGCTGCTAACAGTGCTTCACTAAATCCTGGTGCAGGTGTATTTTGCCCTCTCTTAGTTGCTTCCTCCCCTCTCCTTGCCTTAGTCTTCTCATTTGACTTATGGGGAGGATGACAACAGCCCCCTCTTCATAGGGTTATGAGGATTCCATGAGTTGTTACATGCTAGTGAGCTCTCAGTACAGGTCTCTGCCGTTGTAAGGACTCTGTTGCCTCCCACCTCCCCTGTTTCCATCATCAACTAAAAATCTGGTTGCTGTGATACTGGCTGACAGGTGTCTGCTTGTAGATCACAAGGTCTCAGGCGCCTTGGACTGCAGAAAGGTCTGCTGGGAAGCAATGGCTCTACCCTCTCCCCGGGGAGTCTAGGTTGCCAGCCCCAAGTGAGAGGAACTTTACCCAAGTGCTTCTGAGAAGCAGTTTCCACTTAGAGAACACTGCCTGGAAGTTCGTCCCTTGTGTAACCTCATTCCTTCATGCTGCGTTAAGGCACCAGGTTTCCTTCCCTAAAGATGGAGAGAGAAAAGCTGACCTACCGCCTTTCACAGTGCAGATGTGGCAAGTGTCAGGTTGGTGACCCTTCCCTAGAATGAGAGAATGGGGTCCCACTCACACATCCTCTAGGTAAAAGAAAGGATCCTCCTCACTTTTTCTCCCTGAGGACGAACTAGGATGCAGGGCCGTGACTCTGGTATACATTTCTTGATCCCTGGGCAGCAGCTGGTGATAAATTTACACATGAGAAATACATACTTATGCACAACACTCAGCGTGAGTATCTCTAACCAGGTCTCTAGACTTGGGGAAGGTAGAGCATGCTCAGTAAAAATGTATCTGTTCCCTATACACACCCCCAGGGAAGCCTGGCATGCTGCAGTCCCTGGGGTCACAAAGAGTCAGAGACGACTTAGTGACTGAACAACAACAATGCACACCCCAAACCAGAAGGTAATGGAGGAGTGAGGTGGGGAGCAGCCTTTCAATGGGGTAAGGGGAGATAATGAGAGGGAGGAAGTGAGGGGCCATTTCTCCGATCTGGCCACACTCCCACTGGTGACTCATCACGGCCCATTCAGAACAGCACAATTTAGCCAAATTCCCTGGAAAGCCCTGCGCATGACCAGAAGGGGGCGGCAGGGAGCAGATTGTTTGGACTCTTGTCGACGATCCCACCGCCCCGCCCCGACCCCAGGCCAGGTCCTCCTAAGAGAGACTTGCTAGGAGTCAAACAATGTCCTTTTTGGCAATTGAAGCTCAGACTCTTTTCCTTTTTGACTCTTTTGGAGCAGGAGCAGAGAGTGGAGACAGATTCCCTTCACAGCTGTGGGAGGGGCTTGCTGGTGGCCTTTGCCCTGTCTGGTTAGGTACCCACTAGCCAATGTGATTTTTGACACTAGGGCTTCCCTGGTAGCTCAGACAGTAAAGAATCTGCCTGCAATGTGGGAGACCCATGTTTGACCCTTGGGTTGGGGAGATCCCCTGGAGAAGGGAATGGCTACCCACTCCAGCATGCTTGCCTGGAGAATTCCATGGGCAGAGAAGCCTGGCAGGCTCCAGTCCATGGGCTCAAAAAGAGCGAGACACGACTGAATGACTAACACTTCACTTCACTTCACTTATGTGGCCAGTGGGACTGAATTTTAAGATTTATTTTATTTAAATTAATTTAAATTAGACAACCAATACCTTTGGTTATTGGAAAAGTTGTGAATATGTTTGGGACAACTCAGATATATGAATCTACTTTTTCAACTATAAATCTTATGAAACCTAAAAATACAGATCAACTCTTCCCAATGAAAATTCAGTGTTTGAACTGTGATGTGCTCTAAATGTAAAATACACCTCAGATTTCAAAGACAATATGAAAGACAATGTAAAATAGCTCATTCATTTCGGTTCAGTTTAGTCGCTCAGTTGTGTCTGACTCTTTGTGACCCCATGGACTGCAGCGTGCCAGGCCTCCCTGTCCATCACCAACTCCCAGAGTTTACTCAAACTCATGTCTGTTGAGTCCCAACCATCTCATCCTCTGTCGTCCCCTTCTCCTCCTGCCTTCAATCTTTCCCAGCATCAGGGTTTTTTCAAATGAGTCAGTTCTTCACGTCAGGTGGTTCATTAGAATGGCTTATTAAATGGCTTATTAAAATAGCTTATTAGAATGGCTTATTTTGAATCTATATGAATATTATTGTGGATATATTGAAAAGATATACAATTAAATTTCACCTATTTTTACCTGTTTTAAAAATGTGGCTGTTAGAAAGCTTGAAATGACATTTGTATGTGGCTTATATTGTACTTCAGTTGGACAGTGCTGCTCTGAAGGGTCTGGAATGAGAGACATCTTCCCTGAGGGACAGGGAGACTGGGGAGCATGCTCAGTACAGCTTTACTGGTACAATCTACACAGTTCAGGATGACGAGGACCCACACAGAACATCACTGCAAGTCAGAATAGGTCACATGGGGCTGGATTCTGAGAGCAAATTCAGTTTGGATCTTGCTTCAGGATTTGGCAAGAGAAGGGCTGGTCTCTGATGGTTTAGGATGGGGATCAAAAATGAGATAACCTGGGGCTTCTCTGGTGCCTCAGTGGTAAAGAGTCTGCCTGCCAATGCAGGAGACACAATTTCGGTCCCTGGTCCTGGAAGATCCCACCAAGAAGGAAAAAAAAATGAGATTACCTATTTATTTTAAGGGGCTTCAGGTGGGTCAGTGGTAAAAAAATCCGCCTGCTGATGTAGGAGATTTGGGTTCGATCCCTGGGTCGGGAAGATCCCCTGGAGAAGGAAATGCGAAACCACTCCAGTATTCTTGCCTGGGAAATCCTATGGACTGTAGCCCGCCAGGCTACTCTGTCCATGGGGTCACAGAGTCCAACACGACTGAGCATGCACATTTATTTTAGAACCCCTTCCAGGACTTCCTTGGTGGTCTAACCCATTGGGAAGAGGGTTTTATCTTATCTGCCTCCTTCTTGGGAATCCCCCAAGGGAGCAGCTGCCACAGCCTCCAAGGTGTGTGAGGATGGCGCTCAACAACTCCTCAGGTCAACTGGAGGCTTCCAGCTATAATCTGGACCTCTCCTCTCCTTCGAAAAGGGCTTTGACTGTTAAAAACCCTGGCGATCCTCTCTCTCTGTCTTTCTTATCAACTTTTGTGGCATGTGGTTTTCTCTCTTTGTTTACGATGTGAAAATCCCCCAATCACTCCCTCATCCCACCTAACCCCACCCCAGCTCGGATCTCAACACCCTGCTGCTCCGCTCTGTGGAAGCTCGTGCTGGAGGAGGCTGGTTATCACGGGAAGCCGGCCGCTTCTATGCCGAGGGCTCCTTAGAGACTGTGGATTGCTGCTCAGCCAAGGGGCAGTGAGGGCCTGCCTGCCTGCCCACATCAGGACAGCTTCCTGTCATTCAGAAAATGAGGTTTGGCACATGGGGCCTGAAGTCTGGGCTGAACAAACCCCTTTCCACCCTCCTTGCCCCGCCCCCCCCATCCCACACCAAATCACTCGCCTAAGCCAGCCTTGCCTGTAAGACCATGCAGAAAAAGGGATGGAACAGAACACGGCTGAAAATAAAGGGGTACTGCTTTCTCCACCTTGGGGCCACTTTGCTTCTCCTCAAACGGAGCACTTCCAGTTCTGAGCTCTTATTTCATCTTCATATCATGCCCCCTCTGCCCCTCCTGCTATGAGATGACAGCATTGGGTAATATTTGCCAAAGGCCTCATTGCAGGTTAGACCAGGCCCAGGCCAGAGCCCCAGGGACTTATGGTAGAAAGCCAGGGAGAGCAGAACTAGGACTAGGAGGGCTAGGCTCAACAAGATTCTAAGACTGAGTTCTAGCCCTGGCTCTGCCTCTAACCCTGCACCTAATTCTAGGCTCGTGACTTGTACTTTGGGCTTCAGCGTCCTTATCTGTAAAATGAGGGCCTGACTGCCAAGATGCTGCGATCATGGCAGGTCCCTTCCAGCTGTAGCATTCTTTGGCCAATACCCAGACAATTCCTGGAGAGACACTCAAACCTAGCTAAGCTGAGTGGCCAGGCAGGAAGGGCTACTTCACCTCTGATAAAGATTCCCAGTCACTTCTTTGGATTTATATTGAAGAAGAAGAAAAAGACATCATAACAGAAACCATGGAAAGAATTGGAGCTGGAAACAAGAATGGGGAATTCTGTGGATAGAGGGAGAGGGGAGTGAAAGCTTAGAACTGTTTTTGTTTTTTTATTTGCTTATTTATTTTTGCAGATATGTAATAAATCTTACTGTTTTGGAAAACATATTTCCAGGTTACAATTGAAGGACGGTCTCTGGGGATGGTAACTTCTGGACCTACCATAGTAAAAATGCAAAACAGACGTGCAAACAAAACCCCACCAGATAGCATCCATGTCATGGCAGCCATTCTCTGCTTTTCACTTCCACTTCCAGTGGGACCTCATAGGTACCTGATCTGTTTACAATGTTCTTCCAGTTTCTGCAGGCAGTGGGCCTGGAGTGTGGTGGTCCCTTCTCCGAAATTTTGTTTTCCATACATTAAATAACCCAGAGTTTTAAATACATCGCTCAAGTACAGAGTAAAAGCTTTAGACAAAAATCAGCTTCCTGTCCTGCTAGCTCCTCCCGCCTTCCCCGCCTTAATGGGACCGAGGTTTTTGTGGGGATTCCTGCTCCCATGCTCTTTGTTGTAACCTTCTAGTGACCCCTGGCTCCTAGGTCAGCCCGGTCCTCCCTCTGCAGCTGCAAGCCCACCTGCCTGCTCAAATCCAACCCTGAGCCCCAGGACCAGCACAGCTGCTCTGATTGAAAAGCCAAGCCCCCTGGGGGTGTCTTGGAGTTGGGGGATGGAGAAGGGGGTGGGATAGAGAAAGGGGTGGGATAGAGAAGGGGGTGGGATGGGAGGGAGGGATAAGAAAGTAGGGGGGAGAAAAAGAGAAATGGAAAAAAAATGAACTCTCACTGTGGCCAACTGTGTTTGCTCTTCCAGTCTGAGCTGACACAGCAGAAAGAGGAGGAAGGGAGACGAGGGGGGAGGAAAGAAAAGTCAAGTTAAAAGAGCCCTCTTCTTGTCTTCCCAGTTCCCATTTTGGTTGGCTCAGGGCACAGCCAGCCTCTCAAAGACTTGTTTCAAAGGGAGGGGATACGGGTGGGAAAGGAATCTGGCTCCTTCAGTTTTCCATGATCTTGTTCAATCCAGACACAAATTTGGCCAATAAACCTAACCCTGGAACTTGATTTCAACAGGGCATTTGGACTAGGCTGGAAATGGAAGCCAGGGTGATGGAGGGCCAAACCCCTCAAAGAAGCAAAGGCTGAATGCAATTTTATTTAGGTAATTTTTCTTTCTTTCCGAGAAGCATATTTTCTGCTCTTCCCCTCTCTCTTATTTCTCAATGACAGAACTGAAACCCAGCACCCACTTCTCCCTGTATCCCAAACTTAATGTCTCACAAGCACAAGAGAGATCTTCCAGACCCGGGTAAAGTATGCGGGCCAGTAAAGCCACAAGGCTCCTTCTCCAAAGAATGCCAGAGCAAAGCTCGGTCCTTCCCCGGACTCGACCCAGCTCACCCATATTTATTGAGCTTGGTCCAATAAATAGCTCCAGCCCTCATACACACCGCCCTCTGTTTCTATATCTATCTCTGCCCCTAAACTGGCCAAAATAAAATGCAGGGCCCAGAGCGCTCCCAGGACCCGGCTCGCAGGCGGACTCCCTCTCCCGTTGCCCAGCAACGCGCCTAGCAAAACACCAGTCCCCGCCGGCCCTGCTCTCTTCCTCCCACAAGCTTTGGCGGCTAGCCATCTCTCTCTCCTTTGCTCCCCATTTCTGATTCTAGAAATGGGCTTTGTTGTTGTTGAAAAACCCTACATCTATCTCTCTATACACATATTTTTGGTTATATGTGTATATATACATATATCATCTATGTCTGTCTCTAAATCTACATCGGAAGGGGCAAATTCCAGCTCACACTGCTCGATATTGGTAGAGAGGCGTGGCGGTGGGAAGTCGGGGGGGGGGGCGGGGCAGCAATTTTGGCCAAAGGAGCGGACACTCTCCTCCCTCTTCTCTGTTCGTTTTCCTCTCTTTAAGTCCTGTCGCTGCACCATCTCCAACTTTTGGGAGACCCACCCAAACTGAAAAACTCCAGCCAGGAGGGCCCACTCCCATCTCATCTGTCCGGGAGGAAGGCATCAGTTCCAGCTACCGGTCAAGGGCAGCCATCCAGCCACCAGAGAGGATCAGGCACCTGCTTTAGGCGAGGTGGAGTCTTTCAGAGGGGTTGGGATGGGGTGGGGGGAGGAGGGAGGCCCCTCCGTGCTTCAAGGCACTTTGAAGGTGGGGGCTGAGGAAGGGGCTGCAGAGAAGTCTAAAGGGCATCTCATCTTGCTTGGGACAATAGCCCTTGTGTGTGT